>NC_141691.1:1989783756-1990426256 GCF_964263255.1 Lissotriton vulgaris | reverse complement strand
GCTGACCTTTTATAATTAGCTTTGGCTTTAGAAAGATTAGCAAAGGCCATCTGATAAGCTTGTTGTAAGTTTGATAGTACCTCTTGGGCCGCTGGGACCTCAACATCAGCTTTTCCTACCCTCATGTTTGGATGCCTACAGGAGTTCAAAAAGAACGGGGAGAAACCTGTGGCCGAATGGACGGAATTATTGTACGCAAATTCCGCAGTACTGAGTAAGGAGGGCCAGTCGCCTTCCCGATCCATAAGGTACAAACGGAGGTATTGCTCCAGATCTTGGTTCACCCGCTCAGTCTGTCCATCCGTTTCCGGATGAAAACTGGTGGACAGGCGAGAATCCACCCCCATTCCTTTTAGAAAAGATCTCCAAAAACGGGACACAAATTGAGGCCCACGGTCCGAGATCACCACCTTGGGAATCCCATGTAACCTGACTACATGTTGGACAAACAACTCGGCTAGTTGAGGAGCAGTTGGTAGGGATTTTAACGGAATGAAGTGACTCATCTTGGAAAACTGATCTACCACCACCCAAATAGTTGTGCTACCTTGACTGGAGGGGAGATCGACAATAAAATCCATGGAGATGGTATGCCAGGGGGAATGGGCCACAGGGATGGGTTGGAGCAGGCCTTGTGGGAGTTGTCTCATGACTTTGCCTTTGACACATTGCTCACAAGTGGCGATGAACTGTCTTACCTGAGCTTCCATGCCAGGCCAGATGAATTCTCTCTTGATCAACTCCGAGGTCTTAGCAACTCCCTTGTGGCCGGCTAACATATGGTCATGAAATTGCTGAATTATCCGGACTCGAAGATCGTCACTGGGAACAAACATCTTCCCTGACTGATATGGCTTCCCTTCTTTGACTTCTCGATCAGGACCTTCATTCACCCAATCTTCAAACTTCTGCTGTGAAAATTCCCCCCGAATCTTGTTTTCCAAATCGTCTTCAACGGAGGTGGCCACAATCTTCTCGGTGGGAATAACAAAACCTTTTTCCTGATGCTCAGCTTCACTTCCAAATTCCAACCGGGACAAGGCGTCTGCTTTAGCATTTGCTGCTCCAGGCTTATAGGTTAGGACAAAGTCATAGTCTGCAAAGAATAGAGACCACCTTAGTTGTCGAGGAGTCAAAGTTCGAGCTGACTTCAAAAACTGGAGATTTCTGTGGTCTGTGAATACAGTAATGGGATGCTTGGCTCCCAGAAGATAATGTCGCCAGACCTGAAAGGTATCCTTCACTGCTAATAACTCTTTATCAGCAATTGAATAGTTAGTCTCTGCAGGGGTGAGTTTTCGTGAATGATAAGCAACTGGATGGAGCTGACCCGTGTTCTTGTGTCGCTGAGATAAAATTCCTCCTATAGCCAGATTCGAGGCATCTGCCTCCACGAAGAATGGAACATTTAAATCAGGATGCTGAAGGATCGGTGCGGAGGTGAATGTCTCCTTCAAAGATTGAAAGGCCTCTTCCGTCGCTGAATTCCACACAAATTTTTCGTTCTTCCGTAACAATTTAGTGATTGGGCTCACCTTGCTGGAAAAATCATGGATGAACCGTCTGTAGAAATTTGCAAATCCAAGGAAACTTTGTATCTCTTTGACGGATCGAGGAGCTGGCCAACCCTTGATGGCTTGCAATTTGGTGTCATCCATGAACACTCCTTCAGGAGACAGAATGAATCCCAGAAACTCTACCTTGGATGAGTGGAAGACACACTTCTCAAGCTTCACAAACAACTGATTTTCGAGTAATCTATTCAGAATGGCTCGCACATGGTTTACATGTTCTTCTCGACTGTTTGAAAAAATCAAAATGTCGTCAATGTACACGACTGCGAAACGATCCAAATATTCCCGAAGGATGTCATTTACAAAATGCTGGAACGCAGCTGGGGCATTACAGAGCCCAAAAGGCATCACTTGGTATTCAAATAGGCCCAGCCGGGTGCGGAATGCCGTCTTCCATTCTTCTCCTTCTGCCATGCGAACCAAATGGTAAGCTCCTCTGAGATCGAGCTTGGTATAAATACATGCTTCCTTGACCTGGTCCAAGAGCTCCGAAATGAGGGGCAAAGGATAGCGATTTTTTTTTTGTGACCAAATTGAGTGCTCTATAGTCAATGCAGGTCCGCAGAGATCCATCCTTCTTAGGAATAAAAAAGAGCGGAGACGACACTGGGGACTGGGATGGCCGTATAAATCCGTTGGCTAAATGTTGCTCTATGTATTCCTTGAGGTGTTCGTTCTCTGGTTCTGAAAGGGCATAAATGCGACTGCACGGGAGTGCTGCTCCAGGCTCCAATTCTATGCGACAGTCGTAAACACGATGAGGAGGTAACTTCTGCGCCTCCTGTTCATTGAACACCTCCTTCAAGTCTAGATATTCTTCCGGAATCTCAGGTATCTCCAAAGAGCAAATTGTTTGGACTTGACCCGCCAGACTAGAGGACAGGGACTGCTGAAGTTCCCACGGAGAGAATGCCTTACAGTGTTCTTGACAATATTCCGATGACATCTCCAAAGTGCGCTTGGCCCAATCGATCTTGGGATTATGTTCAGTGAGCCAAGGCAGACCAAGAATTAACTGAAACTGCGGAGCGTCAATTAAATTAAATCGCACCAAACTCCGATGGCTCCCTGGACCAAATATGGTAATGGTCTCTGTATCTGCTACGATGGGCCCCGAAGACAGGTTTGTTCCGTCAACTGCTCGCACCAACTCCGGCTTTAATTTCTTCTCAAATCGAATTCCCAAGGATTTAGCAAATTGAATATCGCAAAAGTTCCCAGTGGCTCCGGAATCAATCATGATTGAGACGTGATGGTGAACATCTTCTCCAAACTGGATCCTACTGGACAGAATGAGATGAGGTGCTGCACATTGTAAGGTGTTTGCCAAAGACTGCGATTTTGGGGCTGACTCTTGTGTCGCTTCCACCAGGGCAACCCCGTCTACTGGTGAAGCCGATCTTTTACCATCGTAGACTTCTTCAGTCTCTTAGGGCATTCACGAACAAAATGGCCCGGCAGACCACAATACATACACAGTTTTCCTGCTCGACGCTTCTCTCGTTCTTCCATACTGAGAGGACCCCGTACTGAGCCGATTTGCATGGGTTCCTCAGCCTGGGTGACTTCATGACTCTTACTGACCTCGGTTCGAGATCGATCCAACCTTGGCGGGACTGACCTGAAATCCTTGCGTCTCTCACTCCGCCTCTCAGACTGGCGCTGATCGATGTGTAAGACTAAGTCGATCAACTCCGACACATCCGTAGGTCTCTTAGGAATTTGAGCTAGACCATCCTTGAGCTCATCTTTAAGTCCTCTGTAAAAGATGGCGGCTCTCTTAGCCGCGGGCCAGCTGGTCTCGACAATGAGTTGATTAAATTGTGCTATGTAAGCAACCAACTCCTTATTGCCCTGCCGGAGATCTAACAATTCGTTGTCGGTGGCCTGTGAAATGGTTCTCCTATCGAAAATGCGTAAAAATTCTGCTTTGAAATCTTCAAACTTGTAGAGTACCGGATCGTTTGCTGATACCAAGGGTAGAGACCATGCTGCTGCATCTCCACTCAGATAAGACAGAACAAAAGCCACTTTGGACTGATCCTCCTTAAACAAAATGGGTTTGCACAAAAAATGCAACGAGCATTGTGTCAGAAAAAATTGGGCCTTATGTGGATCCCCTTGAAACCTCTCTGGAGGAGCTAATGGAATAGTGGGTGACATGGCATGTACCACTTGGGTTGTTAACTCTGAGGAAGATGAGGAAGAAGCAAAACTCTGAAACTTCGATCTTTCAAAACTGGGATTGGGACTAGTAGCTAACTCGTCTAATCTTTGCCGTAAATAACTAGTCTCCTGATTGGATTTCTTAATCTCCTCCTGAGTGTCACTCAACTGTTTCTGCATTCCCTCCAGCACTGAGGTCAAAGCCTTCATATCCCAACCTTCAGTCATCTCGCCCAGACAGAAGGCACAATGTGTCTATTGGCACTTCAATCTGTCAAGAGGACTAACCTGAACTCCTATGGTCTGTGGGGGCGATCAAGCGAGGGTCTTCAGAAGATATGTTCCCAACTCCCAATTGCCCCTGCACCCAGATTCCTCTGAGCCCAGGAACGAAAGGGAAAGGGGAAGTGGATAACAAACAAGAGAGGCTGCCACACCCTGGTGTCGTCTAGGTTTGGTTGAGTGGAGGACACCTGCAAAAGTAACCACAAATTAATACGTCCCTTCAAAGAGTGGAATTCACATTCACGATTCACAGTTCTAGCAACTTTACTCTTTTACGATATCACTGTTTAGAGCTGTACCTGATAAGAGTGTGGATTGAGCTGCTCTCCTTGGATAACTCAGATGACAATGGAGAATGACGTCTTACTCTGCAAATGCCGGGGCATGACTTGGTGTGTGTGTGGATAAGGGTATAACCTATATGCGCATATATTATAACCCCTAAACACTTCTCCGACTGGATACAGTTCAAGGATGAAGTGGATACACCTGATGGATATGAGAAATCCCCACTGGAGGTCCGCAAGAACAATTCTTAATGTCTCTGAGGTGAATAGAACAAACAACGTCGCAAATGACTCTAGCACCAGAGTTCAAAGGAACGCTCACATGAAGAGTTCAAGTACTGGCCGCTGACGGAGAAGCTGAAGGAACTGAACAGGTACGATTACTGACGAGAACATACTCAGCAACCAGTTCCACAAAGTCTCTAATCCAATGAGCAATATATGTTTGATGTACTTGACGAACTTGGTCGAGGAAAACCAAAGCTGAAGGATCATCCGCTAGGAGCTGTCCGTAGCGGCTTACCTCACAACTGCTGAGGCGGAGGGTCAAGGCAGGACAAACGCTGCGACTCCGGAATGACCCGAAACAGGCTGAGAGGAGCTGTCCAAATCGAATCCTCTTCGGAATGACAAAATCCAAAAGAACGGCAACCAGAATGAGAATCTGAGGAGACTCTCCAGAATGCTGCCGCTCGCTTCAATATGACAGTTGAAGTGCGCAGTACTCAGGGATGGAGCGCACAAAATGGCCGCTCGAATTGTGAAAGGCTAGAACGCTAACCTTGCGCTAAAGCGGCACAGCGCTGCCTTGACCTGCCGGGTATACCGTTCTTGCCTCAATGAATTTCTGCACCCACAGGAACGGTAATACCACGGAAATTCTTTGAGTCTTATTCCTGGCAGTGGGGCACAGCGTGTAGACACCAGGGCGGGCTTGACAACAACTGCACCGGGCGTACCAATGTCGGTTCTCGTACACGGTACACACTTACATTAGGATACTGTGGGTCAACATATGAGCAAGGATGTAGGAGATAGTTGTGTGCCCGAAATAGACAATGAAAGTGTCCCTAACCCCCATTTGGTACTAAAATTGTCCCATAGCCTGGGTGCAGAAGTGGCGTGTGCCGCGGTAGTACTGCACCTGCTGTACTACTGAGAACTACGCCCCTGGGTAAGAAGCTGCTTGTCCCTGGTCATGCAGGTCTCGACGTCCTGCTGTATAAGGCTGCACCCTCTGCCCTAGCCTAGCTGTTGTGACTTTGGTATCCAGGGAGGTGCCACCACCCACACGCTTCAGGCAGTCGCCATTTTGGGGGAGCAGGCTATAATTTGTGAACTTCAAACGAACATGCCTAGGATGCCAGGCTGATGCAGGATGCCCATGGAACTCCGGAGTAGGGCTATGCCAGCCACTCCACCAGCAGTGCACCGCCTTCGGCTTGCGCGTTCCCGCTCGGGTCCCGGGTGCCAGGCACCTGCCAGCGCTGAGCCTGCCCTAATGCTGAGAGGTCTGTGAGAAGTGGGAGGAGTATATGAGATCGGAGATGGGGGGGATCCTGGACATAAAGGCAGCACCCACCTTGCTCTTCACCTTTACTGCACTGAGTGCCCTGATGCTGCCCCTGCCCGCCAGATCTTAATGATTTTGGCGCCACTGCGGTGGCTGGAGCGCGGTGTCCGGGTCCCCGAACACTTCACTGGTCGGACTACTGCGAATAGTCGTCGCTGCGATGCCGTTTTCCGCAGTTTTGCAGGACTTTACGTGCCTAGTGGCAGATTCTGTACATTTGCACACTGTAAAAGAGTACGTTTGCACATTGTAGAAGAGTGAGCAGACAGTGTTATATCTTGTAAGATATGGGAGAACCCTGGGCAAGAACAACAAGCTGTCGCCATTGCGTAAAAGCGGCTGCGTGTTTGTTTTTGTATAGCTCTTTCACTTTAACAATAGCTGTCACCCCACCCCCGATTGCTGTTGTTGAAGTGAAAGTGCTATACAAAAATAAACAGGTGGCTGCCTTTGCTAAAGCCTTTGCCAAAGCGGAATGAAAATAACAAAGTGCTTATACACTAATAGAAGCCGACTGTGTAACTCCGCTGTAAAAGATCCAGTCCTGATGGGCATCTCAAAAGGAGCCAGTGCGGTAACAAGGAGAAATGAAGAAGCCTCATTTTTAATTGGAGGCCAGGGTTCACCGTAGACGATGACCCCAGCCAATGAAAAATAGGGGTGGGGCATCCACCCCACTTCTAAAACATACCCTTCTACAATATGCTTTGCAGAGCGAGCAGCGCATGCACGCTGCAACGCTAGGTCTGCGAGACCTAAAAACCAAAACAGATCAAGAGGGACAAAATATCCTTAACGAATCTCAAGGAGAACACTGTGCAACCAGTGACGTCTTAACGCATGGGCACACTGGCAGTTGCCTGGGGGCCCCACGAGCACAGGGGCTCGCTGCATGAAGACCAGAATTTAACCCTCATTTTCGGTTAAACATTTTTATTCCTGTGAGTGGTTGTGTAGGCAGGGCCCAGTGCACTGCTTGTCCAGGGGGCTATGATGCTGTTAAGATGGCCCTGTGCACAAAGTGCCCTAAAAGAGACAACCAGCACAGAACTGCGAGAGCACTGCCTCTTCTTGGCGGTCGCTGAGCCTGCAAGAGTTCTCCCATCTGTAACCAGACAGCAGGCTAAGAATTGCCACCATTCTGCCAAAGTCTGTATTATCTTGTGGATGGGTACCATCCTGTAATGGGTGACATCACTGGATGTCTACAGTATACTAGGAATGGCCACCATTGGGCCAGATCCACTATTGTACCAGGGCAGGGCACCAGCATGCCATGGATATCCAGAGTATGCTGAGAATTTCCACCATAGAGCTAGTGCCAATATTGACCAGGGATGGGCACACAGTACAACCACATTCACACACATATGAACACAGACACACTCTCATCCATCCACATGTGCACACAGACACACCTGCTTAACTGGAGTAGCATACCGGTCTTGGACCTTCTGCACCTGCATTCTGCTCCCCCGCTCGCTGACGTGTCACACTACATGGCAGGCCTGCTCACACACTGTGGCACACAGGGCTTGCCCTTGGCTTGGGAGTCCTGAAGTGCAGGGCTCTGCTGAAAAGCTGGGGGAGGGTGGGGGTGGGAGGTGGAGGGGGAAGTGTGATTCCGAGCTCACATGGCGGGTCCTCAGTATGCCTGAGAGAGTAGACCAGGGTTCTCCAAAGTTGGTCCGGGAGGCCCAGATCCATGCCATGTTTTTAGGATAACTATATTTATCTACAGGGGGATATTAAAAAAAATCTGGCATGTATCCGGCCCTCCTGGACCGAATTTGGGAAACTCTGGCATAGACCATGCATGTTTGAGTGACTGACCGTAGACCGTCAGTTTACTGCACAAGTAATTTTTTATTTCCTTTCACTCTGAGGTTCCCCAGCTCTGCGGAGCCCCCGCTGTGCACACCTTCAGACCCTCAGAGCGACAAGACATATTCAGGTTGGACACAGCCCAAAATGGCCATATGGGCAAGCCACCCCTCTTCTGCACCACCTGTAAGGAAAAGGAGAAAATATATTTCCCTTTGTTCCCTAGACCCCTAGGTATCCCACTGGGGCTTGCCCCTGCATAGTGCTTTGTTTAAAGCCAGCTGGGTCAGGTGTTAGGAAAACCAAAACACACAGACAAGCAAATATGTCCATGTGCCAGTTATTGGCTGTGATGGAAAAGGATGCAAGTGCGGATCTTGGTTTCCCCTCCTAAACCAAATTGATTTGCTCTGACCAGATCTCTGTATTGATCTGAGCTACAGTTAGTTCCTTTATCTCCCAACACGGGAAACACCTAAAACTGTGTGAAAACCAGTTCGCACACTCCCTTAAAGTAACGGTATGGCTTTAAAAATGATTTCTCTTTGTAGAGGGGTTATAGCAGTTATCCTAGGCTGTCTGAAGTGAGAGTTCATGCCATAAGCCTCCATGAGCCTCTCACGCAAGCAACTCAGGAGCATATTACCAACAACTAGCAATAATTATCGCTATGTTGGCTTAGCCGCAATATTATTATCGCCGAGCTCCGACGATTTTTATCGCAGATAAACCTTGCTATTATCAAGGTTTATCTCCTAAGCGATAAAAATCGGCCGTGTTATCCACCTCCCATTGGATAACATGGCTAAGAACTGCTCAGGGCAGGTGTTAGCTTTTGGAGATATTCACGCTTAGCGCGAATATCTCCAAAAGTTGGTAATAGGAGATAGTGATGTTAGCGACTGTTTCCAGTCGCTAACATCTTGGCACGCCCACTTTGCATGTCAATAGTGATAATTATCGCTGACATGCAAAGCAGGCCCCAAGATTATCGCTATCTCCCACTAGCTGTCGCTAACTGGTGTTAGCGACAGCTAGGTAATAGGGCAATAAAATTATCGCCGCTTTAGCGGGAAAAATTCCCGCTAAAGCGGCGATAAGGCCCTTGTTAATATGCCCCTCAGTCTGTCCCGTACAGCGCACTGTGTGACCTTAAGCAATGGGACACTCTGCCAAGGGGATTCCAGTACCCCTCAGGTGAGGAGTTCACTGGAGTGCATTGTTCTCTGTGTATCCATCTCTTGTGGCCGAAGCTCCTTTTCCCTGTCAGCTTCGAGACAGTAGTAGCCCCCCCCCCGGAACCCGCCTCCAGCACAGAGAAGCGCTCCATTGCATAAAAGTGGTGTCTGTTCCAGCATGTGAGAGTGGCCTTCCTGTCACAGAGACAACCTTTCTTGACAGCGAAGCAGCCCCTCAAGCGTGAGCTCCAAAAAGAACTGCTATAAGTGTGAACATTGGGTGTGATGCCTTATACATCAGTTGGATAGACAGCATCTGTTTGAGAGAACCCCAAATGCCCCATCCATATTTTCTTGTGGTGCAAGGGAAGAGATTTCTCTACCTGCTACGATATTTTTAGCGGTAAGGTGCATTTGCCCCGCACTCTTAAAACCTAAATTGATGCAATAACTGCCAGCTGAAGTCCACAGGTTTAGATGTAAGCATACACACCGGCCTGTAGATTGTTATACAGAGGCGCTGAGATTTAAATCCCACTAAAACTGCAAGAACAAGCCGACAACTCACAAAGTTACTTTTTTTATCAGCCCCAAGAATAGTGTGCCAGAGTTCCCTCTATCTCACACCATTTACTTTCAGACAGGCTATCAGATATGTATCCTGGCTTAATGTGTTTACCTCTGGTTATTAAACTGGCCAGGCCAACCCTAGCTGTGATCCATGCATTCAGAAACACAAACCTCTCACACCCTAATCCTGGTCATATCTGACCTTTAATGGAATCACTTAGTGAAGGATGAACAACAGGTATCAAGACCCGAGCAGACACTATAGTGGCTCCTCCTGGTATTGGTGGCTCTGCAGGATTCTTCTAATGAGATGCATGGCTGCGAGGCTTGAATCTTCCCAAAGATTAAAACAAACTTTAAAAAGTGGGGAGAAAAAGTAAATCTTACTCAAATACACTAAATGCTAATGAAGTTCTAACATGGGTTGCATCTGGCCAGGTTTGTGCATAATGTTTTTGCAGGCGATTAGTCAATTACGCACATTTACTGCTGAGGCTACTCCTGTTTTCGTAACCCTTGATATGCGTACAGTGTATATTGCGAACAGGCCGATCCTTTTGCATTTATGAAAGGAAACAGTGTAAAAAAATACATTTTCACATTTCTTTACTCAAAAATATTTTTTTCCCCATAGATGGTACTCTTTTCCTACATGTGTCTCTCAAAACCTGCATTGATTGGTCAACTGTCCTGCACTATTTTTATCTATTAAGCCTGGTTTATAAGGGCGTAAGTTAGGTGCTCAGATACGTACACTGATAACATTCTAGAGCCTTCACGACACCCTCGCGGTTCGTACTTGTGGGTGTTCACTTATACTGAGATACAACCCCACACCTCACCTCTGACAGTGCACTGGGGCACTTTTTGCTTTACATCCATGCAGGACCTCCAGGTGCGTAATTTATGCACTTATAGGGGAGCTTATTCACACAGGTATTTTGAGGCACATAAAGCCGTACTCCTGTAGTAATCGGTTACGTAGGGCCCGATTCACAGAACTAACTTAAGACAAAATCCTAAACTTACTACTTTTGGTATTCACAGAAGTTAGGATTTTGTCTTAAGTTTGTCTTAAGTCTGTCTTAAGTTTGTCTTAAGACAAACTTAAGACAAAATCCTAACTTCTGTGAATACCAAAAGTAGTAAGTTTAGGATTTTGTCTTAAGTTAGTTCTGTGAATCAGCCCCATTGTCTTTACCCTTGTGAATTGGTTCCAAAACATCTAAAATAGGAATAAAAAAAGTATATTTAGGGAATATTCATATACAATTATACTGTGCCCTCTCTTCACTATTACTAGTAGAGAGCAGGATGTTTCGGGCCAATGAATGAATGAAAGAGAATGTAAAGTAGTACTCATCACTACTTCCTGTACGCGTAAATGTTTTTGTGTATAGGCCCCAAATCCTTTACTGTACCTTTGTGAACTGTACTCATTTGTACATGCACTATGTGTTTCTTTTCTGGAAGTAAAGTTCACTTACACGTGGAAGACGCTTTGCCTGTCAAGTTGCTGGAATCCAAACTGTTCCTCTGCTTGGAGGGTGGGTTGGTTCAACCAATGTCACTAGAAAAATGGGTGGGTAGTAGGAGTAGGCAAAGCCGGAGGATGGTTCCAGCCTGTGATTGTATCTAGGGAGTGCATTTCTCATTTAAATGTAACCTAATGGCTAGGGCGGTGGATCTTAAATCTGGGTAACCGGGTTCCAGTCTCTGCATTGACGCTCAACATCTTATAATTCTGGGCAAATCACTTAATCTCCCTGTGCCTAACAAAAATGAATGTGTCCTTGTGTAACGGAACTGGTGCTCATGTAAAGCGCTCTGATACCTAATATCTCTGGGTCAAGTTTGCACTATATAAAACTACGGAGAAAAATTATTTTAAATAGGGATAAAGAGATTTTCTTAACTTAACTTTGATGTCAGAGTCAAGACTGATTTGCATATGGCTGGATTCAAACTGGAATGGCATGGTGAGCAAAAAAACGATGGATTTAGGCCCAGATCTCTGTACTGGAGTGAATGTAAGACATTGTTCTGCATTCTGTCCTCAATTGTTCTTTTTGCAACAGTCATGATTTGAACAGAAGACTTCTAATCGCCAACAATGATCTTATTTTAGCTTTCTCTTTTCCAAATCGTCCCCCACTCCAAATTAAGTTAATAGATTAATTATATTTCTTCTACTTAGGTGCTCCCAAATGTTGGTGTGTATTATGTCATAAGACTGCGAATATCTATTTTAGGTTCGAGGCAACATTGCGCATATAGGGTTTCAGCGGCTGTGTTATTGGCATGAATGCGGCTGTTCAGACTTCAACTGGTAAACAAACCTTTCTTTGGCAATGACCACCATGAAGAACACTAATCTATATTTCAGCTTGTGGCTCTAAGTCCGGTAACTAGGAGAACATGCCAAAAACTGAACAAAAACACAAGAGCATGCTCTGCTAAGAACTACCCAAGAATCTGCTGCAAAACCAGAATTCAATTAATATTGGCTGAGACCAATGTAGACTACCCACAAACTCTATAGAGGACTCACCGAGAAAGAAAATGTGACTTCTAACCACCCACGTACTAGTACGAACTCCAGGGTTGATTTCAGTTTCTGGCGTTCAAAATGTGCATCCTTTTTGCCCCACCATGATGCTCTTGGCGACACATTGGTGCTCTATAAGCAAGTAAGTTCTTGCAGAAAATAAACACCAATATAGATATTACCTCACTGGCACCATAGTTTTGGGATCATTTCAAAACAGTCTTTACAAAGATGTCAGTTCCAAGGATACTAAACAATTGGGCAAAAATACCCTGAATGGAAGCTGTGGGAAAGGGCGGCACAGGAGATCCTCTTGTGCAATGTCTGATTCTATGCCCATGCTCCAACTTCTGTTCTATGGTCAGTCTCACCATCTCCCTAGTTACTGATTCCAGGGGCTGCACAACATTCATCTTGTCTCCTTTTCATTTCTGCTCCAACCAACTCCAGTATGTTCTGTGTCCTATGTTTGGGCGAGCTCCTAAGTCAATAAGTCTCATAATAAGTCTCCAATAAGTCTCTTAACCCCTTAAGTGCTGCTGACGGCCAATGGTCGTCAGCAGCGCTACCTCCCCAGTGCTGCGCACGACCATTGAACGTCCATTCAGCACTAGTTCAAATGGACAGCGCAGCACTGGGGAGAAATGTTTACACGCAGCTAAGGTGTTAAGTTATATGACAGAGGCACACATGGCTAAACCACACGTATCTCTATAACGCTGCCCTAACCACGAATGTGTCTGAACAATGCATTCCTTTACCATGCATGCCTTTACCACGCATGCCTTTATCATGCAATTTTGTGTTAAAGGTATATGTGTGGTAAAGTTCACATCCGAGCTCTACTCGCTGAGCCCTAAATCTACCGACTCCCCAGAGCCCTAAAAACTACCGTCCCTCCTGAAACCTAAAAACAAACCCAACTTCCCCCTGAGCCCTAAAACCTACCCTGGTCCTTAAAAACGACCCAAACCCCCAAACGCTAGAAACTACCTTGCCCACCCCAAGCCCTAAAAACTTCCAGAGCCCTGAAAATTACCTTGACCCCTCCAAACCCTAAAAACTTTCGCACCCCGCTGAGACCTAAAAACGAACCCGACTCACTCCGAGCCTTAAACAGTACTCCGACTCCCCGAGCCCTAAATAATACTGCACCCACCAGCCCTAAAAACGACCCCACCCCTCCTTAGACCTAAAAACTCCCCCACCCCGAAACCTAAAAACTACCCCAACCTTTAAAAACATCCTTCAATACCCAGCCCTAGCCCCACTTTCCTCACCGCGTCCTCTCCCGATCCTTCCTGTTCCTGGGCAACACCCATTCAAGCATCTAGACCGTGCATATGCCTTATCTACCCATATGCATGGTTAAGGCAAGCTTGGTTGCATTTGCGGGGAAACGGACCGCGTGGCTCGGCCAGTGTTGCAAAGGCCGTTTCTCGTCAGGGCTTGTATGTAGGTGTCATCGGCCATTGCTGAGTGGAGCTCGATGAAACGAGTCACTGCCCTTCATCGCAATTAACATTAATGTTCAGGGCTGGCTATGCACCACTAAAGATGGCACCTATAGATTTTAACAAAAACAGGGTGGATAGCACGCCCTGTCACACATGCTTCCATCACTGACTTGAATCTTTTACAAATCCAAGGTCCAACTAAAACCTTCTTGAAAAGGTCTGTTGTCCCCAAAATAAAATTTAAGCTTTGAAAATATTAACCCATAAATAAAGAAGTTTGTATTTTTATAAATATTGTTCAACAGAAAATGTTATCACCCTTGAGGAGGCGGGCCCTGCTCCTTGCCTAAGCTGATCCCTCTTTTAACTCCGGAGATGTTCAGGATGCTGGGAGAAAACCTCTGATGGTTCCATTCACTTCCAATCCAAGGATAATTAAAGGGAACCAGAAAAAGTACCCTTACCTCATTTCCGGAGCCCGTGCCTTGGATATAGGTCAGAGCTGCTGAATTTGGAGCTGGGGTACCGAGATCGAGCTTAACAAAAGGAATGTGTCCGTCTGTAACGTAACTGGTGCACATGTAAAGCGCCCCAATACCTTCGGGTCGAGTTTGCGCTAGGTTTTCCGTCTCGCGCTTTCTGTATTATGAGTGGTGTACTCGTAGAGCCATTCTAAAGAAGAGCTCATAGGCCAATTACAGCCCATCATTATTTATTGCGCCTTTTTGGATAGGTACCCTCTCTCTTAAATGAAATTAATTTAACCATTGCCCCCTGGTTTGCCATTACTTTGTAAATAACTATTTGTTAGAGGAGTTTTATAATTTTGTTAATTTTATCGCTTCATTTTATCCTGATATTATTTTTTTTTAATGAAATTGTTACTTTTACTTCACATTTGGATATTTTGCTATATAATGTATTACCTCCATGCCTCCTTTTAAACATTTGAATGAAATTGTTCTTTTGCTTATAATAAGTCTCCTGGTTATGCATATGCACTTTATTGTCCTTTACCTTGCAGTTAATGTAGAGGCCATATATTGCATTTATATTGCACAACCCTTTGTCTGAGGATGCCTAGAAGAGTGGTTTTTGCTAAAATTAAGATCTCAGATAGGAATGTACATTTTTCCCCCAAAAAAGTGCTATTCAAATATAGATATCTCAAATGATGCTGCTATATTTTGTATATAATATATTGTTTTTACTATATGTGCTTTTATGGCCCAAGCAGCTGAAATAAAGATTTTGACTGCCTGACTATGTAAAACTGCAAAAAAACTTTGCTACCACCCTGGATAAGAAACTGTGTAGCCAATCCCCACCACGAAAACATCAGCGAGAAAAAGCGGGGACACTAGCACCGCATAAAAAAGATTGTAAAAAATGGATATAGGGTGGGGTGTGTTCCTTCTCTTACCGAAGTGTTGAAAGTGAGCCCATAATTCTAACGATGCCCAGGCTGCTGGCGCAAACCGCCTCTCAGTTCCCATTCTGAATAATTATCAAATAAAGAGACGGGCGCTGGGAGCAGGAATCAAGAACAGAGTTTATTTCTCATGAGGAGAGCATGTCATTTCGGACACGAAACACAGTGTCTTTCGGGAGGTGCTCTAACAAGTGAGCGTGAGACTCTGGTTTTTATACATTTGCTGAACATTTGATGATACAATCAGGTCAGTGTGTCGCAAAAGGAAAACATTCCTATAATCCTCGTGATGATCCTATTCCACATACATTCACAATGGGGACCCTTGACCTGCTGATAAGAGGGGAGGGCAATCATGCAGCTGAGTGTGTCGTAGGATGTGTGCGCCTGATCATGGCCCAGGGGGTGGGGTGGCTAGGCATACAATAAGGGCAGTAAATGGTATCTCCTGGCTTAGGCGATGGCCTCGGACATGTGTGGTCAGCCGGACTCGGGGGTAGGGGTCATCAAAGGAGTGGTATTCATGTCTGCGTGGACAATCGAGCGTGGAGGGAAGGCTCGTCAACAGAGGGACATTCATGGAAGGGGAGGAGGTGCTGGTCAGGCGCGGCCGTGACTCGCAAGGACAGGGCTTGGCGGAAGAAGAGGGTTTATGACTTGTTCATGTGAGGAGAAGGAGGGGGGGGGTCAGGGTGCGTGCAGGGCCAGAGTCGCGCAGTGAGAGAGAGAGAGAGAGATCTTATGACCTGTACATGGGAGAACAGGGGTAGCCAGATACAACTGGGGGGGGGGCTATGTCAGCTGAGGCGAAGGATGCTTCTTCGAGAGGGAAATGGGGAAGGCCTGGGTCAAGCAGGAGGGTTACCTTTCACATCAGGATCGCGTAGAGGGAGAGGGTTTCATGGCCTATACATGAGAGAGGGGGTGCAAGATACGCGCAGGAGGGAAGCTGGGGATTCCAATGGGTAAAAAGGCCATGGTACCTAGAATGGCTGTACATACGCATAGGGGTACGGGTTCTTACTGGCAGGGGGATACGGTCGATAAGTTGCAGTATCCATGATGCCCACAGGGAGAGGAGTGGGAGAAGAAGTGAAATGAATGCTGTCTATGTACATAGATTTTGTCAGATTTCACAGTCGCCCCTTTTTACATAGCAGCAATCATTTTTGCAACTGACGACTTTACAGGTAGGCAGGCATCGTTGATGAATTAGCATTTTGGTAATACTAACATGTGGCGTATAATCATAGGCAGTGAAGGTGATGGGCGGATTGCGGTACATAGGGAATTACATTTTCGGTGTGTTCCTGACAATTAAACGCATTACATGGCACAAATCTTTCTAACTAAAAAAAATGTGACCAATGAACAGTTTTGACCAGGCAGTTGAGAGCGGAATTCAGTTCAATGCACAGTATTTCTTCGTCACAGTGTCTTTTTATCAGCGAGCCATCACTGGTAGGCTCTAATCCGGGTACTTTCGGTGGCGCTGTTGAGCACCGGCGATGGAGCTACGGGTCCAGCTCGGTTCCATCCTCACGCGTTGCAGGGTGCGGTCAGTCCTCTGCTGTTAGACCACAGTCCTGTTCCCTAAACAGTCCGTTTGGCGGTGCCTTATGCTCGGCACCTATAGTTCTGTTGCAACACCCTCTTCCCACATAATTGCAGCTCTTTTCTTTGGCAAAAAGTCACGTGGGAAGGTGGGTGGATGTCGTTCAAACAGTCAATGGGAGAAGGAGTGAGCGGAGTTGGGTCAGAGTTCCTGGGACACACAAAAGGGACCAAGGGAGCAAAGGATAACAAGCAGGCAGGCCCATCAATCAGGCCCAGAGAAGGGGGACGGAGACTCCAGGCACACGTGGGTTAGCAGACGGAGGGCTTCAGGTCGGCCCGTCATTTTTCATTTTCCACGTTGAAAGTGCTGTCTCGTCCGTATCTTGTTGCTCTGCAGCTCCACCTTTGGTCGAGGTCACACGTGTCCCAGGATCTGTAGCCAGGCTGTACGTCACATCCGACCCATCTCCTTCGGTGATCGTGCATCTTTGAATGAGTACAAGACAGTGTTTTAGAGAAATGGCAGAAGAAGATATCTACGCATGTGAATTCCTCCCTCAATTTTTCGCATTTGAGTCCTTATGGTCATTGGTCACAGTCAGAGGTCTATTACCAAGCAGTGCATGTGTCAGTATTCCTACTGAGTTTATGGCAGGTATATTCATTGGCCCATTTATGATTCAAGTAAGGACAAGATAATATTTCCATCAACTGTGCATTACATCATTTTCAACATTAGCGCAGCATTTCCCTTCAGAACCGGCTAACATTTTCAGACAGGGCGGGGGTGCTATCGTCGAGTGTCGGGCAAAACAAGATATCCTCAAGGGTCAGCAGCTACCCATGGTCATTATGTTTATACCGGGGACAACGGAAGCGGTTCTATCAAAAATGGGGTGGGGATGCTTCAGGCGCTTGCGCTTGGGTGCAAAGGGGTGGGGCAATCTGGGTATTGGGTGTCAATCTAGACGTTGGCGTTCGTCTCTGAAGAACAGACATAGGATGCCATTGACATACAGTTCCCCTAGAAATGGCCTGATTTGGGGGACTTTAGTCGTCTTACCTGTCCTTTCCTTCTTAGCCAATTCAAGTTCATTCATTTTGCAGAAAGGAGAGGCAGTAACATGGCAAGATACAGTCATTTTAGTTTTGGTCAATTTCGCTGAACACCTTCGTGTTCAAATACGTATCAAATCGGAGTGGTGCCGGTGGGGCACAATTTTACCAAAAAGATGGACAGAAAATAGGGAGGCTCTCAAAGAGAGTGAGAGTCGTCCGCAGTCTAAACGAGCCATTCGGTACACGTATGACATGTAAGGAGAGAGAGAGAAAGAAGGGTGGAGAGAGAGACGGGTACGAAAATAGGTCATTTAGTGCGTTCACAACACGGAACAGCAAAGGTCAGGTAACATGCAGATATAGACAGAGGGGAGACATATATTCGTACGTTACACACACACAAACTCAGACAGGGAAGACGGCACATGTATTACACATAGACAAGACATTCACAACAAGACGGGAAACAATTGTTAGTCTACAACATCTGCTTTTTATATATATATCCTACATATCTTTACTATCCTATTTATCTACGTGCTTAGCTCTTTCTGCCTTTCCCCCCTTTCCCTTCTCGCTTGTTCTACCTGCGAGCGTCCCCAATTACCAATACTCACACCTCGGTTGGTTGATCAGAAATCAACCTGGTTGTGCTAGTTACCCGTGGTCGGATCTTTAAACCGTTTTTCAGTTCCTTCTTTTGGCGGAAAGTTCTCCAGGCTGAGGCAACGGCAAGTATTGATCGGGAGATCAGTCGGACAGCTTGGCTATATCTACAAGAGTGTGAGAAAGGGGGTTGTGCATTTTGAACATCAGCAACATTTCTAACTTCCTAGACGGGTGGTGCCGTGGCAACCCTTATACGTACGATTTTCTTTGTCCTTTCCCTACCTATTCAAACGTCCGGTTACATTATTTAACACGTCCTTTCTAGTCAAAATTTTGTTCGTCATTCAGTACCTGTCCAGTTTCTATGTCAGTCCATCCTCTCAGTCGCTATGTCCTAAGGAAGAACAGTCATGTTAAGTCTACGTCTTTTCTTTTAAGAACCTATCGTTATAACGACTTCACACATATTCCCTCTTTTCCTTTTTCGTCGGTGGTCTGACCGTCGTTCTTCCACACTTCAGCCGACGTTCCGACGTGACCTGCAGAAGGGAGGGAAAAGAAGGGGTGGGGGCAACATTCAAAGTACATCAGCATGTAGTAGCCCGAAAATGTTTTTACTTACCACATACTCGACCCATCTTCACGTACCGCCTTTCTTTACCATCTCGGCGTTTAAGCCCAGATTTGACCAGTAATGTCAGATAGATAATCATTGACGAACTGCCTATCTACATGAGTTACTCGGTCGTAACCCTCTTTGTCGGGTACAAGGGTGACGGTCAGGTGGCATTTTCTGCGGAGTCGTTTTAAGGGTGCCTAAAACACCTTTCCTGGCTGTCTGTGATACACAATTGTAGCTGTCAAATATCTGATCCCTTTTTGTCTACATCCTTCCTCATACTTATTCTTCGCTCATAGCCGGAGGACATTCAAAACTCATTAATGCGACTGCTACAACCATGCTTTCTTTTTCAAAATACTTTAATAAACGATATCGGTGGCAGTTCATTTGCATAAAGTGCAGCAGTGCAGTAAAATCGTATTAAAATTTTCCTTCAGAGCAGGCATGATGCATGTCAAGAATTCAGTTTTAATCAATTCATAGATTCATTATCCGATACTCATTCTTTATCTAAATTATACCAATTCATTTTCCAACTCATAATCAGTACCCACCCTAAGTCAATTCATTGTCCAAGCACATGCTCAATATCCTTCATATCTACTTTCATTTATCCAAAACATTATATATATATCTCGCGGGGAAAAAAAACTGCGTGGTCATGGTGCAATAAGGTTCATTAAAAACGTCACATTTTGCGTCGGCGCCATTTTGGGTGGGGTCAGGCGAGTTCTAGCACAGTCAGAGTGTCTCTAGTCTTGCAAGGTTGGCCCAGAACTTTCCATTGGCAGTTCAGAAAGTCTCGTGCAGTGTGGTTAACAGTCTAACAATATGGACCATGAGTCAAAGAGTGGGAAGGGCGGCAACAATTTTCCTACCGGGTCTTTCTGGTGTTCCTCCGGAACTGAACAAGCCTGTGCCGTGGCGGCATCTTAGCCATTTCCGATCCAAGTCTGGTGCCGGCAGGAGCAGCACCGCTGTCGTGGTTCCCGGCGAAGGGGATGGGGGCACCCATGCAGGGGGTCGGGGGCCCCCCGGCTCTTATAGAATCTTCAAGGTCGAGGAGAGGTGATATGGAGCGTGTGCCCGTCCTGGGCAGAGGACCTCTTTTTGATGTTGACCCTTAAGCGAAGAGCGTTGGGGTGTCGCTGGAAGCCTCCACCTGGAGGGAGGTGGGGGAGGGCCGTTCGCGGCACCTCCCCCTTCCAGCGACCCCGCGCCGTTCCCCGGCTCCATCGTTTTCGACATCGGCCGTGCCAGCCATTGATGATGGGGGGGGGGTGGTCGGCGGCTGGGGCAAGACAGCCCCCCCCCCCCCCCCTTCCCTCGGCGACATGTGGCGGGACTACCTTCAACTCTCCAGGGAGCGTGGAATGTGGCAGGACTGCCTATACCTATGAAGGCAGGCGGTGAATTTGGCATGTGGCGGGACTATCTGATTTGCCGCCGTTCTTGCCTTGGCTTCGGCTCTGGACCAGCAGGCGATGGCATGCGGCGAATTTGAAATGTGGCGGGACTACTTGATTCGCCGCCGTTGTCGCCTTGGCGTCGGCCTTTGGCAAAAGCCGGATCGGGTGAGAGAGAGGGGTGGTCGGTGGCCGAGGCAAGACAGCCCCCTCTCCCCCCGCGGCCTGCAGGGCGGCAGAAGGGAGAAGACGGAGAGGTCCTTGTCATCCTTTTTTGGACCGCCTGCCCAACATCGTCTCCTTCTGACCATGGGCAGGCGAGTCCCTCGTGCCTCCAGGCCTCGCCTTCCGGATGGGCGTAACCGCGGACCTGTTGCACTTCGGGAGCTTCCGGAATGGGGGTAGGTACCTATTGAGTTGTTTCTATTTCATGTGACCGTTATTTGGGCGGGGCGGGCAATGAGGCAGATATGTTGGGAACAGGAACAGGCAGTGAAGCCTAGCTACCTCGTGGCTATGTTCTGATATCGAATCTTTTCGCCTTTTTACATTTCTTATTACGAACTACTTCTAATGTTTCCTATTTTTGGTGAAGTCAAAAGCTCATCAGGGGGTTACTGACTTAGCCTGATTTCTTTTTATTTTTCTTTCTCTTCCTTAGCGTGTTTCGAGCTAAAGCTTTTTGTTAGTAGGGAACGGTGATCACTTCATATTTTTATGTGTCCTTTTCACTAGGGGGGTACATCTGGTCGGACCAGACGAGTCCCCTCCAATAAATGGTCCGGGGTGGAACGAGATTATCGATCAAAAGGGGAACATATATTCCTTCATTAGGGTATCATCCTGGACGGACCGAGCGATGTACTTCCACTTACTAGGGTAGCCTCCTGGACGGACCAGTCGGTCTATTTCTACTAAATGGCCCATGAGTAGAGAGCATATGTCCTCCATAAGAGTAGTCTCCTGGGCGGACCATGCGAGCTACCCCACAATAACCAACCAGTGGGGAGTGGGTAGGACTGACGAATTCACAAAGGGGCATAACCTACCCTTTTCTACTTGCAAAGACTAGATAGAGTGTCCCTATTCCACGTTGTTTGCAGGCAGAAAATACCTCAAACGAAACAATGCCTGGAACAACAATGTCCAGGTTTTCAATCAATCAGTGGGGAGAAAAACAGGCATGACGGATTACAACGGGGACAAATGTCTAAATTACCTGCCCTTCGCTATCCAGAAAGGAAGACAGAATATTTCTACTCGTCTCAGTTTGTAGACAGGGAAGATCTCAAAGAGCAACCATCGACTATCAACCGACTTCAACAATTCTTAAAGAATAACATCGGTTATCAATCGACTTCAAACAGTGGGGAGAAAAGTAGGCATGACGGATCAATACCGGGGACAAAAGTCTGTATTACCTACCCTTCTCTATCTGCAAAGAGGGGCGACGTTCCTTTTCGCCGCTGTTTGAAAACAGAGAATGTCTCGTTCTCAGAAGAGAACCAATATGTCAAGTAGCCCTCAAAGCTAAATGAACCAATACCAACAATGCCAGTATACAAATACCGGTTTTCAATACAAACAATCAATCAATCAGGTGGACAGAGCCACCCTACCAATCAGGCGTAAAAACACCCTACCAATCAGGCGTAAAAACACCCTACTTAATCTTACCCGGACCGGACCATACGGACAGTTCTTCGACTCCTTCCTCCAGCGCCCGATCGTTCTCTTACTCCATGTGGCATTCCTGTGGGTTTCCAGTCAGGACAATAGGTCACTCAAGAGAGGTCCGTTCAGAATTGGTGAAGTTCTGTCGATCGGCAGCCGGGCTAGGGCCCTCTCAAGGCAGGCATACCCCGATCATTTTAGACGTTCACTTTTTCGTCTGGATCTCTCTTACCGAACCCTATGTCACTGATGGACCCCGCGTTGGGACGCCAATTGTTGAAAGTGAGCCCATAATTCTAACGATGCCCAGGCTGCTGGCGCAAACCGCCTCTCAGTTCCCATTCTGAATAATTATCAAATAAAGAGACGGGCGCTGGGAGCAGGAATCAAGAACAGAGTTTATTTCTCATGAGGAGAGCATGTCATTTCGGACACGAAACACAGTGTCTTTCGGGAGGTGCTCTAACAAGTGAGCGTGAGACTCTGGTTTTTATACATTTGCTGAACATTTGATGATACAATCAGGTCAGTGTGTCGCAAAAGGAAAACATTCCTATAATCCTCGTGATGATCCTATTCCACATACATTCACAATGGGGACCCTTGACCTGCTGATAAGAGGGGAGGGCAATCATGCAGCTGAGTGTGTCGTAGGATGTGTGCGCCTGATCATGGCCCAGGGGGTGGGGTGGCTAGGCATACAATAAGGGCAGTAAATGGTATCTCCTGGCTTAGGCGATGGCCTCGGACATGTGTGGTCAGCCGGACTCGGGGGTAGGGGTCATCAAAGGAGTGGTATTCATGTCTGCGTGGACAATCGAGCGTGGAGGGAAGGCTCGTCAACAGAGGGACATTCATGGAAGGGGAGGAGGTGCTGGTCAGGCGCGGCCGTGACTCGCAAGGACAGGGCTTGGCGGAAGAAGAGGGTTTATGACTTGTTCATGTGAGGAGAAGGAGGGGGGGGGTCAGGGTGCGTGCAGGGCCAGAGTCGCGCAGTGAGAGAGAGAGAGAGAGATCTTATGACCTGTACATGGGAGAACAGGGGTAGCCAGATACAACTGGGGGGGGGGCTATGTCAGCTGAGGCGAAGGATGCTTCTTCGAGAGGGAAATGGGGAAGGCCTGGGTCAAGCAGGAGGGTTACCTTTCACATCAGGATCGCGTAGAGGGAGAGGGTTTCATGGCCTATACATGAGAGAGGGGGTGCAAGATACGCGCAGGAGGGAAGCTGGGGATTCCAATGGGTAAAAAGGCCATGGTACCTAGAATGGCTGTACATACGCATAGGGGTACGGGTTCTTACTGGCAGGGGGATACGGTCGATAAGTTGCAGTATCCATGATGCCCACAGGGAGAGGAGTGGGAGAAGAAGTGAAATGAATGCTGTCTATGTACATAGATTTTGTCAGATTTCACAGAAGTACTTCTATGTAATGCACGGACAATATGGGACAACCGGTGTGTGTTTCCTACCCCCCCCCCGTTCTCGTCTGATATGATAGTTCATAATGTTTATTATTATTGATCAGTTGTTTTAATCATTGTATTTATGTTGTCTTTATGTACTTTTTCATACTGACAAATAAAGTTACAACTAGTATTTTCCTATTTTTATTTTGTTCCAAAGTATACGTTTTTGCTAAGTTTTTCTGATGTTTATTGTGGAGTTTTGTATAGCGATGCATGGTGCCTTTGGTATCAGAGCAGTTGCAGGCAGGAGGAAAAGACAGATTGTTGGGTAGTTAACGTCTAATCTGGTGGGGTGGGGGCCCTGTCCAGTTTTCTTCATCACAACCCGTGTTCCAATACAATCTTGAGTAATGGTGAGTCTAAGAAGACAACTTTAAGAAGTGTCCTTCAGAACTATGGGGATATTATTAAGGCGGGCAATAGGCAATTTTCCCCGCTATACGGCCGCTAAGCGGCGATAATACTATCGCCCTATTAGCAAGCTGTCGCTAACAGCAGTTAGCGACAGCTTGTAGGCGATAGCGAGCGGTTTGGGGCCCGCTTTGCATGTCAGCTATATTTATTGCTAATGACAACCCAACCTGTTAGCGACTGAAAGCAGTCACTAACATCGCTATTGCCTATTACCAACACAGGCATAGCGATGGAAATATTCGCGCTAAGCGCGAATATCTCCAAAAACGAACACCTGCTCAGACCAGTTCTTAGCCATTATATCCAATGGGAGGTGGATACAATGGCTAAGAACCTGTTAGCGATAATGCGTGAATATCGCTGTATTCTCGGCGATATTCACGGATTTTGCCGCTATCGCCGGGAATTTTATCGCTTTTGAGATAAACGTTGCTAATAGCACGTTATCTCAGCGATAAAATCCTGTGATGCGCGGCGATAAAAAAATTGCCGCTAACCCTACTTAGCGATAAATATCGCTATTTGTTGATAATATGCCCCTCTATGAAGTAATCAAGAACCAGATCTATTCGGTGCAGATTTTTCAAACATACTTTAAAGACATGTGTTTTTTTTAAATCTCTGTAGCGCCTTGTTGCAAGTATGAGTGAGCGTATGAGGGTTTCCAGATTAGGCGCCGTGGACCGAAGGTCATCTACTGCAGTGTAAACTAGCTGACACTGCCCAGAAATGTCCAAAAGGCCTGCTTCATTGGTCATTCCTACCCAAGACTGGTGATCAACCCAAACATGACAGCATCACAACCAAAAAGCAAACAGGAAGATATTTGAATAGTTTTAACTCGACCCTCATGTCCAAGCACCAAATCTAAGCAGGCTGCCTTCTGAGAGGAGGTGGGGGTGTGTTTAATCAGGATACAGGGGTAAATGGACAGAGGGGATTCAGTAACTCATGAGGTAAGCAATATATCAGGGGATGTACAGTTATTCAACCTTCCCTTGCTGCACAGCCTGGGAGACACGCTGACAGTGTGAGGAGCTTTGTCAACAGACCTATCTATGCTATTCATTTATGGTTTTATAGATAAATACAAACAGGGAAACCAGTGTTTTCTGGCTGTGTTTATCTGGAAGAATGGGGCGTAAAAGTTCAGGTTCAGTGCCCTGTAGCGGCGAGCCCGACTGGCATAAGTGGGGGTTTGGTAGAAATCTTTGAAAAAAGAGTGTGCAAATGGTGCCTTTTCAAGCAAATTTGAGAAAGCAAGAAGGCTAATCAAGCAATTGTGAAATTGTAGTTATGCCACCAATAAAGAGATTTCATATGATAATGATGTAGGTAGCTTCTATTTAGTAAAACCAGAAAACTTGACTTTCAATTAATAATGCAGTGAGTACTTCACAGATTTCTTAATTTATTGATATAGCTTTATAAATGAAATCTACTGAGGGAATACAAGTTATTGTGATTTGTATGACTGGACACGATGGGGCAGCAAGCAATAAACATGAAAAGGCAGTAGGGCACCCTACAAGGCACTTTACGACTCATTCGGGTGATTAAGAAATAGGATCTTATCCCCATCCTGATAGAACTCCCTTAGCTCTCCTTGCTGTTCCACTACATCATCGAAACCTCCTTCACACACATTGCACAGAATCACAATTGCAACTGGAATACGCGCCTATTGCTCTGTTCAGCAGAGAGGCCAAGGAATGGATGAACAAATATTATGAACACCTTGTCAATCCACTGACAGGCACTGTCAGAAATGTGCACTGCTTCAGCCTTTGCTCCGTAGCTCTCAATGGTGGCCCGTTATAAACGCCTGGGGTCATGTATTTCCATCAATCTGACATTTTATTTTTAGACTTACTTGTCAGGGTTAAGGATGGTGACCTGTAAACAACTTTCTACAGCAAGCCCAAATGGAAGAAAGACCCTCCTGGCATATGATAGTTACCACCCACAGGCTCTGAGGTACTCGCTTCTTTATAGTAAATTGTTCAGGTTCAGGCACAATTGCAAACACAAGACAGATTCATTTTTTACAAAGCTGAGATTCATACCCATAAATCATTACACCGTGAGTACCCCAGACGCTAGATCAGACGATCAGTTCAAAGTATGCTCTGTACAAGAGAAAAGGAATTGCATACAAGCCCACATCTGCAACTGACAATTTCTGGCCACAGTAACACCATGTTGTTTTAATCAGCTAAAGACAACCTTACTATATGCGTGCACTGACATGCATTGAGGGAGCTGGGAAGAGACATCTTTGCCCTTGATGTTGCTAACAGGCGGTGCATTATGCTGGTGCACAGTGGACACACATGTTCTAGACATTTGGGGGGTTATGGCCATCTGAGTCTCGAGGTAGAAGAACTGTTGTGCCAAGTTAAGCCCCTAAACACGTGCATCCAGGAACTAAGGCCACATGTCACTTGTTGTTCCTGGAAACAATCCTTACTGTATCCAGCTGTGCAGCCCTCATGCGTCAGCACTGCGGTGGCTTGGGTGATCTTGCAGAATTTCATAAGGCAGTTTATAGTATGCACTTTTCGCAAAGGGCTGGTGCCTTTGGGCAGTTATAGAGAAAGCGTTTTACCCTGAGCCCCCCTCCTAGATCCTCTGCCCCTAACCAGCACGCGCATGGCATCCAACCTATGCAAACTCGCCAAGGCCACATGTCACTTGTCCATTAACCTAACATAACATAACATAACATAACATAACCTAACATAACAGTGTGGGTTGTTAGGGGGACTTAAAAAAACAATATTTTGCAAACTGATCAAACTTTTTTGGGGGCCTTCAAAACAGAGATGAGTCTGTGTGTGTGTGTTTTTGTAAGTGTGAACATGTACAAATCCCAGGTGAAATCCGACAGACATTTCACATTATCCGACTGGAAGCACTTGTACCCAACTATTTACAACAGAATACATTTTTTAGCTGGGGTCAACATCTCAAACACTCCCCTGAAACTACGCCCCTAGTGCACTCCCTCCTTTACCTCCTCTTCACATCTGTTATCGCTCTTCCATTACAATGACTGTATCTCAGATCACTATAGGAACTCACTGCTAGACATTGCTTTCTTGAAAAAGTAGGCCAAGACCGTCCATTGCAACCTAGGACCATCAGCATACCATAATGCTCTTAGATGCAATAACCCACCACACAGTGCTTTATTCTAGGATAAACCACTCACCACATTGGCCTGCATCTTAGAGACACTGACCTACCACGTTTCCGCATCCTAGGAAAAAAGCCAGCACACTGCATGACAAACTAAAAAATACAGACTTCTCACAGTACAATATTCCCTCCACACAACACTACATCAGAAGGATGGTAATCCACCGAGCTCCTTGGCATGTTAAGGACATTGACTTACCTCTCTCCACTGCACCCTTAGTATCTTAACCCACCACATAATTCTGCATCATAGACAATATAACTAACTGCACTGCACTCTAATAACACTTACTCACCACACTACACTGTATCCTAGAGACACTCACCGACCACACAACACTACATCCTAGGGACACTAACACACCACACTGCACTCTAGCGATACTCACCCCCTTCAGAAATCTGGAACCACTCACTACATTCTGGAAACCCTAACTCACAGTATTCCATTGCATCGTAGGGCACTCACTTACCACATTACATTGCATCGTAGGGGCACTATTGCATCACACTGCATGCCAGGGAAACTCACCCCACACAGCTTCTTAGAAGACACTTGCTACATTCTAGAGACACTAACTTAAAATGTTCTGTTGCGTCTTGCAGACACCAGTCAACCACACAGAACTGCATCCTAAAGATACTAACCACCACACTGAACTGAAACCTAGAGACACTAACCATCACACTAAACTGCATCCTAGAGACACTAACCACCACACTGAACTGCAACCTATGGACACTAACCACCACACTGAACTGAAACCTAGAGACACTAACCTCCACACTGAACTGCATCCTAGAGACACTAACCTCCACAATGAACTGCATCCTAGAGACACTAGCCACCACACTGAACTGCAACGTAGGTACACTACCCACCACACTGAACTGCAGCCTAGAGACACTAACCACCACACTGAACTGAAACCTAGAGACACTAACCTCCACACTGAACTGCATCCTAGAGACACTAACCTCCACACTGAACTGCATCCTAGAGACACTAGCCACCACACTGAACTGCAACGTAGGTACACTACCCACCACACTGAACTGCAGCCTAGAGACACTAACCACCACACTGAACTGAAACCTAGAGACACTAACCTCCACACTGAACTGCATCCTAGAGACACTAACCTCCACACCGAACTGCATCCTAGAGACACTACCCACCACACTGAACTGCACCCTAGGGACCCCAATCAACCACACTAAAACGGCATCCTAGAGACACTAACCTCCACACTAAACTGCATCCTAGAGACACTAACACCACACTGAACTGCATCCTAGAGACACTAACCACCACACTAAACTGCATCCTAGAGACACTAACACCACACTGAACTGCAACTTAGGTACACTAACCACCACACTGAACTGCATCCTTGGACATCAATCAATCACACTGAACTGCATCCTAGAGACACTAACCACCACACTGAACTGCAACCTAGAGACACTAACCACCACACTAAACTGCATCCTAGGTACACTAACCACCACACTGAACTGCAACTTAGGGACACTAACCTCCACACTGAACTGCATCCTAGAGACACTAGCCACCACACTGAACTGCAACATAGGTACACTACCCACCACACTGAACTGCAGCCTAGAGACACTAACCACCACACTGAACTGAAACCTAGAGACACTAACCTCCACACTGAACTGCATCCTAGAGACACTAACCTCCACACTGAACTGCATCCTAGAGACACTAGCCACCACACTGAACTGCAACGTAGGTACACTACCCACCACACTGAACTGCAGCCTAGAGACACTAACCACCACACTGAACTGAAACCTAGAGACACTAACCTCCACACTGAACTGCATCCTAGAGACACTACCCACCACACTGAACTGCACCCTAGGGACCCCAATCAACCACACTAAAACGGCATCCTAGAGACACTAACCTCCACACTAAACTGCATCCTAGAGACACTAACACCACACTGAACTGCATCCTAGAGACACTAACCACCACACTAAACTGCATCCTAGAGACACTAACACCACACTGAACTGCAACCTAGGTACACTAACCACCACACTGAACTGCATCCTGGGACATCAATCAATCACACTGAACTGCATCCTAGAGACACTAACCACCACACTGAACTGCAACCTAGAGACACTAACACCACACTGAACTGCATCCTAGAGACACTAACCACCACACTAAACTGCATCCTAGGTACACTAACCACCACACTGAACTGCAACTTAGGGACACTAACCGCCACACTGAACTGCATCCTAGTGATACTCACCCAGCACACTGTACTATATATCAGATACAGTACCTCACTGCATACATTGATTATATATTCTGGATATACCCATTACATCTTTGGTATCTGTCAACTACATCAAAGGAAAATGAATGTGTTCAGGGTATCTGAATGTGATGTATTTGTGCCATGCCTTGCAAGGTGTGCGTAAAACATAGGACTGTCTATAACAGTGCAACATTCAGACATTGTGTATCCAGTGCCCTGTAAGTCAGCACACTTGCACACCTTGCCTGCAGCTGATATGGGTCTACGTGGCACTGGCAGCCGCAGGTGGTGAATGAGGGGCGGTGCTGTATTCTCATACTCCCTTCCCACTCCTGGCACTTTACTTCAGATGTGCACTGATGTGCTGCCAAGCCCTCACAGATGTACATAATAAATGCCTATGGTTTGGCTATTTATATCAGCTGTGCTCTAAGTGCACCTTTGGTCTTATTGGCTTCCTCGGAGGCGAGTCCCAGGTGGCCTGCACTCCTGCTGGCTTTCACTGCTGGGAAATATATAGCACACGGTGCAGTTAAAGTAGACAAAAATGGTAACTCCCTGCATTATTGCAGACACTCACAGTGCTCCCACAGGCCTCAGGGTCCTGGCTTCTCGCACTCCTTCCCTAGGGTGCATCTAGGGGGCAGGCTCTGGCTTTCCTACTGGGCCCACTGTGAACACAGCTGGCACACACAGACACACATGGCTTTCCACATGGGCCTCCAGGGGACAGAGCTCTCAATATCTATCCTTACGGGCATCCAGCAGACAAACTTAAGCTCTCCTCATGGCTTCCAAGGGTCAAGACTCACACAGTTATCTTCCAGTTCACCCAGGGGACTGACTTGTTCTCCTCATCGCCTCCTGGGGGTGGAGCTCTCAGACATGCAGCCTCATGTTCTTCGAGGTGACAGCGATCCCACCTTTTATTACTTCTGAGGGCACTGTTTCATTTAGTGTTCAGAGATCCCACTTGTCATGTGCATCTGGGGCCGGACTCTGGCTATGCTCCTCTGCATCTTGAGATGGATTTTTGATTTCCTCATGGGCTTCCAGGGAGAGACATATCACACACTGTTCCTCGTATGCGTCCAGATGACACACTCAGCTGTCCTTGTGGGCTTCTAAGGAACAGAGCTTTTGCACACCTGACCTTGTGTGCCAGGTGATAGACGCAATCTTTTCTATTTGTGCCTCCTAGGGGCAGAGCTCTCACCTAAGTATCTGTATGTGCTTCTAGGTGACAGGTTCTATCTTTCCTCAGGCGCTTCCGGGCAACAGAGCTCATACACACATATCCTCTGGTGCATCCAGGGGACTGTTTTTAGGTCTCGCATGTGACAACGCATGCTCTGCCTGCACGCTCTGTTGCAAGCTATATTGTGTACAACAAGGGGGTTGGAACCTGCCCATTGCTAATCATTGGTTGGTTTCATTGTCACTTTTATTTTGTGCCTCCCAATTGGACAAGTCCTCTGCGTTCCTCTGGAGCATTGACCAATTACAGATTGATTGTCTTTGATTAGTGTCCTTCCACTTGTGCTTGAGCTGTGATTGAGGTACTTTTTTTCTTATTCCCCCAAAGTTGCTTGCTCGTTGTTGATTGCCCCGGTTTTCTGTGTTACTTTTTAATCCTCCCGCCCACGTTGTCCATGTTGCTATGCCTTTTGCAGGCTCCCACCCTCATTGTCCATGTTGTTTTTACCCGCTACCACTCCCCCTGTTGTCTATGTTGCTTTTATCACCTCCTTCCCCCCATTGTATCAGCTGCATTTACCCCTTCCACCCGGTGTTGTACGTGTTGCTTCTACCCCATTCAACCCACCTGTTGCCATTGTTGCTTTTACCCCCTCACGTCCCTATCGTTCGTGTTGCTTTTCCCCACTCCACCTCCTGTTGTCCAATAAGGGGGGAGGTGTTGCAAATTCCCCCATAAATCCCCCCTGTTGTCCATGGTGCAAATTCCCCCTCTCTCACCCTCAGTTGTTCGTGTTGCAAATTTCCACTCCCATAATTTTTTCAAACTTTACTTTCAGCCATGCTGGCCAGCCACACTGCTGTGGAACATGGCTAGAAGACATTGGCAAAGCCAAAAGCTGTCACATAAGAGAATGACATTGGCTTTTCCAATGCTTGTCCTTCAGGCACTTCCAGTGGGCAGAGCTCCTATGCACTTATTTCCCTATAAATCCAGGGTACTATCTTTCCTCATGGGACAGATCTCTCACACACCTTACCTCGTATACGTCCAAGGGACAGATTGCTTTTTCTCATGGTATTCCTGGGAACAACTCTCATACACTTATCCTCATGTGCATCAAGGGGCAGAGTTCTCACACTTTCCAGGAGGCCTCCAGGGTGAAGAGTCCCACAGCACCAAAGAGCTGCCATTAATGCCCACCAGCATCCACTTTAAGACTCTCCCTTAAATGCCCACTGTTAGCAAAAGTACTGGAGCAACCCTTCAGCCGTCTCCACCCCTACCCACACAATCCAGTCACGTGGGATTAGCGTCATCACTTTTAACTGGAGTGAGATCTTTTTTCAATACCACAATGGACGCCTCCCATTTACATTTTATGCAGACCAGCTTCCTGTAATAATTTCCCTTTCTTCAGACATCCTTTTAGACTATATCAGTGCTTAAGTGAATACGATTATTTGATTGATTGATTTTGCCATTAGTAAAACACTATGGTTGCCTAAAAAAGGTTTCCTGGATCTGAATCAAAGTGGCTACCGTATCCGGAGGCAGAGCGATGATTAGTTTAGCTGATTGATACAATCAGATTTTCAGCTTCCAGAAATTAAACCAATCAGGCACCGAGGGGCGGGACGAAGGCAAGTCATTCCAGAGTTACACAACCTGTACGAAGAATGCTCTGCTGCCCAATCTGACAATCTTAAATTTCAGAATTGTCAGTAAATTGACTTCTGAAGATGGCAGGTAGCGAACAGAGTAGTTATGGCGAAATTTGAAATGAAGATAGGCAGGACCAGCACCGTGAGGGCTCTGTGCACTATGCAGAATGACTTGAAAAGGATCCCTTTGTGTAACAGAAGCCAGTGCAATTTGTAGAAGGCCCAAAATGCAGAAGAATAGCGAGGAAGAGACTGAGCCAGTCGAGCTGTCACTATCTGTATTCTATGCAGATGCTAGAGCAGAAGTTTAGAGGACCTCAAAAGTAGGACGTTCCTGTAGTCCAGCTGGCTCAGTATGGTTACTTGCAGGGCCAGACTGGCCGTAGAGGTCGCGTGGCATTTTCCCAGTGGGCTGGAAGGGTGGGGGCTGATTTGGGATCAGTGGGAGCTGTTTTTAGTTCTCAAGCTGTTTTTTAGTTCTCGCTGAGCCAGCACATACGCTGCTCTGCGAGACATTTAGTATTGGGGTTTTGAAAGTGCTGCCACAGGCTTTTGGTGGCCTAGCGCTTGCGTTCACGCGCATCACTAGCGTGTTTTTTTTTTTACATTACTACAAGCTTCCCGCGTCGTGCAGCCAATGCTTGTTTTAAATCAACTGGGATAGGTAGTCATGCATGGCAAGACTGCATCCGATGTATCCCATGACCGTTCTCCGATCATCACCCTGCCCCTACCCGGAGCTTTGCTCCGAACTGTCACGATGTCGCCGTAGGACAGCACCACCTTTCCTACTCCAATCCGTATATGAGGCTGGCCACCGTAGAACCTACCTAGGCCCCAACGGGCAGTCGCAGCCCTCCTACGTTTTATGAACTTATGTCAAACGTTCCTAAGAAGTTTCTAGACATTGTTTATTTACCACAGAAGCACATGCTGAATCCACAGCCAATGACCATGTTGGAAATCTGTGCATGCAGCCTCTCCGTCCAATGAAAATTTAGGAATTCTGTGCAGGGATTAGTATTATCTGAGCTACCCTCCAATCCACCTATCCTGGCTTACTTTACATATTCCAAGTTTAACCTAGTCGCGTTCGAATCCAATCATATATTCAAAACTGGAATTGGTTGGTAAGCGACCCGGACGTACTGAAATGATGGACGAATGGTCTCTTTTTCTGCGAACTAAAGACTGAATTTATGGACGGTCAGTGTAAGTAGCCGGCAGGTGGTTTTTTAGGTTTAATGGCATTTTTTCACAATTTTACTGCTAAAACGAAGCTGGTAAGCAGTACTATCTCGAGTACAACTGAAGAAGATTAATAAGGCTTATTGGTACACATGCAGAGACATTCCCTCTTTACTTTGCATGGATAACCGGGGCATACAGTGGGACACGAGGGCAGAGGGTTTAACGCCTGGTCAGGGGTATTGAGCGCTATATGAATGCAATTTCAATAAAATGATTCAAACTTAAACAGCAGTCAGGAAAAACCACCACAGTCATGAGCGGTAAAATCAATGGGGAAACAGAAAAAAGCAGACCAGACTCTGGGTACAGAGAGATGAGCAAATTCATTTTGTATATTTATTTTCCCGTCCTATTCATTCAAAATACAAATTTTGATATGTTACAGATTTCCCACACTCTATATTGTGCCAATCTCAGGATCAGTTACACATGGGCTACCCTGCTGAACATGAATTCTGGTGATCATGTTCTTCCTCTTTTTCAGTTTTTTTTGGGGGGATACAGTGTTGGTGTTGAGCTTCTCTATGGGTCTTTATTTTTTTGCCAGTGCTGTTTTTAGGTGGAGCATGCTGGACAGTGCAGGCTCTTATTGCGAAATACCTATTATGGAATTACCCAGAGCTTCCAGGGGCTTATAGCTGCCCTTGTATTGATTTTATCAACCTCATTTGCTTGCTTCTTATTGTCCCATCATGTGTTTTTTCCTCCCTGAATCATAGTCTCGTCACCATCTCTCTGGCTGGCTGCTACCCTTTCATTGTTCACTTTTAGGGAACTACTTTGTAGTTCGAAACCAATAAGACAGCTGCTGTCTGGTTGCTAAAAGACTTCTTGGTGACTTTCTGAAAGCCTACCTTTGAATGCATTCCACCCATTGCTTACCATTGTCTTTGTGGTTTGTAACTCACATTTTCTTGCTATTTGCTGGATGTATTTTTTTTGGGATGTCCAGCATATCTTTGCCCCTACTGTGGAGCATACCCTGTTTACTGCATTCTTCCATGAGTGCACGCTTTACATCGACCGCTGCTCTCTATCGACCCAAAGTGCATTAAACTTCCAAAGACAAAAGAGCAATCTCATGCTCATCCACATGGAACTTCTTCAGGGTTTCCACACAACCCCCCCCCCCCCCAACCCATCTGAGTTTCTTCTCCTATCAGCCTCTGGCTGTGCTGTTTATTTGTGTACTTCAATTATATCGTTGGTACATAGGGGCAAGTTCACTCATGGACATGGTAGGAGCAGCCAGAGCATGTATCTATGCGCAAACAAAGGAACATTTTTGGGTGAAAAATTAACACAGTCGTACAGATTGTAGCATCGTATCCCCCTTCTGGTCATGCCTCCTGTAGTGGCATTCTACTAAAATAGGTGAATTGTACTTGATTTTTGTTTGCGTTCCTTAACCTCTCGCAATTAACTTCAGGTGAATGTCACGCATCGAAACATCGCTAGCATGTGACTGACAATTTATGTGTTCAGTTGGATGGTTGGTTAGCTGCTTCCAAGTGTGCTGCGCGTGCCACTGGTACCATGAGCCGAGGCTGAAGCCATCTGATAACTGATGCTTCTGAGTTGTACCGAGCATTATACAGTCATGTGGATACTACCGTTGGTGAGTGAGTTCACCTACCTCCTCCCTTTCACCTCCTGAACCATCAGCTATCATGCATCTCTGAACTGTGCTCAAGTCATGGCATGCATTGGAGCTGCTTCTCACATACCCATAGGTCCCTGGCAGGCAAGACATTGCATGTACATGCCAACACATTGCTTCTTTGCCAAAGACATACATTTTTAACGAAAAACAGTCCATGCTATATGCAACACATTCAGACAGCTCTGGCCTTTTCTCAATATGTTACATTCTGGGACTTGTACCATTGCTTTTAATATTGTTGTATACAGTATAAAAACCATAACAAGCTAAATGTTGGTCGGTTGAGCCCTAGCTTATTGAAGATGTGGTGTGTGACATGGATTGTCTTGACAATCATAGTACCATGCCTTCAAATTAGGGTGCAGGGGTAGACCAGTCGTACGAATCTGTATGAAGATGTAGTAAAATGATTAACTAGTGAGGTGCAGTACTTGCTGAGCGGTTCGGCTCACAAGTCCCCTTTTTGTTGATTTAAATAATAGGTCGGGGAAGCAGGGCGAGTGAGATTTGTTATTAGGTCTTGCACTTTGCCAAAAGCTGGTTGCTTCTCTGCGGTGCTGCTAATGATAAGTTAGTATTGATTATCCCCACAGTTCCACACCACACAATTCAACTACACACCTTTCCAATCCACACCACATAATTCGACACCAAACCACATAAGTCAACTAAACAACCCAATTACACAACATTCCACATACATCCAATCCGCACCACACAATTCAACAGTACACATAATTAAACTCCACTACATACCACTGCACAAATACCATTACATATAATTACACTGCATAACACACAATCCCACGGCACATAATTCCAGTACACTCAATGCCACATAATTACTATCCACTTATTTCAACTGCACACAATGCCACTGCACAAATACACTCCACACCACTCAATTGCACAACTAACAATTCCAATCCAACCCACATAATTCCACTACACACAACTTACATACACTCCATAACACATAGATAAAAACATTGTCATTTACAAAGCCAATGTCTGTAACTCAAGCAAATGGGAAACCTATTCCATTTCCAATGCGTTTTTAATAGATTAGTTCAGTTGTACATAATGTTTTCTTGGTTATATACAAGATAACAAAAATGCTTTAACATTTTTTTATCATAACTCTTCAACATGCTGCACACAAGTCACAATGCCTTACAGCATAGCTTAAAGACACTGGCTAAATCAATAGCTCTGGCTAAACACTTATAAAGCCCAAAGGCGAGACCTATTGGCTATTCCAATGCTTGTTGTTACTGGGAGCCGGTTTTGCAGCACTGCTGCAATATTGCCCCCCTGTAACAAAATACCAACAGCAGCAGCAGTGTTTACAACCACCAGCCCCATCCCTCCAGGCAGGTCTGACTTAATTGCCTGGACAGGTTTGCGTTTCAGTCTGGCCGTGGTTACTTGGATCACAAAATGAGATAACGAGCTAGGAGAAATGGGAGGATTTTGCTAAAAAGACCTAAGGAGGACAAAACAAGGAGCTGCTAACTTGTTGACATGGGCTATTAAAAACAGATCAGTATCAAAATAGCACCCCAAATTTCTGACTGTAGGAAGCGGACTCTCTATATTGTGTACTAAGACAAAGTACACTGTGCAGAGAGTGCATGAGTTCCACTTTGGTATACAGAGGCAAAAGTAGGTAATACTAACGCTCTATTTGTGGTAGTGTGGGCGAGCAGTTAGACTTATCAGAGGGTAGTTCTAAGCATTCGATGTATTCACAGAGGCAATAAATGAGACACACGCTCAAGAATAAATCCGAGACTAGTTTGCAAAAATGACAATTATTTTTATATAAATTTTCAAACCAAGAATTTAATTCACAGGAAATTAATTATTTTCTTATAAATTATCAAAGTTCAAAAAATAACTCCATGTTGTGCGCAAATACGCACAATGAATTCCTATGGGAAAAATTTTAAAAATGCGTAGAAAATCGTGCCGTTGATGCTGGGGGTTTACCTTTAGGGATTAGTGTAGCAGCAGGTAAATGTCCAGTGTTCCACCAGCGAATCGCCGGGAGAGTCCCGGATTCTGCCGGTAGCAGGGTGCTGGAGCGTTGGAAGCTGGTGCAATAAGAAGAAGAAAAAGGGGAGCGGCCTAAAAACAGGCTACCCAGGAGGACTTGTGGGCAAGTCCGAGCGCTCTCAAACAAAGGTCAGGCCGCAAGGGCCACAGGAGCACAGCTGGTTCGTCGTTGGGCAGGCTGGGTACAGAGCAGGTTAGTCAGCCAGGCTCTGTGTCCAAGGATAGGCTTCGCGGTCAGGGGCAAGCAGGCTGCAGGGATGATGTCAGGACGGCTGGACCACTGACAGAGTGGGTCTCAGGGGTTCTGACGTCCCTCAATGGGAGCTTGAGTCCTGGGCAGTTGGAGAACATAGTGGACTCTTTCAGTCGGTTTTGTTCTCAGGTGGCCCGGTACATCAGGGTTTGGTATAGCATGGCTCTGTCAGATCCTAGTTTCTTCACACTCGGTGGGACAACAGATCTGACCTCCCAGAGCAGAAGTACCTATTCCTGGGGAGCTGCAGTATCGTCAGGCTGGGAAACTGAAAGTCGGTAAGCAGGACTCTGCAGGTTTTTGGTACCTACGGCTGAAGGGGAGTAGCGCCTCTACTCCAAAGGACCTCTTGGGCGATTTGCGAAGGTCTGGAGGTCCTATGGGGTTCTTAGAGGCCTCACAGTAGCGCGGGGAGACAGTTCACCTCTATTCTATCCTGCCAGTCTTGTAGCGACAGGCAGGGTTTCACAGCAAAAGTCTATAGCAGACACTCAGTTCTTGGTTTCAGCAGCTCTTCTTTGTCCTTCCCTTCTTAGGTCTGTCGAATCTGAAGTTCAGGGTCGAGAGGTGCCACCTAAATACTGTCAATAGGGGCATTAAAGGGAGTGACAGGTAGTAGCCAATGGGCCACCTACCTTTAGGGAGTCTACACCCTCTATGCAACCACTTCCTATGGGAAGGGACACAACCCTGACCCTAACTGGGTAATTCTCTCCATCCCAAGATGGAAGAATCTGGAAAGTGGGATCCACACACCTGCCCCACCTTAGCAGTGTTGCTCGCTGAATGTGGGCACACCTCCTAATCTTACAAAATTTCCCACTTGTCCTCCGGCCATAAGGGGAGCAGGACAGGGGAGTTGTCATCCTCCACTAACTGGAGAGGCCTAAGTTGCATTTCAAAGGCGGCATCGCCTTTGCAGCTTTCCATCCTGGAATGCCATTTTGTGCTGGAGGAGGTGTGAAGCTCCTCTGCCCAGAGCAGGCATTGTTCCCAGCCTCTCAGAGAATGAATTCATATAGGGATGGAAGTCTAGAAGAGGCTCTGGAGAAGATTGATCAACAGAAATGATTGCTGTGTATAATCTGCAGAATTCATGAAGGCGATACCATGACCATAAATCAGCTGAGTAAGTAGCTGGAGATACATTTTAAAGAGGGTTGGGCTAAATGAATAACACTTAGGCACCCCCTGATCAACAGTCCAGAACTGTCGTCGATGAGGGGGAAGGTGGATTACCTGAGCTCTGTTGCTGAGATACGATCTACACTATTGCCCCCCTCACTAATACTGATTTCCACCAGCCTAGCGATCATGATCTTATGCAAGAGAGTGTCAACGGCCGCAGACAGATCGAGTATTACCAGGGCGACAATGGCGCCCTTGTCGGAAGCCATTCGCAGATCTAGGACTCAGATAAGGGGTGTTTCCGTACCATGCATGTGTTGATGCCAGACTGCAGAGTATCCTACGGTTTGTAATTTTCAACATGGTTTGAAAGGAGTGAGTTCACAAGCCTTTCGAGGATTTTGACCATAAATGGAAGCAAGGACATAGGACGATAATTGCTCATGAAGCCTGGATCAACAGTTGGTTTCTTTTGGAGAGGGACCACCCAGGCTTTTTTCCTATCAGACGGAACAACCCCCGGTGCTTGAAAAACACTGCAAATTTTCCTCAGCAGTTTGAAGAATACAGAAACAGTAAGTTGCCAGATTTTTTTAGGGTGCACAGATTCTTGGGAGAGCCAGAAGTGATAGAAGCTGCAAGTAACTGGAAACAGTCGGAGGAGATCTATCGAAAGCTTGTGAGCCGTAGACAGGTGGTGTTTCCAGCCCCCGGGAGGCTGTCCATGGTAGCAGTGCTAATGTCTAAGTGGCTGACCAGGATAGCCTCAGGAGACATGGATATCTGTAAGGGCATGTTGTAGGTGTTCCTTTCAAACACTGAATCAGTATCTAATGTATCCATGTTTTGCTTCCGAAAACCTTTTTTTACCCATTAGCTAATGGTAAGTGGTCCTTTCGGGACTCCTTCTCTTTTGTAAATGTAAAAAAAAGTTTATTTAAGAGGAGGCTGTGGTCCTGGAACTGCTGCCTCCTCTTAATCAGACTTTAAAAATAACAAAAAACTTTTCTCTTTAAACACAGTCCTATTTCCTTTGAGGAAAGTAGTCTGCTGACCCCAGCAGGCATCCATTCCTGCGATGGCCTGCAATCATAGTGAGTCTGAATTTGTGAGCTCCCTCAGAATTATGCAGGCGGTAGGTCAGATTCTAACCCCTTATGATTGGAAATTTTAAGAACCAACCTATTTGCACATGAGTCAGTACGTAAACATTTTTACTGCAAATTGCGACCAGTATTTTGCCACCAGTACATAGTACATATGGCCTATAGCTCTTTACAAGTAAACAGGGACGGCTCCCCCGTTTGAGCGGAGGAGCGTCGCCCCACAAAGAAAAGTCCCAGGCCAGGGCTGAAAAAGACAATTGCAATAAAGTTGATTTATTACCATTTTCTTTTTCAGCAACTGATCTGTGTTGAACTGAGTGACAGGACGGAGCACGGCCAGTGCTGCCGAGTGGCAGCAGAGAGCTGGGTGCTTTAAAATGCACGTCTCTTTGGCCTGCAGTCTTGCAATGGCCAGCTAGAGATGCACATTTTAAACTGCTCTCACCTAGCTGTCTTAGACAGAGGGGTTAGAAAAAGCACAGGCCTCCAGTGCTCTTGAGAGCTCTGAGTGAGGCTGCTCCCTCCAATACCGGTGCTGCTCTCATGCTGGGGAGAGCAGCACACGGATTGGTTAGGGGAGTTGGCTGGGTCCCGCGCTGTAGCCTGCCTTCAGAGATGAACGAAGGAGGAGGACGTCGCGTTGAGCAGGAAGGGAAGTGCATTTTTTTGGTGTATCCCGCCTCACCAACCTTGGTACATGGCAGCCGCCACTGCAGGTAAACCTATCTCAGCAGACAAGACCACCGTCTTCCGCCAGGTCAGTCCCATCAACAGCTCTCTAGGCAATAGTGCGTGCCCATATCACCATTACTCCACTTTCACACCCCTTAGGACAAGCTATCAAAGCTTTGAGGAGGGTCCTCGTCTCTGCCTTGAAAGTGTTGGTCAACTTCCCATTGAAACGCATTGTACTGTTGGATCAATATAGATGATCATAGCACGAAATTGGTACGTTTTTTAATTTAAAGTGAGCGTAAAATAAATTTTTACCATTTTGGACTCAAATTTATTTTACAAAATTGACCATGTTCTAGCTGTGACGCACTCCACCTCACATATTATTCCTTCACTCCAGTGTATTTCTGTTACCATAATGCTAGATAGACTTTCAAAATGGGGGATTTTGTCCGTTTGGTGAGTCTTTTGGTTAATGACGAGAGAAAGCTGCTCTGTGCTCTGTTTGTCCGGTTGTATGACGTTACAATGCATACTTTTACTACGCATGCCATTACAATGAATTTTTCACCACGCAACATCCATTACAACGCACTCCATTACAACGCATGCCATTACAACGCATTTCTAAAAACTACCTTTACAACGCATTCCATTACAACGCATACTACCTTTACAACGCATACCAGTATATTGAATGTATGGTAAGTATTGGATAGTGTAGGGGTAAAATTTACTATTCTAACACCAGGGGGGTGCAACAGTAGAGTAAGTGTTGGATAGTGTAGGGGTAAAAATTACTATTCTAACTCCAGGGGGTGCAACAGTAGGGTAAGTGTTGGATAGTGTAAGGGTACTATGTGTTGTGATGGTAGGCGTTGTAGTGACTGCGTTGTAATGACATGCGTTGTAGTGGTATGCATTGTAGTGTCATGCGTTGTAATGGTTGCGTTGTAATGGCATGCATTGTAATGGATGTTGCGTTGTAATGGATGTTGCGTTGTAATGGATGTTGCGTTGTAAAAGTTTTGTTGTAATGGTAGTGCGTTGTAAAAGTTGCGTTGTAAAGGTTGTTCCCCGTTTGTCCTTTCCCTGCCAATGTTGTATTGGCTGGAGATGGGCATTGCGTAGATTTGTGTGTAAATAGGGTCTTGTATAAGGTGCTGCTGCTGAGAGTGGGCTTGTAGGGTTCATGGGACCAGATATCCCCTAAGATAGTCTTTCAGCTCACGTCCTTACTATTCGGCTTGCAGACTGCCAATTAGTCCTTTGTTGTGCATGGGGTATATTATAGTACTTGTAAAGGTTGTCCAATGTGCAGAGCTAGAGTGGTTCTAACTGTTGTCTCTTCTCTGCGATGTTGACAAATTTTGTAAATTGGCAGGTCAGTTGGACGTTGTCAATTTTAAAACAGCACTGCCTGTCTGCAGGAGCAAAACCTTTATTGATTAAAAAGAGAGCGCAAATGTAGGCATCGTCCTTTTACTAGGCTTTTGAAGTTGCAAATCATGTGCACAAGATCTTCCGTTCTAAGGGTACATAGTCAGCAAGTTTCATCTCCAGGTTTCCTCTCCCATGGTGGAAGGTGTGGTACCATCGGCATTATACCCATTCTGTATTTTAGTAGTTTCTCTTTCAGATGGATATTGAATCCTTTGTTCCAGTCCTTTTGTGGTTTGGCTGTTATGTAGTTGTTTAATAGGTGCCAGCCATGTTCTCTCTTTGCAAGTGCAGCCTTGTCATCTTCCAATGACAGTGCTTTGATGGTCTCTGTAACCCCTTTCTTGAAGCTGGTGTGGGATGCTGGTGTCTCCCGTAGGTCGGTCAGGCCAAATTGACTTACGGCGTCTCTAAGTTACGATCCTGCCAATGAGTTCCTTCTTAGTGAAAGTTCAGCCCAAAGTTGCCAGTTCAGTGTGTCTTGTTCTGCCCCTCTGATCTTATGCCAGCCTTTTATAAATGCACCCCTTCTGGCCAATGACTGCCTCTGTAGCACAAACTCTAGGCTGATTGGGGCGGGGGTTGTGTATTTTGGGAGGCTGAAGATCGTTCTGAATGACCTGATGATTATTTTATCTACAGTAGTGGCATCTCTTCCTTTTCTTGCCTCGCTCCCGTAAGTGATCATTGGAAGGAGTTTGGCTTGAATGACCTCTAGTAGGGGGTCTAAGGAGGGCCCAACGATCTCTTTCTTTAGAGTGTTCATGGCGAAGGATATTGTATTGTCTTTCTTTTTTAGTGCTTCCTTTTGAGGGTTGAAGGAGCCTTTGTTGTCTAGTAGAACACCCAAAAATGTGTATCCTATGACGGTTCCAGTCGATGTGTGTCTAGCAGTCAGCAGAATGTTTTCCTTTTTTAAGATTTATTGTCATTGTTTTTGATTTGCCTACATTGATTTTCAGGTCATTCTCTTTAGAGTATTCCTGAGTTACATCAAGTAAGTGCTGAAGTCACATTGCTGTTCAACTTACTAGGACTAAGTCATCTGCATATAAAAGGTTAGAGATGGTCATCTTGCCAAGTTTGGGGACATGCGAGGTGCAATTGTCTAGCTTTGTGGGTAGGTCTGCCATGAAGAGGTTGGGCTAAGATGCATCCTTGTTTAGCCCCTAAGTGGTTGCAATGCGTCTCGAAAGGTGTGTTCCTACCCCCAGTTTGACTTTAACCCAAGTGTCAGTGTGTAATAGGACTAGTTGTTTTAGTAAGGGTGATGGTATGCCCCACCTTTCCAGTTTCTGCCATAGTCTTGTTCGGTCTATATGGTTGAAGGCCGAGCTGTAGTCTATAAAACACAGATATAGTGGCTGACTGGCTTCCTTGCAGCGTCAATTAAAAGGGTTAGAGCCATAATGTTAGTACTTGTTCCCATGTGTTTGCAGAAGCCAGTCTGTTTTATGTGTATAATTGATGAGGATGAGGCTTACATTTTCAATTCTTCCAGGATCAGACCTGCGTAATATTTGGCTTCATTGTTGATGAGGGCAACAAGGCAGTAGTTTTTCACACACCCTTGTCGCCCTGCTCGTAGATTGGTGAAATGATTGATCCCTTCCATGAATCTGGGATTTTTTAGCTGGACAAGATCTTGTTGTATACTGGTCCCAGAATGTCGGACCAATACTGGGGCTCTTGTTTGCATAGAATTGACAGGCCCTTATTTACGGGGGTTTGGCATAAGGTAATGCAGCAAGTCACCTTGATGTGCTGCCCTACGCCAAAGATAAATGGAATATGGTGCATTGCAGTCCTTTCTCGTTGCGTGGGCATTGTTTCTACTGCCTAGCGCCAACGCAGGCACCCATGCAGCAAGGGTGCCTATGTTGTTGCCAGGATTGTTTTTTTGCAGGAAGGGGCACCTTCCTGCATAGAAACAATCCTGGGATGCTTTTTATTCATGCTATGTGTGCTGCAAAATGCAGCACACATAGAAAGAGGAAATAAGAAGCAGAAATAAAGAAATTTCTCCTTGTTACGCCTCGCCTCGAGTGGCGTAAGGATTTGGCTCGTCCCCAGGTATACATGCTCTTGTAAATCTGAAGCAGCGTCAAAATCCAAGGGTGTTGCATGGAAAAACCTTCTGCATGCCCTTTGAACGCCTCCCGATTGCAGGGCAAGGCCACGCAGTGATTTGCGCTGCCTCGTCTTACTCCATATCTCCATAGTGGCTTTGAGTGGCCTCATAGATATGAGCTTGTAATCTGCGCGCTGCTTCGGCGGCGCAGGGGGCTCGTATATACGCCCCTCAATTTGATTAAAAAAGTGCACATCTTCTCCCCTACGTCACTCGCCAACCAGCTCCTTCTCAAGGGCACCCAAGTAATCAGAGGAACTTTAGAAGGAAAGAGTGACTGAGAGGCGTGGTCTCAACCCTCGCCCACCCCTTCCTCAATGCATTTTCAGCCTTCAAAACTGCGATTCCCGAAAGCCAGGGTTAAGGATAAATGAGAGCAGAATCGGGACTGTGGGCCTTGGAAGAACTGCTACTAGGGTTACAACCTCTGTTTAAAGGGAACTCTGGACTTTAAGACCAACCTAAGCGACAGGTGGTAAAAAAAACCAGTTAGAGCACATAACGAAGCGGACCTTTACGCATGGAATTTCCGCGGTGTGCAAAGTATGCAGAACACAGACCTGTTGTAGATTTACAGAATACAGGCAGAGAAGATTCAGCTGAACCATATTTTTAAGGGTTGTGCAAGTAGCAGATCAAATAGCCACTTCTGCCCTAAGCCTTAGTTACTTCAAACTGACACATGGGGCCACTCTACGAAACTGCAGGTATATGTCAATGAAACAACCATCAGCACAGGATGTTTATTATGTGTCAGGTCGGCCATAAATGTAGGCCAGTTAAAAGCCCGCTGCCACCTTATTGCCTGAATACCACTGTCAGAAGAGAGGACACGCGTGCTGTTGACTTTTTTTTGATGATGCACAATTCAATGTTACTTCATATACATGCACTGTTTGGTTTGTTGTAATTCTGTCCATCATTTTATTAGGTGAAAATGCCAATAAATAACATAAAAAACAATAACATTGTGAGAATGTTAATGTAAATGTAAATGTGTGTGTCTTGTAAAGCGCACTGCTACCCGGAGGCGTCCTGGCGCTATAGACCGCTGGGGAACCCGTCCTGACTTTCCCTGTCAGATGTTCCCTCCTGGGTATCTCCAAGGTGAAACCAGGCATCCCCGGCGTTTGTGTGGGGCCGTTGTGGAGATGAGGCAAGCTAATGCCCAGAGTTGCTGAGTGTGATCCCTGGTTAGAGTAGGCACCGAGGCGAGAATTATCGAGTCCGCTGACCCTGGTTCACGACCCTGCCGCGTCAGGAATTGAACCCTGGTCCCGGGCCGTTCTCTGCTTCCGGGTCTGTCGCCTCTAACCAGTGAGCAACACCACTCCACAAGAGACCGATGTTGAAATTAATTTATCGAAGTGTGTTGATTTTCATAAGCAAATTAAACACCCAACACATTTCCTGGTCCTTGTTAACTCTCAACAGTTGAAGGATGTTATAGATTGGAAAAGTCCCTCAAGAAAATGCCCCATCTGTGTTCTCCCGTTCCTTGATCTGAAACCAAAACTGCTTGTGAGTCATCATTACAACCCATATCTGGTGTTCTGATAGCCTCCTCATTTTGGCTGAGTGAACTGTAGTTTTGAGGAATGTATTGAGTGCTTAGTTTGTGAAAGAAAGAGAGCCTGTGCCTGAAGCTCTCACGGAAAGCCACGGCATTGCCAACTTCATCAGCATGCACACCCTTACCTCCACCGATTAAACCCGCCTCGGAGACCTGAACTTCCACCTGGAGAACAACAACGACAGCAACTCCTCCACCCTGATAGACAACCTCGGACTGGAACAGCTGGTCACAACGCCGACCCACATCGCCGGACACACGCTAGACGCCATCTTCTCCTCAATCCCCCACGTCTCCTTCAGCCACGTCTCCGAACCCAGCTGGACCGACCACCACTGCATCAACTTCACCTTCCGGAAACCATTCGCACATCACCGCACCCTACAGATCGCCCGTCGCCACTGGGGAAAATCACAGAAGCACAACTACAGACAAACCTCACACTCAATCCTCCGACCTACCCTGCCAACCCCGACAATGGTGCGCGCACCCTCAGACGATGGATGGACGACTGGGCCAACACCCTAGCCCCGCTGAAAAAACAAACCCTCAAGGACACCAGCAAGAGAGCCAACTGGTTCACCCCGGAACTCAGATGCGTCTAAGCACACCTGCCGGAAGCTGGAGAACATATGGCTCAGCGAGAAGTCACCAGGCAGCCGCACTGCCCACAAAGATGCCATCCGCAGCCACCACCGCCTCATCAGGGTCGCCAAGAGAACCTCCTTCAAACACCGCCTCGACAACAACGCACACAACAGCAAGGAGCTCTTCAACGTCGTTAAAGAACTCTCCAACCCCAGCTCCAATGCCAACGACATCCCAACACAAGAGAGTCGCAAGCCCTGTGCGTCTCCCTTGCCACCTTCTTCCACCGCAAGATCGCCGACATCCACGACAGCTTCAACACCCGGACGACCCAAACAGGCCCCAACACGCCAAACCCACCTCACCCCACCAACCACGACCACCTGACAACCTGGGCCTACGTGAGCATCGAAGACACAATCAAGACCATGGGCACAATCCACTCCGGCTCGCCGTCTGACCCTTTAACACACCACATCTTCAACAAAGCCGACAGCTCCTTCGCACCCCTGCGCAACATCATCAACCTCACCTTCGAGACCGCGACCTTCCCTGATAGCTGGAAACACGCCGAGATCAACGCCCTACTGAAGAAATCCAAGGCGGACCCGAGTGAACTCCAAAATTTCCGGCCCATCTCCCTGCTTTTGTTCCCAGCTAAGGTCATCGAGAAGATAGTCAACATCCAGCTCACCCGCTACCGTGAAAACAACAACATCCTAGACCCCTCCCAGTCAGGATTCCGCAGCAACCACAGCACCGAAACCGCCTTTATCGCCGCCACAGACGACATCAGGATCCTACTGGACAACGGCGAGACGGTGGCGCTCATCCTCTAGACCTCTTTGCGCCTTCAACACCGTCTGCCAACGCACACTACGCACTCGACTCCACGACACAGGAATCCGAGACAAGGCCCTGGACTGGATCTCCTCCTTCCTCTCCGGCAGAACCCAGAGAGTCCGCCTCCTCCCGTTCCGATCCGAAGCCTACGAGATCATCTGCGGCGTCCCGCAGGCTCCTCCCTCAGCCCGATGCTGTTCAACATCTACATGGGGCCCCTCGCACGCATCGCCCAACACCACGACCTCAACATAATCTCCTACGCCGACGACACGCAACTGATCCTCTCCCTCACCAAGGACCCCCTTACCGCGAAATCCAACCTCCACCAGGGAATGAAGGCCGTCACCGAATGGATGGAGGACAGTCACCGTAAGCTGAACACAGACAAGACGGAGATCCTCATCCTTGGACCAAACCCCTCAGCATGGAACGACTCCTGGTGGCCCGCGTCACAGGCTACTCCCCCCGCACCCACCAACAGCGCACACAACCTGGGAGTCATCCTCGACTCAAAACTCACCATGACCAAACAAGTCAACGCTGTCTCCTCCACCTGCTTCAACACCCTCCGTATGCTCCGCAAGATCTACAGATGGTTCCCGACTGACACAAGGAAAACAGTCACCCAGGCCCTAGTCAGCAGCAGACTCGACTAACGAAACGCCCTCTTCGCCGGCGCACCGATCAAGCTCATCAACAGACTGCAAAGAATCCAGAATGCCTCTGCACGCCTGATCCTAGAAGTCCCGCGCCGCGACTACATCACCCCCCACCTCAGGAACCTGCACTGGCTCCCTGTCAACAAAAGAATCTCCTTCAAGCTGCTGATCCACGCACACAAGACTCTCCTTCTACGCACCCAACAGTAACTCCGCTCCGCAGACCTCTCCATGGCCACCGTCCCACGCATCCGTAGAGCCAAAGCCGGAGGCAGATCCTTCTCCCACCGCGCCGCCACAACCTGGAACAACCTCCCCCTCATCCTACTACAAACCGAAGACCTTCTAACCTTCAGGAGGCAACTCAAGACCTGGCTGTTCGACCAGTAGCTTCAGCACCCCCCCCCCTACCCCCCCCCCCCCGGGCGTCTTGGAACCCTAGCGGGTATGTATTGCGCGCTACAAATGGTATTGATTGATTGATTGATTGATGTGTCTATTTAGTGTTGATTCTTGTCAATGGTATTATATGTTGCATATATCTATAACTTTTTTTGTACTGCAGACGAAGAGAATAAGAGAATGATATAAAATGAACACACTTTTGATAAAAATAAGTATATCAAATAAAATATGAGATAAATACTTGAACACACTGGGATTTAAGTGGATGTGGTATTGATGCCCATGTGGGGTTCATACATATTGTATTATAATACTGATCCCTCCCCATGTAGTTGGCCTTATTGGATCACACCCTTCATGTTAAGAATTATAGACAGAGCAGTGAGCTATAATGTGGGCAAAAGAAAGACATACTCATTTAGTGGCGGAACTGTGCCATATGGAACTTGAAAACCTGGGACCAATCCCGGCTTCCCTGCTTCATAAAACTGTGTGATCCTTGACAAATGTTTTATGTTACACTCAATGAGAACACCTTCAACTATGCAAGTTTAAGATGGGTGCAGTACCGCAACTGGAATCTGGTCCACATATTATAGCTACAGGTGACAAGTTACTTGCCCGTCGGTTGACCAATGGCATTCTTGTATGGCCGGCTATTGGGCGGGGGTTCAAAATAAATGCCCCTAAATGTAGTGATATAATCAGATGTACTACGTGAACTGCTTCTGCATGTTAAAGAAATATACATTGTTCCATTTTGAAAGGACGTTATCGTATCTTTGTATGATGTATGTTTTATAATTTACATGGTAACTCTCTTCGGGACTCGGCCCGTGCACGAGATGGTAGAGCCGAAACAGACCCTTGTCGGCTCTCCATGTTCCTTTGTTGGCTCGCGTACTTCCCACAGTGCGTCGGGGTTGAGGCCTAGACTGACAGCTTCCGGTGCACGTGTTCCTGAAGGCGCGAGGCGGGAAGTAGGGCGGGGGTGGCAGGCGGAGCGCGCCGTGACCAGCCTGAACCACTGTGTGTGACATGCAACCTTTGAATTCCTGCACACATTTGCAGCATAAACCTGGTGTTCCACAACGCTGACAGTTGGGGTGTTTGAAGTGTGTTCTTCTTGCTATGTCTGTAATACGGGGGTGTTGTGTGTGACGTGGGTGTCTGTACGAGCGGGAGATCTTAGCTACCTCTTGTATTTGTTTGCTCACGATTGTCACTTTTGCCTCATGTAACCTAACGTTTGCTTTTGTAATTTGTTCACTTGTAATTTTCTCCTCTGTATCAGTACTGTTCCTTTTGTGAAGCGCTCTGACGCCTTCGGGTAAAGTCCGCTCTATATAAAAACGCATAAAATAAAAGGAAATAAAAGAAATCACCCGCTGTTCCGATCAGCGTGTGCCTGAAGATGACATCTTGCAATAATACATTAATGTTCAAGCTCCAGTGTGGGCGCTATTCTAAGGGGCAGATTTATGTCGGCCTTGTGCCACGTTTAAGCTGCCGTTGCGTCACGCAGCGGTGGCGTAAACGAGGCGCATCCCTGCGACCTATTTACAACGTGACGCATCTAGGCAGATGCGTCACGTTGAAAAGCCCTGCAACACATGTGGGCGTTCCGGCGCAGGGTAGGCGTTCCGGGGCAGGTGCGCCTCTCAAAAGTGCCTGCGTGAAATCTACAAGATTTCACACAGGCACCTTTAGGCCAATGCTGCGTCAAAACCCTGCGCCTGCTTGAAGCAGGCGTAAGGCTTGACGCAGCATTGGATAGATATGGCCCCGCAGAGCATTGCTGGAGCTGCGTTGCGCTAGCGATGCCACTCCAGCAATGCGCCGCCTTTACGGCACAGATGCGTCACGCATCTGTGCCGTTTTTGCCCCATGGTGCGCCTCATTGTAAATGCGGCGCACCATGGGTGGCGGAGCTGTGGCGCACAATAACTGGCGCATCCCTGGGGATGCACCAGTTATTGTAAATCTGCCCCTTAATGTTTAAAGACGACGTCGTCCATAGACTGACTAAATCCTTCACTTTCCCAAAGGTAATGTGTATGTGCAGCACATATACACTACTGTCTGTGACCCAGTAAGTGTCGCCCCATCAAACAAGGAGAGAATTGTGCAGATTCCAGAACTAGGAGATGTGACTTCTAAGCCCGGCTTCCCCACTTCACCAACACGTGTGATCCTTGGCATTTCTCTTTATTCTACCAGTAATGGGAGAGCTTAGTTACGGGTTTAAAAGCAACTGGCGCTAATGTTTACATGAAAGTACATTTAGATGTACATTAAAATGTGCTTCTAGACCTCAGAAACAGCCTGTACAGCCAGTGTTCCCCTTTCAGGCCATACTGGCCATCTGGCTTTCATGTTCACTTCGGTCCTACCCTTCGCTTCCTTTACGAGCCAGGAATGCACTTCCGCTCAATCCCAGCTTGTTCAGAGGGGGCGACTGGTCGACTCTTCCGCCTGTAATCCCATCCACCCCCATAGAAGCTTTATTTCAGCTTCCAGGAGTAACAGACACATCCTCTGTTGTTGTTCCGGGAGTCCTGACCGGCAGGACCCCCTGCACCGATGGGCTGTGCTGTCCCCTGGGCGTCGCCTGTGGTTAGGAAAGCTTTCATCGCAGGCTGAGAGCACGTTCTGGGGCAGAAAGCAGCCTCTCCCTCGCACATCCACAGCTAGGGCGGACAGCCAGCAAGAAGTGAGTGGCATCTGCACAAAAATATAAAATGCCAAAAATACAATATGAAATATAAGCATAAATAACCACAAAGAAAAGAAAGTGCAACAGCATAAGGAAAAACAGTACAAGTACTGCAGTAACTTACACATATGATAAGTTGATACATCACATATTAAATGAATTATTATAAGAAAGAGAAAATGAAATGCAAATAATTTATAACAGACTTAATGAAACCCATCGGCACTGAAGTACAAGAAGGAGTCAGAATCACCGCACAGCTAAGAAGGGGGCCCATATATTTATCAAACTGATGTAAATTGTCATTTAGTTCATAAATCATTTTCTCAAAGTGGGCCACATCAAACATATCCGCAAGCCAAGAATGAAGCGTTCGTATAAACTAGTTCTCCAAAAACGTAACATTTTATTAGATTGATCATTGTTTGCTCATATTGTTTAATAAAGACTTGAACTACAAAAAAGAAGTGGCAACTGCCACAATACTCGGAATTCGTGGCACAAATACCTCCTTCGACGCGCCTCCCAATGACCCACCTGAGACTTCTACTCACAACTTCCTGGACATGACCTTATGGTTCAGCTGACTACAGCATCCACTACAGCAGGGGAAAGCGCTTAACTCCTCAGTCACTGTTAAGAATTCTGGCAGGTGCACTCAGTCTTTCATCCTTTGAAGGTCGATAACAAGGGTATCATTTCATTGAGTCCCCCCAATGTCTATGAAGCCTGACATTTGATGACTGTGTCGGCACGGGAGCACCCCACACCACACCGGTCAGGATTCCTAGGTACTGTTTTTCCAATGCCGCACCCCCACAGTAGTCCCTGCTGCTTACAGGCCACACCTGCTACCACCCGCCTCTCTTCATAATTCAACATGGAGTGACCTTTTTATCCCTCTCCATGGAAATAGAGAAAGGGGACAACCTTTGTACAAACAAGATAGCAACCATCTTGGACTGATCTAAAATTGGCACTTCCCTCATTATTCAAACCAACCACTCATCGCTACAAGACGCAAAAACGCAACTAACCTCTCCTCCCACCGATTCATATAGAACCTGAACTCTCAGTCACTATGCACCCGAGAAAACCGCTCCCGGAACTCTAAATGTGTGCATTACGGACCCAACTCATTTTTTTTTATACATATCTTTATTGGTTTTTCGTTACACAATTCCTCACAATCTCAGCTCTCTCCCACTTTGCAGTCTGCAGGATAACACAAAATAATTAACATACAAAAACAGCATGTATATCTGAGGATTACAATCATACTGCATCTGTGCATAGGTTGTTGCTTCACATTACGCTGGCCCAGGTATTACATGTCGCAACGTTCACTTCCTAAATACAGCATGTTCCAGGCTATGCAATGGCATGTTCTCTTGTTCAAATGTTACAGCATTGTTTCTAGTAAGCAGTTATAATTGCTAGTACCATGTTTCATCATTGTTGATTTCAAACAATATGATTATATACATCTTTCACGCCGTCAGAAGACCCTGTGGAAGTCTGTGTGCAGTCGGTTAGAACCTCTTTGATAACACTCCGCTATAGTAGGGAGGATATAGGATGGAGATACACCTATAAGACATTTTCTTTCCAATAATCATCTTCTAACAATCTATTGAAACAGAGAAATGAAAATAAAAGAAAAAAAAAGAAAGGGTCTGTCAGTGAATTAGATTCATAATATTCTTCGCTGGGTTGCGTGTAGGGCTGTGCGGTACTGTCTCCACAGTGGGGGAGTGTATAAGAACAAGGCTCTAGGTTGTGAAGATGTCTGGGAGGCAATGGAGCATCAGAGAGCGGACTGCTAGACTAGGGAGGGGTATGTGATCCACTACCCCCGAGGACTGCTATGATACAGCCCCCGCAGGCGGTAAGTCTCTCCCGCCAATGACACTTCTCCTAGGAACAATGGCTGTGGACGTGTGTGTTATGTGTTAACCTGATGCTTGTCCCCCGCGTCGTCAGTCCTAGCACCACTAAGCGTGGAAAGTATATTATCCCAGTATTGCGCAATGGGGAATTTACGCAGCCCTGCCATTTCTTCACTCTGTAATGCTGTGCTCTCCTCTTGGGCCCAGTTCACAAGAGATCGTTTCCAACTGATCAGCGCTGGAGGGTCCGAATGTTTCCATCTCTTCGTAAGCAGGCGTTCGCAACTATCAGCCCCAAATCCTTAAATCGTGACGTTACTTTGCTTTTCTTGGTTCTCGTGTAAATCCCCAGTATACAAACCTCCCAGGACAGCGGCAAGGCTGTGTCTGTGCAGAGCGCTAGGGATGTGGTGACCTCGCGCCAATAATCTTGGAGGAGGTCGCAAGACCACAACATATGCAGAAGATCGGCATCCGGCTGCCCGCAGCTTGGACACACAGAGGTGGTAATGTTAAAATATCTGTCAATTTTATCCGGGGAGAGATACGCCCTATGTAGGATGTAGGTATGTATTAACTTGAATTTGGAATTTCTTGGTATATTTCTGGGGCTAGCCAATATATTGTCCCACTCCTTGTTTGTCCAGGGTCGACCATGGTCGGTCTCCCAACGGGTACGAAGAGATGTCATCGGTTTCAACGTGTGCGCTAGTAGGGCCGTCACCAGCCAATGTACTATGTGCGACCCCGCCCCCATGACATACAGATACTGTATTGATAAATGCATTGGGGGCTCTGTAGTTATATCTCCCCAAAGAGTCGACAGGGCTCTCACTAAGGAGGCGTGTAATAAGAATTGTCCTACAGGTAAGTCTGTGTCATCCGATAGTGGCTCGAACGCTAATAGAGCTCCATCTGCTAACCCTCCCTGATTGGTGGGCGCATATAGTTTCCACAAAGCAACGCAGGGCCTGCCTTTATTCCATATAAAGTCCCTGGACATGCTCTCCAGATCTCGGAAGATTCTGTCTGGGACGTAAACCGGAAGATTAGAAAAATAGTATAACAGCTTGGAGAGGACTATCATTTTCAATAGTGTGACACGACTCATAACATGTAGCGGAAGTGTTTTCCAAAACTGCACTTGGGCTCGCACTGCTGCGATTACCCTCATCAAGTTACCTTCCAGCAAATCCTCAGGCGACCGATAAATAAATAACCCTAAATATCGGAAGGAGGTAGGGTACCAAGGAAGGCGCGAATCATTGATGACTTCATCCGACTCTACCATGCACGCGGCAAAGGCGTATACTCCAGATTTAGCCCAGTTTACCCGGAGACCCGACATCGTCTCAAAGGTCCCCAATACGTCTTCTATGGACTCAGGGAGGGCGGCAATATTGCGAACATATAACAATAAATCATCGGCATACAAGGACACCACATGTGTCCCATCCCCGAGCCGGATGCCCCAATTCACACCAGTGCTACGAAGCAGTATCGCCAGTGGTTCCATAGCCAGGGCAAATAGCAGTGGGGACATTGGGATCCCTAGCGCATACCTCGCCTCACTCTAATGGGGTCTGATAAGGGCCTGCCCGTACGGATCCGGATGGTAGGGCGCTGATACAGCAATTGGATCATACTGAGATAATGGTCTCCAAGTTGGTATTTATCGAGCACCGCCGCCAGGTAGGGCCACTCCAAAGAATCAAAGGCCTTTTCCAGATCAAGCACCAGGCAACCAGAGCGTGGCCATCTATGCAGTGCATAGTGCTGTACCCGAAAAAACCAACGGAGGTTCAGTGAGGTGTTCCTGGTAGAACGAAACCATTCTGATCTGGATGTACCAAAATTTTCACAAATGGTGATAGCCGTCTAGTTAGCAGTGACGCAAAGATTTTATAAGTCGGTGTTAAGTAGCGCCAGCGGCCAATAGGATCCTAGGGATTCAGGGTTTTTGTCAGGTTTCAGGAGAGAGACCAATAATGCCTCATTCTGCGTGTCCGCAAGAGCTGACATATCGAGGGCAGCCCCTTACATCCTCAGAAGTTGCGGCACTAGGATATGCGTATATGCTTTATAAAATTCGTCTGGTAAGCCGTCTGGGCCCGGTGACTTCCCGTTAGACAATGAGAATATGGTCTGAGTGCGTCCGCCCCATATAAGATGTTCTTAAAATGCCCGGTAAAAGATCAGTGGATACCATGAATCGGTCGAGACGCACATGGAGTCTGTGTGCCCCAGAGTAATAAGAATATATCTTGTTGTGCGGGTTATGGTGCCGCCATGCATCCTACTATAAAGAACAAGGGAACCCGCTAGGTAGGCAAGGACCTGGGGTATCAATTTTACGAAAAACAATGGCCCTTGACACAAAAATAGAAGGTTATAATAATTATAGGCCACAATGTGCGCTATAATAGCAAAAAAGTCCTGCCGGACTTACAGATTTATTCAATGATTCAATAACCAATTTAAGGAGAGCAATAAAACAGTGGGACACAGTCCTGTATCCACAAAGCTTACACAAACTTAGAGACAATACAAACATATATAATGTATCAGGCATGTAAACAAAAAATGGAGCAAGAAGGGGAACTCTATAATACGCTTGCTTCACATATGTGGGGAACAAAACATATTATGCACATAATAGTGAACTAGTGTTAAGCCCACATATCATGTCGACGGCGTTTCGATCCTTTCACGAATAGTGGATCATCATCAGGACTACCATTGTCTGCCTGATAAAAAGCATCAGGGCGATGAGAGTTGCCACGATAAGTCCAAATGGGCTGGGGCGGACTGGGTCACAGCTACTTACCCGTGGAGCGCCAGGGCGCTTGTACCTGAGGCATCAATTTTAGGGCAGCTGTGCGGGAATCATGGAAGTGCTACAGCTGGAGGCGAGGTATCATATGAGTTGCAGCGTGGGTCTTGGGGTGACCAGGATGGCAGCGCTTGAAGGGATGATGCACGGTTGCTTGAAGAGAAATAGCAAGAAGGCGGCGCTTGTAGAATTAATGCAAGGTCGCTTGTAGGGATTATGGAACCGGTAGGGGTCCAAGAGAGTGGGGGACCCGTTAATTCAGCAATGGGATACGCTGAGTCGGTACCTTCGTCCTAGGTAGAACGACAGGAAACGTCCCGGTGCACAATCGCGCCATGCATCCGACAGGCGCCAATGTGTCGCCCAATGATTTAATGCCCTTGCAGCGGCATGTATGGACGTGCCTGGCAGAGGAGGGAAAGACCTATTGAGCGATGTGTCGAGTACACTATTGTAATCACCCCCCCCAGTAGGGTGTCATGCCATCCTATTAATTTAAGGGAGACCACATCTAGAAAGCCAGCTTGCTCTGTGTTGGGCACATAGAGCGAAGCCAATATTATTTGCCTCCCATCTAAAACACCCTTAACTATGGCATATCTGCCGTCTGTGTCAATACGGGAATCTAGTGCCCGAAAAGGGGTTCCGGGCCTTACCCATACCAACACTCCTCGCGCAAATGCCGAGTAACCAGTTGCATACGGTTGTCCCCTCCAGAGCCTACACAGCCTTAGCAGTTCTGACTCTTGTAAGTGTGTTTCCTGTAGTAGTGCTATCTGGACGCGGTGGTGCTTTAAATATGAATAAATGAGGTATCGCCGGGACAGAGTATGAATCCCCCTAACATTCCAGGTTATTATCGTGATGGGTGCCATGTCATCAGTGGGTTAGTCGTGTACATAATCTTGCCAGCCCCAGTCATGGAAGGGGAGAGTGAGATGAACAGCCTGCCAGTCCCAAAAAGAAGTCCTATACACTTGATCTCAATACTTCCATCACAACCCAGCCCTCGTAGTATGTCCTGACAAATCAAAAGAAACACATTAAAATCAACAACAAGAAATAATGAAATAAACATTCCATGCAAGCCATCGTATTTATAACATTTGCACAAAAGAAAAAAATAGAATACCAAAAGGACGATGATGCAATCGTCCAAACCATGTGGGGAAGTAGCAAACTGCCTAAGTCAGCAGGGGTGCACCGGGCCCACTTATCTGAATGTGACAAGACAGGAAAAGAGACACCTTGGAGCTTCCCCGTCTCCGACCAGTCATGGAGGCTGTTGCCCTAAAGCTGTCAACTAACGGAAAATCCACAGTGAGGGGGTGCCCAGCCCTATACAAGGATAAGTCTCTACTAAGACTGTCTATAATGAATTGAATGAAAAGTCTCAGGAGTTCTATATGAAATGTCATTGCCTTAAATCACAAAAACATTTTATTATTTATTTATTTATTTTATCAATTTATATGGGCAACAGCTACCCAAAAAAAGTTTCCCGGCGCCTAACACACAGCCTGGTAGAAGGTGTAGACAGCATAAGTGATCAGATTACTGTTTAAACAACCACGTTTCTATCTCCTTTCGAAACCTGAGAGGGTTTTGCTCTTTGCGTATTTGAATTGGGAGTGTATTCCAAATGACGGGACCCAGGTAGGCAAAAGATTTGCCTCCCATCCTGGCCAGCTTAAATCTGGGGACACAGAATTTTTCAGCTGCTTTTGATCGTAAATTCCTATTAGGGATGTAGGGGGAAGCTAGTGCCTGCAAATATTTAGGAGCGGTGTCTGCTTTGATTTTAAACATGTAGTTTAGTGCTTTAAACCTAATGCGATTCTCCACCCTCAACCAGTGCGGTTCATGCAGGTAAGGGGACACGCTGCTGTTTTTAGGTATGCCACAAAGAAGACGAGTGGCCGCATTTTGTACAAGCTGCAGTCTTTTTGTGACTGCTTTATTTGCACCTAGATACAGGATATTCCCGTAGTCAAGCCGAGATGTAATTAAGGCGTTGACCACCGTTTTCTGCATAGGGCTAGGCAGCATCCACAGGATCTTTCTGAGCCATCTCAAGATGGTAAAGCAGATGCTCACTACTTTGTTGACTTGCTGTTTCATGGACAGGGAATTGTCCAGGATTATCTCCAGATTTCTAGCCTACGGCACTGGTGTCGGGAGATTTCCCATCTGGGCAGGCCAATGTAATGAGTTCCAAAGGTCTGGTTGCCTGCCCAGAAGGAGAATCTCCGTCTTATCTCCATTTAATTTCAACTGGTTAGTTGACATCCAGTTGAAAATGGATAGCAGGCCAGCTTTAAGGAGAAATGGAGAAGAAGTTTGGGGTTCAGATAGTGAGAACACAATCTGAGAATCGTCGGCATACGACATGAAGGTTAGACCCGCTTTTTCCACTAGATCCGCTAGGGGTCTAAGATATAAATTGAAAAAAAGCGGGCTAAGGATGGAGCCCTGCGGTACTCCATGAGGGGACTTGAAAGTTTCCGAACATGCCGCTGACGACGATATTTGAAAGGTCCGATGACTCAGGAATGATCTAATCCATTGGAGTGCGTTTCCGCCTATTCCATTTTTTTCCAGTAGAGCGATTAGCCTTTTATGCGATACGGTGTCAAAGGCTGCGCTTGTCAAGTAAAATAAGCGCATCCGTTTGACCATCATCGAGGAGTTTCCTCATGGTTTCAGAAACACCCAATAGGGCAGTTTCTGTAGAGAAACCCGCTCGGAAACCTGACTGGGTGGAGTGAAGTAAGGCATTTTCCTCTGAAAAGAGCGTCAGTGCTGAATGCACATGTCTTTCCAAGCATTTGGAAAAAGCGGGAAGGAGTGAAATAGGCCTATAATTGGCCAATTTATCCGGATCGGCTGTAGGTTTTTTCAACAGGGGTGTCACTATAGCATGTTTCCATATCTTTGGCACTGTGGAAAGCTCTAAAGATGAATTTAGGGTGTCCGCAATGATTTTGAGGGCAGGCGTGTCAAGTAGTTTTATTATCTTGATAGGAATGGGATCCTGTGGAGAACCAGATTTTATCGTCTTCATAATTGAGATGAGAGCATCAGTTGTAATAGGAGGCCATTTTTGAAGGGTCTGATTTATGGTCGGAGTGTACTCCCAGTCTTCCTTAGGGGCGGTTGTCGAAGTGTTTTTATCTATCTCGACAATCAAATTGTCAATTTTATCAGAGAAAAATTGAGCTAAATCCTGGCATTGCTTCATGTTTAGGGGTCGCGTTGGAGCAGTAGTTTGAGCCCCTGCGAGGTCTTTAACTGTATTAAACAGCGTTTTTGATTTATTCGCAGCTTCCATTATGGTCGTGGCTACATATGTAGTGCGAGCTTTTCTACAAGCAGTATGGTAGAGATTTCTAGCTATATGATACCTGGTTTTTTTATCAGGATCGAAATCTCTGCGCCAATCTCTCTCAAGTGCCTTCCATTTAGTTTTTTCTTCCTTAAGAGAGTCAGTAAACCATCAGGATTATACTTAACAATTACGATAATGAGCAAGATTCATTTCAAAATCTTTATTTCGGTTAAAATATAACCATAAAAGACATACATACAATAATTAAAACAGAACCATTTTATCATACCGGGACCTTTTCCCACAATTAATTTTTAGACCAATTGAGTTTCATTCAAAGAGATTTGTGATTATATAACAATAAATACATTTATAATTTTTAAAACTATACTGCAAATCATCATTCTTAAGAAGTATTTACAATCACAAATTAAAAATTAGTATTTCATTAGACCCTAATTTATATGTGAATTATTACTCCCTTTTCCCATTAATAGAAAGGTGGGTAAAAAGTGCAAATATTTATGACAGTTGCATTACATAAAACGGACTAAATGGCATTACAGCTTAAGACCCTGTCTCTTCCATACTATCGCCACAGAAAAGAGGTATCTACTCACACTAAAAACCTTTGGTTGAGTTGTTTCTGATCTAACAATTCTTTCCGCCTCGCAATAGCGCCTAAAACCTAATAGGCGGCAAATAGGTTTTATCCACTTTCTCCTCTGGTGTGTGTATGCAGGACAGAAGAATAGTAAATGTGCTTCATCCTCTCTGGCATTGCTGTTACATAATTCACATTTAGCCAGGTCTTCCTTCCTTACATTACCCTCATAACATACCTATCTCTCAGTGTTAGCTTTGATTTGCAATATGCCATATCGGAACTTTAAATACAGTGATTTGGCTAGGCCTGGTAGAATCTCATCCATAAAGGGTTCGAATCTGCTCTCTGGGCCCGATTCACAGAATGAACATAAGACTCAATTCTAAACTTACTACTATTTTAGTATTCACAGAATACACTTACTACTTTTGGCATTCACAGAATGCACTTACTACTTTTGGTATTCACAGAATGAACTTACTACTTTTGGTATTCACAGAAGTTAGGATTTTGTCTTAAGTTTGTCTTAAGACAAACTTAAGACAGACTTAAGACAGACTTAAGTTAGGATTTTGTCTTAAGTCGGTCTTAAGTCTGTTTTAAGTCTGTCTTAAGTCTGTCTTAAGTTTGTCTTAAGTCTGTCTTAAGTCTGTCTTAAGTTTGTCTTAAGACAAACTTAAGACAAAATCCTAACTCTTTGAATACCAAAAGTAGTAAGTTAATTCTGTGAATGCCAAAAGTAGTAAGTGCATTCTGTGAATACCAAAATAGTAGTAAGTTTAGGTTTGAGTCTTAAGTTCATTCTGTGAATCGGGCCCAGAGTCTTCATACTCAGATATTTGAGAGTTAAAATCCCCAAATCCGGGTTATGTAATTTTAAATTTAAGACAAACGCCCAGTATCGTTCCTTTAACAATTTTTTGCAGCTCAGAGTAAGAACCTCAGGATTCACCCAGTAATGACTCAGCCCCAGCTTAAACAACCACTCCTTAATATGGTCTAACCATACCAATTTCGTGTTGTTTTTTATTTTCATAATTTCTTTCAGGGCTTCTCTGTAGTCTACTAATTCATCATTTGACCACAAGCGAACCCAGTACAACAGGGGTCGTAAAGCTGCGTTGTCATCAGCGCGATGAATACCCAAGTCCATTGTGAGTGGGAGTAAGGGCGTACATTGTGGAATCGCTAGGATAGTCCTGAGAAAGATATTCTCCTGTACCATAAAGGCATGTTTGGCAACATGGCCCATAACTCCGCCCCGTAAAGTGAGGCCGATTGTGCTTTGTACTTATACAACTCCAAAGCTGGAGTGACAGATTTCGAGTAACTAATCTTGTGGTGCCTTATTATTGGTGCTACATTTTGCGAGAGGATCATTTTGCTTTTATCTATCTGGGTCTTCCAATTTAATTTGGCATCAATTGTAATGCCTAAATAGGTAAAATTCAGAACGTGTTCAATCGATTCCGCATTAACAGTTAGTGTCTTTTTAAAAGTTCTATGGGGATTGACCGCCATATACTTGGTTTTTGACGAGTTTATCTCCAGTCCTTTAGCTTCACAGTAAGACCGGAAGGTATCTAATAAGTTTTGCAGTCCTTTGGGTGTCTGTGAAATTAAAATGGTGTCATCTGCAAATAACAAAGCAGGCACATGGAGACAAGATTCAATATAAACGTTTCACGCCTAATAATGCATGACATTACACGGCATACACATATATACTTGCGTGCATGGGCTTGATACACATACAAGTCCAAACATCTGGAGGCGGTAGTGTTCATCAGACAATGTTATCAGCTGTCTGCGGAGTGACATCCGGCAGCTCGTACGAGTCCTGCATGGCGAGAGGATCGTCCGACAAGTCATCAGTTTCTGCTTCGCAGACTCGATCTTGTAAACTGGTGACAGACACATTGTCTTCTGTCTGCGTTCCGCTGATGTTTGCTATTGCCGGAAGTGCGCTCTGTTGACCCTGTAGTACCTGTTCCAAATTCGGGCTTATCTTTTGGGAGGGCGATGGGTTTCTCTGACTCCTCCCCTTGGGGCGGCGGCGGCGAGGTACCTCGCGGGCTGGCCTGCCGCACTCCTGATTGGTCGCAGACATTGTTCCCGTTGGAGAGTATCGGTCAAGCCAATCCGCAGCCTCTTCGGAAGTGGAGAAAAAGTGTGTTTTACCCATTTGCCACTACTCTTAGACGCGCTGGAAATAATAAAAAATATTTCAAATTGTTTTGCCTGAGGCGCCTTTTCACAGCCATATACGAGAACCTCTGCTTTTGCACGTGGTAGGTGTAGTCCGGGAAAAGCCATCACTTTATGATTCTCCACTTGGACGTCGTGTAGTTTCCTAGTCTCCTGCAAAATTGTGTCTCTATCCCTATAATTCAACAGCCGGATCAGTAGAGGTCTGGGGTTAGATCCTGTCGGCAGAGGGCGAGCTGGCACTCGTTGTGCCCTTTCCACCACAAAATGCTGGGAGAGAGTACCCTCTGGCAGGAGGCCGCGCAGCCAGGATTCCACGTATGCAACTGGGTTCCTCCCTTCTGTTCCTTCCGGTAATCCCAACACTCACACGTTATTGCGGCGGGCCCGCCCTTCCGCGTCTTCTGCCCTGTCTTCGAGGAAATCCACTCTATTGAGGAGTTGTTGGATATGCTTTTCTGCTTCTGCCACACGGGGCTCCACAACTGACACCTTGACTTCGAGCGCCTCCGTACAGTCCGTCAACTTGCGATGATCGGCATGTAGCAGCGTCAGATTAATGACCGCCTTGTCGATGTTACTCTCCAGGGCTGTGCGGGTGTGGTTCAGGGTTTCCCCCCAGTTTCTCCACTGCGGCCAGGACTGCATCTTGCTTACCGGACATATTGACTTGAGATTCCGTTCCCGCCATCTTTCCCGTCTGGGCTCGCGTTTGTGGCGGTGGGGCCGATGCGTCAGGCACGTTTGTGGTGAGTCGTCTGCCCCGCGACATCGATCTAGGGGTGACGTCACTCTGGAGCAGGTACCTCCCCGTCCGATATCCAGTTCGTTAAATGTTTCAGAGAGCGGTCCTCTCACCACTGCACGAAAATCCCTCCAGCAGAAGACACGTGTGACAGCCACTCCAGGGACCCTAAATTCATAGCATCTCTCTGAAGCCAAATAGAAACGAGAAGTCAGTTCTTCGACAGGGCCAGATCGCAGGGATGGCGTCCTTACTAAACGCAGGATCTATTTCAGAACTATACAGCTGAGACCAGAGTGTGAGCGCTCCTCCAGTTCCAGGATAGGCACAGGTCAGTCGAGCAGGCAGGTATAGGAGGGGTACTCTTGTGTAGCTGTCCCAGTGGCCCCATGGGCATCTCCAGGTATGCTGCCAGTTCGAGGTCTCATCGCCATCACAAGCACCCACTTCACCGTCTCCTTAAAGCACAGTCACTGGAAGTTCTAATGCAGGTCCGCCAGATAATCCAATTGGCCCCCAGAGCTCCAGGGTTGCTCAGTTGCTGTGGACTTAAACCAAGTACATATCCCTGGTTTGAGTGCTCTGCCTGTGGGGCCCAGACCAGCAGTGGCTCCAATCTGCTGACCTCATCCAGTCAGCAGCCTAACCAGGGACACACTGGAACCAGCCGTCAGTGTCCTAGTCATGTTTCTAGGAGGTGCGGGGATCTCTGCACTATATATAGATTGCTGGCACTGTGTGTGTGTGAACCGCGTCTCCCCCTGCAGCCCGATCTCACAGCTGCCACCCCCGACAGGGCCGCCAGCTCCAGTTCATAACTCTCCTCTCCCACACTCCCAACATTCACATCAGGGGTCCGGAGCAGTCGCGGCAGGGCACCGGGCGAAGACGCACTCCGTAGTGCAGGGCGACCCGACCGCACCTCCCGCATGCAGATCTGCTGACACAAGCGGCCTGTGTCTGCCGACAGTGTGCAGTACCCGGCTGATTAGCTATGCTGTCTCGGGGATCCAGCGGTGCACCTCAGTCGCATGTCTCGCCAGACGCGCAAAAGTCAATGTGTTGGGCCGTAGCTGCTTAACGATGCTCTACTCAAAGTGAGCACCTCACGCACTCACCATATCGCCGGTGGGCTTCAATTACCGGCAGTGTCCCCCCCCCACAATTCTGCTCAGACACAGTAAATGGGCCCTGTGGGCGGAGCCAAGCCCCGGGCTTTCCTGCACCTCTTCTTCTGCCCATAGCTGCCCCGATCTGCCTGCCACACAGTCGAGGGCCCCAGCTCACCGCTGCTTCACCGAGTCAGGCAAGGCACGCCTCGGGGGTACAAAGGGTGTTCCTGAGCTTCGTCACCAAGCTCCATGTGTCCCGGATAGTTGAACAGGGAGATATGTGGTCGGAACGGGAAGCCCCTGACGGAGCTCTACCCAGTAGATTCGCTGCTATTGCTGGCCAAGCCATGCCCCCGTTACGTACTCAACTCATGGTCCTTAAATTACCCAGAAAATCTGAGCAGTAATTCTAAAAAGAACCTAAAGCACAGTACCTTAAAACAGCACCCTGAAACACATATAGTAGAAAACTACCACACCGTGACTAAAAGCAAGATGAAAACTTACTCCATCCTTTACACAAATCGCCTAAGTGGAAAAACACCTTCTTTCTTCACTTTCAAGTCACCAAGTCAGTAAATATTCACTATGGCGAAAACATCTCCACAACAGTCACCCCTACCTTTAAAGGGGAACTCACAATTTCCATCTTCAGAACAGGAAACATTCTCATACAGGCCACTGACCCACACCTCACCATTTTTGATCTGCACTTCCCAACATTACTCTCCTCGCTAACTCATCAGTACCGTCAAACCCAATCCCCTCCATCCCCCCCCACCCGACAATAAACCTGGAACCGACCGAATCCCCCTCCCCGGGCGACCCACGCTACAACTCATGGACATCCACCATCACTAATTATAATCTCACTACCCCTATCATCACCCTCCGCGGCCAAACACCCTCTACTGTGGCTTCAACCAACACTATCAGGGCAAGAAAACGCACAGGGCTGATCCTGAGCGAGGCAGATCGGACTCAAACGGCAGTCTTTCTGTTACTGAACCCACCACAGGCACCCCCCCTCGACTTCAGGAGGCCCGACTTTACCCTCGCAAACTATCCTCAACTCCACCACTGTCCCTACTCCCCCCGCCCAAATCATCTCCATATCCAACGTCAGCGATAATCCCTTGGACAATGACCTCCCTGAAACCACTGCACACTCTCCGACCTTCAGCCTCATGCCTAAACCACCCCCACCTCGAATCACTCTGCCAATCCCCTGGACACGGACTTCCTCCATAGCATGGCTCACTCCCCTTCCTTGGACCAAAGACCTACAACACCTCCTCCTAACCTCTGGACCAGAAGCAACAACGACCCGACTCCTCATGTCCAATCTGCCCTTACTCCTAATCCCAATGATGCCACTCAATCCCACAACCTTGTACCCTCTCCATCCAAAAACCCTAGTCATACACTGCTCCAGACGAAGGCAATATGCCCTTTCAGCACGCTTACCCAGATACTGACCTGAATGGAGCAGAAAATGGACTCCCTAGCAGCAGATATCCTAAACCTACAGCAAGACCTTCCCAACTGGATTATGCAACTTTGCTCACACACTACGGGTAACTAGACACCTTCCCTCATACAGCCTCTTCCATGACCCCACTTGGCAACCCGTGGCCCACCAACCCTATGAGGAAGCAGGAACATCGACCTAGCCGGGCTATCCACCCCATCTCAGAACGAGAAGCAGATGATATCAACAACTCTTATCTTGAAATTAGCCAGAACCTGGCCCCGTTGGCAATTCCAGTTTTAGTGAGCATTAATAGAACCTAGACCTGTACTCTCACCCAGACACCCTGCTCAATACACTCCCATACATACAGTGCACACCAACTCCGAGGCGCCTTGTCCTCTATTGTGACCCTCAATTGTAGATCAGCAGTACAACACGCCACAGACATTGCTAAAGTTATACTCACGGAAGAAATAGATATCGCATTCCTCACAGAATCCTGGCTCAATGACCATTCTACCTCCATCCTAGACCTCCTCACCCCTCCAGGCTACAACATCCTCAGACATGACAGACCAATCAAAACTGGTGGCGGCCTAGCTATCATTCATAAAGAAGGAATACAGCTTACCAGATTAGAACCTATAGAATACCTGACTTTTGAGTACCTTGGTGTTGAACTTACAGTCAAAGGCACCACGCCCATCAAATTTCACACCATATACCATCCTCCTGGTGAACGTACCCTCTTCGCTGAAGAACTAACCGACCTAATAACTCGCTTCTCCCTAACAGACACAGAAGAAATATCCCTGGGCGACTTCAATATCCACTGGAACAATCTAGAAGACACTACAAACCAGAACTGCTCAAACCTGTTTGAAATGACCAAACTAAAAAAACTCAGCAATGAACCAACATACATTGAAGGAGCAACTCTGGAGACGATCATCATCAAAAACGAGCTGGTCTCTTTGAAATCAATTTCTCTCATTGACTGGTCTGACCACCACCTCATAATGTTTAATATTGACTCACATGTCAGAAACCATTTTATACGACCGACAAACCTAAGCACTGGATCAGGAACATCAAAGGAGTCCCCATACCAGAACTGGAATCCAGGATTCTGGCCCATCTACCCCAGCCCTCCAATATGACGGCTTATGACCCACTTTAATTCCACAATGACAGAGGTATTAGATCAAGTAGCACCACTCAAACTCAAACATTTGCGATCTATCAAATCTAAATCTTGGTTCAAAGTGGATCTTAATAATGAAAGAAGACAACTCAGACAATCAGAAAGGACTTGGAGACTAAACCCTTTGACTCTTAACCTAGCTCAACTTGGATCAACCCAGTTGGCATATAAAAAATTAATTTTTAGAGAAAAGGCCACTTTCTTCCTCAGCCAACTAGACCAGGCGGAGAACAGACCTAGAGGACTCTTCAACATTGTCAAAAGTCAAACAAACCCCCACAAGAAATAAAAGCCACCATAGATCGATGCGAAGAAATCGCCAGATTCTTCACAGATAAAGTCTAAACAATTGAGCAATCCTTCATCCAAACCTCAATTCCTCCCTCCCTCACAACTTGCCCCACTTTAGCCTCCCTTGACCAAGCAGAGCGAACCATACCACTGACAACCAGGCCCGCCTCCAACTGAAGATTAACGCTAATTGGTCAAACTTCGAACTTATTTCGGAAATCGAAGTCTTTAATATAATTGCAAGCTTAAAGCCGACTTCTCATACTATGGACCCCCTCCCATCCACAATAGTAAAAAAAACTCAACCACATTATTATCCCTTTCTGAACAAAAATCATCAACTCCTCTCTCACTTCAGGACGTGTCCCAGACTCCCTCAAGCTAGGACAAATCACACCTATACTCAAGAAACCAGGGGCTGACCCCAACGAGCTCAAGAACCTCAGACCTATCTCCAACCTTCCGTTCCTAGCTAAAACATTGGGTAGGTGCGTTCTCTAACAACTTGACAAACATATGGATAACTTCAACCTTCTCAACACTTTCCAGTCGGGTTTCAGAAAAGGTTGTAGCACCAAAACAGCAATGGTCAATATTGCAGACGACATTCACAGAGCCTTAGATGACGGTAAAGCCTGCCTCCTCATGCTAATTGACTTATCAGCAGCATTTGACACAATCAACCATCGAGCTTTACTTGAGACTCTAAAGAGGCGCTCTGGCAATAATCGCACAGTACTCAAATGGTTCACCTCCTTCTTACAACACCGTTCGCAACAGATTAAAATCAACTCCTGCCTCTCTGTACCAACATGAGTCAAACTTGGAGTCCTGCAAGGATTGATCCTCTCACCATCCCTCTTTAGTCTCTTCATGGAACCTCTCGCAATTATTCTGAAACAAACAGGGGTTCAATACCACCTATATGCAGATGACACACAAATATGCTACAAAATCAATTCACCTAGTGACGTCAGACACCTCAATGTCACGCTAACCAAGATCCAAACCTGGTTTAACGCAAACCACTTAAAACTGAACCCGGACTTAACTGAATTAATACTGTGCTCTCTGAAAAGTAACCACCGTCCAATTCAAGACTAGCTCAAGGAGCTTGATGCTCTAAACTGCTCTCTCATCCTATCCGACTCGGTAAAGTCACTTGGCATTACCCTGAATAAGAACTTGTTAATGAAGGACCACATCAAGTACTATGCAAAAATTGGGCTTTACTCTCTAAAACATATAAAACTATATAAAACTTTATAAATAAATACAATTAAGTTGAGTTGCAAACATTTGTTATGCAGCACTAGTTGCAAACATTTGTTATGCAGGACTAAGACACCCATTGAGATGAACGCGTGTTTTACAAGAGTGCATGTGTTATTTTTGTGTGTTTCTTGAAAAGCCATTCTGCTCATTGTGTTGAAATTGGGAGTTTTTTTTATCTTTCTGACTTAAACTTACCTTCTTTTGAACCGAGCAGTACTGGGAGATATAGCAATATTCTTTTGAGCTGGAGTCCTGGGGGTAGCGCCTAAAATGAACCTCTTTTGAACTGTGCAGTGCTGGGAAAAGTGGCTTGAAAACCTTCTTTTGAACTGTGCAGTTCTGGGGGATATGGCTTAAAATGACCTTTTTTTAACTGTTCCATGCCCGGATATGGCTTGAAATGACCTTCTTTTGAACTGTGCAGTGCTGGAGGATAGGCCTTAATATGGCCTTCTTTTAGTCTGTGGATTGCTGGGGGAAGTGGCCAGAAATTACCTTCTTTTGAACTGTGCAGTGCTGTGGGATGTAGCCAGAAATTACCTTCTTTTGAATTGTGCAGTGCTGTGGGATATAACCCGTAATTATCTTATTTTGAACTGTGCAGTGTTGTGAGATATAGCCCGTAATTATCTTCATTTGAACTGTGCAGTGCTGTGGGATATGGCCCGTAATTACCTTCTTTTGAACTGTGCAGTGTTGTGGGATATAGCCCGTAATTATCTTCATTTGAACTGTGCAGTGTTGTGGGATATAGCCCGTAATTATCTTCATTTGAACTGTGCAGTGTTGTGGGATATGGCCCGTAATTGCCTTCTTTTGAACTGTGCAGTGTTGTGGGATATAGCCCGTAATTATCTTCATTTGAACTGTGCAGTGTTGTGGGATATGGCCCGTAATTGCCTTCTTTTGAACTGTGCAGGGTTGTGGGTTATGGCCGGAAATTACCTTCATTTGAACTGTGCAGTGCTGTGGGATATGGCCGGAAATTACCTTCATTTGAACTGTGCAGTGCTGTGGGATATAGCTGGTAATTACCTTCTTATGAACTGTGCAGTGCTGTGGGATATGGCCTGAAATTACCTTCCTTTGATCTGTGCAGTGCTAGAGGATAATGACCTGAAAGTACCTTCTTTAGAAATGTCCAGTTCTGAAGGATATGGCCTGAAGTTAAATTTTTTTCAACTATCCAGTGCTCAGGGATATGCCCTAAAATGACCTTCTTTTGAACAGTACAGTGTTGATATGACCTTCTACTGAACTGTGCAGTATTGGTGGATAGGTCCTGAAATTACCTTCTTTTGAACAATACATTGCTGGGGATATGGCCTGAAATGACCTTCCTTGCAGCTGTGCAGTGCTGGGGAGTATGACCTGATTTGACCTTCTTTTGAACTGGCAGTGCTGGGGGATATGGCCTGAAATATCATTTTCAACTGAGCAGCCCTGGACATTATGGTCTGATATGACCTTCTACTGAACTTTGCAGTGCTAGGAGGATATGGCCTGAAAATGGACTTCTTTTGAACTGTGCAGTACTGGAGGATAGGCCCTGAAATGACCTTCTTTTGAAATGTGCAGTGCCGGTAGAAGTGGCCAGAAATTACCTTCTTTTGAACTGTGCAGTGCTGGGGGATATGAGCTGAAACTACATTCCTTTGAACTGTGCAGTATTGGGGGATAGACTCTGAAATTACCTTCTTTTGAACAGTGCAGTGCTGGGGGATATGGCCTAAAATGACCTTCTATTGAACAGTGTAGTGCTGGTGGGATATGGCCTGAAATTACCTTCTTTTGATGTGTGCAGTGCTGGGGATACGGTCTAAAATGACCTTCTTTTGAACAGTACAGTGCTGATATGTCCTTTTACTGAACTGTGCAGTGCTTTGAGGATATGACCTGAAATGGCCTTCTTTTGAACTGTGCGGTATTGGAGGATATGGCCTGAAATGAACTGTGCAGTGCTGGGAGATAAAGCCTCAAATTACCTTGATTTGAACAGTGCAATGCTGGGGTATATGGCCTGAAATCACCTTCTTTTGAACTATGCAGTACTGGGGGAAATGATCTGAAATTTACTTGATTTGAACAGTGCAGTATTGGGGATATGGCCTGAAATCACTTTCTTTTGAATTCTGCAGAATTGGGGGATATGGCCTGAAATTACCTTCTTTTGAACTGTGCAGTACTAGGGTAAATGACCTGAAATTACCTTGATTTGAACCATGCAGTATTGGGGGATATGGCTTGAAATGAACTTATTTTGAATTGTGCAGTACTGGGGGATATGGCCTTTTTTTAAAATCTAGCACTAAAACTTGTATGTAGCGTATATATAAATATCTTCACTTTTGGAGCAGGGAGATTGAATGATCTACCCAGGATCACACAGCTTGGTTTGGCTCAGGGCAACTAGTACTAGAACATTGCTCTCTTGTTTACGTTCAGGAGCTGGGCCACTAGAATTCCTCAGCAGTTCCCAAAGTGCTTGTGAGCTGGGCCACTGCTACCCGCAATTCGACCTCATCACTTGCCCACTCTGGTGAACGAGCTTGACGCCAGGGTGCCACATACCAGCGTTGCCATGTCGAGATTCCACCTCACGCCTCTTTCTTCCACCACTTTCCACCTCAGACGTCTTTACCTCAATCTTGCATGTCCTTTTTCACCCCTGCTTTCTCCCATTTTCAGTGATTTCCTATTTTTGTTTTCCTCCCCTCTCTCTTTTCTGCCTTTCTCTAGCTATATTAAAATAATTCCAAATTATTGTCTGCCGAAAAAGAGTGCCTTTACTTGGTATTGGATACAACTTTTTGGGGGGTCTGTGAGACCTGTTCGGTTAGGACCTGTAGTGTTTTAGTGCCAAAGAGACCAGCTTTCTCCTACACCTACTGTGTGTCTGTGTGTGAACGGCGAAAACAGCATTGCTTGAGTTCTGGATGGGGAAGGGTAGCAGTCCTAAGTTGGAGGCAGGGAGAAGGCATCATTTCTTCAATGCAGGCGCACTGGCCCTCATCATATAGGGGGAGTGGGGCCTCCAGGACCACAGAGAAGTGTGTGGGTCAGTAGCAAGTAGTAGGAATGACACACTTTTCGGAAAGACACAATCGACCGTGCTACAGCCTGGACCAGGGTCTGGAAAAGACCACGGCTTCACACAGGGACCTCTCCTTCAGCCCAGCAGGGATACACGGAATCAATCCTTGGCCCCAGGGTCCCTTTCCATCTGAAGCACCCGACTCCATCCATACTGCATCACAGCTTAGGGAGGCGGGCGAAAAGCGCTCTATGTCTGGCAGAACTGGAAATGGAAACAGCCAGCTGCTTTTAAATCCTGGTCCTGGACTTATGGGTGAGAACTTAGAGCATCTTATCCAATAACCACATGTACTTCTTCCTCTTCAAGCCGCCCCCTATGTCATCATCTTGGATCATGTTCCGGCACTGAAAAAGGGCATGAAAGAAACAGAGGTAGACCTGAGGCAAAAGGTGTTGCACTGGATTGGTGTGAATGCGAGGTACGCCGCAAACCTCTCGCAGTATGTTATAACAGCCAGAAGAGGATCATCAGTGGGTTTTTCGTAAGCTCACCTGGTGGCGACAAAGTGAGGGTCAATTTTAGATCCTCCGGGAGGGTAAGACATCTCCTATCAGCACTTCAACATCTTGGTAATCTACCACACCAAATAGGAGCATTAACCCTGGTCTTCCTTTACACCCCATCTTTAATAGGCAGGGCATGAACCCTGCACTTACAAAGAACCCGGTGGCATTGATGGCCTCTGCATTTTCTCCTGGGCTTCCATTGAGTAATCAGTTCGACGCCTTAAACTCCTTGGAAGATAATGACTCTCAGCATCTTCTAGCCACCCGTGTCCTCGACCTTGTTACCCAGCAGCGAACATTGAGGTATGTCCTGTGGAAGTGTTATATTCGGCCCCTATAGCAAATCCAAATATGTGATGTTACAACGCAATCATAATGATTGCGGTATGTAACATCGCAGTTTTTACAACGCTAGTCGTTACAACGACTTGCGCTGGCGGGCGCTGAACTTAGAGGTAGTAAGATTTACTGTTCCAACACCAGTCTACGTACAGTAGGGAAGGTGTTGGAATAGTAAATCTTACTATTCCTTAGGTTATAGTGCTATCCAGCGCAAGTTGATGTAACACTTGCATTGTAACGGTTGCGTTCTAAATGCATCGCGGTTTAATGACCGCGATCAAAGGATGTTTCCCAGCAAATCCAACTGCTCCAGAACTTATTGTGGAAGACGCCTTGATGCTTCAAAACCTTTTTTTCCCTTTTTGCGATGCTGCCCTGGAACATTGCAGGAATTTGTGCAAAGCAAGGAAATAAGGATTAATATAATTTTTTATATAATTTATCTCCAGGAGACCTGGGCTGTGAATGATTTTCACCTAAATGGTTATTGTTCCAATTGTACTCCAACAGTCCCTGCTATATCAGGGAGGCTGATGGGTGGTTTGGCAGTGCTTATCTCTGTAAAATCTGGTATGATGAAAGTTAAACTTATATGTTCTTCTCTCTGGTACCAGTTGTTTTTACTTCTTGGTCTAGGTACTGTGGACTTTCTAACTGCACATTTTTATCACAATGTTTCTGACCAGTGCAACCCACAAAGTACTGATAAGTTACATGAGGCAATTTGTAGGATAATTCTACCTAAACAGCTGTTATGCATCTTATGGGTTGGGGATTCTAACTGTATGATTTGTAATTTTGACTTTTCACAAGTATGTGGAGTGGAAAGTAAGGATGACCAGCCAATGACTCATTTCAACCATTCAGCTTTTGGGAATGCGTTAAATGTCATTTTGATCTCCAGTGACTTGATTCCTCTATACGATTGAGTTAACGACACCATCTCGCACTGCCCGTCCTTTGTAGGGGGAGGAAATCAAGTACAATTGACTTCATGATGATATCAAGTAACTATAGTAGCCTTGTTCTGGATTTTACAATCCCGCCAAATTGTGCCCGTGACCATAATCCCATAGTAGCTCACTTCAACCTATATGTAAGTACAGGGACTGTGAAATCTCCTGATCCACCTATTCAGTATAATCCGAATAAAGGCCTTAGGTTGACGTAAACCCGCAGGACTTTGCGTCCCAAATTATGAGAGAGAATCTTGACCTCATTAATAGCTGTTTGACCCCATAGGGTGTTCCTGCTGCTCAAGTCAGGGATTTTGAGTTTCCTTGCACGGCTACCTCATCAGCCTTATTAGTTAGATGTCCCTCTAATAGTGTGCCACCTGTGCGATGGTTTAACAGTGTTTTCACATAAGCCCACAAGGTCTTAAAAAGAGCCCTGCATACTACGTCCCGTAATAAGGACCTAGTTAAGGTATGCAGGAAGATTTATACAGTTGTGATCGACCAGAGGAAAGCTGAGCTCAAGAGAGAGGCTTGGTCGGAACTACTGGTTGTAGGGACCCTGAAGTACATGAAAAAATGGTGGGATGTTATTAACCGCCCGCTGTTTTCAGAAGTTCACTGACAAAAAACGGATCCACTGACTTCAGAGGCTGCATGGGCTGCACAATCCACACATATTTTTAATCCCTTAAAAAGAGTGATTAACCCTGAGGAAAGTTATGCTGACTTGATCTAAAGCATGGACTAGGCTATACAGCTGAGCCTTTCAACCTCAGTAAAGGATGTGGAGATAGCCATAACCCAGAGTGTCCGCTTTGAAGCTCCCGGACCGGATGGGTCCCAATTCACCATTTTACAAATAATCTAGGTTTTTGGGCACCTTTGTTAACCAACATTTTTAGTGCCTCTATTATAGGTCCGTTGCTCACACCCTGGAAAGAGGCCACTGTGGTTCTCATTTTTAAGAAAGGGGATAGGAATGACATGGCCTGCTATAGGCCAATACTATTAATTGATGCCTCAGCAAAAGTCTTGGGCAGGGTACTATTGGCACGGTTAGAAGAGTGAACCTCTGCCAATAACGTGCTTTCAAAAATACAATATGGCTTTAGGCGAGGAACGGGAGCGGCAGAACAATGCTTCAAGCTGTCACTAATTGTCATTAAGTACATTCTGTCCACGCAGAGCTCTCTACATCTGGCCTTCGTGGACCTATCCGGCACATTTGATACTGTCAATCGTAACAGATCGCGAAGCATGATGAAAAACATGTGGGTGGAGGATTCCCGAAGTTGTTCTTCTGCGAAGGTTATATTCGAACACTACGGTCAGAAAACGCTAAGGCCGTGATGGCGAGAGAACACATTCAATATTTTGAAAATCCTTTTAATAGGCCTTCTCAAGCAAAACCCATAATTTGGTCCGCATATATATCGAGGGCCATCTCATACCATCAGCAATCATTGAGTCATCAGAGATCCCTGAGCTTTGGCATTGTTAGCTCCCCAGTAACCAGTTGCAATTCTCTGGATCCTTTTTCCTGAACCCGCAGTACAGATACTATCTGACTAGGTTTTGTCTGGGTACATTGCATTTTTTTGTAGCGGTTCCGACCCAAGGTGGACGGTCTGATAACAACGTGGCAAAGCAATCCACCGTGGACTTCGTCTTATGTTGTGCCCTTTATTAAACTTTGAGATCTAAATTTTTGCTTCCAATCTTGAGGGCCCATCGTCCCTGTTCTAATAGGGAGGGTTTTAGTTATTTGTATTCGCTTGATTCCATTGATACGTGTTCCACTGTTTTAAATTTTATATGAGGAGAACTTTTAATACAAAAGCAATATGGATATAAATTAGCACATTATGGGCAGCACATGCAGTTATTACTTTATGTTTTTAAATTAAAATTTGGACATGCACTTTACCTATCTGGTAGGGGGTTAATTGACGCATTAAAATTGATGAGAGTATTGATCAGAAATAAATGCTGGGACAGACTTACTCTGGGTTGTTATCCTTGCTTCTATTTATTTGTGTCTTTTATCAGACTGAATGATGTGTTAATGACATCCTGTATTTACTGCGTTTTATATTGTTATCTAATAAAATGCTAATCTTGTGCTTTTATGATTTGCTTGCAAAATTGAATAAAGCTTTTCTGAACTGAACTGAGTAGGTCTGCCCTTGGGTAGAACGTGGTATCAGAAAGAAATGCATGTGTTCATTGTATTTGGTATATGATGCTCGGCCTGCAGCTGAAAACATACTTTAGGAAAGGGAGAGCTGTTCAGGCTTATCCTCTTACTTTTGCTGAGAGAAATTCCCAATCAGATACAACAAGCATTGAAAATGCAATAGGTCTCTCCTTTGATTAAGTTAAAGTCATTTGCTTTGCTAATAGTATTGTATAGCAAAGCAAATGGCTTTAACTTAATAAAAGGCGAGGCCTAATGCATTTTGAATGCTTGTTTTATTGGTGGGGCCACTGCCCTCCTGAAATGACCACCGCTCCAGTGCTTTGGGAGTTGGGTCCCTGCCAGCCAATCCCTCCATGATCTCAATCAAGTGTCACAGCGACTCGAGCCGCACCCCTGGCTCAGGCCATGATTTACCACTATATGCAGGGCACGAGTCGGGGGTACACGTGGGTAGACGGCGTCCACCCACTTTTATCACAGGGTGAACGCCGTCCACCCAGCCAAGAATTTGGGTCCCACTGAATATTGTGCTGAACTCGTCCCAGTGTAATTTCCAATTACCGAGACTCTTTCAGAAGTGCCTGCACGTTGTCTGCTTTCCATTTACAACAAGCAACAACGTGCAGGTGGGGATGGGGCTTTCTAATTTAAGCCTCCTGCTGGGCCCATAACAAAGGCCGAATGTAAGGGGTCATCAGGCCTCCCTTTGTTCAAGTCTCTTGGCTTTGAGCAGTCAGGAGCCTCACACCTGATGTAAATGTAGCGGAGTGAAAACAAAGGCATACACCTTTTAGCACTTCACACATACTTAAGAGAGGCAGCTTTTAACTTTCTTCAGTACCTGTTTAGGAGATATGACTGCACTGTAAGCTTATCAGATGTGTTGGTCTTTCCCAGTATTTACACAAAGCAAATTTCATTTATAGCAAGCTTACTTCCCCTGAAGAGGCGTTGAAATAAGTTAAGTACAACTTTTTTTTCTTGTACAGCCCTACTCATTCCAATGCAGGGTGTCAGAGTGCTTTATATCAACACGTGCATATTGCATGTACAATAAATTATATGTTTGTAAATTAATGTACATGGTCTGTTACATAAAACTGGGGGATTGCAAGGAGTAGCAGTCACATATCATCTTCCATAGCTCACTGTGCTGTTATTCTCGCAATGCGCTCAAACGTACATATGATAGACCTGCTAAACATATATGTGAGGGCTTTAGATCTGATGTCACGTCTTGTGATGCCACTTCCTGTAAAGTCATGGCTTGTGATATCACTTTCTATGAAGTAAATTCCTGTGATGCCATGTGTGATGTCATGCGCCGTGATGTTGTGCGCCGTGATGTCATGCTCAATAATCTCACTTGCATACTGCCTAACTAGGTTAGTCCCCTCACTTCTTTTTTTAGGACTTGTGCCCTGCCCATATGTACGTCTCTCCCAAATTCAGGGAGCCTCTACGATTAATTTTGTTAAAGAATCTTGCTTCGGTGCTGTCAACGTGGCACAGTTACATAAACTGGTCCTCCATGTGCCATTGTGAAGAACACTTGTACTGACTCTGTCCATTTTATATAGTGAAATAATCCATGCACTGGTGCTGCCTATGTCCGATAGTGAGAAGCTTGCACTGGTGCTGTCCATGTGCCACAGTGAAGGCGGCGTGGTCAGAGGATGTGGTCTTACGGCTAATATTGCCGACTTTGGAGCTGGGAAACCAAGGTTCGAGCCTCTGGGTTGCGTCCACATCCTGTGATTCTGGGCAAATCACTTAATCTCTCTGTGCCTACAAAAAAAACGACTGTGTCCTCGTGTAACATAACTGATGCTCATGTAAAGTGCTCCAATACCTTCGGGTCGAGTTCGCTATGGCCATCTGACAATATGATAGATGCTTGCACCAGTGCTGCTCACGTGACACTGAAGGAAACATGCACATGTCCTTCCCATGTGCTACTGTGAAATAAGTTTGCACTTGTGCTACCGTTTTGTGAATGAGAATGATTGTTTCTCTAACGCTGTCACATGATAATGAATGATGCTTGCAATGCAGCTGCAATGTGCCTCTGTAAAAGAAGCTTGCAGTGCCACTGAAATGTGCCCTTTAAAATAAGCCGGCACTGGTGCTGTCACATGATACAGGAAGCTCGCATTGGTGTGGAGCTGACCATGTGCCACTGTGAAATAAGTTTGAACTGGTGCTACAAATGTTTCACTGATCCTGCCACGTGATAATTAATGAAGCTTGCATTGCAGCTGCAAGGTGCCTCTGTAAAAGACGTTTGAAGTGCCACTGAAATATGGCACTATAAAATAAGCCTGCACTGGTGCTGTACCATGATACAGGAAGCTTGCATTAACACGGCAGGCAACAATTTGCTGCTTGGCTTATCATCTTTCAGGCCTATTGGCTTTACCAATGCCTCTTGGTGATGCTGTCCAGCTATGACAATAAGTATTCCTTGGCGATGCTCTGCAGCATGGCCAAAGGGATAAAAAGGTGCAATGCGTGGCAGCTACTATCTGCTTCCTTTTGTAGGCACATATCACCACACAAGCATGTGACCACGTAATGGCAGGTGCCATCTTTATTTACCAATCTGAGCTGGAAAATTAAATACAAAATTTAACAGTAGTGCAAAAGTGTTCTTTTTTGACGAGCCACTATGGCAGAGGTGCAACGTAGGGGCAGGGTTTGGGGGAATAAAACAAAAAATATTCGGATTGGAGGGGGGAGAGGTAAAAAGCAGCACACAAAGGAGAGAGCAACACAGAGGCAGGCGCGAAGCACAATAGGTCTTTCGCAACCAGGCAGCTGGTGCTGTCTCCTAGGCGAGACCTAAAAAGAACCTACAAGACTGAGGTAAAGTGACAGGAAGTGTAGAGACCTGGAAGAAAGAAGCATGATGAGGAAGCAAGACAAGGAATCCCTGTTTTTCAGACATCCCTGTATTCAGCAGTGAAGAGTTGGGATGGCCTTCTAAAAAACTTTGGGCCTTTATTTATTTTAAAAATAAAGCTGTGGTCCCTAACCCCCTTGCATTCTTTCTCAATTCCCCTCAAATAGTACACATCCCTTTGATCCTCACACATGGCCACATCTGTCTTAACAATCCATGAAAAGCAGTTTAACTGCAAACGTAGATATTTTTGGTTTTGTTATTTTACTTGCAAAAACATAACTTTTCTTTGTTCTAAAAGCTGCAGAAAGCATAGTGTAGCAGGGTTTCCGTTCTCCCACAGAACTGTGCATAGAGATCTAGAACCTCAGTGAGTTAGGATGATCCAAAACTCATCTCAGTGTCAGAAATCCCCTTACCTAGCTAGCTACAGTGTCTCATGGCTCATTATGGAATGATCCATGTCTTAGACAAACCAGAACATGAACTTTAGAATACCTCAGGAATCGTGGAACACATGAACACTCTTTCGTTATATAATCATTTCAAACCAAAACTGAGAGTCAAAGAACACGAGTGCAAGTTTGAAATATTTATTATTCAATGCAAAGTTCTCAAACGCAGTATCTTGTATAATACCAAAATGCAGATTATAAAAATCAGAGTCAGCAGCATAGTCACTAATCCATAGTAAGCAAAAGGTGATAGCATGTTACAATGCAAAATCTATAGAAATCTATATCACCTATATTTCGCGCACCCTATTTAGCATATTATTTTATATCTAAGAAGGTCTCATTCGGGTTTTAGCAGGGCGAACCCATACCTCTAAATGTCAGTAGGAGTAGATCACATCAACAGCTACCAGCTCTCTTCATGCGCAGCACCAAGTGTCTACGTTCATTCCGTGTAACTCTATCTTAAACCCGCGTAGAGCTCAAAATGTTGGCATCAACATTATTTGTGTTATGTCTAATGTGGTGCGAGGATCAGGCCTCCCAGCAACCTTGTGTGAGGTTATTCTTAGAGTGTGCAGCTCTCAGTGTGCAGACAGTTGTACCAAGTGTACCAGGCAAAGCTGATAGCATAGAAATAACATATTATTCTCAAATAAATCACCTCACCGCTTCTAGGGTGAAAGCGACAACAACAAGTAGGTGTCGTGTGCAAAACTGAAGCCGAAGGAAAAACGGCTGTTTAAACATGTAATACACTCATGCTAACTTAACGCAATATATGTAACGAAGTATCCATATGACACCCCCCCCATTGATCCGAGCACCGTCAAACATAAGGGAAAAGGCAATCATAAACCAGATACACAAAATGAAAGCAAAGTTCAATAATTTTGAGCTAAAATAAGCTAAAAAAATATGTATGAATGAATATGTATGAATGCCTACAGTGGCCTCAAATCTAAAAATAAAAACAATACTTTCGAACCAAAAGTTATCCGCCAGGTCTCAAAAATATGAAATGTAGGACCAGGTCGCATTAATTCAAATGTCTGTAAGAGAAAAACAAGGCACTTATCCGATATCCAAAGTCATGTGCCACATTGACGTTATCCTTAGCGACATCACGTGATTGAACTCTCCATCAGCCGAACACAGTCCATCCCTCCAATTCAGCAAGGGGAAAGTCATATTCCATAACAAAGCAATCCTCCCAGGCATCTCACGATTGGAAAGTATATGCAAAGAAAGATGCAACAGCCTCCAGTATGAAATCACTGCCATCATCCGAAAATAGTTCAGCAATCCAATTCAGCCATCCTCCTGTAACGTCAGAGGACAACTCGGTGGGTTCACCAGATCGCTGTGTGTCAGAAAGGCATCCGCCGCTGCAGAGATCTCCCATTGGCCCAGAACTCCATTTATCGCTGCCAAGGCCATAACTCTTTCGCCAGAACAGATCAGCTCGTGAGCCACCACGGGACGCATTAGCTGATCAAAATCGACGTCAGGAGCAGTCCTCAAGCATAGGCAGAAATCAATGGCCCAATCGAACTCGCAGCTCAGGCAGTGAAACACAGGTTGGACACACGTGAAGTCGGTGAACCGAAATGACAATCTATAAGCCGTGCTTAATGCTGCAAGCGGCAATGTTCCATAGTAACTGAGCATCCGATTACGGCACAGTGTCAGGAGGCGTTGAACGGCTTCTTGCGCAGGATGGGCATCCATGTTTTATGAAGAAAAACACCAACAAAAAGCCAGCGGCTACAGCCAGTAACACAGGTAGTCCACCAAACAAACTCGAAAAAATAGAGTGGAAAAACGTGGGAATGATACCAAAAACTTTTTCAAATGTAGTCACGAGGCCACTGCTAACCAATTTAAAAAAATGTGCAAGCCCAGTCGTGGAAGGTGCATTAAAGATCTGATGCACCAGCTCACAGAAATGAAACGGCAAATCAGTATTTAAAAGTGCCTGCACCTCTGTGCGTGTGTTAGCTATGTGAAGGACATAATTTTCCCGGGCCGAACTCAGGGTCACTTGTTTTTGAGACAAAAGGGCCCTTATTCTGCTTAAACCATTGAACTTCGCTTCCAAGGTTGGAATCCGTGGCCAGATGGAGACATCTGAAGACCCATGCGTGGGTGGGTATAGAACATTCTTGCAGCACACCACACGCTCTGATACAGTTACCACATAAGCCACACCAATTAATAACCCACAACATAACTCGTTGTTTAAAAGCAAATAACTACCATTAGTCAATAATGTAAACGTGGGAACTACTGCTGGAACAGGTGTGCCTTTTAAAACACATGCTAAATTTGGGCGGTCCTGATTACAAGAACCGTGTAACTGAATGTGTCTGCATATTAATGAATGGTCAGGTGACTGCGTGCATTCCTCACCATTAAGATTCACTTCTTTTCCATCCTTCAGACATCTGTATGTGTATGGCAATGACCATGCCTCATGTAGGAATGCACTGCCTAGAGGTTCATATCGTCCTATAGCAATATACCGCATACAATTAGTAAATTTGTATAAGGGAAATGGTAATGTAATTAATCCATGAATAAGCCACGTGGCAGTAGTTGTTTCAGCAACAGAGAAAGGCAAGGGTTCTAGCTTTTCAATATGTAACATAGAAAATGACGCATCACGCATAGAAAGCATGCGTTGCTTTTCAGTCAGATTAAAAGGGGCGAAAAGGGACGAAACGTTCAACGAGTTCCAGGGAACTCGACCAGCCTTAAGTGTCTGTAGGGTCCATGCAAATTGCATTACAGAACGCAACTGATTTTGACCATGGTATAACGTGGACACTTCATCATGTACAATATCAACAACAGAAGAAACAATATTATCCAACGTGTAAATCCTGGAAGAAAGCATGTTAATACTGTTATCGACCACTGCAAGCACTTTCTCCAAATTTGCTTGATCAATAGCTCTCAGGCGTTTAGCAGCCTCAACCTGTGAAAATTTCCAAATTTCATTGTACACAGCATAAAGCCAGCGTTTAGATCTACCCCTAGCCGGGCCTTTTATAAAATCATTCAGCTCTATGTTCTCATTCAACTGGGACAGATGCAGCTTAACTGCAGCCAAAGTGGAATGTTGTAACCAGTTCTGACACAATTTACCTACTGAATAAGTAGTAACAGTGTGATCTGTTCCAAACCTGGGATCTGGCCTGATGTGTGTAAAACCTTCAGACAAACCCAAAAAACGACGTTGGCAAGAATCAGAGCTTCTTTGCCACAAAAGCCACCCCTCTGGATCCAAACTGGAAATATTAAAGGAGGAATTGTGCAAACGTGCTTGTATCCCACTAATGGACAATGTAGTGAAATTACTCCAACCTGAATATTCTTCCAAATCAGGGATAGTAGGTGTATTGAATTTTTTAGATGTAGCCAATCCAAAGCATGTTGTTTGGGAAATAGTAGAATTTAAAAACAACATGTGATTCGGGATGAGACATGCACGATGCAAAGCCTCAGTGCCTTGTACCTGCCAATCTTTGGTACCCCAAACCGATTTAAGGTCAATAGCCTCCTTCCATAACTCATAGCCATCTATAGCCAATCTGTCTAGAAAGGACTTCGAGTACAGCAATTTTGTATCGGTAAGTCTAACTTTGGACATTAATTTCTGTTTCACTTTAAAATAAAACGACTCAGGATTTGATTGATTAAAATCTGTAAAATAAGAGTATTTTCCCAGAAATGTACTTGAGCTCCCCTGTAAAGGAGCAGGACAATGTTCCCACTGTGAATTTAATTCACAGGAACCCTCCTGGAACTTGTTTTGTGTAAGAAATGATTTCCATAATGTTGATAACAAAACAAATCACCATAATTGACAGAATCTAAGTACAAATCCTCAGCATCAAAGGCCGCATAATATTTCAAATCAGAGAACAATGCTTCCACGGCCTGAAGATCCCAATCATCAGAACGAATATCTTGCTTAATCACATCTCCCATGTTTACTCTAAGCACATTAGGAACATTAATAACTTCTGTGGGGCCATGTATCTGAAACCTAACCGCATCCCACACAATCCCATCAAGGACAGGCCAAGCAGTAATCTCTACTGTGTTTAAGTCTCTTTTTAGTCTGTGTGCTGAATGTGAGGAGGAAAGAGGGGCCAATGTTCCATTAAGGTACCGAATTCCTGTTCTTTCTTTTACATAATGGCCATCGATCAGGCGGAAAAAATAAAACACAAAACCAATTGACATAAAAAGATAAAATGAAAATAGTATCAGCCAAACGTATGTCCAAGGTGGAATTAGAAAATGTTTTTTAAACAGCGTGGCATATTTTGCAATAGTCGATGGTTTCTTTGAAAGTTCCGAATCAGAGTCAAAAGAGAATCTGGACTGGTTAGCCAAACGAGCTTGTAAATCGGACATAGATAAATCAGCAGGATCTGCATAGGTCAGCTCATCAATGTTAGTAACAGGAACAGTATTTAATAAAGGACTGGATATGGCAGGCATCTCGAGGGACACCTCCTGATCTGCACCAGATGTAATAGCCAGCACAGAGTGCCTCACCATGGAAGGACAGGATACAGCCGGTGTCATGCTATGAAGAATCGGCCACCCTGTGTGTCTTGACATTGTCAATAGAAATAAATCTGTTTTCTTTACGACCTGGAAGTGGTGGTAAAATGACTGTTCTTGTGCCCTTCACTCCAAGGACTCGAACCGGTGCTCGATATGAGGGACCAAACTCTTTCTTGTGATCGATCTTCTCTCGAACCAGTTCTCCAACTTGGGGTAGCCAGCCAACTACCGGGATCTGCAACGCATCATCCGACGTGGAGGGCAAGTGTTCCTTAGCAAGACTGTCTCTGGTCTTTTGTAGATCCTGTAAAACATTGCAATGTTCATCTACGTCAAAGGCCGCGGCCTGGGCCTGGCAGTCTGCACCATCGAGGTCAGGGACGTACATCTTGATACCAAAGAGCATTTCGTATGGGGTCCGCCCACCCAGAGACCTTCTAGGGAGATTATTAAGCGCACGCTGCACGCCATAGAGGTGGGTCAGCCAGTTTCTACCAGTGCCTATAACTCGGGCTGTCAAAGATTGCTTTAAGCCGCGGTTCATTCGTTCTACTACACTATTGCCCTCAGGCCTGTAGGGACTTGAAAACTTGACTTGGACTCCCAACGAAACCATAGCATCCTTATACGCCTTAGAGGCGAAAGCCGGACCCTGGTCCGAATGGAAAGTACCACAGGCAAAGATTCCCACAAAGACACGCAAATCCTTAATGACAGTCCGCGAATCAGCGCTTCGATGCAGCCATACCCACACAAAGCGTGTGCATGAATCGACTGCTACTAAGATGTATTTATACGCAGTATCAGAGGAAAAAGGACCGCAGTGATCCAAATAAACGCAACCAAGCGGTTTATTAGAGATGTACAACTGTGTCTGAGGCGGACGCGCAGCAGTAGAAGGCTTAATCTGCTGACAAATGTCACACATAAGGACATAATCGCGCGTCTGTTTGTACAGTCCCCGCCACCAGAACCTTTGTTGTAGCTGAGTTACAGTGGCTGAGACGCCCGCATGCGCAGACGCCACACCTTCATGAGCCGCTGTAATCAGAGAAGCTCTGCGATCCGAGTTGGGAACTAGACGTTCGCCAACTTCAGGAATTTTCACATAAGGAACCTTATCGGGACTTAAGTGGTATGTGTACTTCGAAGGGAACCCCGCAGGATATTTACCTCCCTTCTCCGTGGCAGCAACAGCCGCCAAGATGTCGTCATCTATTTTGCTTTTGGACCTCGTGACTGCTGCAACTAAGTATTTCGATACCGCAGACTTCGCTGCCTCATCAGCAAGCGAATTACCAACAGCGTGGACCCCCACGCGCTGGTGGCCGAGAGTATGAATCACAAACACGAGCGGCAGCTTTTCTTTAAGTTCCGCCACTCGGACCCAGATCATTTTATGTTTTATTGTGCTACCTTTGGAATCACGAAAATCATTCTGAATCCAAAAGAACAAGTTCTCATTGTAAGACTGGACACAATAATAAGAATCACTTACGATTAAAGTCGTCACACAAGGATCAGCGTACTCCAATGCGAGCATAAGAGCACGAAGCTCTGCTAATTGTGCGGTGCAGTCCCCTAGTGTTTGCGTGTGCACGACACTGGACTTGAACTCATCGTTCACCATGGCACCGACTACAATGGCGCAAGCGGAAACGTAGGCATGTTTAGAGCCATGCGCAACCTGCGCCGAGCCATCAGTGTAAATGATACAATGGAAATCCTCCAACGGCCGCATCGCTAAAGGAGCAGGATGAACAAATTCATACTGTAAATACTCCTGCGACCGTAAAGCGGCGTCAAAAATAAACGTGGCATCCTGGGACGTCAAGGAAGTAGCCCACTGAATCCACCGAGGGTGCAAAGCTTTAGAATTCGGTACACTGGCTTTCGTGACCGCCTCCAAGGCAGGACACGGGGTAACCACCAACATGCGTTTTCCCTGTGACAGGGCACGTTCTTTAAGAATTGCCATCTGTACTGCCGTTAAAACTTTCTCCACAGTGGAAAAACGCAGTTCAGCCGAAGTGTATAAATGTGACTTGTAAGCAATAGGCACAGTATCCCCTTCATTAAAAGTCAGGTACGTGAAACCCACCGTCCCAGGGATAATTCTTATCACCAGGTTGGTCTGGTTATCACGAGTCTGTAAGTAGTCAGAAGCGAGCAAATCAGCCTGCAAAGACTGCAGAATGGCTGAATGCTCAGGCAGCCAGCATGATTTGGAAAAAGATGGTTGTATCAAAGCATACAAAGGCTTGATACGTTGGGCATATTCCGGAATGTATGTCCTCCCGAAATTTAAAAAACCCAGTAAAGACTGTAATTTTTTCAGCGTTGTCGGAGAGCGCAACTGCGCGCACTTCTCCAGGAAGTGAGGAGCCAACCCCTTTCCTTCATGGTTAAGTTCATAACCTAGAAACAACACTGTGTACTCCGCAATGTGTGATTTTGCAAAGTTAAACTTGTAACCCATGTCTGCAAAGTTACAAATTATGCTGTTTACTCGACACAGATGCTCCCAAAGTTCGTCGTCTGTGAGATAAATGTCATCCACATAAGAACAAGCAACTGGATCGAAGCTCTCCAAAAGAGAGACTATGCGGGCGGAAAACACTCCAGGACTATTCTTATAGCCCATTGGGAGTCGTTTAAACATTTTTTGTACGCCGCCGCACGTAAAACTGGTCCATTGGGAACTTAGACCATCTAATCTGTGTGCATAAAAACCATTGGAAATGTCAAGCGTGGTTTTGAACCGTTTACGCTCAAGACTATTCACTAGGGCAGAGCCGTGAGTATTCTGTACTGCACAGTTACGGCAATGCGAGTTCAAATGCCGGTAATCCAAAACCAGACGATATGAGCCGTCCGGCTTGTTCACAGTAAAAAGGGGATTATTCATAGGTGACACACACGTTTCAATTACACCTTGATATTCCAATTGTTCAAGGATAGCTGCGACTGAAGCTTTGGCTTCACGCCGTATGGGATATTGAGGTTGTGGCTGCGGCTGTGACCGTAAAGGAATCTCATGGCTAGGGGACAATTTATCCCAGCCACACTGATTTCGGTACACAGCCGGCGCAAGCGCCAGAGCCCACTCTTCTGCAAAATGCAGCGCTTCTACTCTCGATACAGTGTGCGCGAAGCTGGGGAGGATCACCTCCTCCCCTCGCGGAGCTGCGAGAACAAAAGGTGGGGGCCAGTCAGCCTCCGAAAGCAAAATGTCATACGTAGACGAAAGATTTTCCCAAAATACCCCTTTTACAGTTCGCTGCATGTCACCTTCAATTAACAGGACAATTTCAAAAAGTCGTTCAGGGGGAGCAACATGTGTATCAGCCGTTTCAATCACAACATAAGTGTCAGTCGCTGTCACCTTCAACAGTGGACGGAGGGCCTCTCTCACTATGGTAATCTCCGCTGCGCTGTCCAGCAAGGTCAGAGCCCACGTCAGATTCCGAAGCCGCGTTCTCACTATCTGGGGCATATCGATGCGCCGTTAAGGCTGCGACCTTCTTCTTGGCAAACTGCGGTCTCTTGGGCGTAGAGTCGTCTCGCTGATCCCCTTCACTTCGCGTGCGGGGCTGGCCACGTCCTTGCTGGCCACCCCTGCCCCTGCCGCCCCCTCCACCACCGGTTGACGGAGCCGATGAGTCCTGAAAGGAACGAGGAGAGCGTTGGTCAGAAGCCTGAAATCTTTCAGGAGATTTAATCGTCGTGCGATCGCGCAAATCATAAACTCGATCTGACTGCGCAGGTTGTGAAGGCGCCGGACTAGAAACCTGTGTCTGCTGTTGTTGTTGCTTACCCTGATTCTGCTTTTTAGGCCAATTTTGTTTTTTGGACTTGGGTTGTCCACCCGTTTCCGAAGACTGTCCCTGGGGCTGCTTCTTCTCTTTTTCAGAAAAAGCCTTTACACCCTTAGAAGTGCGGCCAACCATTTTATAAGCCGCCACAATAATTCTCGCTAGCTGACGGGGTTTCTCGGCATCGGGAATTAACGCCAGAGCATTGGCCACCTGAAAGTTCACTGCATCCCCCTTGACATTTGCAAGGATAAGACCGCAAACTGTCTCAAACGAGCCGCTCAGGCGCATACCCAATTCAACCGCCGACTCTGGTCCGTGATCATCCTGAACACGTTTAAGGACCGCAGATAGGTTTGACACAGACGGGGTGCCATAGCACCTCGAGTAAACCGCTGCAAAAGTCTTACCCCATGTTTCACAGTCAGCAAGTTCAGGGGCTAAATCTTTCGGTAAACTAAGCGTAAGAATCCGGTGTTTTTCACCCGGAGTCGTATTAGGAAACACAGCCTCCAGCTGGTCGAATTTCTCGGCAAGCCAGTAAGGAAAATCATCCTTATCCTGGGGCTTCTTGCCCATAACGGAATTCACCAAGACAGGACTGATTTTCAAACCAGCCTGTTCTGCTCGAAGCTGCGCACCTGCGGGGGCTGCGCCATGAACATTACGACCAATGTAATGAACAAGCGCCCTAATCACTCCAACCGCGACTTCATGAAGACGCCGCAGGTCAGCTACACTACAAGTAGCGCGATTAGGGTGAGGAGTAAATCCACCCAAAGCGGGCCAATTTGTGCCCGGAATGGACAAAGGACCTAACCTCGGAGCCGTTAAAGAATGGGGTAGGGCGCCACCAAACCAAACTCCGTGCTGCCAAGCATCGATAGGTACTTCCAGTGCTCTGTACGGAGCATAAGCCGCCGGTACAGCCGAGGCAGTGTATGAATGAAAGACACCCGAATTAGCGTCCACTTCCGGAAATGTCACCCAGGAATAAAACAATTCGTACGGGTACGCATGTTCCGCACTCACCACTAGAACCACAGCCAAGCCTTCCACAGGGACATTATATGCCCGTAAGTGGTCGCGAACCGCGACGCGGCTATGCTGCGGTATGTCCACGGCCATGGTAGCACAGGAAGAGAAAAAAGACAAAGAACACTATGTAGCACAACTGGGTAGGAATTCAAAGAAACCGTTTTTAGAAGAATTCAAGCTTGAAAAGACCTATTCAAAAAATAGGTAGGTTTTTCCGACACCACCGTTTACCGGAAACGGGAATGAAGGTGTCAAGGTTTGAATGATATACTACTCGAGTGTCATGATATAAGGCCAACAACGTACGGGCGCCATGTTGCAGGGTTTCCGTTCTCCCACAGAACTGTGCATAGAGATCTAGAACCTCAGTGAGTTAGGATGATCCAAAACTCATCTCAGTGTCAGAAATCCCCTTACCTAGCTAGCTACAGTGTCTCATGGCTCATTATGGAATGATCCATGTCTTAGACAAACCAGAACATGAACTTTAGAATACCTCAGGAATCGTGGAACACATGAACACTCTTTCGTTATATAATCATTTCAAACCAAAACTGAGAGTCAAAGAACACAAGTGCAAGTTTGAAATATTTATTATTCAATGCAAAGTTCTCAAACGCAGTATCTTGTATAATACCAAAATGCAGATTATAAAAATCAGAGTCAGCAGCATAGTCACTAATCCATAGTAAGCAAAAGGTGATAGCATGTTACAATGCAAAATCTATAGAAATCTATATCACCTATATTTCGCGCACCCTATTTAGCATATTATTTTATATCTAAGAAGGTCTCATTCGGGTTTTAGCAGGGCGAACCCATACCTCTAAATGTCAGTAGGAGTAGATCACATCAACAGCTACCAGCTCTCTTCATGCGCAGCACCAAGTGTCTACGTTCATTCCGTGTAACTCTATCTTAAACCCGCGTAGAGCCCAAAATGTTGGCATCAACATTATTTGTGTTATGTCTAATGTGGTGCGAGGATCAGGCCTCCCAGCAACCTTGTGTGAGGTTATTCTTAGAGTGCGCAGCTCTCAGTGTGCAGACAGTTGTACCAAGTGTACCAGGCAAAGCTGATAGCATAGAAATAACATATTATTCTCAAATAAATCACCTCACCGCTTCTAGGGTGAAAGCGACAACAACAAGTAGGTGTCGTGTGCAAAACTGAAGCCGAAGGAAAAACGGCTGTTTAAACATGTAATACACTCATGCTAACTTAACGCAATATATGTAACGAAGTATCCATATGACAATAGAAAACACCCCCAGCGAAACAATTAAAATGACCTTTAGAGATTGACGCGCAGAAGTGATAACAGGCCAGGAAGCCATGGAGGCAGGACAACGCCCGACGCTATCGCGGTGCTCTCCGGAGTTTGTTTCGCACTGGCCATGATCCAAAAGATGATGCAGGGGCATGGGATTTACTACTCTTAGTCATTGTTCTGCTGAGCCGCCACCTCCCCCATCTGCATTCAGAAAACTATATCTCCATCATGGAGTGTGTTTTTCCATAACACGACAGGCGACGGCAGGCTTCCCTCAGTCAGGCTGTCCCAGGGTGTGAAGGGTGTGGGCGGGAAACAGGGCACTTTCATTGGTCCCTCTGCCTCGCGGCCTCTTCAAAGAGAAAGCACAGGCCTCGCGCTGGAATCAATAAAGCATTTCCCTCACTTGAAGGCGCGCCTAACTTGCAGAACACAAACTAACTAGGAAGACTGGGGGAGGGAGGGAGTGAAAGTGAAAGCACACCATGCACACGCTGGTTCAAACGCCAGCCCTACGCAGGGACAGGAGATGTGCACGCGTACGGAGTGCATATCTCCTGCCGTGTGCGTGCCATGTCCTGTCCCACTTCGTTATCAAAACCGACGACTATAGGTCTCGCCAAGGCGAGCAGCGCATGCGCTACGTCGCTAGTCGAGACCTAAAAAGTAGAAAAACGTTTGTTAACCTTTCCTACTTTTTTGGGCTTCTCTCTCAGCAAAAGCAGTGGGAGGAACCCGAACAGCCGATCATCTGTGAACTGGCAGCTGCATTGAAAGAGACTGAGAGAATGAAGCCGAGTTTTATTCCAACCTGTCCCCATTGCTGGCAAGTTTCCCAGGTCCATGCATGGCCAGCTAAACCAGTCCCGCTTTATAGGTTTTGCCTGCACAGTGCTTGCACTGTGCTTGTGAAATCTCTTGTATTTAATATATATCAAGAGGGAGCTCTTATCAGTTCCCATCGGTGAATTACTGTGTTCATTCGCTTTTGTGTGGAACTTTTTTTTGTTAACTTCCCCTGGCTGCATTCGTGTTTGATACTTCTACTAAAGCTGTTCTCACTGTTTAAGGTCCATTCAATGTCAAGATAGGATCCCTTCCGATGGACAAGGCATACAGCTTCTAATAGTGTGCTGGAATGTTTACTTTTTATTACTTAGTTGTGTAAAGCAGATGCTTTAGCCTTAGAACGTTTGTGGCATTTCCTATTCATGCCTGAGTAACTTTCATTGCATTTTGTAGGCATTATCGGATTGATTTTTCAACGTAATCTATTTGGTCATTATGATCAAATTCTAAATGTTGTAGTAAACAGTGCACATTAAAAATGACAGAAGGGCGAGGTGAAGTGCACTCCTTAGCATTATGGTAAATGCAGTTCACTTTGAATGCTTACTTGATTTTTTGCTGAAAGTGTTTCATCAAGGTTTGTGCAGGTTAGTGCTGTGAATCTCTAGACACATGTGTTTCTAGATATTATCCTTCATCATAAAAAACGAAATTTATCTGGGGTTGCTGAGAAAGCTACCACAATCTTCTCAGGTCTCAGTACCTCTCTCTGGCGCACAAGTGCATCTCCAAAAGCTTGTCATCTCAATGGCTCAAGGGAGCACACTGCTTCACCTCCCAGCCAGTTCACGTCTTAGCATTATGGTAAATGTAAATGCTTACTTGATTTTTTGCTGAAGTGTTTCACCAAGGTTGATGCAGGTTAGTGCTGTGAATCTCTAGACACATGTGTTTCTGGATATTATCTTTCGTCGGTAGAGATAAAAAACGAAACTCATCTGGGGTTGCTGTGAAGGCTGCCACAATCCTCTCAGGTCTCAGTACCTCTCTCTGGTGCACAGGTGCATCTCCAAAAGCTTGTCATCTCAATGGCTCAAGGGAAAACAGAACGGGGATCGGAGCACACTCTGTAACCAATTCCTTGAAACTGAGGTGGTGCCAAAATGCAAGAAAAGGGCTAAGGGCTATAATTAAGCTGCTGTTGAAGAAAGCTCTGGCCGACCCCACAGTCTTGACCAACTACAGACCAATTTCCCTTCTACCTTTCCCATTAAAAATATTAGAACAACATGTTAGTAAACGTTTGCCCCAATATCTGGAAGACTACTCATGGCTAGAAGATGAGCAATTTGGCTTCTGACCTGATCATGGAACAGAGATGCATTATCTCCGCCACTGATGAAATACTCAGGGCGACAGACAGTGGGCAACTAGCAGTACTGGTCCTCCTTGACTTATCAGCTGCGTTTGACACGGTCAACCACAGCACTCTACTGACTAGACTATCGTCAATGGGTGTCAGAGGCCTGATGTTAAACTGGCTAAAGTCTTACCTGGATGACCGTTGTCAGGCAGTATCCATGCCCCCGTTTCTCTCTAAACTTAAAACAATTCAAAGTGGTGTTTCTAAGGTCTCTTCCCTTAGCCCAATTCTGTTCAATGTCTACATCAAACCACTAATCTCCCTTATTAAGTCCCATAAGATCAAGGCAGGATCTGGGGTGACAGCTCCCAGACACGGAGTGGGCCGAGGTGCTGAAAGCCCAGTGCGGATTCCCAGGAACATGCGTTTTCGCCAAATTCAATACTATATCATACAAAGGGCATATCTCATGCCCTCCAAAATCAACCAATAATTTAACCGTGTAGACTCTGCCTGCCCGCGGTGCTCTATTGCCAACGCGGATCTGTTGCACATGTTATGGGGCTACGCCTGCCTTACCGCTTACTGGAGTGAGGTCGCGGATACACTGTCAACCTGCACAGAACTCGCGGTCCCCTCTGAGTGGCAGACATGCATCTTACATTTATACTGTCGAACGCATAGTAAAAAAGTGTTCTCCAAGTTTCTAGATCTGGGGATAGTAGTAGCCAAGAGGTTTATTACCAAAAAGTGGAAGTCACAGGATCCCCCTCACGTACAGTCATGGAGACATTCAGTGGTAGCGTGGGCCAAAAAATGGAGGGCATTGCAATCCGCTGCAATGCCACACGGGCATATGCAAGGTCCCATTGGCCGTGGGCTGGGATGCAATGCTAGCCGTGCTTCTGCGTGCTGGTGAGGGTGAGGATAGAATCCCACTCATAGCCGATGCCTCTGCCGCGGATTGAGTGTGTTCGTATACATGGCGTAGTCAACCCAAAGTGAGCTGGCCACAGGCTTCACCGGATACACCTACATCCCAGACAGCGCCATACAAAGTGTAGGTGAGAACCAATGGGCAAGGATAATTATGCATGCGTTAACTCAGCAGGGGGAGCCGTCGGGGAACTCCGTACTTGTTACACCAACCCTGTTATATCTTAAGTTGACCTAATATCATTATTGTCGGCCACACTACAACATAAGCCGTGGGACAGTGGTACGACATAGCACTGGCACATATCCTGTGCCATAGAACCAGAGAGAACACGCTGATGTACATGATATACATGAATCTTAGTCACAGGATATAAGCAGGCTTCACTTTCTGTTGTACGGTAGAATTTGCTCTGTTTATTGACGCTGTATTATTGTAGTCATGCTGACTGTTTCGAAACAGATACCACTGTTTTACTTTATGACATATACGTATGGAAACTAATAGATATAAGGTGAAAATTCAATAAAAACATATTTAAAAAAAAAGATTAAGTCCCTCAAGATTAAGCTTATTAATTATGCAGATGACACCCAACTGATTCTGTCATTAAATAAAAGTCAGGCTAACTCGTATTGCAATTTTCATGCCTGCATTTTAGACATACTTAGCAGGATGAATAAAAACTCCCTTAAGATGAATGGAAGCAAAACAGAGCTCCTCTGCTGCTCCTCCAGTAAAATCCGGATATCCATACCTCCCAATCTTTGGCCTCTACCGAGAGAAACCCATCTTGGTACAGCAACTGTGATCCGGAACCTGGGAGTAATGCTAGATGAGGACCTTTCTATGGAAAAGCATGTGAATGGAGTTGCGGGTACCTGCTCCGCTATGATTTGCGGTCTCAAAAAACTGTATCCAATGTTAAACGTCCAAGCTAGATCCCTGATATCCAGAGGCGTCATACTAAGTAGGCTGGACTACTGCAACACCCTCCTTTTAGGAGCTCCTAACGATATTTATTAAAGAAACTGGAACGCATTCATATGGTTACAACGAAACTAACGCTAAACAGACCTCGGAACTGCTCTGCCTCCGGTGCTCTCAAAGATCTCGATTGGCTGCTATTAAACAGAGGATTACTTTTAAATCACTCTGCATGGTCTTTAAGGCATTACACAATAAAGGGGCAAAACCTTTGCAAGCCGGACTAAGAAAATATACTCCTAAGAGGTCCCTTCGATCGGCTACGCTCAACTATGTCCAAGAACAGAGATTCAATAAAGTTTGACAGGAAGGACGCGTCTTTACGATGAAAGCGGCTTAGTTATGGAATAAACTGCCAGTCTCTGTAAGATCTCAAACTGACTTGTTTAAGTTTAGAAAATCCCTTAAAATGTACTCTTACCCCATTAATTATTGGGTTAAACTTCTTTTTTTCTGATTAGAATATCCTCCCATTTTCTTTGCCTCTACTGATGGGTCTGGCTAGCGCCAGGATACCATTTTGGTCAGTGTGTGCTTCATAAATAACCAAATACAAATATAAATATAGCACTTAGCACTGGGTCCCCGGTTAAACATAGGCTTTCCTCAAGTCCTAAAGGCTCTCCATTTGCCTATATTGTTTGGACTTCCGTCATGAAAAATACTTTGTTGGACCTGGTACTGCACCAGCCCACCTCTATATAGTGTAAGCGCTGTATTTTCCTACTTATCCGCACTGTGTGGATGGTGGTGCAAATAAGCAAATTTTTGTGCTACAAAGAACCTCAAACATGTTTGAAGTGCAGCTGAAGGCTCTTATGAAGTGCATGTGGGATAGGGTGGGCTTGTAAAGCAAACATCCAACATCAACAAAGAGCACATGGCCTGCTCATTCCTTTGAGTTCGCTGTTGGAGGCGGAATGTCCTACAGTGCTGCAACACCCTTGTTCTGGCTGCTATATTTATATTCATCCTTGAGCAGCCGCCCACAAGCTCCTTTGCAAGCTGTTTCTGTGTTCGCAATAGTATGCAGGACATTGAGTCTAATGCATGGTGCAAACCTACTCACTTCAAATATGAAGTCCTTCCTAGTGACAATTCCAGCTCACAAGCTACAAGTGGTTTCTCCTAGATCTAGGTGTGGCATATTAACTTTTGGAAAGGTCTTTAGGGGTGGCGAAGTTGTCCCCATGATCCGTTTGCTACCATGATCCGGTGCTCCGGCCCCCTTCCCATACTACAAATGCTTTTGAAAATTTGGAATACATTTGTTCTTGCAGCATCAGAACCAGAGACTTGAGAGGAACCTCTGGTGACACCTCTTTGAAAGAAGCCTACCGAGGATCCATCCTGATCACACCCCCGCCATGCACATTGTTGGCATCAATGATGCAATTTCAGATGTTGGAACATAAAAAAAATGCTTGGTGGTACCTCTGCCCCTTCTAGGTACACCACGAAATACAAAATATAATTTAAAACCCTCGCAAGGCATTATGGGATACTCCTTGCCAGGACCAGTGAACAGGACTGGCCGTAGCGGACACCAGGCGTTTCTCTGGTGGGCCCGGAAGGGTGGGTGCCGGTTTTGGACTCCTGGGGGTCGGTTTTGTTAGGGGTTTCTAGTTTGGCAGCAGTGCTGCAATATCGGCCGCCTGTAACAAAAGCGGCAGAGGGAGTGGTCCTTCCCAATCGCACCCCTAAACCCCTCCCATTTGAGGACCGGTCGAGCTGATTGCCAGGGCTGGTTTCAGTTCCCAGTCCGGCCGTGCTAGTGAATCATAAAATAGTGGCTCCTACAGCTCATTTGTTATTCCTTTTCTTTTCTTGTGGATGATGTTGGGAGCTACGGGGAGCCCAAGTGGCCCTGTTGCCTCAACCAGCTCCCCAGTCAACTCCAATTCTTTGTTTCGGCGGGAGACGCCTGTGTCACTTTAGTCCCGTCCGTACAGTAGCAGTTTTTTTTCACTGCTCCCGCTGGGTGGGTGCAAAACTGTTTCCCTGCCCGGGAGAGTGCGGACAGGTAATAAGCTAATTTAAATTCCTTGCCCTCATTCTCCCGGTCAGGGAACAAGTTAGTGTCCCAGGAGATCAGGTTTCCGGGACACTGCTCTCTTCGGGGGTTGGGGTCCCCAGGGGTTCCTAGGGGGGCCTGAAGCATGCCTCTCCCCTAAAATATTTCTGTCCTTTAGGATGGGGTCCCCGGGCCTTTTAAATGGCTCAAGGTTGGGGGGCCACACTCTCCCTCCCCAAAATACCAAAATAGGCATAGTGGCCCCAGGGGTTGGGGCCCTGGGGGGTCTACAAATGGCTCAGGTTGGGTACCCCACACCCTCCTCCGCATAATAATGAAGTAGCTTCAAGGCCTTAAAATGGAGGGTCGCAGGACCCCTTCCCCTCAAAAAAAGAGTTGCCCTGACCCTTTTTGAAAAGGACAAGAGCCAGCCTTTTTTTTTAACAGACTGCCGATCCTCGGATATGAATTTTTTCTACACCGTCGACGGCGTTTCGACCCAATTTGGATATTGGGTCTCCTCAGGACCTGACAATGGAGGGACACCTCATTTGCTTATCCACTCAGCACTGTGTCATCGGAATACACAAAACCAGCACCAGGGCAGCCGATATTCATACTACCTGGCCACTTCCGCATCTTGTACACGGAGCGATATATCTCGCTCACCGAGAGCCCCACGCATCAACCACTGCTCTTCCGCAGTGACAATTTTCTTGCCGAGATCCTTGCCGGCTCCTCTTACTCTCCTGCCTGCCTTTCACTACCCTCACATGGGCACCCAGCCGGGTCTCCTGTGAGTTCTTCTTATTTCACTATTTCCATTGGTGTCACTCCTCCTAACTCCTGGAAGCGCAGGCCCTCCTTCAGGTGTCCCACCATTGCTAGGTCCTGAGGAGACCCAATATCCAAATTGGGTCGAAACGCCGTCGACAGTTCACAAAGGCGAAACATAACACACAGCACCTATGATTGGATAGATTGCTGTGGATCATAGTGTTATATTTCGCATGGTCGCTGGAATGTTCTAAAAAATGAAACCTTGTACATATGTCACCTCAATTGTCTCTCCTTTGCTTAGAATCAATTGTTTTTTCACTGCGACACCATACACTATTGTCTAATGTTTAGCAGTTGTACAGAATAATTGTTCACTGTGTAAACCTTATGTATGTATTGTTTTACTTTCTTATTTCTTGTATAACTATTCCATGAATTGACTACATTCTTGATGTGTATAGCCAGTTTCCTTTCTGACATTGCCTTGTCCCTGTGTATTGCCATTGTGCATTACTCTATCAGAATATCACTTATCACTCCACAGGAGCCATTGTTCCCTCACTAAATTGTATACCCGGGCTCCTCGTGAGTAGGGTTCCTTTGTCCTTTTCCCAGTGCGAATTGTATGGCACTGGCAATGGAAAATGTGCTTTCTGTAAATAATGATGCACAACCACACCATGGTTTAGTAATATATTTGTGACACTGTGCTCCAGCTTCTTGTGTTATACTTGGAGTTTTCACAGTTCCTATGACTTCAGTGATGTAACATTAATTCCAACAGCCCCCTCTATAAATTCTTCAAGCACCACTGTATTGTTTCCATTATATTTTGGTAATTCACTGAAAGAGCACTAGTAAAAACCTTTCAGTGCTTTCCTGCTGTGCAAAATGCACCTCCCCCCACCTCCTCCCAAGGATGGTTTCAGGTTCGCTTACATTAAGATAACTTTGAGGAAATGGTTAATTTTCTGTAAATCGCCTTTAAATAATTGTTAAACGGCATTGGTTAATCAGAAAATGCTAATTGCAGTGCCTAAAGGTGGCAAGGCCCAGGGCAAAGAGATCCCACTTCTTTCCTTCTGTGAAGGGCCTGCCACCGACTCAGTGTGTACAAATGGCATCTGATGGGCCACATCATCACTTTGTCTTCTTTGACTATTTTGAAATTCCCTGTTTTTCACACATTTTAGGGAAGAATCGGCTACTGTGACTGATTGAAAACTGGAACAGTAAGGGCCCATTCTGATTTTATTGCAGAAAATGTTGTTATTATAAAAATAGATAATAATAGTCTTGAATGCTACAAAATACATTGCTAGGTCCTGCACCTTTAAGGAACCTGTCTGACACACCTCTTGTAGTGCACAGAGCTCCGCCCCTTTCTGGGACGTGCTGCCTTCCAACTTCCGTAAGCATTGTCTGTAGCCCCGCCTCTTCCTGCCCCCACTCGATCTAGACACTCTTAAGCACCTATGGTTGAGAATGGACCAAGTCCCCCACGAGTAGGGAATGCAGTGGTCCACTTCTTTGGCATGGAATGGGCTAGTTGGGGAGGACAACTGAACGGAAATGGTCATAAGAAGGAACTAAGGGAGCAAGCGTTATAAAAGGCACAGTCATCCCTAAGAGACCCTGTCCACGGCCCATCACAGTGCCGACCGTGTGAACCAATTTTGCCTATGACAAAGTGTCGCAGATCAATAAGAAAACCAAAACTGCGACTAAAAAATTCAAAATGAATGTGGGGTAATGAGGCTACCGCCTCGGGATCCAAAACACACCAGTCAGAAGGAATCTGACAGCCAGGATCAAGATGTCAAGGGGAACCTCTTTGTCCCACAAAACCTGGCAGTGCACAGATCACTACAAATCTATAACTCTGATGAACCCGCCACATTGGCCCTTATAAGAAAAAACTCTGGATCCGCTCTTTCTCTTAGTTAAAGCTTCAGAAATAATGTACTTTAAAACTATTTTATTGTAATTACTCACTAGTTCTATATTTTTTGTAATCTCTTTTCTCTCAAACTTTACTGGATACTGTATAAACTCATCTTCAGGTGCAAAGCGCAATGACATCCGTTCAAAATATGTTTGCACAACAGGTCCTTAAAAGGAAAAAAGAAAAAACTCCCGTTATCCACCAGTTCTGCCCAAGTCGGTCATTCACTACTGTCGAAAGGTGAGAAGTGAAAGCCGGATGGTTAACCAGCCTGGTCTCGCCCTAAAACTAGCCTGTTCAGTGTAGCTCCCACAGCTCTAATGTGCTCCCAGTGGAGTCGGTACCGAGCTCTGGAGTTCACCGACAAGTGATGGGAGATGTGCTGACCATGCGTTGTGGTGGACCCTACCCAGATCCTGGGGTGAAGAGTCAGGAAACAGAACATGTGGGAGCCTGGAATGCCTTTATGCAGCAAATGTTGGTATTGGCTGCAGTGGCGTATTATATAGCTTGATCTATGGTATTGCTGGAAGGTCTTGGCTTCTAACTATAGAAATGGAAACACCTGTGCAACCACGTATCTCTCAGGACACTGCTGAAAATACTACTTTTATTCGTTTTTATTCATAACATTTTCTCCCTTGTTTTGTTTTATAGGCCTAGCTTGACAGCGCGGCTGCCTGCTAAACGTATTGTTAGCAAGTCTTTGAAATATACATAGAGTGGACTTGGCGACACCTAAAGGACTATATAACTCTGTCACCTCATTCTGTTGGCTGTTTAGTGTATCATTCCGACCGATATACAGTGCTTGTTTTCCAATTCATGACGGACTATTTTACATCTCAAAAGTATAGTGAATTATCACATTCTAAAATCTTCTGTATGTACAAAAATGTTCCTTGTGCTATCTCCAATTGACGGAGAGGGTCCTCCTGCACTTTATAGACTGGAGTACAATAACTCAAATAATGTTGTCATTAAGAAAGTTTCAATAACCTGTAGATAATCATAGAGTTGTGTTACGACTCTTAAGATTACTGGAGGCTGTTGTTTGGTCAGTTTGGGGGAATCTGAAATGGGGACATGTCTTCCATGAGCAAGCATTGTCCAAGTCAATATATAGCACCTTCAAAAGGTGAGTGTCAAGTGTTTGCATTAGTGTTAGCCCCCCAAAAATCCAAAATGGCTGCCAGTATGTTAAAACACGTGCATGCATAGGCAGCCATCTTTGAATATTTTTTTTGTCGTTCACAATAGCTACACCTGTCTGTACTACGACCTTCCGCTTCAAATCTTTAATGAGTTTGTAATTTGTAAATATGAATCTCTCACCAAGAGTAACTGTATTAGATACTAGCAGCCCGTCCCGACATTGTCCGGGTATGAATTGCTGCCGGCCAGTAGTATATTGTTTTGTAGGAGTTCGTTTTGATAGCATTTCTTATCTGTGACAGGCCTGTGAAACGCTCCGATTCACAGTGCTCTGCTGATGCACTTAAGAGTGCGCGTTCAGTAGTGTGTGAACTCGAGTTTCCCTACTTTATTTTTCCTTGCAATATTATATAGCGCGAAGTCAACAACATGGCATGAGCACAATTTACATTACAGAAGAACACATTAATTTGTGGTAGGCACGGGGAGACAAAGCGATTTGCCTGGAATCACAGGATGTTGAGCTGATGCCGAGATTCGAACGTAGCTCCCCAGCTCTAAAGTTCTAAAGTACGCAATTCTAGAACTTGTGGCGGGAGGTTTGTCTAAAAGTGTATGTCGGTGCTGGCCATTAATGAGAGAGACCTGTACATTTTTACAAATGGGTGGTGAAAAAATATGAGTATGTTGCTGGAGATGTGGGCTGCCGTGCCACCAATGTAATTACCGGTGGAGGGTAAACACCCATTATTCCGCAACTTTCTTTCCGCACATCATTACGAAAGTACCATGACTCTGCAATGCCATTATAACGCATGGCATTACATTTTTGTATGCTTTTACCACACATACATTTACAATACATTTACAACGAAATTCGTTGTAAATGCATGGATGGTAAAAGCATGGTTTTTTTAATGTTTGGATAAGGTAAGTATGGGTATAGGGGTATATGTTTTGGGGTACTGAGGTATATGTTTTGGGGTGTTTGGGTATTTTAAGGGTTCAGATATAGTTTTGGGTTATGGGGTACAGGGGTATTTTAGGGTTCAGGGCTAGGTTTGGGTTTTGGGGTACAGGGGTATTTTTTGGGTTCAGGGCTAGGTTTGGGTTTTGGGGTACAGGGGTATTTTTAGGGTTCAGGTTTAGGTTTGGGTTTTGAGGTACAGGGGTGTTTATAGGGTTCAGGGCTAGGTTTGGGTTTTGGGGTACAGGGGTATTTTTAGGATTTAGGATTTAGGGATAGGTTTGGGTTTTGGGGTACAGGGTATATTTATACAGTTAAGATGGGTTAGTGTTTAAGAGTGTTGGGGTATTTTAAGGAGTAAGGGTGGGCTAGGATTATGGGGTGCAGGGGTATTTAAAGGGAGCAGGGTGGGATTAACACACAATATGAGACATGGCATGAAGGGCAGAACGTACCACATGCCCCCAGTGCTTGTCACGCCCCCAGCACACGCCCACAGCACAACGCAGACACGCCCACAAGGGACTACTTTGCTGGCACGGTTCTTTTACCTTTTAAATGTATATGGTGGGCGTCTGCATAGCCTATGTCCTTCTGCTGCAACTGCCCTTTCCAACGCTGTATTGGGTGTTGTGATTGGTGCTGTGGTACCTGAGATTACCCGCCTCAAAGGTTTGGGCTCTCTCTTTATTATATTAACTAGCAGCCCGTCCCGACCTTGTCCTGGGAGGAATCAGGCTTCAGGGCCCCTGCCCGCCCCGGCCCCCGCCGCCCTTACATTGTCCGTGAGTCCCCCGGAGTAGCAGCCTGTCCCGACCTTGGCTTGAGGGCCCCCGCCCACCCCGACATTGTCCGTGGGTCCCCCGAAGCCTTACCTCATCTGCCGCACCTCCCCACGCTCCTGAGTTCACCGGTCCGCCGCTCCTCGCCGCTCCTCCCAGCCTGTCCGCTGCTCCTCACCGCTCCTCCCCGCCTGTCCGCCGCTCCTCCCCGCGCTCATGTCCGCCGCTCCTCCTCGAGCTCCTGGACGCCGCTCCTTCCCACGCTCCTGATGTCAGCACGCACGTCACGGCCGGCGATACTTCCATGGGACTACTTTTTTTTTCTCGTACATTTTTTAAATAACTTATATTTTTTAAATTTATATAGCCTATGTCCATCTGCACACCCTGATAATTACAACGATGTATCGGGGTGTGGATTGGCGCTGTGGTTCCCGAGTTTACCCGCCTCAAAGGTTCAAAGTTCTTCCTTTATAATAGTAGTATAGATATAGATATAGATATATATATTCTCACCTATTACCATGTTACTCTGAATTTCTTATATAATGTTCTTTTCTTTATTGCAAAAAGCTCTGACACCTCTGGATACAGTATGCACTCTATAAAAACGCATAAATAAATAAATAGGCTATTTGTTATTATGTAGTAAACTGTTCTTTGATTACTGGGACCCTTTCCTCTTAGCACTTTGATAGCCCAGGTCCCAGTGGCACTTTCTGGGTACAACCCCTTGTCTATACCCTAAATAAATAAATAGGCTAGACCTACAAATGAAAATGAGAAACTGCATGGACAGCTGTGGGTATGAAAATAGATTTATTAAGTATAAAGGTACTAGGTACAAGTTACGCCGTCATCCTTAGGGAATATCAAGGCTTTTCAAACCTAACTGTGTGATTCAAATGAAGGATGCTGTGGTGAAGCTATATGGTGGGAAAATGTAGGCTAAGGGATAAATGACAGTTGTGTAGAGGAGTGATTGCTTCTTGTGGGAAGAAGTGTGATTTTGGACCGTTAGAGAACAAGGAGCATTCTGGTAAAATAATTTATTTGCCGAAGCATTTGAAGGATAATACTGGATTGTAGTGTACAAAAATTGTCCATTGGAGAGGTTGAAAGAAGTGGGTTCTGTTAGGCCTTGCCTGAAAATGCTGTGGATTAATGTAGGAGGATCTAGGAATTGTATCGCAGGTGGACTGTTACAGGCGTTCTCATTTTGGCAGTAGATGCCAGCTTGGGGTGCTTTCTGGTTGTATGTAATTAACTCTTATAATGAAAATCTTACTTTTAAGATACTTTGTGTGGCATATTTTCAAAGTGGCTTTTTTTAGCGTTTGTACTCATATCTCTAAGTCTGGAAGTCCTGTTTTGAGTGCTGGACTTCACTTCACTAAAGTGTTCAAGGATTTGCAGCCCTGGGTTGCTCAATCATTGGGTCCGGCGCATAAATATGATTTGTAGCATGTGTTCCAGTGCCCTGGGCCCACTCTATTACCATGCGCCCGCCGATTGACCTTTTATTTTCCGACTGAGAGGTGAAGGGAGTTAACATTACATCAATACATTTCAATTAACAGTGTAACTTATTTGGCTACACAATAAGGACCATGAGTCACTAACTATGGTTATGAAGGTTTATGCAAATAAACAATCAAGTTAAGGTACGCAACTCTAAGCACCATGCTATAAAGAATAACAACTGGGAAATTCCAAACTCCTAAAGAAGTTTAGGCATACCAGTATGAAGCAAATAAGCAGTAGAGTCACAGCAATACAAATGATTAACAAAAGTATCTGATGCTCAAAGAGTCTCAGGATTTCCTGTCTATACATGAGTTAATCTAAATTGCCTAAATAAGAGTCCAAGCTAGGAGGATGGTTTTGGAACCCTAAAGGATATCAAAAATCTGATGAATTCAGTAAAAGAAAAATAGAACAGTGCAGGGAAGAATTAAGTAGGAAGGAGTTAGCATTGCAGAAGCTCGGTCGGGGAAGTAAGTGTTAGACTAAGCATCTCTCAGCAAGAGTTAATTAAAAGGAAGCTGGGACGTCTGAACTTCTTAAAGTCCAAAGGAAAGTCTGGAAAAGTTCTGAGAGCGTGCTAAAGAGATCTCATCTCCAGTAGTGTGAACACTAGATTATAACACAAGTCTCTTATACAACAGTTCTCTGATCGCATAATCAAGAGTCCATTGTCTTTCTCCATTCTCACATTGTAGTAGCAATATTAGCAAAATTTCCCCCACTGGACATGGAACGACACCCTCTTCTCACACTCAGGTCAGGTGGTAACATTGCTAAATAGTCCTTTCAGTTGATGCTCTGGCTCTCCATGTTCCTTCGTCAAGGTCTTCTTCTCAGGCTCTCTCTCTATCCCTACTATAGTGTTGTATCTATTCTCAAACTAACAAACCAACAATGTGTGTGAATACCTGCAAGAAACGTCATGTTAGCAGAAAATGGAAAACAGCATTTTATGCTGCATGAGGAACAGGCCAACTTAATTCAACTTATCGTAGTAACTCGATAGTGCACATTTAATATGCCTATGCACATTTAAACACAAGTAAATATAAGATGTCCCTACATTAGATTCATATTACGTGTAAGTATGTCTAGGGACTATATTTTAAGGCAAATATGAAACATTAGTTCATTACATAAATCAAATTTGTTTCTAATATATTCTAAAATAAATGAAATTTCATAATGTGAGAATGGTTGCTACTCAAGCATCTAAACAGTAAATGACATTCAGTGTATTGAGGCACACATTATGTAAATATATTTCATTTGAGTACATGTCTGCCAAGTAAGGATAGTTGTTTATTCATCAAGTCTTAAAAGGATATATCATTTAGTAGAGTTAAGGCGCCCAGTGTAAGTAAATCTCTAATCCTACAGTAGATGCACTTTAGAAATAATGCCAAGTGCAACACTTATTTTAATATCATTAGAGCATACGAAAAACATGTGCTAAGTCCACGTTCATAGTACAAGTAACAGGAGTATGACCCATATACCTAATTAGGACTGGGTAATGAAGGTATAAATAAAGAACAATGTCCCAATAGGAAGTAATGAACAGTCAGTTATACATGCATGCACATTGCATTGCTGCCAAGGGAAAAAGGAGACTCTCTATAAACTTTCAAACAAGGTAGTGAATCATCTAGTTTTATAGTTTAAATTCATGGTCGGAATTATACAGTTGTAAGCAGCACTGCATATATCAATTTAGATGACAACCATAAAAACTTGGTGCTCTACAAAAAGTGACTGTGGTGCAGGTGGCGACGCAAGTGAAGAAGTGAAACAGCAGAAACGGCGCACTGTGAGGAGGTGCAAATTATCTACAGTGAGTGGTTTGGATCATGTGACAAGGTGGAATCACAGATACAAAGTTATATTTCCATTTTTTTAATTTTAGGAACCACAATCGAGAAATGCGCCCATTAATACGCTGTGTAGTCGAAGGCAAATATGAAACATTAGTGCATTACATAAATCAAATTTGTTTCTAATATATTCTAAAATAAATGAAATTTCATAATGTGAGAATGGTAGCTACTCAAACATCTAAACAGTAAATGTCATTCAATGTATTGAGGCACACATTATGTAAATATATTTCATTTGAGTACATGTCTACCAAGTAAGGATAGTTGTTTATTCATCAAGTCTTAAAAGGATATATCATTTAGTAGAGTTAAGGCGCCCAGTGTAAGTAAATCTCTAATCCTACAGTAGATGCACTTTAGAAATAATGCCAAGCGCAACACTTATTTTAATATCATTAGAGCATACGAGAAACATGTGCTAAGTCCACGTTCATGTTAGGTCTTTGTGATGGGTAAATGTGTATCCAAAATTGCGGTGCACCACAGGAAAGTCCCAAACCGGAAACACGGTGCCTTGCTAAACATGGAGCTATAGGTGGCGAATCCCGGTGCTTATCAATCAACCTAACCAGAGGATCATTAAACCCAGCTCCCAGTTAAATTTAGTAATTCGCAGCTTTGCAACAGAACTCCTAAGATGCACCAGTGCCAGACACTTCCTGTGTTGCTCATTACCTCTATTTCTACCCAACCAACATTGTGTGAAATAGCTATTTTAAGGTTTCTCCGACCCCGTATAGAAGCTCTGTTTCCTGTTTGTCTCTGAATTTAACATCTGAAGTCACTAGTAAATAAAAGCACATTTCGCAGGAAGTGGCTTCTAATTGGAGCACAAGGGCTCCCTCCCACCGCTCCATTGTTTATTACGTCATCACAGAAGGGTCGAAGGAAGGAGAGATTCTTCCAGCTGGTGCTCTTTCAAGGCAGCACTTCCGACTTAAACCTGGTCATTTGTCTGGTCTTTGGGCTCTGTGTCGTAACGGAAGAATGACCGGATCCAGATGGTATCTTTATGTAGTTTATTAGGTATGAAGTAAGGTACATACACAAACCCCAACAGGAGGAGCCTCCTTGCTGCTCAGCCCTACACTCAACTGACATTCATCCACGCATACAGCACTCTATGACATCATCCAGTATACTAACATTCCACACATACATCTACAGGCTGAGCAGCAAGCTGGAGCAAATACCACACTTCTTCCCCCTTTAATAAAAACACAAAAATTGAAAATGCAAAGAATAAGCATAATAACGAGAATGGAAGGAAGAAGCAATTAGTCAGAAAATAAATAACTTAAGTAACTAAATGAGAACATATTGCAAATATTATGATAAAGAATTGTGAAATAAAACAATGGAATTAATATGCAGACTAACAATGAGAACATAACACTAAAATAAGGAAGAAGAGGCCAATGAGTACCTCGACCAGGAATAACCAATTAACCTACACCCATCTTCCCCCTTTAATAGAACGACAAATAATCATTTGTAGGAAGAGCAAAGGAAGAAGAAAATAGGAAATGCTAAAAAGGTAAAGAAATACAAACAAAGTATGGAAGGACAACAATAGCGTAGCAATAGTGACCAAACACACGTAGCAAAAAGAATTGACGCTCCAAATCGCCACCAAACATACCAGTTGGCCAGACTAGACAGAAGATGGCAAGAAGAAACAGCAAAGGAAAACGGACAGTGAAGGGCAAAGACAAGAAAACACTCTCAAAATGTATGAGAGATGTATAAGGAAAACTATTAGTATTAAGAAAATACGCAAGAGAATAATAATGTGACACAATGAAAATCAAAATAGAGGTACCATGTAAATAAAATACAGTGTCATAGATCCCAAGAACAAGAATAAGTAATATGCAAGGAATAGGAAACATAGGCTAATACAACACAATGACATATATAACATATGCCCAAAGGTAGGCACAGTAAGGTAATGTACAATCTAAAGTATGAAAGAAACGTTAGAAATGACGAATCCATATACAGAAGGCTAAGACACGTGTAAGGTAAGGTAATATAGATAACAGTGAAAGTGACCTGACATGTCACGAAACAAGGCAAAGTAACATACAAAATGGATAACATTGTTGATGACCTGACAAGTCACGTAACAGGAATGTAACAACCGGTGAAGCGTATGTGTGATCTGACAAGTCACGTAACCATTAAAAGAACGTACCGTAATGCAACATGGTGAAGTGACCTGGCAAGTCACATAAAAAATGGCACAGTAAAGTACCGGAATGATAACAGTTTAAGTGATCTGACAATCACGAAACATACTAGCAAAAATTGCTCATAGATCTAAATAAAGAATCCCATAAGGAATTTTTAAATCAGTTATAGTTACAATAATAGTACCCATGAAGATTCACCAACAAAAAATTGAGAAGAAATCTCTGTAAGGCAAGGTATACATGTTGGCAAATGGTTCATAACATAAATGATATACATTTTAAACTTGATTCCAATAAAAAATTAGATAACACAAATAAAGTGGTCACCGTTGTCATGGTAAAATGCAGCTGACGAATCAAAGGTAAATGGAACAGACCGGATCCAGATGGTATCTTTATGTAGTTTATTAGGTATGAAGTAAGGTACATACACAAACCCCAACAGGAGCAGCCTCCTTGCTGCTCGGCCCTGCTCTCAACTGCCATTCATCCACGCATACAGCACTCTATGACATCATCCAGTATACTAACATTCCAGACACACATCTACAGGCTGAGCAGCAAGCTGGAGCAAATACCACCCTCTGTCCATTGGGAAATTTGGAACACGCCCTTCCTTCTGGCCTACATCTTACTTAGGTTAGGTAGTTGCTGGTGTTCTTATACCCGCACTGCTCTTTATTCGACCCTGTAATCTGGTCATGTGCACCAGTGGTGAATTCGTAAAAACATAAGTGCCGGGATATTCGTCAAGCGGCTGCTTACACCTGCTCATTACTCCTGTTAGTGCCACCTAAAGCAGAACCAACCGCTAACCATGAAAGTGGGGAGAGGATGTGGCATAATGTCCAGAGCTGCTGACTTCAGAGCTGGGGAACCAGGCTCGAGCTTTGGCGTAGGCTCAACATCCTGTGATTCTGGGCAAGTCATTTAATCTTCCTGCTAATGAATGTGCTCCTGAAAAGCACCTGTGACGATGATTAAGTGCCGAGCATCCAGAAACAACCAGCTCAAATTAAGCACTGACGTGAACACTTCAAAGCTCATCTACCATTCATCCCACGCACTTAGCGTCGGCTCAACATCCTGTGATTCTGGGCAAATCATTTAATCTTCCTGCTAATGAATGTGCTCCTGAAAAGCACCTGTGACGATGATTAAGTGCCGAGCATCCAGAAACAACCAGCTCAAATTAAGCACTGACGTGAACACTTCAAAGCTCATCTACCATTCATCCCACGCACTTGTTCTTGCTCTGTTCTTGCTCTCCCTCTAACCTCTCCTCGTTGTGTTTCTCTTCCTTGTCCTCGACCATCCTTTCACTTTTCCTATTCGTTCCACCTCTCCCTGCTTTCCTCATGTCTCTCTCTTCCCACCACGTACCCCGCACTCCATTCTTCTTCCCTCCTTTCCATGCCTTCCCCACCCCTACACCTTCCTCCAGTTCTCTATCGTCAGTCACTCCTAAGTTTTCTTCCCCACCGTCAGCTCACCGTCCCTCCTTTCTTCTCCTCACTTTCCTCTCCTCACTTTCCTCTCGTTCACTGTTTCTAGTTGACTTTATGAGCTTTGCGTCACGTTGCTGTTCCTGTGCAAAGCGCACCTGTACCTCCCTGTACCGTTTGCTACCTCTTGTATTTTGTTTGTTCACGATTGTCACTTTTGCCTCATGTAATGTAACGTTTGCTTTTGTAATTTGTTCACGTCTAATGTTCTCATGTATCAGTTCTGTTCCTATTGTGAAGCGCTCTAACACCTTTGGGTAAAGTCCGCGCTATATAAAAACGCATAAATAAATAAACTTGTCACATCTCATTTGTAGGGAGGAAAAGCACTCCAAGGACCCTGACAACAGCACCTTTTCTTCATATTTGACTTAGGCCTGCAACTTTGGGAAAACTTTCCAGTACTTGCCATATATAACAAGGATTTGACCCGAACAGTGCAGCTGCAAACCTTTTGTTATTTTTGTTTTACCTGACAAGAATTAGTGGCACATTGCCCTATCTCATTGGCAGGGAAACCAAAGTACCTTTACCATGCAGGAGAAGGGAAAAAAACTCCCGCCAGCAGTGCAAGGGACAAAAAGAGTCCCTCTGCTTGGGGAAATGCGGGCAGAATCCCACCTCTGCCATTTTGGCACTTTGGGCCCGATTCACAGAACTAACTTAAGACAAAATCCCAAACTTACTACTTTTGGTTTTCACAGAAGTTAGGATTTTGTCTTAAGTTTGTCTTAAGACAAACTTAAGACAGACTTAAGACATACTTAAGTTATGATTTTGTCTAAAGTTTGTCTTAAATCTGTCTTAAGGCTGTCTTGTCTGTCTTAAGTCTGTCTTAAGTTTGTCTTAAGACAAACTTAAGACAAAATCCTAACTTCTGTGAATACCAAAAGTAGTAAGTTTGGGATTTTGTCTTAAGTTAGTTCTGTGAATCGGCCACTTTAACCTTAAATTTAGAACCTCTGGAGCCTTTATCGCCGTGAGCATCCGCATAGCTCCCTTGTGTCCCACTGCGGCATCAGCATCGCACAGGCTCCCAGTGACCACATGGAACTGGTGGTGAAGCACAAGCGTAGTGTGTGTTCACATCCTTGTCTCCAGCCGTGCAAAACGAGGCACGAATTATGCTTGTTGCATTAGGTCTAGAATGAACTCTAGAAGCCCACAAACTGGATATAACCAATCAATCAGTATTTGTATAGCGCAGCACTGTCACCCCAGGGGTTTCCTGGGCACTGTGGGTGTTGTGATAGCTCGTTTGAAAAGCCAGATCTTGGAGTTTCTTTGTGAAGTCTGCCAGGGAAAGTGCTGTTCGGTGATGGTGGGGTAGGTCATTCCAGGTCTTGGCTGTGATGTAGGAGTAGGTGCGACCTACGCTTCGGCTGTGACGGATGCCGGGTGTGTGTGTGCACGGACAAGTGAAGAAGATCGCAGGTGTCTTGCGGTTATATGGAAGTTCAGTCGATGGTTGATGTAGGACAGTCCTTGATCATGTAGAGCTCTGTAGGCGAGCATGAGGATCTTGATCTGGCCTCTTTTCTGGATGGGGAGCCAGTGGAGGTTTCCGGGGTGAGGAGTAATGTGCGTCAATTTGTGAAGGTCCATTTTGAGTCTGGCTGCCGCATTCTGTATGGTCTGGAGTCTCTGTGGAGCTGGCTGGAGATGCTGGCGTAGAAAGTGTTGCCTTAGTCGAGGCAGCTGGTGATGAGGGCTTGAGTGACGGTCTTTCTGGTGTTGACTGGGATCCATCTGAAGATTCTGCAAAGCATGCAAGGGGAGCGGAAGCCGGATGATGCAACTGCATTGACTTGTTGTTTCATGGTCGGTTTGCTGTCGAGGGTGATGCCTAGGTTGCGTGCCAGGTCATTGGGTGACTATTGGCGCAATTGGTGATCTATGCAGAGAATTTCTGATTGGCCTGGTCGATGTCAGATGCAGCTTCCGATTGGATGGTACTGAGGACCTGTATCCACTAAGTCCCTGTTACCTTGCCCCAGCTGTGGTGGCAGGAGCTGTGATGCTTGGTGGTGGTGTGCTGGGTGTCTGAGATGGTGAAGTGAATGATTGCGTGGTCAGTCCAGGTGAGTTCTGTGATGTGGCTCAATTTGATTCTGTTGCTTGAGGTGAAGATGGTGTCCAGTGTGTCCGGGTTTGTACGTGGGTTCAGTGACCAGTTGGGTAAGGCTGATGTTGTTCAGGTTCTCCATAAGAGTAATGGAGTTGGCATCAATGTGGAAACTGAGACCGCTGAGAAGCAATGTGGAAATTGAGACCGCTGAGAAGGACGTAGTGGTAGGAGTCGATGGCTAGGCCGGGCGATGAGGTTAGAGATGGCGTTGCAGATAGTTAGTCAGGTCCCTGGGGCCTGTAGACGAGGATGTCTTTATTGTGGTCTTGGCATTGGTTTGTGTTGGAACTTGAGGTGTTCCCTGAGAGGTGCGGGTTCATCGTTGGTGGCGGTGCGTGCAATGGTTTCCTTGAAATTGATGGCGATGCCTCCGCCGGGTTTGTTAGTGCTGGCTCGGTGTATCATCTTGTAGTTGTCAGATGTTGCGGTTGCGATATCTGGGTTCGAGGTGGGGTTAAACCATGTTTCGGTGATAAAGGTCACATCAGTGAAGAGGGTGGTGATGGTGTCCCAGATATCTGTGGCATGTTTGCAGAGGGATCTAAATTTGAGCAGGATGCAATGGAGCTGTTTGTGGTCTTCTGATCCGACGCGGCTCTGGATCCACTGCTGGCTGGCGGTCCTGTGTTGCAGAAGTTGCAATGGCGGCAGGTGAGAGTTCCTTTGGTTGATTGCGTGGAGGAAGTGCTGCAGCTGTTCTTTTGTGGGGGAGCCACCCCTGACCCTCCTGGTAGGTCGCTCCCCCTCCGCACAGCCCTACCTGGGTGCCCCTGCCCCAACTTCCACTGCTGAGGACTCGCTCGTAAGTCTGCTCATCCCCTGTTTTTGTGCCCCGTTTTTGCCTTCTGTGACTTTGTTTTCCCCCTCTCTTGTGCCCCGTTTTTTCCTTCTGGGACTTTCTTTTCCCCCCTCTCTTGTGCCCCGTTTTTGCCTTCTGTGACACTGTTTTCCCCCTCCTTTGTGCCCCGATTTTTGCCTTCTGTGACAGTTTTCCCCCTCTTTTGTGTCCCGTTTTTTTGGGGGGAAAACTGATTTTATTCTTCTGCATAAATAGAAATGCATACCCCCGAGCTCCGGAGTCTATTGCACACAGCAATGAAGCAAGTATCACAATGTCAGACATTTTCATGAAATGCAAACCTCCCCCCACCCCATCCTCCCCCAAGGTTACGCTGCTACCAAACACTAGATCGCTAAAAAACTATATTATCAACAGTGAACACACCAGTTCCATCAGAGCACAGCCGACGTACTCCAGCAACCCCCTGCAGTTAAAGGGTCAGAATGGAATCACTCTCCGGTGAAGGGTCTAAGTCCAGCCCCCTGTAATCAGCCCACTTTTTCCAAATCCAAAAGTGCTTACGGGGGCATCCCCTGGCCAGGAAGATGGGCTGCTCCAGCCCCATACAAAAGTCCATACCGTTCTTCCAAACAGCCAGGGGCGGGGCCAGGGGTGCCTTCCAGGCTCTAGCAATATCACGTTTAGCCAAGGTTAGACCAAGCAACAATAAATGACGTTTGTATCGATTTCCCCCAACCCCCTCCATAACATGTAGTAATGCCAATTTCGGATCTCTAGGCAGCTCCCACACCAGTATCTCTGACAGGCATCGGAAGACCCCAGTCCAGAACCTATGCAACCCGAACATCCCCATGTGGTGTGTAACAGTGTGCCTACCTCTGCCCCGCATCGCAGGCAGTCTGGGGAACCAATCATACCCGCCCTCCATAGGCGCTCCCTGGTGAAGTATGTGCGGTGAAGGTATTTGAATTGTACGAGCCTCAGGCATGCGGAGATCGCCGCCCCCCTAGGACTTGCCAGGGCCTCCATTCAGTCCTCCTCTGCTAGCTCCCCCACATCGCCCACCCACGCCGCCCGCAGCCTCTGTGGGTCAGAGGAACAATGTCGCACCATGGACTGGTATATACGGGACAGTTTTTTGTCTGGCAGTTCCCCATGAACAGTTGGGCCTCGAGGGGGCTAAAGTCTGGGAGAGTGTCAACGCCCGTCAGATATGGTGTCAGTGCATGTTGGAATTGGAGGAACCAAAAGAATTGAGAGCGGGGCATCCCAAATTCATCCTACAGATCTTGGAAAGACTTCAAGGTAGCGCCCGACATTACATCTCCCAAGGAGAAGATACCTATTGCATCCCACCCACCGAAACCCCTGAGGGCCTCCAAGTGGGGCAAGCGGCCATTGTGCCAAAGGGGGGTTTCCCAAGTAAGTACATTCCACCATTTCATCCTGTGCAGCGCCTGCCGCCAAATAGAGATGACTACCTGCGTGGCAGATGGAAGACCCCGCCGAAGCGGCGCTGAGTATAGTAAGGTATGAATGGACGACGAGCCCATCAGGTGGCGCTCCAGAAGCTGGATCACACCTATCCCCATACCACCAGTCATTGAGGACCAAAAGATGCGCTGCCTGGTAGTATGAAAGTATATCTGATGTGACAAGGCCCCCTACGTATGTGGACAGGAAGCATGTCCGTAACGCGACCCTTACGGTCCCCCCTCCCACAGGAACCCGCCCAACGCCGAATTGACCTGCTGAAACCAACGGGTGGAATAGGGTATGGATGGTTCTGCAGTTGGTACACAAGCCGTGGGGGCGTCATAATCTTGAATATGGCCGACCTCCCATAAATGGACAGAGGCATACAAGACCACACCTTCAGATCTTCCTGTGCGCGATCCCAAACCGGAGTAAGGTTACGAGCTCGGGAGACGCCCGCACTTTCAGACAAATAAACTCCCAGGTACGTCATCCCCCCAGAAGCCAACTGTATGTCCACTGCCCATTCACCGACCGACCGCCCCTCGCCCAGCACTCACAAGCTGGATTTACCCGGGTTCACATACAGTCCGGAGGATTCCCCGAAAAATCTGCAGGATGAACAGCACATCATCTGTGTACCACGCTATTTTATCTGTAAGACCTGGGGACCATCGAAAGCCCTTGAGCTGGGCGTCTATACGCACCCACGCAGGTAAAGGCTCCATAGCTAGCGCGAACAGGTACGGGGAGAGGGGACACCCCTGTCGCTTACCCCTCTGAACCGGAAAGGGCAGAGAAACCGCCCCCCAACACGCACGGAAGCAGTGAAGTCGGTGAACAACAGCTGTATGTAGGCCAGAAAGCGAGGACCCAAGTTGAGGCGCCGTAACAGGGCGAACAAATATGTCCAGCTTAATGAATCAAATGCACGATCCATATCCGCCAAGAATAATGCAGCCGGCTCACCCAGATTCCTCAAGGCAGAGATCGCCACCTGAGCCCGCCTGATATTATGCCGGGTGCCCTCCGGGACAGGAAGCCCGCCTGGCCCGGATGGACCAGATCAGCAATGTAGGGCTTAAGCCTGTTAGCTAGGGCTTTGGTCAAAACCTTGGCCTCCGAGTTAAGTAATGATATCGGGCGGTAAGACGCGTTGTTCCCCGGGGGCCGGCCCGGCTTAAAAAAGACCACTATCTCGGCGTGTCTCCAGTCCGGTGGGAGCACCCCACTCTCCCGCGCCTCCTCGATCACCGGACGCAGACGGGGGCCCAGCTGCACATGAAATCTTTTAAAGAATTCACAGGGGAACCCGTTGGGGCCCGGCGCCTTACCAGGGCTGAGTTCGCCCAAGGCCATGACCAGCTCCTCATCCGTAAGAGGCTTGTCCAGTAGGTCCCGTGCCTCGTCAGGGACCGACCGCGGGGGGAGATCATCTATGAACCGCTGAACGACCTCAGCCGACAGACACTCCTGAGGCGCTTATAGCCCCTCATAGTATGTGGCAAAGCTCTCCGCGATAGCAGAGGGCTCAGAAACCGGCGATCCCGCCGAGTCCAACAACTGGGGCAGCGTCTCGGCGTGAAGAGCGCCCTGACATAGGCGGTGTAGCATCTTACAGGATTTGTCCCCCCATTGATACACCCGACTACGGGTAGCCAGCCAGGCCTGTCGTGCCTCATCAAGTAGGACCGCTGCGCACTGCTGCTGGGCCAGGACCAACTGCCGCCCTATAGATCTACCACCCTCCTCCCTACTCCTGCGTTCCAAAACTTCCAGCTCTGCCTCCCGCCGCACCAGCTCCCGCCTCCTCTCTGCCCGGGCTGCCGCGCACCAGGAGATATCCACCCCGCAGGGTAGGTTTAAGGGCCTCCCAAAGGGTCGTCGGGGAGTCAACTGAGTCATGGTTGGTAGTCAAGTAATGGTCAATTTCCTGAGACATATGCTCCCTATAGTCAGTCTGTAGCAAGTGCCATCCAGACATGCGCCATCGGAATGGGTGCCTGGCAGGGCCTACACAAAAAGTAAGGGCCATTGGTGAATGATCGGACAGAGCCCTCGGTAGGATGTCCGAGGACACGATCCTCTGGGCCTGTCCCCTGGGGACAAATAAGTAATCTAGCCTGGAAAACGAGCCATGCACCGAGGAGAAAAAAGTGTACTCTCGGAGCACGCCATGCCTATACCTCCAGACGTCCACCCAGTCTAGTCCCGTGGCTAGGGCACGGAGTCTGGTGGGGGTCCCTCCACGTCCACACCCGCGTCAGTCACCCCCCTCCGCCACCGGTCCATGCGTAGGTCCATCACATCGTTCCAATCCCCCCCAACTATAGCAAGGGTATCCGGCATTACACTCCAGAGAGACATGACCTTCTCCACCATGGACAACAGCAGCGGTGGCGGGGCGTATATGCTGCCAAGTGTCACCCTGTCCCCCTCAACCCTCCCCTGAACAAAGATGTACCTTCCCTGAGGGTCGGACCAACTCTGTTCGTGTGTAAAGGAAACTCTGGAATGTATGAGGAAAGCAACCCCCAGGGAGCCCCTCGTGAAACATGCATGATAGGCATGTGCGTATCCATAACGTTGTAGGCAGAGCGCTTTTGTACCTAATAGGTATCCTGAAGCAGCAGAGCATCTATCCCTGCTCTCTTGGCATACCGGAGGACCGCCCCCGCTTCACCTTATCTAGCACCCCCCGCACATTCCAACTCAAAATACGCAGTGCGCCTGGAGCTACCCGTCCCCCATTCTGAACAGTCGACATTGGAAGAAAGTACTGTATGGCAGCGGAGGCCCGACGGTCCAGCATGCAAACATCCCAGTATACAGGCAGCAACACATTAAGCGCAACCAAAGCCCCCCCATCCCAAAACAACCACCATCAACCCCCCCTCAACCTCCCACCCCGCACCTCCCAACACGGAAGCACCTGTCGCGGTCGGATCGCGGCCTGGCCCCCAACGGGGGACCGAAAACCACCCCCTCCAATGGATCCCCTGAACATACCCCTTAACTAGGGAATCGCCACCCCTACCCACCCACTCTTAAAGGGCAGGTGTCCGGCCCAATACAGGGCACCTGAGCATTCCAAGAATAGATATAGGGTTCAGTGTGAGAGTCGCATTCTTCATTTCACCCCACTCTGCAGTCCCTGCTCCGGACCAGGCTGCGGAGACGCAGACCCCGCACGAGATGCATGGCCAGACCCCGAACTTCTACGACGCCTTCGTTGACTTCTCAGTCCCTCACGGTCCACTCCAATCGAGGAAGAGTCAGAGTCGCCTCCCAAGGGCACATTAACCCTGATCTTCACTGTCTCTTCCGTCCACTGAAACACTTCCTCCGGCTAGTCAAAGAACAGCGCGCGAGACTTGTAGATGACACGCAGCCTCGCGGGATAGAGCAAGGCGTATTGAAGTTTGAGGCCACGGAGACGTGCCTTGGCTGCTAGGAACGATTGCCTCTGTTGCTGAACCATACTTGTGTAGTCCGGGAAGATGAGGATAATGGCATTGCCAAGCATAAGCGGGCCCTCACTCTCGCTTGTCTCAGGATAGCGTCCCGGTCAGAGTAATTTAAGAACCTGGCGATGATCGGCCTCGGGCGCGAACCAACAGAAGGCTTCTGCATGAGGGCCCGGTGGGCCCGCTCCACAACGAAACAGCAGGAAAGAGTGTCCGGGGGGAGCCAGCCCTCCAGCCATTGGGCCAAGAAACGTTCCACATTATCCCCATCGCAACCCTCCGGAAAACCCACAAAGCGTAAGTTGTTCCGCCGCGCCCGCCCTTCTGCGTCCTCCACACGCATGGCCAGGCCCTTCTGTAGCTTCTCCATCGCCGCCATCTTTTTCTTGAGAACAGAGACAGCGTCTTCTACTTCGGAGATGCGGGTCTCCGCACTGGTAATTCTTTCAACTGCGTTCCGCAAATCTTAGTGGAGCAGCGTGACATCTGCCCCAACTGCCCCGATCTTAGCATCCAACTTGTTTCTAGATTGTGTGATCGCAGCCAACAACGCCGCATTATCCGGGGCCGGAGCTTGTGATCCGGCAGCGCCAGCCACCGAACCGGCTGCAGTGAATTTGTCCAATGTCCCCTGCTTAGAGTGACCACCACCCGCGTGGCCCTGCGTCATGGCGGCAGCAGCGGCAAGACTAGGAGCAGGCCCCTCTGCACCAGGGACGGTCACAGTCTGGGATCCACAGGTCAGCAGAGGTCCAGGCGAGCCGACCGATCCACCACAGCTGCCCACCGGCCAACTCGACGCAGCTTTTCAGAGAGCAGAGGCAGGAGAAGAGTTGCTGGGCTAGGCGCCAGGCCACACCGTGCCAGCCCAGGAAGGTGAATCCCTAGGCCCCCTGCGAGCCCCTTGCACAGGACTCCACCGACCACCTCCAGGGCCCGACCTGACCCCCGAGCCTCACAACCAGGGGGCAGTAAGCACAGTCTAGGTGGTCAAGCATAGGCCGGTCTGCCAGCGGGCAGCGCCCACACGGTCTATCCACAGGGCCCCCTAATCCAAGTCACAGGCAAAGAGTGCCGCCGCTGACCACGGCGTAGCCCCAGGGGGGCCCCAGCACGGACGCCACTCCACTGGCCCTAGGGACCAGCACACGACTCCCACCGGGGCCCGATCCGGCCACCGAGCTTCCCAACCTCTTGGGGGCCTCAGCCCAGCAGGACCACACCGACCACGGCGGATACGGGGGGCCCCCAAGCGCCCCTCGACCTCCTCCAGGCAGGCTCCACTCACCGCAATGGGCACGGTGCAAACAGGCACTCCGGATCACTCCTCCCCAGCCGGGCCAGATGCAGCGGGCCCCCGAACACTCCCCTCATCCACGGGGCGGTCCCCGCCGACCAGCAGAACCCCCTGATCGTCTCTGTCCGCAGGCCCCCACTAAGGAGCCCGGAGGTCCCAAAAAGGAGGCTGCTCCCGCCAACCGCCTCGGGAGCCGGTCACTCCCCTGCCCCGCCGGGCGTCGCGGCTCCTTTCTCCGCTCCCTGGGGCAATCCGCCAGCCCCAGGATGTAGGTGCGCTCAGCTCCGCTACGCTGCGAGCGAGCCGCGCTCTGTCCACCACCGCCTCTCCAGCTCTCGGCCGCCACCAGCCAAACGCGCCCGGCCCGGGGAGCGCCAAACTCGAGGCCCCAGTCGCAGGCCCAGCAGGACCCGGTAGGCCCCTCCACCTCGCCGGCCTGCCGCTCGCCCTACGGAGCCGCCACAGGGCCACAGCCGCCGCCGAATGATACCCCCGGAGCGGGGCAGTGTGCTGCAACGCTGGGTGCCCTCTGGAATGCTCAGGGCCAGGAAATGCTGGTAGGATAATCGCCGGCTGATCGGAGCTCACGCTCTACACGACCGCCATGATGGCTGGCTAAGCCATGCCCCCCTTGTGCCCCGTATTTGCCTTCTGTGACACTGTTTTCCCCCTCATTTGTTCCCCATTTTGCTTTCTGTGCCACTCGTTCCACCGCCGCTGTGCCCCCTACGGCCCCGCCCCCTGACTGCCCACTGCCCATTCGCTGCTCCCGCCTCCCAGTTGCTCCTCCCTCCCACCTCCCCACATATGCCAGACGCTGCACGGCCGCACCGCTGGCGCACCTAAGGCAAGCCCGTCTGCGCCCGTCCGCGTCTGGACTGCACCCAGCGCCAGGAACCCTGGCCCCCGCACACACCATGACGCCCGCCTCCGCTACGACCCCAGCACTCTCCATGCACTCAACGCTGGACGATCTCGCACCTGCTGCCGGGCCACCCCGAAATGCAGCCAAGGACCCTTCTCCTGCAACCGGCCCGCCAACCCGCCCAACATGGAAACCAACTTCCTCAGATGTATCCTGCTCAACACCCGCTCCGCCCACAAACACGCCGTCGAACTCTGGGACCTACTCGACACCAACGCCCCAGACGTCGCCTTCCTGACAGAGACCTGGCTGAGCCCCTCCTCGGCACCTGACATCACCATAGCCATCCCGAAGGCTACAAGATCACCCGCAAGGACTGCACCAACAGAACAGGAGGAGGAATTACCATCATTCACAGAAACACTCTCAAAATCTTGACAGACACCGACGACACCCTCTGCAATGCCGAACACCTGCACTTCCAGATCTACACCGACCCCAACACCACCAACAGAGGCGCCCTCATCTACAGCCCCCCCGGACCCGACCGCAGTTCAGCGACTCCATCACCCACCTTGTCAGCACACACGCCCCGCCTCCATGAACTACATCCTCCTCACGGACCTGAACTTCCACCTCGAGAACAACAACGCCAACTCCTCCACCATGATCGACAACGTCAGACTCAGACAACTCGTCACTGCACCCACACATTCCGCCGGCCACACGCTTGACCTCATCTTCTCAGCGAGCACCCATGTCTTTTTCGACCGCACCACCGAACTCCACTGGACCGACCACTGCTGCATCCACTTCACCTTCTGGAAACCCACCACACACCACCGCACCCAGCAGATGCATCACCACAGCTGGGGCAAGACCACCGAGGACCAGCTAACCGCTGCCCTCGCCCAGAGCCCATCCGCAGACCCAACCGACCCGGACACCGCAGCCCGCAACCTCAAACAATGGATCAACGACTGCGTCAACACCCTCGCCCCGCTCAAGAAACCCCCCAACTCCAACACCAGTAAGAGAGTCAGCTAGTTCACCGCAAACATCCACGCCTCCAAGCGAACCTGCAGAAAACTAGAAAAAAACTGGACCCACAAAAGAACACAGGAAAGCTACACAGCCCACAGGAACGCCACCCGCCGACACCCCAAACTCATCAGATCTGCCAAAAGGACCACCTTCAGAGACCGCCTAGACAACAACGCACACAAAAGCAAAGAGCTCTTCGGCATCGTGAAGGAACTCTCCGACCCTAGCTCCAACACCAACGACATCCCACCGTCACAAGACCTGTGCGACTCGCTGGCCACCTTCTTCCATCGCAAGATCGCAGACATCCACGACAGCTTTGACGCCGTCACCACCCCGGCAACAGCTGACACCCCCGCTCCCACAACCACCACCCGCACCAACCGCCTGCTCGCCTGGACCAACATCAACGACGATGACACCATCAAGATCATGAACACAGTCCACTCCGGATCCCCGGAAGACCCCTGCCCACACCACATTTTCAACAAAGCCAGCAGCACCATCGCACCCCACCTCTGGAAAACCATCAACATCTCCTTTGAGACAGCGACCTTTCTGGGGAGCTGGAAGCACGCAGAGATCAACGCCTTACTAAAGAAACACAAGGCGGACCCCAAGGACCTCAAGAACTTCCGACCCATCTCCCTGCTCCCATTCCCGGCGAAGGTCATCAAAAAGGCCGTCAACAAACAACTGAACAGCTTCTTCGAAGAGAACAACATCCTGGACCCATCCGAGTCAGGGTTCTGCAGCAACCACAGCACCGAAACTGCCCTCATCGCCGCCACCGACGACATCAGGATCATGCTTGACAATGGAGAAACCGCGGCCCTCATCCTCCTGGACCTGTCAGCCGCTTTCGACACAGTCTGCCACCGCACACTAAGAGCACGCCTCCTCGACGCCGGAATTCAAGAGAAGGCCCTGGACTGGACCACCTCCTTCCTCACCGGGAGAACCCAGAGCGTCCGCCTCCCCCCCTTCCGCTCCGAAGCCACGATATCATCTGCAGCGTACCCCAAGGCTCATCTCTCAGCCCAACGTTGTTCAACTTCTACATGGCACCAATCGCCCACGTCACCTGACAGCACGACCTAAACATCATCTCCTACGCCGACGACACCCAGCTGATCTTCTCGCTCACCAAGGACTCCCACACAGCCAAAACCAACATCCACGAAGGAATGAAGGCCGTCGCAGACTGGATGAGGAACAGCCGACTGAAGCTGAACTTGGACAAGACGGAGGTCCTCATCCTCGGCCTGGAACGACTCCTGGTGGCTGACGGCACTAGGAGCACCCCCCACACCCACCAACCATGCACGAAACCTAGGGGTCATCCTCGACTCCACACTTTCCATGACAAAGCAGGTAAACGCCGTCTCCTCCTCTTGCTTCAACACCCTCCACATGCTTCGCAGAATATTCAAGTGGATCCCCACCGAAACTAGAAGGATGGTCACCAAGGCCCTTGCCACCATCCCCCGCATCCGAAGAGTGACCACCGGCGGCATATCATTCTCCCACCTCGCCGCCAAGACATGGAACACCCTCCCCATCCGCCTATGGCAGACCCTTAGACCTTCTAACCTTCAGGAGTCTCCTCAAGACCTAGCTCTTCGAACAGTAGCAGCAACCCCCCTTTCCCCCCACCCTCGCCCCCAGTGCCTTGAGACCCTCACAGGTATGTAGTGCGCTTTACAAATGCTATAATTAATTGATTGATTGATTGTGTCTGGGGTGCATGTCCTGGAGCTCCATGCCGGTGTATCGGCGGGTGGCGGGAGGACCAGGAATCCCGGTCCTGGGCGCAGACGGGTGCATTTGGCATGCCGACACAGGGTCCTTTGCACGTGGTCGCGCTGCAGCCTCCATTAATTCGGTCCTGGCGGAGGGTGGCGTGGTGGGGTGAGGGAAACGGCGGGAAGAGGGCAGATGGTCGAGAAACGATCAGAATAGGATCAGAAAACGATAGAAAAGGATCAGAAAACTAAAAGAAAAGTGCAGAATACGATTAGAAACGATTGAAAAGAATTGGAAAACGGTAGGAATGGTGCAGAACAGGATAAGAAAACAATAGAAAGGGATCAGAAAACGATAAGAAAAAAGGGTAAGAAAACGATAGAAAAGGGGCAGAACAGGATCAGAAAACCACAGAGGCAGAAGTGGGTGGCGGACTGCGGGTAAGCTGAACAGGAGACTGCCTTAGGGGGAGATGGCACGAGGCCTGGCGTTATTACTGAGATCTTCCAGGTAACTTCAGAATATTGAAAATGTTCATGACTTTGCTACAAATCCTCCAATAACACAGAGAGAGAGGCCAAATATGAAGAATGACAAGTGCCTGTGCTCTTGTGCTTCTCCGCCTTGGTCTACACGAAATGTATTTTTCAAACGTATGATGTCTGAGAATAACGCAGCGGTGGAATGTTAATTGATTGTTTACCCTGTACACATGACAAACCAGATGGTTTCTTGGCGCTTCAAAGCCTGGAAGAGCACATGGCAGTTTTGGCAGCATTGCAACACGCTGTGGTGTTTTATTTCTATATTAACCACGGATGACGGAGAGGCTTACTCAGCCCCAGGAGCATTTGAACCTGTTGTGTACCGCGTACAAAAACCACCGCAGCTTGTGCTGCACCAACTGAGCAATCTCTCCGGATGTCAGGCGTCACTTTTGCAATAAATCGTTAAGTGGAGGCCCAGGGGTGGAACTTACTGCCCTTGGTGTTCCAGAGCAGTTTTGTAGCCCGGACATGACCTCGCGACAGTCTTGACAAGCGCCTTGAAGCCCATCCAGGGTCGGATGATCATGAAATCCGAGTTTTGTCTTATCCATATCCGTCCTGCAGAGCCTGGCGTGCAAGGCCTGACTTCACCACTCCCGTTTCAAGCACGCACTGTGGAAGGTGAGTAAATCCGAGCCATGCCTGCCGCGCGCTCGCATGTGGATGACATTACGCTGCGGTTTCTCTGTCCTGCTGTTGTTGCCGACCCTTATCCCTCTGACTCATGGCTTTGGGGTCGGGGGAAGCTGGGGGCGGTGTGAGGTTTTTTCAGCTCCTCGGGTGGGCAGCTGGAAACTGTGGTTTTTGGGTGCAGAGCGTGGGGCGGCGGCACTGGATGAGATTTCCGGATATAAAATTGAACAGGATTGACATTTAAGGATTTTACTCAAAATGGTAAAAAGATGTTTCCCAGGTGCGAAAAACCATTGAAGTCAGGGGGTCGCCAGAACGAGACAGAGCCTGGCATGGCAAGATCGACGCAATCCTGAAATTCCAGCCCTGGGCTTTCTTTTCACAAATCACTGTTAGCAGGTTCATTAGTAGTCCAGCTGCACTAAACAAGGACTACAACTCCCAGAATCCTCTGGCTTGTACAGTACAAGCCCACTATTGTAAACAGGAGGGCATATTTACAAGGGGAAATAGCCTTCGCCTTATTTACCAAGCAGTGTTAAGTCACTTAACTAAGGCCAGGGCTTTTAAGTAGGCCGGGTCCTGCCGGGGCTCAGCACTGGAAGTTTTGCAAGGCAGGTGCGTCCCTATCGGGCTCTCCGTTTTTTCCTACTCTCACTGCCTTGATGTAACTTCGACTCGTTTTTTATTTTATATACATGAACTCCAGTTACATTACACAAGGGCAAATTCATATTCCTTTTTTTAATCGCAGGACATCAAGCTCGAATCTGTTTTCTCAGCTCGAAGGTCGGCTGCTCTAGCCTTACACCACAACCTCGCCCACAAGAGCCAGGAGCATTTTCAATATTATATACAACGAACTGATAGTTGTTGCTTATTTATCTTATACAACTTACAACCACTGACAAAGCCAATAGTCCTGGCTTGTGGTAGGTGTAAAGAGTAAGGAGAGTCGGATCCCCTTACTATGGGTACCCCCATTTTTTGCTGGTGTTCTTCGACTTTAGTCTGGCTGGGCCCTGCTATCCAGGACCCCAGCCTAGCTGATTCCTCTCTAAATTGATTGCATGTACTTTAGGTACACTCTAGATTGGTTACTGGGTTACCCTTGTGAGTCCCTAGTATGTGGTACCTTAGGTACCAAGGGCATAGGTACCCCAGAGGCCTACCAGGGGCTGAAGCATGTATTATGCCACCCCTGGGAAGCCTTCCAAAATGACACCACAGGTCTGCTACTGCAGCCTGGCTAAGGAGGTGTAAGCACCCCTTACTAAGGTATAGGTTACCTATATCTACCTTTAAATACAGCCACATATAAACCTATAAGTCACTCCTATGGCAGGCCTTGACAATCCTGAAGGCAGAGTGCTTGGGTTTGTGTGAGAGGGTGCCCATGCATTAGCAGGACCCCTCTTCAGCTTTCGGAATCTATTCTCTGAGGCTGTTCTGTGAAACAGCAATACCATATACTCTTAAGGGCATTATAACCTCGCAGTAAATGCTAACTTTGGGATGGCTGCATCAAAACTTGTCGTGTTTGGTGTCAAACACTTAGGCATCCTACCCCCCCCCGCCAATCCTGGCGGCGGAGGTAGGAATCCACCCTTCTAGAGGGAGAGATATGTACACACTGGTCTAACCGGTAATAGTTTAAAAGAGCCCCAGAATCACAAAATGGATGCTGCTGCCACAGATACAAGTCTGATGTCCTGCTGCTGGACGAAACTCCGGCAGGGGAGGCCTGGACAATAGGTTTCCTGTCACAGGGAGGTGTAACCACCTCCCCAGACAGGCGTTAGTGTATTGGGGCAGGGTGGGTGCATTCAGTGAATGCTTTTCAGACAGTGCCTGGGGCACACTTGGTGTCCCTGTACAAACCCCAGTTCAAACCGGTTGCAGGGGTACTCAGCCCCTGCTCTTGCGCAAAACTGCACAAAGGGGAAGGGGTGTAACCACCCCCTCCCCAGATCCTCCCATAGGTGAGACCTTAGAGTAAGTCCAACCCCTAAACTTAGTCTAAGCATAGGAACCCAGTCCTTAAGACTTTAGATTATACCTAGACGAAACTCTGCAACATATATCCTGGAACTTCGACATTCTATTTCGACTAGAAGACGGAAGAATCTCCCTTGGGGTCAAGGAGTGACTCCCCTCTTCAAACAGGCACCAAAGAAGCATCTTGCTGGTCTGCATTTCCAAGGCTCCCGCCGGATCCCGAAGAATTTGCGACACCGGACACGGACTTCCAGACATCTCAGAGGCCGACACGAGATCCCAGCAAAGCTGAGACCTGCAGCTATCACGAGAGACGTGGGACGGGAACTCATGGACTCTGTGCACTTATGCTAGTGCACCTACTTCCCGAGCTTTCCCGAAGTTGTGCATTGGGCTACTTGTAGTCCAAGCCCTGAGCACCATTTGCACCGGAGATTGTGGGCCTACACTCCACGAGTGTTCCGTGGGCCCGCTTCTAGCATTTCTGCTCAAGGCCTCTTCGCGATCCCTGGTCCGTTGACTGGTGGGTCCCCATGAAGGTAACTCTTTTGTTTCTTGGGCTTCCCTGGTTGGTCCAGATGTGCCCAGACTCCCCTCCAAAGAGTGAGTCCCTCAGACCTTGCTGGTTTGCTCCAAAGCCAATTTTTGCTTTCTGCGTGGGTTGCTGTTGCCAAGGCTTGTTGGGTCCAATCCGGATACCGACACCGCAGCACTCGACATCCGACATGGGACAGCTCAAATCCAGCTCCTGGTTGTCGTCGATGCCTCCTTGTCCTCGTGGCTGAAGAGACAAGCTTCACCTCCTGCACCTGAAATCACCCAACATTGGTTGACATCTTCTCATCGCTTCCTGGTCATTGGCAAGTGACCCAGATTCAGTCCCCTCTTCTTTCAGGTTCTTCAGATCTTCGATCCACCCTTAGATCCATCCAGACACTTTCAACTTGGACGCCTGCAGCACTTTTCCGCAACTCGCAATAGAAAATGACGACAAAACCCGACACGAAAAGACACCTATGCACCCGGCTTCACTGGGTAAGGTAACTCGAGTACTCCGATGCTCCCGTAGGTGTTGACTCTCGAACTGTCTAGTTCTCAAGGGGTTTTCTCCAAGTCCACTCCTAAGTGTCCCTAATCTTAAAAATTCTAATTGCAACTTTCTCCATAGAAGTCAGTGGGGATTTACGGCTGTGTTTAAACACTGCACGCTTCCTCCGTGGGCCTCCTGCATCCCCACCTTGGGTGGTTCCTAGTTGCCCCAGTGGTTCTACAGGCCCTAGGCCTTGTCTCTAAGACTGTAGTGGTACTTATACCACTTTCTTAGTATATGGTTTGTGACGCCCTAGGGCTAATCATATATTGTGCTAATTTGCTGTGTGCTAAATAAGTTTACTGTATGTACTTTTGGATCTAGCCTCATAAAGAGACTAGAGGGATGTCTTTAGATTAAATATATATATTTATTATATATACCTGGTGTGGTTCTCCTTTCATTTTATAGGCCTTTTGAGAAAAAGAACCCAATGATAATATTGATCGCCTACTTGTTTGGTGTATGAGGGTTCATTTTCCAACTCACAGCTCTTCACACTACTGTCTTCCTTTTCCCTCTCCTTGTTTCCCCATTTTGAAAGCTGGATGTGGGTTATAAGGTTTTGGGACTTTGAGTATTTTCTGTACTCCTGTCGCTCTTTTGTTGTTTGATACAGTTTATCTTAGGGGCTTAAGAGCATTTCTGTCTAGCCCTTTCTCTCTTATTGTTTTGATTTTATCTCATTTGGTCATTCACAAGATTATAGACTGGTACAACAAGCTGCTTTACTTAGCCTGAAGGCTGCTCTCCACAGCTACCACTAGGATAGCTTTCTATATAGGTTGTCTTTAAAGTAAACCTACCATCAATAAGGGTCGTTTGGACTGGTGCAAGGTGCCCACTAGAATAGTGGACAGCATATGCCAGGCCAACTTGTCACCTAATGTTACTTGGTGTGTTATATATCTGGATGAATGGACAGAAGCAGCAAAATACCAGTGGGGCAGCACACTATGCTAACACAGATTTTTAGCTGAAGTGTTTTAAGCCATTCTCTTAAGTGGCCGCGCCCCTATGAGAGACCCCCAGTTTTTTCAGCCCACTTTTTATTTTTTTTTAAAGAATTTTATATAGCGCAAACTTGACCCGAATCGGGTATCAGAGCGCTTTACATAGCACCGGTTACGTTACATGTGGACACACATTCATTTTTGTTAGGCACGGGGAGATTAAGTGATTTGCTCAGAATCACAGGATGTTTTTGGCGTCATTACCGAGACTCAAACCCAGTTCCCCAGGTCCGAGGTCGGGCGCCCTAGCCGTTAGGCCAACTCCTCTCCCCATACCCATAATCCTCCTCTTAACCATAATCCAATTGACAAATGGTGCCCTGCCAGCTGGCCTGAGGTCACGAGCCCCCACCACTGCTCTCACATCTGCAGGAAGACCCCACACACATTTCTGAGGGGAAAAGACGTCTGTGAATGACAGCCATGTCGCCTTGGCACTGGAGGAGCTAACACAATCTGTAAGGATCCAAATTCGTCAAATCTCCTAGCTGCTTGGGATACAAAACTCGATACACAAGGCAAGGTCTGTTTCATTTACCTTTTGCTTTGAAAAATCCACCCTATACAGCAAAAAGATTAACTGATGATGTGAAAGGTTTAGCTCTAAGATTTTGGAGTGCAAATGACATCCAAATCATCCACCAATAATGGGACCCGAAAGCTGTGAAAAGAGAGATTTATTTCCAAATTTAGGTGGAAATCTTGAAATACTTGAGGAATAATTATTTAAACTAAATATCACAATTTTTCTTTTTTATAAAACATTTAAGACCTTACTTATAGTTTTGTGGGCAGGATACTGGGTCACACATGTACTACAAGCACATTATAGCCTATGGCACTTGTAATACACTGGACGGAATATCTGTCACATTTTAACAGAGTGTTCTATCATCCAACTCTAAATAATGCCCTCAGTCAGTAAAACACAAAAAAAGGTCACTTTGGTATAAAGACTACAAGTTCAAGTTCAAGTTCAAGTTCGAGCATTTGTATAGCGCACTACTCACCCAGAGGGTCTCAAGGCGCTGGGGGAAGGGTTCAATATTTGTCGAATAGCCAGGTTTTGAGTTCTTTTCTGAAGGAGATGTGGTTCTTAGTAATGCGGAGGTGGGTGGAGAGAGAGTTCCAGGTCTTGGCAGCCAGGAAGGAGAAGGATCTGTTACCCATGGTGGATTTCCGGATGCGCGGGATTGCGGCGAGGGCTTGATTGGACGATCTTAGTTAGCGGGTGGGTTTGTATAAGGACAGTCGAGTGTTGAGGCATTCGGGTCCTAGGTTGTAGAGGGCTTTGTGTGCGTGGGTGAGAAGGCGGAAAGTAATTCCTTTGTTGACGGGTAGCCAGTGGAGGTCTTTTAGATGTCCGGAGATGTGATCTTGGCGAGGGATGTCTAATATGAGTCTTGCTGACGCGTTTTGGATGCGCTGGAGTTTTTTCTGTAGTTTTGCTGAGATTCCGGCGTATAGTGTGTTACCATAGTCCAGTCGACTCGTGACCAAGGCGTGGGTGACAGTCTTTCTTGTCTCGAGGGGGATCCAGCGGAAGATCTTTTTGAGAATGCGAAGTACGTTGAAGCAGGAGGATGAGACGGCGTTGACTTGTCTGGACATCGAGAGAGAGGAGTCTAGGATGAAGCCAAGGTTACGTGCATGGTCTGTGGGTGTGGGTGCTGCGCCCAGAGCGGAAGGCCACCAAGAGTCGTCCCAGGCTGAGGGGGAAGATCCTAGGATGAGCACTTCCGTTTTGTCTGAGTTGAGTTTAAGGCAGCTATGTTTCATCCATTCGGCTACTTCTTTCATGCCTTCGTGAAGGTTGGTTTTGGCGGTGTTGGGGTCTTTGGTGAGGGAAAGGATTAACTGGGAGTCGTCGGCGTAAGAGATGATGTTAAGGTTGTGTTGACGCGCGATGGAAGCGAGAGGACTCATGTAAACGTTGAAGAGAGTTGGGCTGAGTGATGATCCTTGTGGTACGCCGCAGATGACTTCGGTGGCCTTTGAGTAGAATGGTGGAAGTCGGACTCTTTGAGTTCTTCCAGCGAGGAATGAGATGATCCAGTCCAAGGCTTTTCCTTGTATGCCGATGTTGCTGAGGCGATGTATAAGGGTACTGTGGCAGACTGTGTCGAAAGCGGCGGAAAGGTCGAGTAGGATGAGGGCCACCGTTTCTCCGTTGTCCAGGAGTGTTCGGATGTCGTCGGTCGCTGCAATGAGGGCGGTTTCGGTGCTGTGTTTGGCTCGAAACCCGGATTGGGATGGATCAAGGGAGTTGTTGGATTCGAGGAAGGCAGTGAGTTGGCTGTTGACGGATTTCTCGATGACTTTGGCCGGGAAAGGGAGGAGGGATATGGGTCGGTAGTTTTGAAGTTCAGAAGGGTCTGCTGTGGGTTTCTTTAGAAGGGCGCTGAGTTCGGCGTGTTTCCAGCTTTCTGGTAAGGTGGCAGAGTTGAATGAGCAGTTGATGACATCACGGAGATGGGGTGTGATGACGGAGTCAGCTTTGTTGAAGATGTGGTGGGGGCAGGGGTCGGTGGGCGAGCCAGAGTGGATTGAGTTCATCAGGCGAATAGTGTCTTCAGTGGTGATTGGGTTCCAGGCGCTGAGGTTGTTAGTTGGCGGAGTAGGAACTGAGGGGGAAGGGGAAGGTAGATCGCTGGGAGTATTCTCGAAGCTGTTGTGGATGTCGGCAATTTTGTTGTCGAAGAAGGAGGATAACGCGTCGCAGAGGTCTTGGGAGGGAGTGATGTCGTTGGATGCTGCGGCGGGGTTAGTGAATTCTTTAACGATGTTGAAGAGTTCTTTGCTGTTATGAGTGTTGTTGTCGAGACGATCCTTGAATGCTGATTTCTTGGCGGATCGAATCAATTGGTGGTATTTGCGGGTGGCTGACTTGAGGGAGGCCATGTTGTCGGAGGTTGGGTTTTTTCTCCATATTTTTTCCAGGGTGCGGCATAGCTTCATGGATTTTTTAAGTTTGTCATTGAACCAGGGAGCCTTTTTGCTGGCTGATCTCATCTGGTGCTTTTTCAGGGGTGCTAATTCGTCAGCACTGTGGGTAATCCATTGCCTGAGGTTGATGGCCGCTTGGTTTGGGTTCATTGAGATGGTGGGAGGGTTTTGGTTGAGTGATGTGAGGAGTTGGTCGGAGGTGATTTTGTTCCAGTTTCTCAGAGGGATAGGCTGTGGACGGTTAAGGGTCAGGGTGGTTTTGTAGCTGAAGTGAATACAGCTGTGATCCGTCCAATGGAGAGCTGTGGTGTGATCGAAGGAGATGTGTTTGCTGGAGGTGAAGATGGGGTCGAGCGTGTGTCCGGCTACATGGGTGGGGGTGTCCACAAGTTGTTTGAGTCCGAGATTGGCCAGGTTGTCCAGAAGGGTGGTGGTGTTGCTGTCGTGTTTGTTATCAAGGTGGTAGTTGAGGTCTCCTATAAGAATGTAGTTCTCGGAGGCGAGGGCGTGTGGGCTGACGAAGTCCGTGATGTCATCGCTGAATTGAGAGCGGGTACCTGGAGGCCTGTAGATGAGGGTGCCTCTAAGTGTGGTCCTGTGGTCGGTGTGGATATGAAAGTGGAGATGTTCGGCGGTTGCAAGATTGTCGTCGGAGTTGGTTGTGATTTTGATGGTGTTTCTGTGGACGATTACGATGCCACCTCCTGTTTGATTGGTGCGGTCTTTTCGGATAATCTTGTATGTGTCCGGTATGGCTATGGCGATGTCGGGTGCTGATGATGTGTTCATCCATGTTTCTGTAAGGAAGGCGATGTCCGTTGACACAGTGTCGAGTAGGTCCCAGAGTTCATTTGTGTGTCTGTGGACCGAGCGGGTGTTGAGCAGGATGCACTTTAGGCGGTTAGAGTCGGAACTGTGATTGGAGGACGTGGATTTGGTGAGAGTCCTGAAGCAGTTGAACTTGCAGGAGAGGCAAGCGAATGGGCCGTGAGTACGTCCAGGAGTAGTTTCGCAGCATAGTGGTGTACGTCCGGGGTTGAGGGCGAGGAGAGTAGCGGCATCATATGTGATTCTAGTGGGTAGGGAGCGGCGGGGACCAGGGGGTATGGCGCTGGGCGCGGTCCAGGCGCTGATGGGCGTAGACGGGCTTACCTTTGACGCACCTTCGGCGCGCATGGGGCGCGACCGCAGCGCGTAAATGCTGCGCGATTGTCCAGCTGTCATTAATAGAGTGTGGAGGGGGCGGAGCGTGGGCGCGGCGGCTGGGAGGCGGGAGCATGGGGGGAGGGAAGGGCTGGAGGCACAAACAAATGGCAACAAGCAGTAAATAGAAAACAAAGGCTAACACGCCGATATTGGGGCACACGTAAATAAAATAAAGCTAATGCAAATTAAAATACTTCAGTGGGCACAGTTAAGCACACAGCCACCATTAAATTCAATACTCAGCATGCGGCGCTATTATTGTCCAGCAATGCGAGGCGCTATTAGGCAAACACACGGTACAATAAATGTTCAGCAGTGCGAGGCGCTTGGAAATGTCTAAATTCAAATTAGCAGCAGTGTGGAGGAGAGCAGCGCTACGATACCCAGAGCTGCAGGAGGCAAGGGGGAGCAACCGCTACGCCGCAACACCCATTGCTTTTTGATGCTGCCCTATATTTTCAAGGATGGGGCAGCACCCAAAACTAGGGCCAGGAAAAACCTGGTCTCAGGTTGGCAATACGAAGAGAAATTATTATTTTCTCCTCGTATTTTGCTCTTTCTACGTGTGCTGCATTCTGCAGCCCACATTGTAACAGAAAAATGCAACATAGCGCAAGGGTGCCTGCGCTGGTGCTAAGCAGCTTTTTTAGAGCCAGCGCTAGGGGAAACGGAGGGGTGCACCATATTTTTGTAAATACGGCGCATCCCTGCTTATAAAAAATGTCCGAGCGTGCTGTTACCAATTTTGGAGTAACACTGCGCTCCGACATTTTATTGTAAATATCCCCGCAGTGTCTTTTCTACATGAAGCTACATCGTTTCTTTCCAATGAGGCGGCCTCAAGGTGACTGTGGTTACTAGATTTTTGGCTGAGTAGACAAACAGATAGTATATTGAATGTTGTTTTCCCAGAAATTCATACATAATATTCATACTTAGAGGGGATTTTGGTCCGTTGGCTTCATTCATTAGTCTGTGAAATGGAGATTAACATTTTGATTCTGTAAACCGCAGCATCCCACGTTAGACATTGGTTCAGCAGCTTTCCCATTTGGCTCCCTTCAATCTGAGTGTCTGCAGAAGTCCTGTGCACATTGTTCATATCTGCCTAAAAATAGTTCATTTTTCTTTAGTGACAACGCTGACTCAAATTGCGCTTTTTTCAGTGGGAGCCCCACTGCTTTTTAGCAGTGAAATAAAGGGAAAATAAAATGATAACTTGTGTTATTATCATTTCATTTTGTCCTATGTTCGGCAGCTTTGCATGAGGGGGCGTCAGCAGGGGAGGAGTGGTAGCACCCTCATAAAGTGCGCAATGACTGCGCAATGACTGCTTTGACCTCTCGGGCCGGCCAAACAGTCTTGCGAACTTCGCATGTTCTCCATGGAGGCTGCATTACAGCCTTCGTGGAGATTTGCCCAGGCTCCTAGTCAGCGTCTGAGGACCGAAACACAGCACTGAGGCCAATCACAACGCTGGTAAGGCAGCGTTGTGATTGGCTGACTGGGAGCCTGGACGTGTTTTCTGTTCAGGCCTGTGATGGAGGACTACAGAGGAGAGATGCAGCGAGGAAAGGCAAGAAGGTACGTTTTTATTTTATTTTTTAATACCCCCTTCCCTCACATCCTCGCCCCTCCTGCCCCTGCCCTCATACCTGTGATCTGTGCTCTCCTCCTCCTGCCCCCCTACATCCGATCCATGCTGGCTGCCGCTGGCTTTTTAATATTTTTTTTTATATTAACTTTAAATACTTTAAAATCTCCTTCTAACTGGGTAACTAAGTGCAGGCAAAATACATTTTGCCTGCACTCAGTTACCCAGTTAGAAGGAGATTTAGGGCTTGATTTTTATATTGGCAGACAGAGTAATTAATCTCTGTTGGCCTGGTGAAGACTTAACGTCCGCCAGACCGAGGCTACTCCGCCCGCCAAATTTATAAATAACCTCCAAGCTGACAGGTAAGTGAGTAAGCTTACTCGTAAAGATATGGTACCACCACAAGAGCAGACCTTCCATCTTGACAACAAAATTCATTGAGTGAGGAGGGGATGTGGTCTTGGAGGAGGTGGGGCTTTATGCCAAGAAATGCTCAAGTGGGCCTTCTGCCTCCGTCACCTGCCCCCATCGACCTCCTTCCACCAAAAAAGATTTTTGTGGCTGCTGTTGATGTCCTGGGATGTTTTCACACCCCTTAACCCATTCTGTACTGAGGACGGCCCACGGCCGTCCCACGTGACGGTGGGCGTGTGCGGAGGAAGGCCGGGGGCCGTTCAAATCCCGCCCACTTATTAAAACACCTGCACCGCGGCAGAATTCGCGCCGCGGTCAACGAGTTAATGGACATTGCCTGCTTGCAACCTCAAAAGACAAGCTGGAAATCCACTTGTTGTAGTGTTTTCCAGCTCGCCTTGCCTGCCACTGTGATATTTCGGCGCCGCACCGAGTCACTGTGTGAAGGTAGCCGAAATCTCGTGCCATATGGTGTCAACATGTGAGTAGGCAGATCTGCAGAAGACGTCAGCTGACAAAAGAAACATCTGCAGGCCCTGGGACTACTAGAAGCGGAATACATGAACATGTTTTGTGTTACTTTGTTCTCAAGTTTAGACAGGTGGAGAGCAGTTTTCCAGATGTGTACTAAGCACACAGAAGTTCTAAGTTTCATGAAAAAATATTGGCATCTCAGTTGGCTTCTTTGAATGTACGATCTGCCCGCCTCTGTCTCGATCCGCCCAGGTGGACTATGGTTAGAAGATACCAAGCTCTACCAGGTTTTAGGCCCGACTTAGCGAAAGCTTTAGTTATTATGTTCGCCTCATGTGATTAAAAAATATTAAATAAAAATATTTACATACATACTCACATAGAGGGACTTTGGTTCCGCCTTTTTCATTCATTGTTCTGTTGAGCTGTCATTGATATTTTGCTTCTGCTCATTGCAGCGTACAGCATGTGCCAACAGATCAGCCAACTTCAGCCCTTCGTTCTATTGCACTAAGTGTGAATGTTAGGCACAGCAACCTAAATAGAAGTGCCTTTCAGTGCCAGGGATTGTGGAGCAATGGCTTACTTTGCCAATGCTTTTTAGGTCGTGCCTGGGCAGCGCATGCGCTGCTCTGCGAGGCATGTTGTATTCAGGTAGGGACTGAAAGCTTCGCCCACTCTCCACACATAATTTTAATTGACTTGTCATTGAGCACTGTAAACTGTGGCTGTTCATTAGTCAATAGGCTTAGTACTCCCTCCTTAGTACCGCCTTGTCACGTTTTGTAACCTCACACGGCGTCACCCCCTGTTACGTGGGTTGTTGCTCAGTAGGCTGTAACTACAGCCTCCGAGCCCTATTTTCTCAAATAGCAATAGGTCTCGCATTTGCGAGAGTTTAAGCTATTGGCATTGTAAATTACAATGCCTTTTAGTTATCTGTTTTAAAAACAACACATAAATAAAAGGCATTGTTATTTACAATGCCAATGGCTCAAACTCTCGTAAAATTAACAGACCTATTGCATTGCAAATGCTTCTTTTCCTTACTTTTTCATTTGTTTTGTTTTTTTAGTCGTAGTTGTGTTTATACGCTATGTCTTAAGTTACAGTAAATCAAAGCCAATAGTGCCTGGATTCCCTCGTGGGTGATTAGCTATGCTTTACAAATCCTATTTTACTGATTGAATGATTTTCTTTGTGCTAGTAATGGTACTTTTCTGTGATGTGTAATAATACTAAAAGGGCTTCTATACTTCCTCTAGATATGATTGCCTATTTCTATTAAAATTATGTGCGATGATTAATGTTTTTTAATTGTACGTTTATATTGCAAGGCAAGCATGATTTGGTGGCACCGTTTGTTTCTTGATACACTTGAATTTGATTTTTAATTTTGTATAGCACTGGAATGCCCTGGGGCATCTTGGCTCTGCTTCGGACTTAGGCAGAGAAAGGTGCTGCGCTAGTGTCCAAAGAGCATGGTCTTGAGAGATTTCCTCAAAAGACAAAAGGTCTATACAGTTCTTTAGACTCATGGGGAGAGTGTTCCACAGCTTTGCCGTCCCCAAAAAGAGATGCTTACCTCCCCATGATGCTCTTTGGCTCTGGGCAGCAGTAGGAGCATGACCAGAGGATCTGAGTTTCCTGGTTGGGGTGTACCAGATGAATCTGTCCTGAAGATAGCTGAGCTGATGCATTTTGCCGCATCTGGGGTTTATGGAGGAGTCAAATGAAGAGACAAATGTACCAATAATTCTTAATGTTAAGAATACTGATGAAACAAGGGCATTAACCTGATCTTCATAGCTGAGCTTATTGTCAAAGACAATTCCCAGGTTCTTCACTTTCCACACTGGCGAGGGGAGTGCCCTTATTTCCTGAGGCCACCAACCTGGTGACCAAAATGAGTTGTCTTTACCCAGGAGAAGGACCTCAGTTTTCCCGGAGTTGAGCTTTAAGTCATTAAACTTCATCCAACTGCCTATCCGAGGCATACAGGAGCTAAAACCTAAGGCCGTGCCTTCTGGGTTGCTAGATACCGATACCACTATTGTGTATTTTCGGCATATGGCTCTACCGAGAACCCGAATGACTTAATAAGTCTTGTCAGTTGGGTGACTTAGTGGTTGAAAAGAGTAGGGCTCAACGAGGAGCCCTGTGGCACCCCACATGGCAAGCAGTACAAACAAGTCAGAAGTGAATTCTCACATGGCAACATGTTGCACTCTTTCTGATAGGAAGGGTTCTATCAGGCTGAGAGCAGGACCGTTTATTCCTAATTCAGCGAGCAGGTCAATCGAGATGTTATGATTGACTGTATCGAAGGCAATACAAATTGAACAAAACTGTTACCATTGCTACAGTAAGACCGTTTGGCTTTACCAATGTTTTTTGCAGTGTTTTCTACTATGTTAGTTGTGTCCTGGGTTTGGGAAGTCTAGACTTCCAAGTAACATGTATTTAGATATCACTTGCAGCCTCAAATTTAGGGCTCCAAAGAACTTTGAATATCATATTTTTCTGCAACTCAGTAGTAGTTATTTTATTAACATCTAAACGAAACATTTCGAGTTGGTGCCACCAGAATTTAAACCTGTGACCTGGAGCCTGCACTCATTGAACTAGTAAGCTAGTTGCAAGTAACTTTCCCTCCTTGATCTGTCTTGGCAGACTGAATCTTTGTTTTAAATTGGCAAAATGTTTGCAAATCTACAGTGAGACAAGTTTTGAAAATATATATTATAATGTAAAATGCAAATATTTCAAAAACATTTAAGGCCACATGTACGAAGCATCTTTGTGGTCAGAAACGGCCTATCAGGTCGTTTCCAACTGCAAAAATGATTTTACATATGTACAAAACACAAATTGCGATTCAGTAGCACGTTACTGTATCACAATTTTTGTTTGCGATTCAGTATTTGGAAGGGGTGTGTTCAGGGGTCCCTTCGAATCTGAATGGAATGTATGAATGTTTTGCAACTGAATTACGGTCAATCAATCTATCAGGGTTGGTAAAGTGCATCTATTCATCCGTGAGGGTCTCAAGGCGCTGGGGGAGGGGGGAGAGCAGTGGCTCCCTTAAATGCTGGGGTCACCTGAAATGCCAGGTCTTGAGGTCCTTCCCAAACTCGGGCAATGTGGGAAATTGCCGAAGGTGGAGGGGGGAGGGTATTCCAGGATTTGTGAGGACCTTGAAATACATGACTTGAGGGTGTGTGCTGTACAAAATCACCTCCTGTGTTTGATTTAATAAACTATATTGCCATTCATGTATATTAGAAATCCATGCCACCCAAAGAGAGCTCATAAAAACTCACCTGCCTCTTAGTTTACTACTGGCATTGTTTCATGCTGGGGTGAAGAATTAAGTTTTGCAAATTCATGTTTGAAAACTATCACTTTAAAAAAATACTTCTCAATGAACTGATAAAATCTCATGTACTAAGGTGAAACAGTTCTGAATGTGAATTAAATACATTTTTTGAATTTTGAACAGACTTGATAATAATATTTTTTACACTTTTACTGCAAGATGTCTTAAAAAATGATGGTAGTTCTAAAGTTAACTCTTGCAGGACAACCTGGTTACTTCCTTTCTTTAACTTGAATTAACTTTAAATAAATGCTTACCGAACATCTTTTTAATGTTAGTGCAGAGTCGAGTAAACTGCAGCTCAGTGCTGCTGTTGATGAGAGGGCCGCATGTAAAGGTCAGGAGGCAGGGCCGGACTGGCCGTAGCAGGCAACGGGCAATCCCCTGGTGCGCTGCATGGGTGGGGCCGGTTTTGGTCGGCCCTGTAACAAAATCGGCCGAAACCCGGCCCTGGGTTTCGGAGGGAGAGGGGGCCAAGCACTTTGCCAGGGCGGTTTTGGTTCCCAGTCCGGCCTGTCAGGAGTTCCACATTCGCCCCCCTGGCCACACTTTGAGTATCACTGATCTACGCCTACAAGGTCACCTACACTCCCACATATACCTCAATGTAGGCACCCATGTACAATCACACAAACACCGACACCAGCACAGTCAAATCACCTAGGCGTCAACTTGAACATACACCATCACTGGCACTATTACATCTACACACGCAGCATCCAGTGTTTTCTTAATACATGGACATGCTGGGCAGTTGCCCGGGGGCCCCACAAACATAGGGGCCCGTACTAATTTATTTTAACGATAATTTACATCTCTTTTCCTGTGAGTGGTTGTATAGGCAGGGCCCAATGCACTGCTTTGCCCGGAGGCCTATAATGCTGTTAAGACGGCCCTGGCCGAATCACCTAATCCACTCCCACATATAACTCTAGGGAGTAATCTTTACAAATAAACTTTAAGATGCACTTAGACCACCACTTGCAATGTAACATAAACCTATACGTGTAACCAAGCACTTGCACATACACCTACTTATACAGAACCACATCCACATGGTGTGATCAGTCAATGGATCCGATTTGACCTTGCATACCGAACTTATAAATGGAATAAAATACACGGAAGGGGGAAAAATTGAATGCCAAGTACCTACAGATAGTTCATCCGATTTCATATGAGCACAGTGATAAAACAATGTTAAAACTACTGAAAACACACAGTTCGTCTCTCGAAAATTGACGTACATTGCAATTACCTCATAAACAATGACCTGTTTTCATAGAGAATTTCCAAAAACTAGTAACCTAGTCACTATAGTGTATGGATGACCCGCAGTTACCTAGTTAAATGTTTTAAAGTCTCAGAGACAAACTTCTCCCCTTTGTAGGCCAGAACCTACTACTTATGACTGTTCACATTGTTGTCCAGCAATAGTCTGTATTTTGAGGTTTATTTAAAGTTTAGCAGGATGCCCTTCATTTTCCTTGGTCAGCGAAGAGATGTACTCCGCTGCCCTAGCTGAATACAGCTGGCTATTTTTGGAGATCTCCACCAAGCATAGAGAGAGCTATGTGCCTTCAAAAGAGCTTCACCGCGTTGGTTGGGCTGAAGGTGGGGATGCATGTTCCATGTGTGTTATGTAGCAAAGGCGTTTTCCTTTCCAAAAACAAACTTTCAAGGTGGGAGGCTGTTCTTGCAAAACCAAAAGGGTGGTCTTGAAGCGCTGAAATATTTTTCCCAACCAGGGGGGTCATTAATCCTATTACCTGTTTGGAACCGCCAGGTTCTCCCTGCCAGTCCCAAACTGGAAAGCATTATTTTAGAATGTCTACCTTCATTAGGGCGAATTGTCTGATAGCCATTGACCCACAGCTCCTCTGGTGGAGGCACAAAGGGTTGAATGTTCTTCATTAAAAAGGAGAAACAAATAGGCTTCTACCAACCATTATAAGCCCAGGCCATTCCATTGTCTTCAATGGAGCTCCCAACATTCCAATGCGCAATGCTGTTGGAGATGCCTTTGCACGCAGGGTGACCATCTTGCTTCATATCAGCACATATACTTTCTTCCAGTCCTGGACTTTCAATCTACAAACCCTTGTGTAATTGTTGTTACTGCAATAGAGCCAAAACGAGGCTATGGTACCCAGAATGCATTAGGTTGTCACATGAAAGCCCATGGCTGGAAACGGTGTCTGTGATGACATTGAGTAAAGTGGCTACCCTCAGAGCTCTCAAGTTTCTCATTTCCACGCATAAACAGGTCATTTAGTCCAGGATTTTTCTTCTGGGACTTGTTGTTCTGCTTTTGTAATGGCTTAAAAGGGACCGCAAATTCCAGAATGCAAAGGAACAAAACTGTAATGGATGAGATCCTCACGCGCGGAAATGGGACACTTGAGAGCTCTGCTTTATCTTTTTGTTGCAAACATTTGTCATATTTGTACTTTATTATGATAAGTGAAATTGAAGGGAAATGTACAGAATGCTTTGGGTTATAACATGAAAACCCAGTACTGGGGAGCCGAGCCAGTTTGTCCAGTAGGCAGTCATTAAACAACCCTGATTGGGAGCCTGATGGCCACCATTTCAGAGTCCCAGGAGATTTCCCCAGGCCCAGGACACATCCTTCCCTGCACAGCTCTGGACTGGTGTGTCTGCTGTGTTGTTTCCTGTCATTGCTTGGAATAACAGTTTTTTCTGGCTGGGAGTTTCATAGTGTGTGGGAGTAAAGTGAACAGGTTAGGTGGGCTGCAGACTGTGACTTTGTGGTTGGTGTAGACACTGGTGAATCTGTGAGAGCACAGAAAACACTTTTTCTTACACATCTCCAAGATTTGTGACTAATCTCAGGGTCCATAATGTAATATGAAATTCTGTTTGTGGAAACAGTGAAAAAACAATGATGTTTCTTAGGCCAGTGCCAAAACTAATGCACCAATCTGCTCCCAAAACAAAAACACTAGTTATTTGAAATATATTGGGTCTCCTTACCCCTCTTTTCAGTGTAGCATGGCCAATTTTCCATTATCACTTTGCAGAACACTTTGTGCTAGTAAAGACACATTTCACCAGTGGAGACAGTTTGCACATGTGTTGATATTAGAAGGATTGTATTGGGGGCTGGGAGGCTAGGAGTCATGTAGCATATTCGTTGGCTTTGATTCTAAACCCTCCTCTACTAAATCAGGCATCTTAAAATATACACCTCGGCTGGAGATGCTGCATTTGAATTCTAATTGCTTTACCACCTCCTGGAGTTAGTCTAAATGTCTCGCTGCTGCAACTTTTGAGAGACAAGTTTAGCAAATGTAGGTAAATAGCCTTGATGTTTGAGATAGCAATTGTAATTATCTAGCAAAAATCTATTACAGTGAAAACTCAATTTAGTCACTGGTCAGTATATATATATATATATATATATATATATATAACAATTTTTTAAATGTGTTGCATCACGCAAGCACCTCACTCGAGGAACATTACAGCACTACAGAGACCACCATTCCTAGCGCAAGCCAACGCCCACTGGGGCAGGTGGAGTCAGTTAATAAAGTGGTGCTGGCTGCCTTGCGTGGTAATGAACATTTTGCCTCTGAAGAAATGCAAGCAGTGCATGAAACGCGTCAGGCACCAGAACTTTTTGGCACAGATCTACGCTACATGGTAACTGCTGCTTCTGCAATTAAAACGATATTTATGCCTACCTGTTTGTGGCTCTCCTAAATGGGCGAAGTGTTGTGTGTGGGTATATATATGTATATATATATACATTTTTTTTTCTCTCCTCCAGTGCCGGTTTGCGCACCTTGGGCTGTCGTGGAACGGTCCCGGATAGGCCACCGACTGGCCTTCAACATGTACCAACAATTACCTCCTCTGTTCCGAAGTAAGCCAGGACACCCGGAATGTGTTTGCGAAAATGTATTCAGCAAGTGAAAAAGTGCGACGCGTTTCGCCGATAAGGCTTGCTCACGCTCGTCTAGAATACAATGACGGCCATTTTTAAAGTGCTCAAAACACTTTGAGTGAGGAACCTGATTGGGAGAGCTGGGGTTTGGACCTAGATAACAACCCGGGATCAAAATTTAAACCTAAGAGCGTATTCTTACCTGCAGTCCAATGTGACACAATTGATGTGTTTGAGAGGGGTGTATTGAAAGACCTTTTGAAATTAAGATACAAGAAAATATCGCAGAGTAACAAAAATCTATCTGATACCCAACAAATGTCTATTGAATCCCTCAGAGCGGATAAAGAAATTGTAATACGTCAATCCGACAAGGGAGGGAATGTTGTGGTTCTGGATAAATGTAAGTACCTCCAGGAGGGTTTAAGACAACTACAGGACACAACTTGTTACCGCAGGTGTGATAGAGATGATGTTTTAAGGTCCACCGGCATTTTCAGAGATCTACTTTTGGAATGGAAAGACAAAGGGTTGATAGAAACGGAGGAATATCAATATTTAATCAATATTTATCAATATTTATACTGTGCCCACCCTAAGGTCCCAATATTGTACCTCCTTCCCAAACTCCACAAAGACCAGTGCAACCCGCCGGGGTCGCCCAATTGTGTCCTCCATAGGTTCCCTCCTTGAGCACACCTCTAAATATATTGACCACTATTTGAGAACTTTTGTCATGGCATTACCATCATATGTCAAGGATACCACCCAATTTTTGAGCATCATCAATGGTATCCACTGGGAGAACAATTTCACACTGGTTACCTTAGATGTCAGCAGTCTCTACACCAGTATTCAACACGAACAAGGTTTAAAAGCAGTTATAGTTAGCTGGAAATTTTACTGACATAATGATGACGTCACATATTATATCACTCATGACATGGTCAGTGACATCACTCATGACATCACTGATGACACCATCTAGTGAATGTGTGTCTTTCTGAAAAATAAATATGTTTTATATATGTATATGTAAAGGTCGATGGAAGAATAACTGTTTAAATAAGTGTCTAAATGGATGTTTTTTTTTTTTAAATTGATTGGTTAACTGGCTTATTAGGTGTATCTTAGTAAATACATATATTAGTGAGAAATGTTTAAATATTTAAATATATGTATTAGTATTTCACTTTGTGTGTAAGTGGCTGCATGGGTTTGTGAGTAGCCACATGTGTGTGTATATGGGTTATTAGATGTTGTTTTTAGTATCAGTATGAGTGTCTGTATGGTTTGGTGGGGGTATGACTTAGCACATAGATACATCAATGACTGACTCTCTGTATGTGTTTTTAACACAACATATTTGCAGGACTGTATGGGTGGATGAGTGTGTATATGTGTGTGTTAGTGAGTGAATGACTGTCTCACTAGTGTCTTTATCAGTAACGACATATGTTTTAATCTAGTATATGTGAGTATTGATGTATATAAGTGAGTATATGTTTGAGTGAGAGATTGTAAGAGTTCCTGTTTAAATAAGTATGTGTTTCTATAAGTGATTGTTTAAGAGAGTAAGTATGTGTAAGTTTCCTTAGAAGTAAGGTGGTAGTGTGTGTATAGTTGTATATGCTAATAAATGGATGTTCAATAGTTTATTTGCATGTGTGAGTATGTGTGTGAGTAACTTTTGGAAGACTGTCAATGTGTAACAGGATGTATCTGTGTATCACTACATATGATGAGTGAGTATATGTATGAGTGACTATATAGAACTGTTGCTGAATGAGTGGATGTGTATATAGATGGTGGTATTACTGAATTGGTTGTTGTAACTGGTATGGGTATCTCCATTTTTTTGAAAATGTTAGTTTCTATTTTTGAATATGTGTTTCAAGGGTTACATTACACTGAAAGGAGGTCTGTCACTCTGTCACAAGGATGGTGTCATCAGTGATGTCATGAGTGGTGTCACTGACCATGTCATGAGTGATGTAATATGTGACGTCATCAGCAGTGCATTGCAGGCGCGCATGTTATAGTGAGTCCAACTAACTATAACGTGGGAATTTCAATGGTTTTATGTCAGTAAAATTTCCAGCTAACTATAACTGGTGTGAAATCTGTTTTTTTCAGTGAATTTAATTGTATTTTTAAAAGCTAATTCCCAACTATAACTGGTGTGAAACCTCTGGTTTTTTCAGTGAATTTCATAGGTTTTTTAAATGCTAATTCCTAACTATAGGTCCTCAAACCTATGAAATGTAATATTTTTTATAATGAATCCTATATTATACATTTATATAATACTTTTTTTTTTTGCCCTTGTACATTTATATAATACTTTTTTTTTTGCCCTGGTGCGCTCCCGGTGCGCGACCCCGTGTGTGCACCAGAAAGCGCACTTTTCTGGCGCGCCCCGGGGCGCGCACCGGTGAGCGTCCCGTTAGCGCTATTGCCGGGAACGAAAACATCATCGTGACGTATCGAGTAGCCGCGTCCGCGTGATACGCACGGCGTAAGCGCACCCGGAAGCACTCGAGCGAATACGATCGCGTAACGTTAGCATCCGGCGCGCTTACGCGACGCGCCCTTGGGCGTATCCCGGGGCGCGTAGCGTAAGCGCGTCGGGTCATGTGACCTAAAAATAACACTTTTTATTGGTTCAGGACAGTTTTGGTTTCCAAATGATGAAAGCCCTGGTCATGTGACCTTAAAATAACTCTTTTCATTGGTTGTTATCAGATTTTTTTACAACTAATGAAAACCCCACCCATTTCCTTCATTTCTTCTTTCACTTTGGAGACAGCAAGACCTGTTTTTTTCTGTCCTACCATTTTGTGGAAAGAATGGCAGCTAGACCATCCAGCAGTAGTGAGGACTCATATGGCTTCATTCAGGAAGAGCCTCCTCAGCCCAAGATCAAGGAGCATTTTATTTGGAAATTTTTTTCAATACCTGAAGGATTAAAAAAGGTGAATGCTCCCAAAGTAGAATGCAAAATGTGCCTAACTGTGCTTTCCCGAGGAGACCCAAGAAGGAAGTACAGTTTTGGCAATTTGACAATGATTCGCCACGTCCAACGCAGGCACCCCCAGAACTATGCCCGGGAGAGTGTCCGAGACCTGGCACGTAATCCCCCAAGACGCAAGAAAGGGTCGTAGAAGTGACGCAGTGAAATCTATGAGATTTCACTGCGTCACTTTTAGGACACCATTGCGTCAAAATCTTGCGCCTGCCTCACAGCAGGCGTAAGACTAACCCAGGCCCTTTCACATGGGGCTGGCCCCATGTGAAAGGATGCATTGCTGGAGTTGCATCACTTTTGTGACACACTCCAGCAATGCATCACTACCTCTGAGCACTTTAAATTATTATTTTACTGTTTCACTGGGTTTTTAACATGGTACGCTCCCCAGTCCGCTCCCCGGTGCGCGTACCGGGCGCTCCCCTCGCGAAAATCGGAAAAAAAAATAAACTTTTTGCCCCGCGGGGCCCTTTTATGGCCCCCACATCAAACCTAGGGGATATGGGGGGGTTTACTCTGCCCCCTTATGGTCATTTCCCCCTTTGTTTTTTACTCCTCTTGTGTCTCGATCTTACCGAGACACAAGATGGCGGCCGCTCCGGACTGTTTCGAATGTTTACAGACACCCGAGAGCCAATCAGCTTTCCGCGCGCAAGTCGCGTAGCGCGCCCGGAGCGCTCCCCGGTGCGCATACCGGGGGCGGCCATAGATATATATTTTTTTTTTAACCTAAATTACTCAAAATCCACTGGAGCACATATCTTGAGACATAGCAAAGGCACATCGGGCTACCAGTCCCTACAATTTTTCCAAGTTTGGTGGAAATCCATTCAGCCGTTCGCGCTAAAAGTGAGGTCGACCGCCCTATGGAAATAACCATGGGGAAAACACGTTTTGGGACCCCCCTTTTATCTCGGCCCCCGCTTGACGAATCCCCCCCAAACTTTCAGGGAAGGACCGAAGCGCGGGGAGGCAAATTTGACGAAATTTTCAGGCAGATTCCTCAACCGGCGCCAAAGTTATTCCCAATAGAATGTTGAGAGTTTGCATTGAAAACAAACCTAACTATAACTACCTACTGGCGACCGCCAGTAGTATATATATATATATATATATATATATATCCCATTCACTCCGTCCGACGTCCAAGCGTCTCAGCCACACTGTTTTCGGACCTCAAAAGACGAATAAGCCAAACCCAGATCTGGTCCGTAATCAGTGCTTTATTCCATTTGACAGAATAACACCAGGCAAGCCCGCATGACACGTTTTGCACCAAGCCAGAGGCTTGATCACATGATACATTGCTGCAAGTGATGTGGGTACTTATTGAGCTCTAAAAAGGGTTGGCACTTGGTGTTCACGGCCTGCCCCTTTTAACCCTTTATTTGCATAATGCCTGTGTTTTAACTGGTACGAATTTCACAGAATTGATGGCACAGTGCCATTACAGAATTGATGGCACAGTGCTATTGTACCGATACCTTGTAATAATATCAGTATGTGCAAAACATAAACTGTGCAAAATATGCAATATGATAAATTAACATATCACATATATTATAACACAATTTAATAATCAAAAAAATATTTTTTTTAAAAATTGTAAAAATATTATTATATACAATAAAAGACAAAGTGTCTCAATTGATAAAAACCTCTGATTAGAAATGCAACCTAGCAGCAATTGTAGGTGCAAGCTAAAGCAATATAAATACAGTTTTGTAAAAACTCATTAAATATTGTATTAAAAAGAATTAATTCATCTACATACCGTAGTTAAGACACAAGTTTCATAACAGGGTATACTATATTCAATTTCTAAATTCATTCCTATAGGCTCTAATTCTGTATCAAGTCCTCATCGTGAACCCCAACCGTAAAGTGCTAAATTAGTGCAAGTTTGTGTTCTGAAATGAAAAAATTATAAAATCATGGGAGGATGTGGGAGGAGATTGGTGTTCATTTCTGTTACTACTCACACCACAATAGATGTAAAACACTAAAACCCTTCTGTCAGACACATGTACAATAATGCTACTCATATTTATCATGGAGACGTTTCACCAGAGTGCCAAAAGAAGCTTTTCACATGGGGTAAATTTCATACATAGAAGTAGAGGCACGTATGTAAGTCCTCACTCGCATTAAGCCCCCCCGGGGTCTTACTGTCCAGTTCTATTATGTACCGGGTTTCTAACAATCGAAGCTTTGCATCTCTGTCACCCCCTCTCTTGAGTGGCATAATACAGTCAATGACATAATATTGCAGAACTGATGGATCACTATTATGAGAGCTTTTAAAATGTCGGACCACCGGGTATGATTGGTCTTTACCCACGATGGCCTGTATATGCTGCAATATCCGCTTGTGCACCGGTAGGCGGGTGCTACCCACATATCGGAGTTCACAGGGGCATTGCAGCACATAGACTGCGAATTCAGTCTTACAGGTCATGTGCTTTTTTATTTGAACTGGCTTTTCTTTGAATGGCACCATGTAGTGGGTTCTGTTGCACCCATGTCTACAAGCTTTGCAGACTGCGCACTTTTTAAACCCTCCACTTAGGGCCCTCCAGGTATCTGAACCGGCTTCTCCAGTAAATTACTTACTAGTTTGTTCGCCATAGACACGGATTTTCTAAATGTTATATTTGGCTTTCTTGTGATGAATTTACCGATACCGGGGTCCCCCGTTATCAGGTTCCAATTCTTATAGAAAATCCGCCGGATTTCCCTGTGTTGCCTGCTATATGTAGTGATTACTCTGGACAAGATTTTTATATCTTCAGCTGGCAGTAAGCTAGGTTTTTCCTTCACAGTTAGCGCTTCTTCTCTAGTAATAGATACAGAGCGGTTGATTGCCATCTGAATAACTTTAGCTGAATAGCCTCGGGACAAAAAACGTGCCTTGCTCTCCTCCTGAGCCTTTTGGCAGTCTGTATCAGTGCTACTTATCCGCCTGATCCTAAGCATTTCCTTAAAGGGAAAACTACTAATCAGGTGTTGAGGATGCTGGCTGGATGCGTGCAATACCGTGTTCCCAGCCGTGGGCTTTCTATGCATTCTCGTAGCCAAACCGGTATCATTTACATAGAGCTCTGTGTCCAGAAACACCACTGACCTAGCATCTATCTGAGACGTGAATTTTAGATTGAGGCTGTTCTTGTTTAATTCCTCCACAAAATCTTGTGCCTCTGTCAACGATCCTCGCCATACCATAAATAGGTCATCTATATACCTAAGGTAGATGGGTACATGTTTCTGCATAGTGGCCCGCAGGTGCCCCCAAGGACCTCCTCCTCCCAGAGTCCCATGTGGAGGCATGCCAGACTCGGGGAGAAGCAAGCCCCCATAGCAACCCCCCTGACCTGCTGGTATATTTGATTATTAAACAGAAAATAATTCTGTTCTAAGCATGTTTGGATCATTGACAACAACATCCTGTTATGTGCAAAAAAATTCATCGCTCTTTTGTTAAGGTAATATTCAACTGCCTTAATACCATCAGAATGTTTGATTGATGTATATAGCGAAGCTACATCAAGCGTCATTAACAGGCAATCTGTACTCCACACAACATTATTTAGTTTTCTGATGAAATCAGAAGTGTCCTGTACATAAGTTCCTAAGCGTTTCACCCATTCCTGAAGAAAGAAGTCTATGTATCGTGAAATATTCTCAGTTGAGCTATTAATAGCCGATATAATCGGACGCCCAGGTGGTGTATTTGCATATTTGTGAATCTTGGGTATTAGATATATATATATATATATATACACCCCAACACAAGTTTATAATTAACTCAAGGACATGCTAAGTAACTAGTACTCTCTGTACTCATACCTGAAGACAATAAAGAAACTGGCACATTCTCATATATATACACAAAACGATACATGAATGACACAACAACTTTTACAAACATCATAAACACAGAAACACTCATTTATCTTCTTGGAAGCTTGTGGACAGGCAAATACACATCTATCAATTATGAAAACTTTGCTTCAGTCTTCCATTCCACACTCAAACATAAATATATAGCTTATGCTCTTGCATCTGATGTAACTTGTAACGCAACGATCCTAAATGTAAAGCGCTCTGATACCCTCCTGGGTCGAGTTTGCGCTATATAAAACTTTATAAATAAATAAATATGCCTATGTATGTAAACATATACAATTTGATTATATGAATTTATTTAGATATGTGCATTTCTTTGTACAAATATATATATTAGTAATGGTTTAAAAATATATATTCTTTAAATATGTATTTATTACTTATGGAAAAAATATATATAAATATATATGCAAAACAAACATACCCGCCGATGCAGGAGAAAAGCATGCACACTCCAGTTAAATATAGTTAGGCTTCACAATAGTGGACAGCTGCGCTTCCTCCGTTGTGGCGGAGGAGCGTCGCCCCCCAACCAGCCAGCAGCCAAACAAAATAAAAATAAAATGATAATACACCATTGTTCATTTTAGTTTTCTTTTTTTCTCTTGGAGCCGAGGCTGGGGGGCAGGACCAGGGCGATGATAGGTTGGTGGAGGAGCAGTTGCACTGCTATTCAGTGCGCATGATGGTTTCAGCCGGCTGTCTCAGGTCGGCGAAACCGCCATGCACACCGAAGCTCTTCCCATCCCGAGCTGCGTTGCCAGGTTGGACAGAGCAGGCGTCTCACTTGGAGCACAAATCATGGATGCTCAGGCCAATCCTGACACAGCTCTCAGCAGCATGACAGCATCATCAGGATTGGCCGCGGTGAACTCTGGGAGCCTGTGTCTGCAGAAGAGAGGGGCACGATGTGGCGATGCGACAGGTAAGTCGTTTGTTAATTTTTTTAATTTGTCTCATTGCCCCTCCCCACTTGCCCCCCTCCATCCTCCCTGCTCCGCAACTCTATCATCTCACTGGCTGCTACTGATAATGGAATGTGCTCCTGATGTTGCATAGTGAAAGACCCCTCCTGTGCTGCAGTGACTCCCTCCAAGCTACCTTTGAGTATCGTTTTCACAGCTCATTATGGGCTTAACGAATAAAAGTCCTTTAAGAGGGTTAAAAGTGGTGCAGAACCAACATGTGGGACGATTGTGGTCCCATTGTACCTTTGTGCAGGCAGTGGGAAGGAACCCTGATTTCACAACAAACCTGCATAAAGTGGAACGGTTCACCATTATAGTTTGGCTAACCACTCCCTATCGCTTAGTGGTTGTTCTGTGCTCCTATACCACTCACGCTTCTTATCCTAAGAGTACACCAGGCGGGTGGGCGCGCGCCTCCTTGCAAAGACCCACTGCTCAGCCCCACTGAGTGGTTGTTACTATGAACGTGTACTATAGTCCATACCTCCAGTGCTGCTGGTCTGTGTTAACTGTTGGCCCTTGACTCTTGTCTCTGCAGTCATTCCTAGTCTTTTCCTGGTGTTTCTACGCACTTCCTCCGTGACTGGAAGTTGAGGCAGAAATAGAAAATATGGGGTAGGGGGGGGTGGCTATTGAGATTGGGGTAATTTGTTTTTATGACAGACATTTTGCAAAATGTTCAAAATATTTGAGAACTAAGAAATCTGTAGGGAAACAAGAAATATGAATTTTCTCATGAAACATCTGCTCCAAAGATTTTGATAATTTCCACCCATAACGGCGTAGTGTCCCCATGTCATGCATGTTAAGCCAGTTCTGCCATCTCCTACCATCCATACATAGCGTTATGGGACTTTCAGGCCCAAACGTATAATGAAGCAAGGCAAATTCCAGTCCTAGTATCCAACAAGCTACTGTCTGTGTATTATGACTTCATTGGGTCTCTTCATGTGAGGATGAAGGGATTGGTCCCTAACGAATCACCATTCAAAGCTATGGTGTCTAGACGCGACACTCGTCCCTCATTATAGTCAAGGACGCCACAGAGGTTCACTAGTAGCGAAACATTTGCAGTGGCCAAGCGAAACTTGATGAGATCTGTTCATGGTTAAACAGGAACCAATTGTCATGGAGACATAACAATGTGTTGGATGTACACAAGACTCAGTGTGTCAAGTGCATAGCTGTCATCTGACCTCGTCTCAGGCTGACTTCGGGCAGTCATGGATTTCAGCCAACAACACTAAACATGCTGAGACTTGTAGGCCCAAACCTATTAAGAATAATGTGAAAGTACAAATCCCAGCATGCTAATTGTGGTTGGCTGAAATAATATGAGTTATTGTAGTTCATCCTGATGACCTAGTCCCAGTGCACAGTTATGCAGGCAAGGGAGTCTGAACTTGAGCTCACGGTGTTTTGACTGAAAGACCTCTAGAAGAACCACTGTGCTACCTGTTGTCTCCACTGTCTTCCCCCAAAGTGTTGTTGAACAGTGTAGGGTATGCGTGACGTGGTAGCCTGAAGCCACGAGACACCAGAGGGTCACCTCAGTACAAGAGATCCATGACGACTCCTTCAGACAGTCCTTCCTCTGTGCCTGCTGTGAGTCCACTCCTATGTTAAAATCAGAATTCCAGGTCCCATAGTGTTGGCTAAAAAGACTAGGCTGGTTTAAAAATTAACAATGGAAACATGACAAGTATGCGCGTTTCTTGGATGATCCAAAGATCATTGTCACTGGATGTTAAAAACACTTGAGTACTTTTATTTTACATGGTGCCCACTGTCATGCTGTTATCAGAGCACTTTTATCCAGATGTGAATTATGGTGTTTTAAAGGTGATTTAACTATGTTAAAAAGCATCTGCATTGCCAGTCGTTCTGGACCTATTGTGCTAACTCATTCACTTTAAGCATATTAAATCCAAAGAAAGAAACGAGAAGGCTGTATTGAAATACAGTATTGTTTTTGTTTATACTTAAAATAAAGATCTGATGGCCAAGGAACCTTCATTCTAGTCCTTCTTTTCTATGACATAGAAAGGGATCAAGGCGCACACAGGAAGTTCAGGGAAAGGGTCACATTGCAGAGTGACAGAGAAGGCTACAAATGCACAGTAGTCCATTATGCAGATCAATGCAAGCACTCAAGGCAGACGCAGTCACCCACACAGCCAATAGCATTAGATGAGAAATGAATACTGCACTGGGCTGAGCCACAAAGTGATCGATAAAGTATGAAGCCAATGGCAGAAAGAGGCTGATTGAAGTAAGTCAGTGACTGAAATGGGCAAACTCAAAGCTCGCCCTGGGCCCGATTCACAAAAGTAATCTGAGACAAAATTCACAAAGGGCATTTAGGAGTAGTAAAGTCAGGAATCCTAACTTTACTACTACTAAACTGAGACCAAATCTTAACTTTACGGCTTTTGGTATTCACAAAAGGCATTTAGGAGTAGTAAAGTCAGGAATCCTAACTTTACTACTACTAAACTGAGACCAAATCTTAACTTTACGGCTTTTGGTATTCACAAAAGGCATTTAGGAGTAGTAAAGTCAGGAATCCTAACTTTACTACTACTAAACTGAGACCAAATCTTAACTTTACGGCTTTTGGTATTCACAAAGGGCATTTAGGAGTAGTAAAGTCAGGAATCCTAACTTTACTACTACTAAACTGAGACCAAATCTTAACTTTACGGCTTTTGGTATTCACAAAAGGCATTTAGGAGTAGTAAAGTCAGGAATCCTAACTTTACTACTCCTAAATGCCTTTTGTGAATGCCGAAAGTCGTAAAGTTAGGATTTTGTCTCAGATTACTTTTGTGAATGCCGAAAGTCGTGAAGTTAGGATTTTGTCTCAGATTACTTTTGTGAATCGGGCCCTCTATGTTTATTATTAGCAATAGGTTTTAGTGACAGCTGCACTGTCAAAATTCATACACCAAAACGTTGATCTCCTGGGATTTAATGCACTGTCTTTCAGAGAAGATGATTTGTTCTTGTGATTTGTTTCAAGGAAATTATGGCTCTTTGTTCTGAAAGGTGAAAGTATATTTTTTCTGAACATTCAGAAAAACAATTCTGTATCAATGACAAAATGACACAATTGTTTGCCATCGTGCTGGAATTCACAGCATTTCCTAAGTAAAACCCTGCAGGAAATTAGCATAGTAAATGGTTTAATTGTACTGTTTCAAAAGTGGGGGAAGTGTATGTGTGTTTAATCATTTGTGATTTAGCATAGTTAAAAATAGCTATCACAAGTTAATAAGATAATGCCCTTCCTGCATTTTAAATTCCCTTTTGACATCTGTGTTTTTACATTATCCATTCTCCATTTCCTCATACCCTAGATTTTAAAATTTAAATATTTAAATTTTTTTAAAGAAAATTAAACTATACAATTCGCCTTTCATGGAGTACATTCTCAGATGGGGCATCGTGATATTTGTGTTATATTTCTTGTTTAAAAATGGGTGGCTTGAACCCTTAGGAGATGTCCATATAGATTTCCCTTTACTCCTTATCTCTCAATGGATCTAATTAATCTCTTTCACCTCCCAGTTTATGATCCTGACCCAGCTTCAAAATCAGTGAATTAAATGTGTATCGATGTATATTAATGCTTTACAATAGAATATAAAGATATTGATGTATTTGCATTGTGGACCTAAAATCCAGCCCCTGCTTCCATAAAAACAACGACCATAGCCAAAAGAGCCGAGCCTCATCCTGTTTCTATGATGTCCTAAACTTGTGACAATGATCTTTGTAGCACTTTAAATGTATTTAGTTCATGCTTTGATACTATTTTGTACCTTACTGCACATGTATGCCTGTATGCAGGATAAGGTTTGTGTTTGGGTGTTTCTGGTTTGAAAACATTGTTTACAGTTTAGCTATGACCACCTGCCCAAGATTGAAGCAGCAAAGGGATATTGGTCCAGGAACTAAACAGTAATTATTGTTTTAAAACCACAGCCCAGCCAACAGTCAGGGGCTCCTTTCCCATACCTCTTACGTTTGGGGTTCATGGCACAGTCTTAAGCCATTGCTTTTCTACCTATTTTGTATGTTTTTTTTCAGAATGAAAGACACCCCCATTACTATCTTATGCCCACCTACCCATCTCTCTTTTTTTAAAATTTCATTTCTTCTCTGTTTGTTTTCGTCCAGTACTTTTCTTTTTTTTTATAGGTCTGGTGTTAGTAAAGCCCTTTTGATTTTACTAAAATGATATATGTAACTAGCAGCCCGTCCCGACGTTGTCCGGGTATGAATTGCTGCCGGCAGGTAGTATATTGTTTTGTAGGATTTCATTTTGATAGCATTTCTTATCTGTGACAGGCATGTGAAACGCTCCGATTCATAGTGCACTGCTGATGCACTTCAGTAGTGTGTGAACGCGAGTTTCCCTACTTTATTTTTCCTTGCAATATTATATAGCGTGAACTCGACAACATGGCATGAGCGCAGTTTACATTACAGAAGAACACATTCATTTGTGGTAGGCACGGGGAGACAAAGCGATTTGCCTGGAATCACAGGATGTTGAGCTGATGCCGAGATTCGAACGTAGCTCCCCAGCTCTAAAGTTCGCAATTCTAGAACTTGTGGCGGGAGGTGTGTCTAAAAGTGTATGTCGGTGCTGGCCATCAATGAGAGAGACCTGTGCATTTTTCAAATGGGTGGTGAAAAAATATGAGTATGTTGCTGGAGATGTGGGCCGACGTGCCACCAATGTACTTACCGGGGGAGGGTAAACACCCATTATTCTGCAACTTTCTTTCCCCATACCATCACTCCGCATACTTTCATTACGAAAGTACCATGACTCCGCAATGCCATTATAACGCATGGCCTTACATTTTATATGCTTTTACCACGCATACATTTACAACAAAATTTGTTGTAAATGCATGAATGGTAAAAGCATGTTTTTTAAAAAATGTTTGGATAAGGTAAGTATGGGTATAGGGGTATATGTTTTGGGGTACTGAGGTATATGTTTTGGGGCGTTTGGGTATTTTAAGGGTTCAGATATAGTTTTGGGTTATGGGGTACAGGGGTAGTTTCAGGGTTTAGGGATAGGTATGGGTTTTGGGGTACAGGGGTATTTTTAGGGTTCAGGGCTAAGTTTGGGTTTTGGGGTATAGGGGTATTTTTAGTATTCAAGGGTAGGTTTGGGGTTTGGGGTACAGGGGTATTTTAAGGGTTCAGGGCTAGGTTTGGGTTTTGGGGTACAGGGGTATTTTTAGGGTTCAGGGCTAGGTTTGGGTTTTGGGGTACAGGGGTATTTTAGGGTTCAGGGATAGGTGTGGGTTTTGGGGTACAGGGGTATTTTAAGGGTTCAGGGCTAGGTTTGGGTTTTGGGGTACAGGGGTATTTTTAGGGTTCAGGGCTAGGTTTGGGTTTTGTGGTACAGGGGTATTTTAGGGTTCAGGGGTAGGTTTGGGTTTTGGGGTACAGGGTTATTTTTAGGGTTCAGGGCTAGGTATGGGTTTTGGGGTACAGGGGTATTTTTAGGGTTCAGGGGTAGGTTTGTGTTTTGGGGTACAGGGGTATTTTAAGGGTTCAGGGCTAGGTTTGGGTTTTGGGGTACAGGGGTATTTTAGGGTTCAGGGGTAGGTTTGGGTTTTGGGGTACAGTGGTATTTTTAGGGTTCAGGGCTAGGTTTGGGTTTTGGGGTACAGGGGTATTTTTAGGGTTCAGGGGTAGGTTTGGGTTTTGAGGTACAGGGGTATTTATAGGGTTCAGGGCTAGGTTTAGGTTTTGGGGTACAGGGATATTTTTAGGGTTTAGGGATAGGTTTGGGTTTTGGGGTACAGGGTATATTTATAGGGTTAAGATGGGTTAGTGTTTAAGGGTGTTGGGGTATTTTAAGCAGCAAGGGTGGGTTATGATTATGGGGTGCAGGGGTATTTAAAGGGAGCAGTGTGGGATTAGCACACGATATGAGACATGACATGAAGGGCGGAACGTACCACACGCCCCCAGCGTTTGTCACGCCCCCCAGCACACGCCCACAGCACAACGCAGACACGCCCACAAGGGACTACTTTGCTGGCACGGTTCTTTTACCTTTTAAATGTATATGTTGGGCGACTGCATAGCCTATGTCCTTCTGCTGCAACTGCCCTTTCCAACGCTGTATTGGGTGTTGTGATTGGTGCTGTGGTTCCTGAGATTCCCCGCCTCAAAAGTGTGGGCTCTCTCTTTATTATATTAGTATAGATATACTTACTTATTATAGGGGCATTCAGCCATCTGTCTTCATCTACTGGTCTGTTATTGTGTCACTCGCATTTTTCTTCCACCCAGTGTAGCACACTTCACTTCAGCCATTGGCTATCTTCACAGTGAGTCACATCCATGTACAAAGTAGTACCCTTTAGTGCCACAAACTACTATGGCAAAGTATGATTTGAAAATATTTTTTCATTTGTGCATTGTATTTTTTTGTATTGACGAAGGCCTAGAAACATCCCAACAATAAAGTTTTACAAAAACCACAACAAAGCAAAACAGGGAGTGACAAAGCCTAAAGGCGACACACTAAAGTATACAAAAAAGTGATGGATAGAATACTTGAATTAGTGTCAGCCACTTGTAATTACTCAGGGCCGCATCCCAGCAACAATTTGTACATCACCTTACTGGCAGCAGACTCATGTTACCACTTCACCAATAAGTGCAGCGTGTGATGCATTGGAAAATCATACTGTCCATAGTACAGTCATGAGAACCAGAAGTCATAAACTGACTTCCTTTTTTCAGGAAACATCAATTTCTTCCGTTTCGCCCTCCAACTCAGGGTGCCACATTTCTAATATAAAAATATTGCCCATTTGCTTATGTTTTGCACCTCTGGAACAGTCAACAGGTGAAAAAGAATTGTAACATTGTCAGGATTCCTTTGTAACATGGGAATGGTCCTGCTATTTCTCTAATAATTATTCTGACACCTTCCAGACAGCTCTAAGATACTTTTTAACTGATTTCTTATTGAGTCTGCTGTTTTATGTTTGTTTCAGAAGAGAACAAATACCAGATTTCACTGCTTTCCCCAATATTTGTACCGGTCTGGACTTAAAAATATGGGTGAGGCTGGTTAAAAACAGGCCAGGTGCCAACCTTATTACCACCAGGCTGCTAAGAAACGCCTGGCTGTTTGAGAGTGGCGGATAGGATGGCTGTAGTAGGACTACATTTATTTTTGGAAGCCAGAACAAAAGCAAACAAAAATGGTCACAGGTTCACACTCATAGTATGTGTTAACTGCAGAACTGCATGGTCATATGCCCAGCCACCACCCTACCAAGACATTGTTTTGTTTTTGTTACTTTTTCTCCTGTCTCTTTTGACATGTTGAAACTTTGCTCCGCTTAAATAGTATGCTCCGCTTTTTTACGTTTGCAAAATTATGGTGCATGTTGTAAACTTGATGTTCAACTTGGAGGCACCAACGTGTCAACCATTGTTATAGCTACTAAGGTGCTGCAGCTCATGTGTTACACCGTCAGCCAGCCCTAGCTTGCAAGCTGGGTCCATCCCCTGCTCTGGATTCCTTAATACTGCAATTTTAAATGTAGGGTCCACCCCAGCCTGGTAGCATATAAAATTATTTACGCCACATACAAAGCTCGGTATTACATACCTTTATTCTCTTGAGTGTAACCGGTAACTGACACATCTTGCGTCATGAATTTTATTAACCACACCCAATCACTTACGTCGCTACACTAGGGAGTCTGTTAGGGATCATAAGGGTCCTGTGCTCTATAATACACTAGACACTACATCCCCCCACTTTGCTAAATAGAAACAACAACAAAAAACATAGATATACATCATAGTTCCTCAATGAGTCGTCGAGGTGCTTGAACCACTCTTCCAGACCTTGTTGTGTGAGGCTGAGAAAACACAGGAGAAATTACCACAGCAGGCACTGGAGATCTAGATACTGATGCAGTTCTAGGGCTCTCCTGGCCCTCTGATGACAAAGTTTTACTCCAGATGTCTGGAGCCAACAGTCACTGAGGCAAGTGCTTGAAATGTGAGTATTCTCTCGTAATGGACTTTCCAGGACAGTGTGCAGTCACAATGTGTCCCTTACTAGTCGCAAATTGCAATGGATCGGCATCAAATGGAGCACCAGATTTGCGTTTCTGCCTCTGCTTGACAAGGACTAGATCTCCTTTCTGAAACATAATATACCGAGCACATCAACACTTGTCTGCATAAATCTTTATTCTGTACTTGTGCGATCAATCAGTGAGTCGACTTTTCTGAGCATCAATTGTTCTTTCAGTAGTCCACTGAGGCAGTTTGGTGCCCATGGCTTGCCTGAACATCAGGGTGACTGTAGAATCGGGGTAGAACCAGAGGCACAAAGAGTAGAATGAATAACGAACTTCAGCTCAAATCCCTCTAGCATCACGTCACGCTGGACAACATTCTTAAGAGTGTTTATAAAAGCCATTATCCTGTGTCCATAAAAGTGTGCTTTTCTGATGCTTGATATTCAAATGAGTAAGTAAGTCGTTGAATTCCTGACCAATAAATGGAGGGCTATTGTCAGGTTTGTAAAAAGGACAGAACACCCCCGGTTGCAAAAATGCCTTCTAGTCTTTCAATTACTCAATCATAAGTAATTGACTAGAGGTTCTCCACGAGGGGAAACCGGGAGTACTCATCTACAATCACCTTGAAGTACTGACCATTTTCAAGGGTTCCACAGAAGTCAATTGCAATTTTATCCCAGAGATGTCTTGGAAGATTGGACATGTTCACAAAGAATGCTATGTTGTCCTGGGAGATAAACAGATACACAAATGACAAACTTGGCGCTCTCTCTCAACTCGCTCATCAAGATGAGGAGGGAACCAAATACGGTCTTGGAGTTCTCACTTTGAGGTGACAATTCCACGATGCCCCTCATTAGCCACATCAATGGCGTGCTTTCATAGACTTTCTGGAATGACAATTCTCGACCCTTGCAAGATAATTTCTTCTTCAGATCAGAAAATACTTTATTCGACTCTTGGAAGAGCCATAAAAGATTGCACAAACATATATATACACAGCTAAAACTTTAAAAGCCAACAGGTCCTCATACACAGAATTTATACTTTTTTTGGGGAGTAGTAGTTAATACTCGCTAGAGAGCTTAAAAACTATTAAAAAAAATAATTTTAAAGACAGTATATAATTTCAGTTGATTCTAATGAGAGTATATATTCCATTGCCAGTTCATGGCTTCTGATCCCAGCTGCAGGCAAAAGTGGATGAATACACTGTTTCCTCTCTGGGTATAAAGGCTACAGAATAAAATAAAGTGCATAGTGCTTTGACTTGAACGGCTATCACAGGGACATACTGGGAGTGATGCAAACCATGTGCCTGAAGTGGGGAAAGCGACTAGGTAATTAATTATTTTTAGCCGCAACCTAGTCAGCAAAAATTTCCACCTTTCATTTAGATCAATTTATAAGTAAAGTGCGGGTTCTCTTTGCAGCCGGAAGGAAGGCTCTCGATGATTAGGCATGTTACAAGTAATATCTGTCCACTGATGACTTTGGTAAAAAAGAGATTTAACAGAGGCAGATGAAACATTCTTTAGGGAGTCAGGATTTGTGTAATATTCTGCAACGTCCATATTAGTAAAATTCAATTTGACATATCTTAACCAGGGTATGTCTAGGCTTTTATTCATCCCCATGCAGTCAGCTAATATTGTCCTACAGAGGGTAGCCTCAGGATTCTTCCCACATTTTCAACCAGAGCAACAGTGGTTGTAATGCAATGTTATCTTTCAGGTAACTCATTCCTACTTCATTATGGCAAAAAGCAACAGGGGAGCTCTGGGGCACTGAACGAAGTCTCCTTACAAATGTATTTTCCATTATTTGTAATGATTCACAGTTTACATGTCCTCAGACTCCAGCCCGAAGGTTACCACTGAAAGACTCTTGCTCTTATAAATGCATAAATTCCTTCTTGTGTAATGGACAGTTCATCCTGCACATTCTTGAATTTCTGATATTTACTGTCATTATCATGAGGTCGAGCATGTGTTTCCCAGGACTGATGCATAATAATGTCTTTTAGAATCAATCATTTTTATTGTGTGGTAGCATGGTGATGAGTACACAGCTGAACTGCCTACATATGGTTGCCGGCAGAGCGAGAGAAATTGGCAGTATACAGCGTTCAGGTCTACATCCGGAGTGAGACCTCGCAAGGAATTCAAGCTTTGGGAATTGGTTAGTGTGCCCAGTCCAGATTACCACAAAAAATTAACAAACAAAGAAGGAAACAGCCCCATCCACCCTAACCCATCCTTCACCCTCACTCCGCATCAGTTAGGCCCTACCTAAGTCACTTCGCCATAGTCATCTATAACAGTGGTCAATTATTTAACAATGTTATCTGTGGATGAACCGGGTGGTTCTGACGGAATAAGCTGTAGAATTTGCAGATACTTCGCGCATGTGACTTTCCTCATATCCCTGGTAAGGATCTGCAGGTAAGGGGATCACAACTTCGCGAACATGTTGCCTTTCCTGTCTACGCCAGGCGATAAGCGTCCCATGGCTAAGAGGTGCCCTAGTCGGTGGATCCAGTCTTGTGGCTCAGGGACTGTCGAAGAACCTCACTGCGTCAAGAGCACCTGCCGCGCTGCAAGCAAAGCCAATGCAATCTACCTATCCCTTAATGATTTCAGCGGGAAAAAATTAGGATGGGGAAAACCTAGTAGTGTATGCTCAGGAACCCCTGGTAATGTAATCTGAAATGCTGCATCAACATCGTCCATGATCGCCTACCAGTAGCGCATTAGTTTCGGGCAATGCCAGAGCAAGTGAACAAGAGTACCAGTTAGGCCATACCCCCGCCAGCAGAGGTCTGACTTCGACTTGTCCCAACAGTGAACGCGCGCCGGTGTATAATACCAGTAAGTAACCACTTTATATGCAGATTCCGCTCCTGCTGTGTTGTGTGCCATGTGATGTATTCGATAAAACATGTGATCCCACTCTTTAGTTGATAAGGGCCTCCCCAGCTCAGTCTCCCACCTTACTTGCGCTTCTGTGGGTCTCCTCTTGGGTGTGCAGTAATCATGGTATAATGCTCAGATATGAGTTTGCGATCATCCTTTTAGCAAACCAGACACTTTTCAAAGGAAGTCAGAGGACGGGACATCAGGGCACAGTTCTCAGCACGCGTAACCCAGTGTGCAACTTGTGTGTAGTGAAAGGTATCAGAAGGCGGTAAGTCATAATCTTTACACAGTTGGGTAAAAGGGATCAAGCCCTCAATATCGAAAAGGGACCCCACTCTCTTGCACCCCTCTTCCCTCCAGCAATGAAAGACTGGGGAAGCACGTCCTGGCTGAAAGTCAGGATTATCCACAATAGGGGACATAGGAGACAGAAATGTTGTCCAGCCCTTTGGCCCTGCCAACCGATTCCACACCTTAAGCGTCGGGGAGGTAACCGGTGATGAGTTCAGCCCCCAAGCCCTATGTTTGCAAGGGAGACACAATTCTCGCCATATATTCTGTCCGGCCACTGATTGGTCCATGAAGTTCCAGTGTTTACTGGATAGTGGCCTATTCCATTCAACAATGTAGCAAAGGCATGGCGCTTGATAGTACGCACCCAGCAACGGAAAACCTAGCCCCCCTTGTGACTTCGGGGAGGCAACGTGTGCAAGCGAGAGGCGAGGTTTCTTATTCTCCCATATAAATTAGTTGAGTAGCCCTTGTCATTTCCGAAGCGCACCCGGCGGCGGGGTCAGTGACAGCATTTGAAAGATGTAAAGAATGCTTGGGAGTACTGTCATCTTCACCGCTGCTATCCTCCCGAACCACGCCAATTTGAGGCTCGACCAGGCGGCCAGCGCCTTGGCAGTTTGCTCCATCAGCGTGGTGTAATTGAGGGAGACCGTTTTAGCGAGGGTTGAGGTTAGTCGAAGACCCAGGTAGGTGATGTCTGTGGGCACCCAATGGAATGCAAAGTCACGCTGTAGATCCATAACCTCATTCTCTGGAATCAATATATTGAGAATCTGCGACTTAGCGAAGTTAACCTTGAACCCCCGCCACAGTCCCAAAAGCCGTAAGCTCCCAAGTCAGGGACTGCACTGTCAGCCGGGGCTGAGTGAGCTACAGAATAAAATTATCCGCATACATACTGATTTTGTGTATGTCAGCTCCAAATTTGAGCCCAACAATGTCAGGATTTGACCGAATGCGCTGAGCTAATGGCTCCATATAGAGCGCAAATAAAAGGGGGGATAAGGGACAGCCCTGATGTGTTCCCCGTGCTATCGGGAAAATACAATTTACATCCATTAATCCGCACTGAGGCTGTGGGGGAAGTGTCTAAACAGCGAACCCAGCGGATAAAGTTATCACCGAATCCATATGCGCGCAACACCGCGAACAAGAATTCCCAACCAACGCGGTCAAAGGCCTCCTCCGCACCGATCAAGAGCAAGAGGGCCTGTGTCCGCGAGCGGTGCACAAGGTCAATGAAATGCAACACTCTTTTAGAATTGTCACCCCTTGCCGAGTAGGTATAAAACCTAATTGATCCGGATCTACGATATCAGCCATATGGAGGTTAAAGCGTGACACTAAGATGCCTGCAAACAATTTTGCATCAATATTAAGAAGTGATATGGGTATGACCCGCATTCTTTGGGCTCTTTCCCGGGTTTCAGAATAACAGAAATTGCCGCTTCGGACATTGTGGGCGCCACTTCCCCGGTATCCAAAAAGGAGTTAAAAAGCTGCATTAAAAAGGGAGCCAGCTCTACACAGAATATTTTATAAAACACGGCCGGGAAACCATCAGGCCCCGGTGACTTAGCTACCTTCAACCTCGAGATCGCTGAAATGACCTCTTCTATACGAATAGCTGAATCTAAAGCCTCAGCCGAAGAAGTGGGTAAGGGAGAGATATTGCAGGAGCCCAAATATACCTCTGGGTCATGCAAGGGGGCGTCTTCCTTAGTACAAAGGCATCGATAAAAATCGCAGAAGGAGTCGACGATAAGGGCATCTTTGGTGTGTTCCATCCCTTTCTGGTGCAAACGGAGTGAATTGCGGACCTCTGCTCTTGCGCCCGCAATCTGTGTGCTAGCATTTTCCCACACTTATACCCACTGAGGTAGAATTTGTGCCGCAGCCTCAGAAGAGCATGCTCAGCCCTATCTAAGTCCAGGTGTATCAGCATTCGCCGCCGTGTTTCCCATTCCCTCCATACCCTTGGACCCCCGTCCATTTATGGACCGCTTCTAGTTCTCCCACCTCCCTTTCTAAATCCATGCGCTTCTCTCTCCGTATTCTCGAAAATGATGCCACAATCGCGATGAACTCAACCCGCACCACTAATTTGAAAGCCTCCCAAACCACAGCAAGGGAAGTATCCCCCGGTCATTCTCAGTGAAGTAGTGGACTATAGTATCTCGGATCCGCTTGGTAATTTCTTCATAGTGGAGGAGGGATTCACAGAGTCTTCACCCCGGCGGGGCTGAGTGCAAGCAACGCGCCGGCAGAAGCACAGAGATAAGAGCATGATCTGAGAGGGAGCGGGGGTAATATTCGCGAAGTGCAAGTTGGGGAGGAGAGATGAGGAAGCTAAAAAGTGATCGAGACGTGCATATGTTTTGTGCGCTGCTGAGAAGTGTGTATAGTCAAGCTTGCTTGGGTGTTGCATCCGCCACACATCACACAACCCACAGTCAGCAAACCACTGCTTCCTAGTCTGCGAAAGCATCCCTGTTTGATGCGATCTTTGCCCCGATCTATCCAGGTCCAGATCCATGACAACATTCAAATCCCCCCTGACCAAAAGCGCTACGTCAGGAGAAGCAAGAACCTCAGACAGTGCCATGCGCAGAAAGGGCTCTTGTCGTTCATTAGGTGCATATAAAGACCCTATTGTAAGATGTACATCCCCCCATTGCACCTGAACACCCAAAAAACTCCCTTTAACCTCTGCCAATGTGGAGACTACCTTGCACTGAGAACGCGTGCTGAATAGGATCGCCACCCCGTTTTTCTTGGATGGATCAGATAACCAGAATTTTTGTGGGAAGGGACTATCCCTCATGCGCCTGGTATCTTTAGCTAAAAGATGGGTTTCCTGGGGCAGGCAGATATCGCTATTGGCGCTCTCCAGAAGTGAGAGGATAGCTGAGCGTTTTACAGGATTATTCAACCCTCGGACATTTAGGCTAATTACTTTCAAATCCCTACCTATCCTGATATTGAGGGGGGGGGGGGGGGGGGGGGTAAGGCTAAGTACTCGCGCACGCCCAAGTAACTCCAGCACGGCACAGATTATCCCGTACAATCTAATCGCCTGCCAAACTCTCCCATGAACTGACACGGAGCCCCAAAATAACACCCAAAAAGCCCCAACCCCAAACAAAAAAAAAACGCGAAGCATTGAAAGGAAACAAGGTAAACCAGTAAACATGACAACATTTTGTCTTGGCGATCAATGTCCAAGGGGGTCATATCGCAAACCCAGTCAGCACCAGGTAAGACGTAACTACCACCCCAAGGGCCAGGGAGTGGTGCACTGCATACAGTTGGACTGATCCATCCCTCCAGCACCAATTAATGAACCCAGGTGGATGCCAGATCGCAGTAAAATAAAGGGGCATCAGGACCTTCTGTGACTAGTGATACAGAGGAAAGGGCTGCATCGCGTTCCAGTTTACTAGTGGCCATGTCAGGTTTGGAGCTTGCTGGTGATTTCCCCACCCGCTGCCAGTCCGAAGAGCGCCTTCTTCTGCGAAGGAAGGACTTGTCATCCCCAGCCGAGGCAGGAATCTTCTTGAGACCAAAAGTGTCAAACGCCTCCTTTAAGGATCAAATCTGCCAAAGTTTGCCTTGATATTTGAAAATGATGCGGAACGGGTGGCCCCAGGCGTAGGGAATACCCTTCCCGCGAAGGTGGTTGGCGATAGGCTTGAATTCCCTGCCTTTAAGCAATGTAGAGGCAGCTAAATCTTGGAAGAGCGTAGGCTGGTGACCACAGGACTGCAACGGATTAAGATTTCGCACTTTACGGAGGATACGCTTTTTCAATTGAAAGTCATGGACACAGACAAGGATATCTGGCGTGGGAGCCTTAGGCCCACGCCGGAGACCCACTCAATGAACTCGATCCATTGGAATCTGCTGAACCTCTTCATCCCGAGGATCTGCTGAAACAGAGCGGTAACGTAGGCACGAAGGTCGTCACCTTCCTCTTTCCAAGGAACCTTGTGGATCCGAATATTATTACGTCTGGAGCGGTTCTCCAGGTCCTCCGCGTGAGCCTGTAGTTCAACGTTCTGCTCCTTCAGGTGAAGCATCTCTTGCTGCAGCTGGTGTATATCATCTTCCATACCCAGGTCGTGCTATTCCAAAGTAGCCACTCTTTCTCCAATGCTATCCACATCACGCCTAACCTCTCTGGTGTCTTGACCTCTGATTGCGGTGCCGAGTGCCCTGAAGATTACTGAAGGAGGTCCTTCAATGACTTTTCCCTTCGTCCTCTGGCTGACGACATGAGGACTCACTCAGCTCTCCGCCACCTGCACCAACCTTCTCCCGGCACCACCGTAGAGGGCAGCGTGCTAAACCCCCCAGCAAAACCCCTCTTGTACTGCTAGGCGTGGTCAACCAGTCAGACCCACGAGCGTGTACAGGCTTCAGTGGTAGAATCATAGCAGACACCCTCAACTCTCCTCCACTCCATCTGCCTAATCACGGGCCGACCAATCCCCTCCTACCCGGTACCCCCACCCAGCTCAGCTCTGAGTCAAGCTGGGGAGGCGTCAGGTAACCACAGCGCGCCAAGCTGAAGTGAAGGGCCCCAGGGCCACGTAGCTGCTGGACTGCTTAAAATGAAGAGGAAAACTCAGCCCGCCACCTCGAAGGCCTCATTCATCAAGCAGCGTGGGGGGAGGGGAGCGCTCTAATAATGGTGCCACTCGCTCTCTTTGTGCTTAGGCATTCCGCAGAATGTTAGGGCAGAGGACCCTCCGGGGCCCACACAGGGGGAAGCACCCTCCACATCGTAAATTCCCAATGGCACGGCAGGCGCCGCGCACTGGAGGCACCGTCCACCGATTTGCGGACCACAATCAGCCCCATGTCATCCCAAGTGCCACCAGCTCTCCACTCATCACATTCAGATCCAGTTGACAACCAGGGCCCCGCCTCTACTTACCATGCAGGAGGAGCACTATACCGGCGTCGGGCCGATCGGCAGACCAGGGGCCTAGGCTCAGCAAGCAGCAACTGCTGATCAGTAAATTGGTGCCAGGTCTGCAAGGTCTCTCCACTTCCCTCAAACCTCACAACATCAGATAGCCAGCCAACCAACCAGACGGGGCTCGCGCCAAACTGGCCAGCCTCAGACAGCAGGGGGACCTCTCAAGGAAAGGCACTCTGTTTCCCGCAGCTCGCAGCCACCGGCGATGACTACCTCCACAACCTGCACCGTCCGCCGACCTCGGACCGAATCTGTGTAGCTAGGCCGAGCCCCATCGATTAGGCCCTCCGCTCCTCGCCTCACCTCACTCAGGGTAGCACCTCCTCTGGCTACACAGCACAGCTCGCTCGCGGGGGCCTTAACCGCCGTCTGGGCTGCCAAAGCAATGGGGACGATTACGGACGGCCTTCAGGCCCACTCGGCCCCTCCACCACCGGTCTAGGCACCCGGTCCGGCAAGGCAGGGAAGCTTAAAATGGCCCGACTCCCAGCTGTATTCAGTGCGTCCTCAACAGCCGCCTCACAGCTCCATTCAGCATTTCGGGGAACAGCTTTCAAGGGAGACGCACCTCCGCCTTCACTGTCTGGCGATCTCGGTGCGCAGTTAGGCCGGGGTCCCGCAGAGAACACGGGCCGCACCGGGCCCGCCGGGGCCGGAAAGGCCACGGTAAGCAGGCAAAGCCCCGAGATTTTGATCTTTTCCCAGATGGTGCACAACGGTGTAGTCATACTCTTGAAGTCTCAGCCCCCACCACTCAATGTGAGAGGGTAACTTGGCCTTTAAAATGCCAAAGATAGTAAACAGTACTTGGTGATCAGTAACAAGCGTAACATTTATCCCACACTGAAACACATGAAAGTGTTCGCAATCCCGCACAAGAGCTAGACATTCTTTCTCAGGTTCCGAGTAGGTTCGATCAGTCTGTGACAAACTTCAGCCGGTATTAACCACAATGTGCCTTCACACGTTTGCATATCCACTATGTTGGGCAAAAATTGTGCCCAAATCCACTGGGCTGGCATCCACAACAATCCCGGTATGCAATCTCAGATCAAAGTAATCAATTTCAACAAAGCATTTTCAGTTGCATGTTTAATTGCTTAAAACATTGATAACACTCATGGAACCACTGAAATTTCCTCTCTCAATGGGGCACTCACAGAAGCAAGGTCACAGTTGTACCTGGAATAGTAGCTGTCTTTCCCAAGAAAAGAACACAGCATTGTTACATCTTGGCAGGGGGAGGGAGGTAGATGACCAAGCCTGAACTTGGCTGGATCTGGAGTCATTCCCTCTTCCAAGATAATGTGCCCAAAGAAGTTTAGTCTTGTGCATTTCACACTTTTCAGCATTCAATGTAAGATCTGCAGCAGCAGGTAGATGGCACAATTGTGTAAGAGCTCTTTCATGTTCCTTTCGTGTGGCCCCAAATAGTATATCATCACTGTAATTGAAGGCATGCGTGACAGGTCGTATAATTTGTCGAATGACATCTTGGAAAAGTTTATATCTGAAAAAACCAACATGAATTGAAAAGTAAGTAATGTACCTGCAGTTTTCTTTCAGTTCGAGCTAATGATATCCTTTGTTCAGATCAAGGTGCGAAAAGCCTTTAGCACCAATCAACTGAGTAATCATTTTGGCAATGTGTGGACCTGGGTGTCGTTTTCTTTCGATTGCTTAGTTTGCTTGACGCATATCAACACAGATTCGCACAGACTCTCCACTGTCCTTTTTTGGTACCACCTCTATCAGCGAAACCCATGGCGTTGGACCAGTAGAAAGCTCAAAGATATCATGTTTCAGTAAAGTCTAAATTTCTTTCTCAACAACCTCTTGTAGATGAAATGCAATTCAACTATGTCTTTGAGCAACACAACAAATGTCCTCATTAATGTGGAGCTGCACTTTCATGGTCTTAAGCTTTCATAATCCATGAAACAATAACGTAAAATGATTCACTATGTTGTGATGAGCATTGATGTTGTAATTCACAGAAATTAGTACCATGTCAGCGCAGTGCTGAAGTTGTGCAAACCAGCACTTAACAAAGTGCCATGAAGACATGGATTGGTGCTTGTACCTTAGTCTTTTTATGTTTTATAGTTGCCATAAATGAACTTTGACTTTGCAATGGTGTATAGGCTGCCCACGTGTAGACTTTGGTTTTCAATCGTGTGAGACAGGGTACCGGAGACAGTTCATGGTACTTTTCGGCTAGCATGATATTTATCGACACATCACTGTCTATGATAAATGGAATATAGCAGCCATTAACTTTCAGTTTTATTTTAGGACAATATTCAAATGAATGTCATGATTTCACTTCTTGATTCTTTTCTGACTTGTATTATTTCTTGCAAGAAATCAGACCTACATGCACACATCTTTCAGTTGTCCGCATTGACATTGCACACTCATCTTCGTCACTGTCGCTCGAAGAGGAATTGGATGACCATAGGCCTCTTTCAGTTTCTGCTTGCCTTAAATTATGTTGCCGTTTACTTCGGTGGGTGTTACTCGAATACTTCTGGATCTTTCTGGCAGCCATTTTGTCTTCACAACGTAACACACTGGCAGCCGTTTTGTCTACTTTTACTCCCGCTTTGCAAACCGTTACAAAAGGGTTTTCTTTACCACAACCTTTACATATGTGCCCATTGGCAGGACATTTACCGTCATGTGGAAAGGAAAATCCACATCAAAAGCACAGCTTTTTCTTCTTCAGTTACCTCTCCCTGCTGCCTTCTACATGTGTTTTTTTTTGCTTTTCATATCCAACGCTGATTCACTCAGGACTCCTCCAGCTTCCATGTCTGCCCTTATTTATCGGCACGTTCTTCAGTGCCATGAACACATACTCATTAATGAGCTTTTTTCTCAGCATTCGGCATCTGAAGGAATCCGATAGGCACCTATCTATGACTCTGAGACGAATGGCTTCCTCGTCATTGAATTTGTTGAACTTCCAGTGTTTGATGAGCATTTCAAGTCTCTCAACAAATTCATCCATCGTTTCACCATCTCGCTGTCTCTCCTTTCATAGTCAACATTCAACATCGGATTGTACTTGCCGTTCAATGCCACTTTGACATCCTGCTAAGATAGTCTGTACACCTGTGGTATCTTCTTTATCACTTCCTTTACTCCTTCTCCTGCTAAGTTCTTAAGATATTTGATGAACTTTTTGTCATCAGTTGTTTCTAACGCATCAATTAAATCATCAAAGGTCCATCCAAACAGTCCATCGTCACCAAAACTCAGCTTTTTGGCGGTATCAAATGAAGACGGGGATTTTAAGAAACTGGCTCATCATAGTTTGTGCTGTTTTCTGCAGCTGCTGCCAGGATTATATGCTGTTCAGGCCACACTTGACCTACAGTGTCTACCGGCCCGATGTCACCGCTGCAGGCATCAGCCCGCTGACTATTTATAGGCCCGTCGTACCCAACCTTCTGCATTGTACCTGGTTTACTCCGCCTTTGCCTTTGTTTGTGTTTATCTGCATCCCCTCACAGCGTTCTCATGCTTCTGGCTGTCGCTGCTTGTTGCACTTTCTATTCCTGGTAGTCATCGCCTTTAGTATCACCGTACTGTAGAAATAATGGCTCTGTGTTACATTGTGGTGTCGCACTTCTTATCTCGGTCGTATTAGCAATTTTCTGACTGACAATAAATGAAGCTTTCCGTGGGGCCTTAACTTTGTACTGGCTAAAGTTGCTCTTTGACTTCACATATGGCAGTCATCAATTCTTCACTTCGACTGAGGCGCATGTGGCAAACACAAGCAGTTTCTGGGAGCGCACTCTCGACTCTTCGGGTTGAGGGGTTTACGTATCCCCTATCTTTTCACCAGTTGTAGCACCTTCCTCAAACCGGTAGCATGTAAATGACTGACGCTTCACACAGAACTTGGTATTACACGTCTTCATTATCTAGAGTGTAACCGGTAATCAACACATACTGCATCATACATTTTATTAACCACACCCAATCACTTACGTCACTAGTCACGCAGTCCGTTAGGGATTTTAGGGGTCCCGCGCTCTACAATGCAGGTGAAAGCACTGTGAGCGTTTGTTTTGAAGAAACGTTCATTCATGACTATATGAGTTTAACTTACCACATTAGGTCACCATTTTGGGCGGGCCAGGTAGAGATATTTTATGCATCCTCTCCAGCACTCTGGAAATCCCCACCAGTGGCAGTCTATTGCAGTGACAGAAATTCTGCTGAGGTCTTGGACTATAAGATCAGTCCATTTAGGCCTACACTTATTCATTCTTACAGCTACCCATCAATACATGCACTTTCTCATTCACCCCTTCAACCAAGCATTCATCTACACAACCATGCATTCATAAACCCACTCCCCCAGTAATTATTCAGGTATTTAGCCACTTATACTTACATCCATGCCATCACTTATCCACCTAAGCATTTACACAGTCACACATTCACCCACTCATACACCCAACCACATAGAGAATTATTAATCTATAAAGAAGCACTTTCACTTTGAAAATGGCCGGAACAATTGGTTTTGCCAATGTGTATTTAGGAGTTGTTGGACGTTTTGGGCATTTTTGTAAAAAATATTATCACCTCCCATACTTGGAATTTGAGTACTGGTTCTATGATGATTTTAACCCCTTCACAAAATTTGTTGGCACACTTTTAATGGTTGTTTGATGGAACAACGCTGGGAAATAGTCTGCATGCCTTTACCAACCATTTTTTACTCCCTATTTTTTTAGATTGCATATGCTTTTACAACGTATACCTTTACCACTCATTGTTTACATATTTATATATAAACAATGTATTTGCCTGGGGAGACCCCCACACCTCTGAACTTACCTAAAATGCGTGGTAAAGGCATGCGTTATAAAAGCAAATGCGTTCTAAAATCATGCATAGTAAAAAATGTGTTGTAAAGGTACAACATGGTAATAGCCTTGTGTAAAAGCTTTTTCCCACTTTTAATTTATTTTTCGCAATTTAGGATATTCAAGGTAAACAAGTAGTAGTTCTTCTGTGTTCATTCATCACATTCCAGCATATTTGAAGACCATAACAAAAACCCATATGTCTGCGCTCCAGTTTTTCCTGGATCTATACAAGTCATTCGTATTCCCGCCATATTCTGGTATTCTTCCCATTCCTACTATATTTTTTAGTTCTTTATACCCTGGCAGTTTAGATTGACAATTCTAAAAGCTTACATAGTCCATGCCTGCTTTCCATTTGCTACTGCTTTGGACTTCAGGCTTCCTCCTGCTTTGTGCAGCGTCCCATTTGGCTAGACCCAGCTTCATCCCAACTATGCTTTCTGGCACCCACCGAGGCCGAGCTCCTCCAGAATGTCCAACAGTGCTACCTGAAGGGCAAGTGTGATGTGCCTGTCAAGCATCTCATTGAAGATGTGAGCTTATGTTCTCAGTAGATCTTAATGGTGCTGCAGCTTCACATTGTGGAATAGAAATGTTAGGTCCACTCCTTCATCTTCTCTTCGGGGAAAACCTTAAATTTCATCCTCTTCACCTAACTTCTGCAGCAAGCCTCAAATTCACACACTACAAGCCTGGACGCTAATGGAGGAACATGCCCACAGACATTCCGTAAATAGTGTGCAGTGGTGGTGACGTTACATGACTGAAAACATCTAGACCAAGTGGTGGTTTTCATTTACTCAACGGCATGTTAAAACCACTGCAGGATCCTGTGTCGGCGACCACTTCTGATACCACCGTGAAAGTGATTTGAAGGATCCACCTTGGTGGCACTGTGCAGTTGTTTTTCTTTCCTGGTGCAATGTCAGCATGCAAGCTTCCTGTTCATTTCTGTTTATTTGTGCATGGTTGGCTTGCATACGCTGCACTCTGCCTCTGGCTTTTGCTGAAAAGAAATTGATCTATGTAAAATGTAATTAGGTTGGTCACATTTGATTTGCTGAGGCATTCAAGTGAATGCTTTTTGTAACCTAAACAGCCCAACCTTTCTTAGTCAACCTTCAGGCTTTTTGTGCACAGTTATTTCTGACAGTTGTGGACAGAATTGCTCATTAATTATGTATTAAGATGTGGCACAACCTGGACTGTAAGGCCTTCTTGTGGAAATGCAGCTCCCACTGCATGGCGGCTTTCCCCTCCACTGTTAGGAAGGCAATGGCAGGATTGCGATGATTGGTGATGTTGTATATTATAAATCCTATTAAATAAAGCATGTAATAAACAGCAGAACCGATAGAGCAACTAAGCTATAGAAATGTACTTCCGTTTTTATGACAAGCAACACTGCCATGAATTGTATATTGTACTATACTTCATTCATCATAGTGAAAAGGGTATCTTTCATTCTCCAGGACTGGCTCTTTCATGGATTCCCTTAGTTAAATTATTCCTAGTCATCAGGCCAGGAGTCCTCATTAGTCAATGTTTAAAGCAGTGTACTTATTCAATTGATTAACTTTGTAGCAGCAATATACTGCTTGTAGTCCAGCTACATTATTATTTGACCCAGATTGAGGCTGATGCCAGAGGTGAACTCCCCCAAGAATCTCAACTGCACTACAATGAAAAATGTTATAACATTTGTGAACAAAAATATTCAATTCTGTTAAGGACACGGGGGAGGAGATTATGCACTCTCCTCTATGCTTAATAACATAGCAACCATGTAAACAATACACCATTAGACAAAGTTGCAGTAGAACAACTACAATACCCAGAGTCCCAAACCTAAAAGTACAAATTCCAACTGTAAGTCCATCCATTAACCATTTAGAGCCTAGGATGCTCTATTAACAGACTGTGGAACATATGAAACGCCACTTCTTGATGCAAGGAAGAAATCCCTTTGAGTGTCCAAACCATAAAACTCATTCTTGCTTCAGATCTGAAACTGAAAAGAATACACCAGCTCAGCAATTTAACTGTATCAGAAACATCATAGGGTGGCCAGATCATAAACAAAATCAATAATAAACATTATTTCAGTACTCTAATACAATAAAAGGGATCAGCACGTGATAAAAAATATTCTATAACATGCTGGCGGGGTAATTTTCACCTCCATGTCCTAAATAGAATTGAAAATTCTTGCTCAGGAATGTTATAAAATGTTCTATACTATGAGGATTGGTGACTTTAGATTATAAAATTTTAAAGCTTATCAACAATTATCAAAACAGGATAACTTACTGGTTTATGATAAAACTCCTTAAACATACAATCCGAGGACCAATCTGCCATGCCAATATTTCCCCCCAGTTGCCTCTAACTGACTTGGCCCCAAAAATGGAAATATCCACCCCAGCTTCTGTTAGAAGCCATTTCACAGAAAGGGCTAGTGTAGGGAAAACACAGGAGCTTAAGTGAGTAGTAACAGAATTGACTGGTGACTTACAGGAGAACTGAGGGGAGCAGTAACTCTCTTGTACTAATGGGGACAATGAACCACACAAAGCTTCGGGTCTCCTGAAAGTGTTGGGAATAGAACCTGTATAGTTGCTGATATAGTTGTTTTGGTAATTACAAAAAATATTCCTTCCTGGGTGAACAACCTGCCTGCTAAATTAAGTGCCCGAATATTGGATACTTGCTTGCAAGTGACCAGGCAAAGTAAATGCTGAGTTTAGCTGAAAGTTTTTTCCTAGAAAAGGAAGAATTATCTGGCCGGGCCTGAAGAAACTTGAGGACCAGGGAAACAAACCCAAAAAAGGAATATTTTATTTAGGTGGAGCAGAAAACCTCACACCCCCAAAGAACTTGGATACTAGAGAATGCTCACCAACTTAGCAGTGGGAAGATGGCCGGTGGAAATCGCCGATCTCTAAGAGTTGGCCATTCTGTAAGGCCATCGGACACTAAGGATGCTATAAAATTCATGACATAAATTACATCTGCTGCCATGGGATCCCACCCCGTTCCACGCACCAGCATGACCATATTTTCCAAGCTACCTGATACCTCTTGTGAATTGAGTCTGCCAGGGCCCTGTCGGTGAGATCAAGAGCTCGTTTAAAAAGTCCTGCCACTTGCCAGCATCTCTGGAAAGTCTCCATCCTATCAACCTATACTATTGATTAATGGTCAATAGATGTTGTTACCTCTGAGTGTCGAAAAGAAGGTCGGGGAATCCAGGAAATAAGAGAGGGCAGTTGTAAGACAGTCCCAGTAAGATAGGGAACCAACTCTGTGTTCTCCACAGGGGAAAGATCAGTATCAAGTCTACCAATTGATTCCTGACCTGGAGGGCTTCTCTCAGGAGCATGCAGAAGGGGGAAAAGGCATAATTCAGTCCAGTCCATTTCTGCAAGAAGACATCCATTGCTTGTGCCTTAGGATCCAGTCTTCAACTGAAGACGGATTGTAATTGGTACGTCAGACATATGCATAAAGATTCATTTAATACGAATCCCACTTCTTCATGATCTGGTAAATAAGCACAGATCATGTTTCCAGTCACTGGAATCCCTAAGATGAAGAGAGTTCCAATCGGTCACTGGGTCCTGCTTAACCAAAAGGTAAAGAGCTATCACTTAGACCTGATTTTGAAGGCAACAAAGCCAGAAATCTTTGGCAATCGCCACTAGAAGAGGCAATCTGGTCCCTCCTAGGCTGTTAATGTATTGGACCGTCGAAACGTGTCCATTTTCAAAAGTATAAAACATTGAGCTTGTTGGGGAGAAAAAGATTTAAGTAGTAAAAGAACCTGCTAGCAGTTCTAGGCAATTGATGTGTAAGGAAAGGTAGTCCTTAAACCGTCTGCCTACTGTTGTCAAATCTCCACATCGAGGGTCCAGCCCAAATGGCTGCTGTTTATCACCATGTTCAGAACAAGCCCAAAAATGGCCTCTCCATCTCATGCCGCCATGTGATTGAGCCACCATTGTAATTCTTGACGTACTTCCGGGGTTAGAACCACCTGATCTGAGTAACATATGCCTTTCCACAAGGGCAAGATTTTGGGACATTTAAGAGCATGATAATGGAGAGAGCTAGGAAGATCACTTGAATGGACGACACCAGAAGCTCTATCAATCTCGCTAGCTAGTAAAAATTGAGGGTTTGCTTCATGAAAGCTCTGTGGATCTCCTTCAATATAGCTCTGATCTTTTGGACTAGGAGAGCTAGGGGGGCTGAAACTGAATCTGTTGTGATCCCAAAAAAGGCTATTTACTGCGTTGAGAATAGGTTCGATTTAGAGTGGTTTATGACTAAATCCAGCGACTCCAGAAGGGAAATTGTGAGATCTAAGTATTGGTTAAGCAAGTTTGGATTTTGTGTATCAACAAGAATTTGTCCAAGTAGATGATTAATCAAATACCTGTGGCTCTTATTATTCTACTAAAGGCTTGAGCAACTTTGTAAAACATCAAGGAGCTAAGGAGAGTCTAAAGGGCATTGCCAAGAATTTGTAAGTGAGTTGTTTCCACTGAAACTGCAAGAAGCGTTGATGAGGTTGAAAGATCAGAACTGCCGGATAAGCATCTTTCAAGTCTAGATAGACCATGAAATCACCTTCTCTTAAGAGATCTTGCAACAAATGGATCCCTTTATCTTAAATTGCCTGTAGAGGATTCAGGAGTTAAATTATTTGAGATTGATTACCTTATTTGATGCCAAAAATAGCTGGCAGCCGTTAATTGAAGCCAAAATATCTAAGCTTATTAAAACTATGGGGGCGGTCTCACAGTTTGCATGTAGGCTAGGATGGTGGGCAGGGCCGCATTGGCAGTAGCGGGCCCTGGGCATTTCCCAAGTGGGCCGCCAGGGTGGGGTCCAGTTGTGGCCCGAATCACCCAACATGCGATCTCTCCAGCGCTTGTACGCATACCGCTGTGGAACCCTTCCTGGCTTTTCCCTGTGAGGCGCCCACTCCTGGGCACCCCCAAGGTGAAGCCAGGCATCCTAGCGCTGTTGGGGCCATTGTGGAGATTAACCACATGGCTGCTGCGGGGATTTTTGCGCTGTGCTGCAAATTGCTCTTTTGCTGCAGTTATGACGAGCTCAGCTCGTCATCAGCACACGACACCCGTGGGTGATGACGAGCTGAGCTCGTCATCAGCATCGAAAGGGTTAAGCAAGCTATTGCCAGAGTTGCAGAATGGGACCCATGATTAGAATAGGCACCGAGGCGAGAATTATCAGGTCCGATGAAATTGAGCCCAAGACCCGCCGAGGCAGGAATTGAACCCTGGTCCTGGGCCAGACCTCTGCATCAGGGTCTGCCGCTCTAACCATTGAGCCACACTTCTCCACGAAAAAAGGTAAAAAGTGTACAGCCCACACATACACTTGACCTGTTTTCAATTATTGTTGCAGTCCCTTATTGTGGTGATGTGCACTGGGGAAGGAAAAAAAATCTCCTGATGGTTGTCTCCGACAGATTGGTAGTAAGTCAGAGAGAAATACATACCTGAAGTTCACCAGCTCCTGCCACCTTTTAGCCCAAAGGACTGAATAAAATGGCGCTAGCGCGGAAAATAAGCGAAAGGTGCCTGACCTGCTGGGGACACAATGGAATCCAAGAATAACCATTGACCTAAAGTCTGGGCGCTGAAGAAGAACAGGCAAAATTCAAGGCATACAATTAATGGTAATAATACAAGCACAAGTCACTGATGGAAAACGAGGTGCTTAACGTGACCGCTGAGTAGCAAAAAAAATGCTGTTCATATGTTACTCAGCCTTTTAAAAGCTTGTCCTAGGCTCAGATTGGTCAATGGGCGGACTACTGTTGGAATTTGTAGTTTTTGGCTTGGAACTCTGAATTTTGTCGTTTTTCTACTGCAACTCGGTCTAATGGTGTATTGTTTACATGGCTGCTATGTTAATAAAGCAAAGAAGAGACTAGGGGCCAGATGTAGTAGAGAAAATACCGGTCGGTAACAGCCGATTTCGGCCGTTACCGACCGGTATTTAGGATTTGGCATGTAGGGGCCATCATTTTACAGAATCGGTAAATTTACCGATTCAGTAAATTTACTGATTCTGTAAAATACTGAATCGGTAATTTTACCGATTCGGTAAATCCACATGTAGGTGACACTCCTAAGAGTGTCACAGGCCCTTAAGAATCGGTATTTTACCACCCAATCCAATTGGGTGGTTTAAATACCGAATTCAGGTGTGCATGCACATCTGTGCATGCACACCTGTGGAATGTGACACACAGACATGCCCTTAGGGCATGTCTGTGTGCCACATGGCACACAAGTCCGGAATTGGGGTGCTAGAGGGTGTCAAAGTGACACCCCCTGCACACTTGCAGGATTCAGTATTTACCGATTCGGTAAATACAGAATCGGTATTGCCCATTGATTCCTATGGGCTTCATGGCCCATAGGAATCAATGGGCAATACCGATTCGGTATTTACCGAATCGGTAAATACCGAATCCTACCGATTCGGTAATTCTTAAATTCGAATTACCTACATCTCCCCCCTTCATATTTACCGACTCTTAAATAACGAATCGGTAAAATTCGGTATTTAAGAGTCGGTAAATATGAATTACCTACATCTGGCCCTAGATAATCTGAGGCCTCAGGTCCTGACATAGCATTAGTAATTCATGTTAGTTCCACTGCTGGCACTGTTGTAGAATATTATTTCTTCATTAAGTAAACTAGATTCTAAATTTTCTTTTAATTGTTGCCCCATGCACAAGTCTCTAGGTTTTGTTTTCTATCATGCCTTCTACCAGGGTTTCCAAAATGATTCTGTCACAGAATCCAGTTGCCAGTGTCCCTATTAATGCTCTTACCACTCTGCTGCTAGCCCGAGACCCTTCAATGGCCACCACAGACAACTGGAAGTCTAGGGAGAAGGGCTTCATGTTCACTATGTACGTACAAAGACCTATTGTTGTAGTTCTGATAAGACTGTGGCCTCTAGAAATGTAGTACTTTAGTGCAGCTTGGTGTATCTGGGTCTTGGTGTGGTCGCAAAATCTCTAACGTTCTTTTTGACGCATATTGGTTTTGTTATATAAAATATCTATAAAGCGCTCTGCTGCTCATGAAAGGATAACTGGTGACTAAAATACACCAACATTACTAAGGGCCGGATTACGAGATTGGCGGTCCTACATCGGATGATGCAACACGCCGTCTGCCGTAAGCCCACCAAACCTGTGGTGCAACTGCCCGCCAGATCAGGAGTTTAGTCCTGGTCTGGTGGCCCGTCCGGTGCCGGTCTGACAGCGGCAGTCTGGTAGGCTCATAGATGCACCTTCCTTCATACTATGGCATGCATGCCACACCGTGAAGGAACTGGGGGTGCAAATCGAGGGGGACACAACATGTACCCCTCCTGCATGCATCCCCTGGGCCTTGAGGTGGCAGGGGGACCTATTAGGGCTCACCGCCATGAAAAGGGTGGTGACGAGGCAACTCGAAATATGCTCTGCGATGCCACTGCAGCACCACCAGCATATGTATTTCTCTGACTGCTGCACAAACGCTGCAGGATCCTGGATCCCTAGCGGTTGCAGCGGTCCTGTGGTGGTCCAACCGCCGCAATCGTAATACTGTGGGCAGTCCCGCTGTCTAGCAGTGGTCCGACCAGCACCACAGGTTGTTCCATGATAATAGCATGAAATTTCACATGATTTTTGCCCCTGGTCGATTGATTATTTAAAAATGTCATGCTGAGAGACATTTTCTCTTTGAATAAGACATTTTCTTGTTGAAATAGTCTCCTGCCGGTATCTTGTGTGACTATATGTGCAATGACCATGCTTACTAAGAAAAGATACTCAAAATAACATTGAAAGACTTGGGTGAAGTCCTCGTGGGGAACAAGGAGACTTGGAGAAGCCAGAGCAGCATGCTTGCCACAGGTCCAGTTGGACCTCCTACTCACCCCTATCAGGAGCTAGGAGGTGATCACACTTCCCTCACTGGAAAGGGGGGGAAAGCGGCGTGATAGAGACAGCCAATAAGGGTCGTGACACCATTCAAACAGTCCAATGGTCAGAGGGCTACAGAACGATCAGAGAGCAGGCAGCACTGGCAACAGTCATTGTAGCCGCCGCCAGTATCCTAATCCCACCCACCCACATCAGACACATGATGGCGCCTGTCGCATCCGCCGTGTGGTAGAAGGAAGGGCGAAAGAAAACAAAGCCTGCCTCATACAAAGACATTGAATTCTCAGTGGGGACGAGCATCCCTTTTTTCTGTGTTCCGTTACCAATAAATGTTAACAGTCCAATCTCAGTGTTCTTTTCTTTCATTATTTTTATTTCACAATACAACAAACAGCCAATGCATTTCGTTCCAGTTTTCCCGGAACTTCTTGGGGGCTAACTAATGGCCCTGAGTACAATGTGCTTCATGAGAGCCATCTGTCGTCTCAAGATGTGTCTGAAAGATTACTGTCATTTCTTCTACTTTCTTGTTGCTCTTCCATGTGCTGCCGTTGAAATTTCAAAGTGCTGTAGAAATTGTATGCTGTGCCTCCGTGCTTTCTTGACACACCTGGGACCGTATTACGCATTGTCATTGTTTGCACCCGGCGCACCTTTTAAAAGATGCTTTGAGCGCAAAGAATAACAATACGCCACATTATGGTGAATGTGCTGTCCCTAGGGCAGCCGCAGACTCTCACTGTATGGCGTATGTAGGTGAAAACCGGAGCAGCTGCTTTACAGCCGCTCAGTGTTTTCACAGTGCAGGCAGCACCCGGATTAGAGATCCCTTGCAGGCGGGTGCAGGCAGTCAGTGACTGCACCCGCCTGCAAGGGGATGTCTGGGGGTCCCCTATGCAAATGAGGGAACGCCCCCTAATGGTAGAGTTGGTGCTTTAAGTGCGCCTGCGCTATCAGTATTACTGAAGGGGACGCACAAGCGTCTGTGACCCCCTTCTGTAATACCAAAGTGCCCCGGGGGCGCGCTTAGTGGGCGCAAATGCCCGTTGCACCCAGGGCCGGACTGAGAACCAAAACCGGCCCTGGAAAAGTGCTCGGCTGGCCCCCTGGGGGTGCGACCGAGCTCTTTGTTGGGACGGTTTTCGTCCGATTTTGTTACAGGGCCGATTTTGCAGCTATGCTGCAAAAACGGCCCTGTAAAAAAAAACGGCCCCCTGGGCCCAAAACTGGCCCCCACCCTTGCAGCGCACCGGGGAATTGCCCGGTGCCCGCAACGGCCAGTCCGGGCCTGGTTGCACCCATTGGGGCACTTATTGTATTTGGGACCCTGGTGTACCTCTCTGGAAGCATCAGTCTTTTTTTCTCCACGGCCTGTCGGTCCAAAAATTGTACTGACCACCGTTTTATTATCTAAGCACCAAAAATCAACATAGGCAAATTAACAACTTGCTGGTCAATATTAATCTGTTACCCAGAGAATAATCGGCGGTCAGCTCCTTCTACAGAGGAAGAAAACGTGTGCTGCACCTTGCAATCCCAATGGCAGCACATAGAAGAGGCTACAAGAAAGTAGAAGAATTTACGGTTATCTTTCAGACACATCCTAGATCCAACATGAAGCCAAAAGAAGTCTGAGCTGTTAGTTAGCCCTGAAGAAGTTCCGTAAAAATTGGAATGAAGCGCTTTTGCTGTTTGTTGTAATGTGAAACAAAAAAAAAGAAAGGAAAGAACACTGAGATTGGACTGGTTCCATGTATTGGAAAAGAGGGTGCTTTTCCCCTTTGTGAATTTGGAGTGCTTTTCTAAAATCTTGTGCAGTGGTACTTTTGGCAGCTGAGTATCGGGCGAATGAACAACTCAATAATGTACTAACTACAGAGGCGAATCGTTAAGAGTTCTGGCTTCTATGCTCTTTCTCCTTTTTTTTTTAGGTCAAGCCTGGGCAGCGAATGCGCTGCTCTGCGAGGCAGGTTGTACTGGAGTATGAACTTGAAGCCCAGCCCACTCTCTGCCCATATTTGTCATTGGCTTGTGTCATTGTCCTTCCTAAATGCTTGCTTCTGATTCGTTAATAGGCTTGTTAGTCCCTCCTTAGTACCACCTTGTCTTCATTTGTAAACCTCCCATGAGGACTGGCGCTTTTTCTTTGGATGTTACACAGTACGTCTTCTTTAGTCTGTAAGCACTATTTTCTTTGAGTTTCTCCTACTGCAGACACAACATGCTTTCCTGCAGCATTCAGCGTGCCATGCGCGCTTTCACTTTCCAAGCAGCCTGGGACAATGGCGGCCACTTCTTTGAAATGAAATATGTCTCGCATTTACAAGAGTTTGTGCTATTGGCATTGTAAATGACAATGCCTTTTAATTATGTGTTAATTACCAAAACAGATAAATAAAAGGCATTGTCATTTACAATGCCAATAGCTTAAACTCCCGCAAATACGAGACCTATTGCATTGCAAACGCTTGTTCTCCTTTTGCCTCAGCTGCCCACTGTGTACAGTTAAATACAAACACAACAGACAAGGGCCGCTGTGTGGCTGAGTACTAATTAGTCTCCTCATTTACAGACCTTGGGATACCAAACATCAGGGCAACAAGAGTGAGAGCGCGAGGGTAATCAGGACAGCCATGGCATGGGTGCGGCACCTGCAGCGCAGTTTCGGCAGGTGGTCGAACTAAGATGGTAGCAAACAGGGGCGTAGCTTGGTCACTAAGATTGGAGGGGGGGGGGGTTAGCTTCAGATTTTCCAACAATCATGCTGGCATATAAAGTTTCAACACATTATACTACAAGCAGGGTGCATGAGAGCGGCCTACGGGGCAGTGGAAAGGGATAGGAATGTGATTTGATAGAGGTATTAAGAGATAAAACATAATATTTTGTAAAATAACCAATATTTTGAGGACGTTCACAACAGAAAGGGAAAGTGTGTGCGCGTTTTTGTCTCTGTGTATGTAAACACCTACATGCCAACCAAGGCACGAGTCCTAAAAAGAGAAGTGGGGGACACCGTCACTGGAAGTGATGTCACAACAGGAAGTGACGTCACGAAAGGTGCGCTGCGATCTCGTCCCAGAGAGGCCAAAGAGGGAAGTCCAGCTGTTTGGCAGGGGGGACGGCGTCCCCCCCGGTAAAATAAGTGGGGGGGCGCCGTCCACCCGCGTGATACCCCGACCCGAGCCCTGATACCAACAGACCTGATTAAGGAGGGAATCTCCCGATTTTTCATGCCAAAAATGGCTTTATTTGTGGTTTTGGCCCGCCTGAATTTGCCTCTCCTTCAATACAAGTCCATGGTAGATAAACATTCTCACGATTATTTTATTTCAATCTCCCACTTTCCATTGCAGAATGTTGGCATGTATCATAAACATCCCTAGTGAAATCCTACTGACATTTCACAATACCGGAGTGGCACCACCTGTGCCCAACTATTTATCAGAAAATACATTTATTAGGGAGGGTGTAACATCCCAAATTCCCTCCCCCTGATGCTACTCTCCCCTCGAATCCTGCAAGAGGTCGCCTCCATCCTAAGGCGGGAAGAGAGAGCAGAGCAAATGGTTATCTCGATAGTATGAAGTGTAAAGACCCCTAGACGTCTTGGGGGTCTGTAGTTTCAACACAGTGGCTGTCATGTCCCCCTACTACAGGCCCACTGTCTGCTGCACGGGTGACCAATGAACACATGGCTAGGTTAGTGGGCAGGAAGAGTAGGGTGGAAAAGAAAAGGGGGTCGAGCAAGCAGGTGCACAGGCCCTCATCCGGTCTTCCAAAGCAAAACGGGCGTCAATGATTGAACAAAACGTGCTTCCGGTTAGAATGGGGCACTGTCTAACCTGAACTGGCTGAGAGTCAAGCAAGGAGGAAGGCAAGGCCTTATTAATAAATGAACATGCTTTTACTGCCTCGCAGAAAGAGAGTTAAAAGGTAAGGTAAGTGGTTGCCCGGGGCAACGACTTCCATCCACATGCTGTACACAGGGCGCGCACCCCCACCTCCCCCAGTGGAAGAGGATCTTTGGCCTACCGAGCGCATTAAACCTCGTCCCAGTTACAAACAGAATAAATAGTCTTGGATCGGATCCCGGGGACGAGATTTCTATCAGGAACATTGCTTTTTAGAGAGCAGAGAGCCAAAAAGAACATTTGTTTCACGTCTGACCTTGCTTGTGGTGATTGGCTGACCTCGCGTCTGCAAGGTGAGGTAGGATGTATGGGTTGAGGGGGGATGTCTGTGGTTTAACCCCCCGAGTGCTGGGCCTGCGCTTCCAGTCGCCCACAGACGCAAGCCTCTTCCTACAAGTTGCTGTTCCGTCCTCCCCAACTCCACAGTTATTTGTTTGGGATTTTGGCAGAGCGCTGCGAGTGTCAATCCCAGCCTCGGGAGCTGAATGGGTACCGATGAGGTCATCGGCTTCCCAACAGCATCCTCGCGTTACCTGGGCAACAGGCTGCCGGAGGATGTGGCCTGACCTCCTTAAGGTGTTTAGCATCCATAATGCGGGGCGGACAGAGAGAGAGCGTCGCCTATTAAACAGAAAAAAATGATACAAAAAGTAAATGCTGGGAAAAAGGTTGGAAGAAAGACGGAAGCAATGTCGCAGTCTGTCTTCCCTGCCTGCTTCTCTTTGTACTCCCACATTCCAGGTAGGGTTACTGAAGTTGGTTGGTGGTAATTTATCTGTCTTAATTGTGCCACTTCAGCAAAAGGAACAGTAAGGTGTACAAACATTTCTTGCAATCACACCCTCTTCTACCACAAACGTATCAACTGGCTCCATAGAGTCAGGCTTTCAATGTAAATCGTAAATTATTCCCCTCCTGCGTAATCGGCCCTTTCCTGGTCCTACAACCAGGAGCTGCCACTAGGTAAATGTAGTGGTGTTGGGATTTACAAAAACAATAAAGCTCACTTCCCGGCCGGTCGCTCTTCTGAAGCAGGAAGCCTATAGGCAACCAGACTCCCCTAGCCAATCACGACGCCGCTGTCACCAGGATGACAGCACCATTATGATTGGTCTGAGCGCCCTGGTTCGGCGCTCAGACAGGGAGTTGGATCTTGTGCTTATTCGCCACCCAGCCTTGCAATTCAGTCGGGTGGTGAACATCCTAAGTGCGCATGATGGTTTGGCTGGCCCAAGACGGTCGGCCAAACTGTCATGCGCTCTTGTGGTGCAACAACCACTCCTCCTCCCTGTGAGGACAGTGAAGCTTCGCCCTAACCTGGTTCGGGCTCTAAACAAAAAATAAAATTATAATAACGTAATGTAATTAACGTTGCATTAATATAATTTTATATTTCCTTTGAACTCAGTGGGGCGACGCTCCTCCGCCTTAGCCGAGGAGCCGCCGCTGCTTACTACATCTGCAGTCAGCCTCTCGCTGTCACTAGTCCCATCTCTTCTCTCCTTCCACGCGACAAACGGATTTGGCATCGGATGGATCTCCGATGTAGCAGCCGTATAGCCGTATAGCACTACTTTCATTAATAAATAATAATATTTAAAACAAATTGCAGGTTTGAATCCTAAAACCAGTTACACGCTTGAACCATCATTATGAGTGGCCCCTTCTTTTACCTTGCACATTTCTCCAGGTAAATTTCGACAGGTGAAGCCCTCCTGAATTTTACTAGGAGAAAATGCATGGTTAATACTGGTACATGCAGATTTTTGTGTGCAAAGCACTAAAATCTGCATGTTATGCCCCATTTTACATGGCAGATCTTGCACTAGGCAATAATTATTGCACCTTTTAAATACCGAGCCCCGTGGTATCGGTTTTTAAAAAGTGCAATAATAATCAACCTTCCCAGTCGGACCACTCCTAATAAGGGTTGACATTTTTTGAGTAACACGGAAACCTTGTACTGCCTGCTAAACACCTTGGATTTCCTTTACTCCATTATTACCTTTGATGCCCCTCTCCCGACACCGGTTACTCTGCATTGTAAGGTCTTCATTGATAGTCAACGACAGATCTGGCCTTGTATGCTGGGTCACTCCCAAACTTTTTGCCGTCACCCCTCCTGCTTTGCTGAATTTGTTTTTGTTGGCTTTAGAACCTTGTGAACTTTACTACTGCTAACCAGTTCTAAAGTGCTTGTGCCCTCTCCCTAAAACATGACAAAATTGGCCTGCACCTGTTGGCACATTTAATTTACTTATAAGTCCCTAGTATGCAGTACTACAGGTACCCAGGGCCTGTAAATAAAATGCTACTAGTGGATCTGCACCACTTATGGTGCCATCCACTAAAGTGGCCCTTTAAAACATGTTTCAGGTCTGCCATTGCAGCTGTTAGTGCGGTTTTACACTGCCATTTGTTATTTAAAGTAATTTCTGTCTATTTCCTTATTGCCATTTCTTCTTGTGTTTAATCCAAACCCACACTACAATTACATTGAGTGGTAGTGCTGCCTGAATTTATAGATTATAATATTCTGGTTTGAGGAGCAACTATGTCATACTAGATAGACAAATATCATGTAACATATACAAGATAGAATACTGGCCACACCTCACCGATGGATTGAAATATGAGTTATACAGCCACGTATCATGATACATCAACCCTTTAGGAATACAAGCAATTTTTTTCGAAATTGAGCTCAAAATCGGCTGCTCGCAAATTACATATCCATGATGCTTCCAATTTTCGCAGGCCATGAACTTTATCCCCCCTCTGGGGTTGTCTGACACGGATTCTAGCCCGTGGAATTTCAGGTGTAATAATTCCACTGGGCCATGATTCTCGTTGAAATGAACAGCCAGAGGATAGCTGGCATTGCCATTTCGAATGGCCCGTATGCGCTCTTGTATTCGCTCTTTTATTGGTCTGATCGTACTGCCTACGTAGATCTTTTTACAGACACAAATTATGCAGTAAACCATGAATTTAGTATTGCAATTCATGAAAGACTTAATTTTATATTCTACCAATGAGTTATACCTGAAGCTCTTAATTTTATCCAGAGAATAAGGACAAACAGAACAATGGCCGCATTTATAACAAGCATTTACAATGCAATAGGTCTCGCAGCATTCAAGTTTGAGTTATTGGCATTGTGTATGACAATGTGTTGCATAAAATTTTTAGCAAACTTTGAATTGGTGAGCAGTGACTGTGTGCAAGAGTATGCTGTTCTTGAAAGCAGTGTGGTAGAGAGGGCAGGAATTTGGGTGACGTGAGCATTGTGGATGGGGTGAGAATACAGGAGTGAGTGTAACTTGACAAAATGTGTTTAATTGCATACCAGTGAGATGTGGAAAGCTCTGATGATGCACCTCAGGCACGGGCTCACAGCTGTTATTATTCACACAGCTCTGATGATGCAGCTCAGGCACGGGTTCACAGCTGTTATTATTCACACAGCTCTGATGATGCAACTCACACACGGGTCTGACGCAGTTATTATTCACCTCAGGCACGGGGCTGACACAGTTATTATTCACACAGCTCTGATGATGCACCTCAGGCACGGGGCTCACAGCGGTTATTATTCACACAGCTCTGATGATGCACCTCAGGCACGGGGCTCACAGCTGTTATTATTCACACATCTCTGATGATGCACGTCACGCACGGGCTCACAACTGTTATTATTCAGAAAGCTCTGATGATGCACCTCACGGACGGCCTCACAGCTGTTATTATTCACACAGCTCTGACGATGCACCTCACTCACGGGGCTGACGCAGTTATTATTCACACAGCTCTGATGATGCACTTCACGCACGGGGCGGACGCCTCTGAAAGTGCCTGTATTTCTGAGCCTCCCTTGAAACTCGAAAGTGAGGCAAATAAGTGATGCACCTCACGCATGGGCTCACAGCTGTTATTATTCACACAGCTCTGATGATGCACCTCACGCACGGGGCTGATGCAGTTATTATTCACACAGCTCTGATGATGCACCTCACGCACGGGCTCACAGCTGTTATTATTCACACAGCTCTGATGATGCACCTTAGGCACGGGCTCACAGCTCTTATTATTCACACAGCTCTGATGATGCACCTCACGCACGGGCTCACAGCTGTTATTATTCACACAGCTCTGATGATACACCTCACTCACAGGCTCACAGCTGTTATTATTCACACAGCTCTGATGATGCACCTCACGCATGGGCTCACAGCTGTTATTATTCACACAGCTCTGATGATGCACCTCACTCACAGGCTCACAGCTGTTATTATTCACACAGCTCTGATGATGCACCTCACGCACGGGCTCACAGCTGTTATTATTCACACAGCTCTGATGATACACCTCACTCACGGGGCTGACACAGTTATTATTCACCCAGCTCTGATGATGCACCTCATGTACGTGGCTGACGCAGTTATTATTCGCACAGCTCTGATGATGCACCTCACGCACGGGCTCACAGCTGTTATTATTCACACAGCTCTGATGATGCACCTCACGTACGGGGCTGACGCAGTTATTATTCACACAGCTCTGATGATGCACCTCACGCACAGGGCTGACGCAGTTATTATTCACACAGCTCTGATGATGCACCTCATGCACAGGCTCACAGCTGTTATTATTCACACAGCTCTGATGATGCACCTCACGCACGGGCTCACAGCTGTTATTATTCACACAGCTCTGATGATGCACCTCACGCACGGGGCTGATGCAGTTATTATTCACACAGCTCTGATGATGCACCTCACGCACGGGCTCACAGCTGTTATTATTCACACAGCTCTGATGATGCACCTTAGCAACGAGCTCACAGCTCTTATTATTCACAAAGCTCTGATGATGCACCTCACGCAAGGGGCTGACGCAGTTATTATTCTCACAGCTCTGATGAAGCAACTCACGCACGGGCTCACAGCTGTTATTATTCACACAGCTCTGAGGATGCACCTCACGTACGGGGCTGACGCAATTATTATTCACACAGCTCTGATGATGCACCTCACATACGGGGCTGACGCAGTTATTATTCACACGGCTCTGATGATGCACCTCACTCACGGGCTCACAGCTGTTATTATTCACACAGCTCTGATGATGCACCTCACGTACGGGGCTGACGCAGTTATTATTCACCCAGCTCTGATGATGCACCTCATGTACGGGGCTGACGCAGTTATTATTCGCACAGCTCTGATGATGCACCTCACGCACGGGCTCACAGCTGTTATTATTCACACAGCACTGATGATGCACCTCACGTACGGGGCTGACGCAGTTATTATTCACACAGCCCTGATGATGCACCTCACGCACGGGGCTGACGCAGTTATTATTCACACAGCTCTGATGATGCACCTCACTCACAGGCTCACAGCTGTTATTATTCACACAGCTCTGATGATGCACCTCACGCACGGGCTCACAGCTGTTATTATTCACACAGCTCTGATGATACACCTCACTCACGGGGCTGACACAGTTATTATTTACACAGTTCTGATGACGCACCTCACGCACGGGCTCACAACTGTTATTATTCACACAGCTCTGATGATGCACCTCATGTATGGGGCTGCCGCAGGTATTATTCACACAGCTCTGATGATGCACCTCACGTATGGGGCTGACGCAGTTATTATTCACACAGCTCTGATGATGCACCTCACGCACGGGCTCACAGCTGTTATTATTCACACAGCTCTGAAGATGCACCTCACGCACGGGGCTGACGCAGTTATTATTTACACAGTTCTGATGACGCACCTCACGCACGGGGCTGGCGCAGTTATTATTTACACAGCTCTGATGATGCACCTCACGCACGGGGCTGATGCCTCCTGAAAGTGCCTGTATTTCTGAGCCTCCCTTGAAACTCGAAAGAGATGCAAATAAAGCATTTGCTAATGAGAATATGAAGGAAAGGTTTGCGCTCTAATCGCAGCCACAAGAAATCAACAAAAACACAAAGCCAACTTATCTGGGCATTTAGGGACGGATGGTTCAGCAAGAGGGTCCGGCTCAGAGATTCATAAACACAAAAGAGATCTAGCACACTGAGATGATAAATGCCACTAATCTGTAATGTTCTTAATAACTTTTACTTTGGCAAACAATTTAATTCTATACCAAGATGTGAAACAACTCTGATTTATTTATGTCCAACAATCCCAGGTCTTCCACAAATGCTGGACAGTGGCCAGACAACTCTCTAAATTGCAATACAAACAATCAGGGAGACAGTCCATGGACTCCTTAGCACTATGCCCTTTGCACCGGTGTGTGAGAGGTATGAGGGGGCCACTTGTGGGTACAGGTCTCTCTCTCTTTCTCTCTCTGGGGTGCTAGACTGCCCACTGCAAGATGGCCCCTATGCCGGTTGGCGATAAAATATCTGCAAAATATTATGCAATTTGCGCTGAAGAGGACTATAATGAGAGGTAGCTGGTGGGCATTACAGGAGCGAGCTATTGCAGAGACCCGAAGTTACTCGGAGCAAGAAATCACAGGGGATCTGAGGCAGTGGTACGCAGGGAGGTCGCTCTTGTCTTGTCCAGCTCCTGTGCAGTGACGTGCCTGCACTGTGCTTCATCCATCGAGAAAGGAGGATTACACAGCTCTGGAGGGTGGTGGAGAGACAGAGTGAGACCCAGGTTGAAAAGACTGCATCCTGTGACCCGGGAGCTTAAGTGGGTTGGAGGTTGCAGGGTGCCGACACAGCCCTCTCCTGCAAACACGGTGGCAGCAGCCGACTGTTCGACGATGACACTGAGTCAAACCTCAGTGTTAAGTACTGTTGAATATTACTGCGCTAAAGTCACTACCTGGACAAGCCCTCTGGCAGGGACTACAGTGAAGCAGGATCACTTCAGAAGGCATCGCTGATTGTTCTCCCACCTAAAATGAACTGCAGGACATCGACTGGCCAGGCATTGTGGCTACTCACCAGACACCCGGCTAAACTACAACTAGGCAATCTCAGACCTTGGCAGCTATGCAACAGTGGTTGTAATTTGAGGTGTCTAAAATGAAGGGTACTCACCACACGACCTCAACGACCTGGAGAACAAGACGTGAGCGAAACTGAAACCTTCCGTGGGCGGGACTTCCGTCTTCGGAATCCCACGCACGCGCCCAAGGAGTGCATGGCCAAACAAGCAGTGCTGGTGACGCGGGGCTCCCATGCCCGAGGGAGAGCCCTGCGGAGGCTGCAGAACTCTACAATGGCGGTAAGTGGGGCTTAGTTGTAGGGGGAGGGGGGTGCGCTTGTGTGTGTGTGTGTATGTGTGAGGCGGCGGCAGAGGGGGGAGGTGGGTGGGGTCTCTATATGTGTGTGTGCGTGCGTGTGTGTAGGTGTGCTCGTGTGTGTGTCTCTGTGTGTGCACATGCGTAAAGGGGAGGTGTGGCTGTGTGGTACAGCTTTCCAGGAGAGGAGACAGGAGCTGGGCACAGCGAGCGCGTTCGCATACGCGTGGCCCTCTCAATTCCGAGCGCGCGGCCAGCTCCTGTCCCCTCTCCTGGAAAGAAGAATCCCTAACAATAGGTCTCTGGCGAGACCGCGCTTCGAGCGGTTCAACACCACGAGACCTAAAAACCATCCAGTGGCCACCTAACCAGGTATGACCCCTATCCATTTTCTTGGGATAATAAAAACTGGGACTTAGCATATTACGTAAAGTTTGGCCCCGTCTGTATATAATGGTTGGTTTAGTCCCCGTTACTTTATTAATATCCGTGTCAGCTCTCAGTATGTGCCAATGTTTGTTGATTATTTGTACAGTCTGTGACTGTGTTTATTATATGTTGTGACCAGCACTACTTTGGTCTTAAAAGCTGTCTTTATTGTTCTTTTTAGGTGTGTGTTTAAGCAGGTTACTACGATCTAGGTATTGTGCCTTTCTTTCAGGGTTTTTAAGGATCTCTCTTTCTTTTAAACAAAAAAAACCAACAATTACTCTAATTTTCAAAATTGGTTTGGGATGTTCTTGTGTTGTGTTCCCAGTTTGTTCCTGTGTTGTAATCTTCATTCCTTCCTGTTTTACACCATCCTGTTGTGCGTTCCTCCCTGTTTTCCCCTCCCCTTTTGGTATGTCCTACCAGAGCTTGCCTTAGAATGTTGGTATCCCTCTGGCAGTCTTGGAGAGTGGGTGACAGAATAAAGACAGCTCTTACTTACTTCTGCCTCAGAGTTAGTTCTTTATAACACTGGTGACAAGAGCTGCGCAGGGGGCCCTGCTGTCACCTCCCCTTTCAGTACTCTCTCCATTCCTTCAAGTTCATGGTCAACCATTACAGTTTATCGTGTGAAGATCCTCGTGATAACTACTTTGCTGGAAGTGCTTGTTCCTGAGGTACTTGCTTGCCAATTATGAGAGTTCCTGTGTAAATGCCAGTTCGCTGTGTATCAGCTTCCCCCTACAGCTTCGGAGGTAAGGTTGGCCGGATTGCATTCCTCTGTGGAAAGGAGAGGACATCGGGGTTTCGACAGGTCTCCAGTCCCTCGTCATTGTGAGAACTTGGCCTGTGATCAACCTGCTGCTTGTTCCCTGTGGACTTGGCTCCTGTCCTTGCTGTCGACGGTGCCGGTCGCTGTGGGGGATCACACTTGGCATATTATCAGCTACCCTGGTGGGTTGGCTGCCACTGTGCTGCTGACGGCACCGGGTGCTGTGTGGATCCTGGTGTGACGACTTTCGACTGCCCTGGTGGTGCATGTGGACGTGGCACTGCTGCAGCTCAGAAGATTTCCTCAATCGCACCGCGTGCCACGGTGATAGTGTGCAGCAGTGCATATTGCTGACGTACTGTCAACCTCCTGAGATTTCCCTCAATCTTCAGGCGGAGGTTCCTTCAATTAACTTCTAGTGAGGGTCTCTAGTTCATATTGTTGTGCTACCATATAGTCAGTGAAAACCTCATTCAATGTGCATCTACATTGTACCTTCTCCTCAATATCTATAGTATTCAGTGGAAGTACTGTTCCTGTTTTTTGTTCCTCCATGGCTGCTTCCTCCATGAGCCAACCGCCCTCCTTTTTAAATGAAATTGGGGATCCAGAAATCCATTGGAAGGATTGTATTAATCTGTTCGATTCTTACCTTATTGCCATTGGGGGAAAAAGTTATCTGCCGTCCGTAAACAACATGTCCTGTTACACAACTTAGGTGTTCAAGGTAGGAAAATGTACGATACCCTACCCGATCCCGAGTTAGAAGATGATGAGATTGATATGGATGTATTTAAAATCACTCTTATGAAATTGGAAACTCACTTTGGTGACAAGGTAAACGTTGTCCTAGAGAGGCACAAGTTTTTTACTCGAGTTCAGGGCAAACAAGAATCAGTCACTATTTATATAGCTGCACTCAGAGGTCTAACTCAATTATGTGAGTTTGGCGAGCTGAATGACTCCCTTATCAGGGATCAGTTAGTTAGGTGTACTCACAATCCCCGTATAAGAGATAAACTCCTATCAAAAAACCCTTCTTTAAAAGAAGCTATTAGTGTAGCACAATCTATTGAACACACTCCTAAGTGTATTTTGGAAATGAACCCACCCAAAGAATCGGTCTGTAGTGTCGCAAATACAAAAGGTTATCGTGATGACAACAATGATAGTGAGATTCTTAGGATCAGACCAAGAGAAGTTGAGACGGAAAAAACCTGTTAGCGTAACTGAAGGGTTAAAATAGTGCGGCAGCAGCAACCATCTTGCGAACAATGTTCATTGCACTGCCCGCAATGCAACATGTATGAAGTGCAACAGGAAGGGGCATTTCGCAAGAGTATTCAGAGAGGGGGAGAATAATCAGGTAAAAGTGGTTCGCAGTGGAGAGGAACACTCTCCTCAGTACATATTTCAAGTGAAGAACGTTGATGAAAAGACATCAAAGGTTGAGACTTTACAACATCAGTACCCTGAATGTACCATTTTTTTTAACAAAAAACCTTTGGTCGTTTTATGCTGATTCTTGTTCCCCATTTACAATGTTAATCAATATGATATAGATGATCTGTTTGGTATTTCTAGTCTTAGTGTGTTAGAACCTGACATATCTCCAACAAGTTATGCTAGAGAACCCATACACCTGGTGGCCATGGTAGAGATGTGTATAGATTTCAGGGGAAGATCCACCAGTGGTATTGTCTATATTGTAAAAGAAGGGTCAAACCTATTAGGTTGGTGCCATCAAGGAGAGCTAGGGATCATGCTTGACCCTAATAATGAAGATCAAGTGTGCCTGGGTAGAAGTACTCAAGGTCAAGCATCTGCCTTAACAGAGAATGAATGGAGGATTAATATATCTGAGGGAGGAAAGGCAAGCACATCAAGGAATCCAGATCTAGTACCAAGTATCCCGTGGACTAATATTGCCTTAAAGGTTATTGGTCCATTAGGCCAGTTAGAAGCCCAAAAAAAATTCATGTTCTTGCTCATTGACTTCACATCCAAGTGGATCAAGTATGAGTATGTATCAGACGCTACCACTAGTACTCTCATTGAATTCTTAATAGATTCATTCACTAGTGAAGGTGTACCAGTATCCTTAGTTACGGAGAAAAATTTAATTTTCATTTCAAGCGAAATGGAAAAGGTCAACAAAATTTAGGAATCAAACGCGAAGATACCAATAATTGTACTTATGTAACCAATGAGCTATTTGCCAACTCTGTTCAGATAATCACCAAACAAATTCATCGCTATTGACGACAATTTGGATGTGGACAAAACTATAAGAGATGGTATGTGGACACCACACATCTCCTATGATGGGAATGAGAGTCTTTCCTTTTTAGCGAGAGAGACCCATGGTCTTGTAACAAGAAGCATGGTAACACTTAATTTCCTGTCGTTTAGGTGTTGCAAAATGTTTTCATGTACTTAGGGCATGTTATGTACACATTGTTTGATGTTCTCCATTCCTATCTCCTTTGGCTAGTGGTGGAGACCTCTTGCTTCCCCTTTTCCCCCTAGTTCCATAGTAAGACTACTCTTGCTTTGTATGAATTGTCATTCTTTGTAAGCTTGCTGCAAGATGATTACTCGCCTTGTGTCATCCTGTTTATCTCCTTATGTTGGCGAAGGGAGATGTGTTGTAATCTTCCTTCCTTTCTGTTTTACACCATCCTGTGGTACGTTCCTCCCTGTTTTCCCCCCTCCCCTTTTGGTATGTCCTACCAGAGCTTGCCTTAGAATGTTGGTATCCCTCTGGCAGTCTTGGAGAGTGGGTGACAGAATAAAGACTGCTCTTACTTACTTCTGCCTCAGAGTTAGTTCTTTATAACATCCTGTTTATGTGTTTTTTGGTTTATCCTGACAAGGATTGTGGTTGTTGCCTGAGAGGGGTTTCCACCCCCCTCAACCAGTATCCTGTGTCCTCATGTAACGAAACTGGCGCTCATGTAAAGCGCTCTGATACCTGATGTCTCGGGTCTAGTTCGCACCATATAAAACTCTAAAAATTAAAAAAAATAACAAAATCCAGATTTTTTAGAGTCATGAACGTTAAAATCTTCCCTAGAACATCATTCCAGTTTAAAATTTTTAAAAGTTGACAATTTAGCATTTGAAATTTTGATGTAAAAATAACAGCTTATCTGAAGCTAAACGTTCAGATTTATTTTTTATAACAATTTATTTTTCTAAATAATAGGAAAAATACTCAAAAGTAGCATTGCAGCACAAAACCTGTCTGTGAGGCTCAGGGAACCAGAGAAATCATACAGAAAGTAAAGGAAAATAGAGGCAAGCAGGTGGCAGCCATGGAAAGTTGGGAAATGTACACATCCTTTATGGAGCCAGCAGCCTCCATATCCCATCATGCCTTGTACTGGAAGTTGCTTCACTGGCTTGGTTCTTTTTGATAGGGCAACGCTGGTCTATATATTATGTATCAGCATTGCTGGCGGTGCTTCCTATATGCTTGGCGGTAGCCAGAGTGAGCAGGTTACGTTGCTACAACAAAGAGGGTATGTCCTTATCTCTTTTCTGCAGTAACCAGGAATGTGGCAGGGTGACCTTTGCACATTCTCCAAGTTCATTTTCCTTCGTAAAGATTTGGAAGGGGCTTTCTAGTGTACAGAAAAACAACTCTCTCTACCTAACATTGCATCACTAACAAGCGCCATAAATAGACGTTCTAGAACGTGGATTTGCTTGATGATGCCAGCTTGAGGTTTGGGAGACGTTGTGACATCATTCACTGGATGTTTCCCTTAAGGATACTATGCTGCTTTTCACTACACAAATGCGAATGCACAAACACGCACCTTTAGAAATGCATAACATTCTGAACGTCTTCTGATCCACCACAGCACACCTCCTATATAATATTTTTTAATTTTACTAGTAATTTTATTTGATTCAGACCTCAACTGAGATCATCAAATACATCTATGAAATTATTATTATTAAGCTTAAAATAATTGTAATGATAAAACTTTTAAAACACACTAAAAAGTGGAAAAATAATAAAGTTTCATCGCCTAGTTATACAGCATTCAATAACATAACATGAAATCTTAAGATTGTGTGTTCTACCTTTAAAACAGCTTCAAAAAACGTTTAAAAAACTTAAACAAGTTATAGCATACAAATTAATTGACTGGATAGTTACACAACATAATTAGATTTAGGACTAAGATAGCATTATACTTTAGTTGAATTGGGGTTATAAATCGACGTCGGGCCCCCACTATTTTCGCATTAGGGCAGACTAATAAAATATGAAGCAAATCTTGTCGGCCGCCTTGGCACAATTCACATATGCCTTTGGAGCTATTTGTACTGTCCCAGCTAGCTGGAAATGTTGCTAAAGGGAGTATACCCAGATGTAAAAGCAGAATACAGTGCCTTACCCCATGCTCTAGTTGAAATTGTAAATAAGGAGCATAGGTTTTAAGTTCTAGGTTTTCTGCGAACGTTTTATAATGCTTCAATTGAATGCAATGCTCTTTATCCATTTATTAGCTAACTAGCTGCCCGTCCCGACGTTGTCCTGGTATAAAAAAGATTTACCTGAAGGACGACAAACCTTACCGAACGCTACTCCACCGCTTTCCAATGCAGCAGGCGACTTAGAATGCACACGCCCACACACAACAACGCTGAAGGGCACGCACACCTCACGACGTGCACGAACGCTAATCTCATCACAGTGAGATAGCGTCGTGAGGTGTGCGTGCTGTTCAGCGTTGTTGTGTGTGGGCGTGTGCATTCTGAGAGGTGTGGGCGTGTGCATTCTGAGACTCCTGCGTTTATCCCCTGTTGAGATCGGTAACACTTATGCCCACAAAGGTTGCTTCACAACATATGTTATTAACGCCGCCTGAATGGCAATGTGCGCAAAAGCTGCGCACCTTGTGTCTTCTATACGGACGTGTGAGAAGTGATTATAACTCGTGAATGGAAAGGCGCGCTACTGAATGACGCAGCCATTTTTTTGTTATAAAATTTGTGGCACGCCCCTCTGAGAACGCTGTTGTGGTAGGCCCCTCTCACAAAGTATAATGTGTGTACTTTGACACGGCTACAACCATGCCCCGACACGCCCACGGCCCTCTGAGTGTGTAGTTTGACACGCCCACGCCCCTCTGACAACGGTTATGGCCACAAAGTAAAATGTGTGTAGTTTGACACATCCACGAACATGCCCCCGATACTCCCACGCCCACGCCCACATGGGACTACTTTACCCCTAAGGTTCTTTGACGTTTCTAATGTATATGGTGGCCACCTGTATAGCCTATGTCCATCTGCTGCAACTGCCCTTTCCAATGCTGTATTGGGTGTTGTGATTGGTGCTGTACTTCTAGAGTTTATCCGCCTCAAAGGTTTCAGCTCTCTCTTTATAATAGTAGTATAGATTCTAGAGGCCAAATGTTTTAAAATATATAACATGGTATCGCAGATCCCTCCCGGTCAATCAAAAAGGTGTGTCTTCAAGTTTTCCATCTTCACTTTCTCTGCTTTTGTGATATGTTAATGATGAGGCTGGTAACGTCAGTCGCCATTAGATGGTGCAACAAGCTGGTGTGGCCTCCAATTGCGTCCCAGGTCATATCGCCTCCTTCGTGTGATTCTGACATCATTTGATAAAGCGTTATATGATAAACCAGTGCATTGAGGGAATTGTGGTCTTCATATACAATTGAACTAATTACACTCAAGTTCCAGGATTTAATAGCATGAATAAGGAAAGCCCAGAACTAAATATGATTGGACTCACCAGCAACATGGAGAGACATAAACCTGTCTGCACGCGCAGAGCCGCGCGTCCTGTGTGACACCGTCAATCATACCTACATTCAGTAAAATCGACTGTGGATTGTATTCTGGGACTTGGAATTGCGAGTATACGATCACTGACACAAATTTACAAATCCCAGCGTACAACGTGCTGTTTGATAAAAATCCAAGACTCGGTCATGGTGCCGCACGTAAAATTGGACCGCTTAAGGAGGCACTTTTATATTGTGTATTGTGTAAAATTCAAATTTCTTTGATGTTAATAAAAACGTTGTCCTTGCCATTTTTGTGAAAATTGACTGCTAAGCAAATTTAAAAAAAGAAGTGAAATCCATTATCCGTTTAGGAGATGTAAGTGAAACATTTATTTCGCCTGTCATTTTCCTATACGACTGCTCATGCAATTTGTGTTTAAGCAACACGTATGCTGAGTTTCACATTTTTGATCCAAAGTTGCACTATTCAACCTATAGGGTATATGGGTTCCCATTCTAATCATGTGTGTACACTATGTTTGTTACACACTTAGCTTGCTGGCACTGATGGGCGTTTTTTCTTAAAATGATCTCCTTTGTTTTAGATTCCTCTACTATCCTCCGGTTTTACATTTTATTCTCAATGTGAGGTCCTGAAGAAGGTGGATGCAAATAGTTTCTACCCACCGAAACGTAGGTCGACCTGACCTATTGGACCCCCAGCTGGCAGCATAATCATGGATACCAAATCCAATGCTTTCTCCATGAGTCGAACCATGCATGCCTTTGTAGCTGGTTGTAGTATGTGTGTGAGATATGAATGAGTGAGTTTGGCATGTCAGGTGGTGATGGAAGATGAGCTAGTTGGGGTGTGAGGATGTTCACAATATGGGGTTTCTGTACAAATAATGTTAAAATACACAGCTCTATAAAATGTTGAACTATATAAAAGACAAAAATAAATGTTTGTGTATTTAAAAATGTTTTTATCTTTTGAAAAAATTAAATAAATCAAACATTGCTGTATTGAATGTATTGGTATAGCAAATGCCAGCCTTGTTGGAAGAGATACAGGTCGAGTGGGAGTGCTCTTGGAGCTTATTTATATTTTACTGATGGAAGAAGTCATCAAGAAGCAACCATGTTCTTTTTCAGGACAGCTTTAGCTTTGATATTGTTTCTGTGGTTCTGGTGAAGTAGAGTTTAAAATACTTTACAAACTTCTCGGGAAAACCCACACCCTGTCTCTTCAAGATGCCAGTAATTATAGGGGTTGTCCAGACGAATAACAAAAATAAAGATGACAAATGACAAAGAATGCAGAAAAGCAAACACAATAGTGTGGGTCTGGCTTATTTTCAACTTCCCAAACCCTTTCTGGGCTGAAAGTAAAATAAAAAATGAAAAAATAATGCAATATTTCCATTCCATGGACAGGGAAGGAGTTTCAGCGTTTGGCAGGGTGTGGTTCTCTCCAGGAGTTTATTGTAAGAATAGTAATTACTCTGAAAATGTTCATACCACTGACTGAGAAGTCACCTCTGTTGTTCTTCAGGGTTTACTAAAGTATCATAGCCTCTTCCGAGGGCTGTAAAATTGTTAAAGGCCCTCCCCTGAGTTATAAGCCCGAGTCACAGACGAGGTCCTCTAACCTAAAACAAGAGAGAGGGCCAGAATCTTGATTTCTGTGTTTAGCAGGAAGATGGGTCTGTACGAGGAACCTAGATTAAGAGTTTTGTCCTTCTTAGGGAAAACCACAACAATGGCAGGATTAAGGCCCGGAGCCAAGCTCCCTTCCTCATTGGCTGCCATGAATAGGTTCAGGAGAGGTGAGTGGAGGAAGGTTGCAAAGTGTTTATAAAGCTCTATTGGGAGGCCGCTAGCCCCACGTGTTTTCCCTGATTGCATTGCCATTACTGCGTTTCCTAACTCTTCAATTTATTTATTTATTAAATGCATTTTTATAAAACGCGGACTTTACCCGAAGGTGTCAGAGCGCTGTACAATAGAACCAGTTACGTTACATGAGAGACATCGTACAAAATAGAATGTCACAAAAATCAACAGGAAAGGTAGAGTAAAACCATATAGGCAATAACACAATAACAGACAAAGCAATCAAGGGTGGGGAATGAATATGAAGATGTTACAAATTTACAATGATGAACTAACTTCCTGAAGGGGTCTGAGAATGAGGGTATTATTTCTGAAAGTGTCTTTGAAAGAAAAGAGATTTGAGGTCAGCTTTGAACATCTGGATGGAGGTGGTGGCACGGAGCAAAGGCTGAAGCGAGTTCCAGATTCTCACTGCATTACCTGAGAACGATTGAGTCATCGATCTTTCCTTTTTGAAGGAAAGGGGCTCAAGCAGAAACTTTTCCGCATTCCGAGAAGGCCTCGAACCCCCTGACATTTTCAGTTTATTCACCAGGTAACGAGTGTGGAAGGCTTTATTTGTGATGCAGGCAGTTTTATAAATGGATCTTGCCTCGATGGGAAGCCATCGAAGAGAAGACGGGATAGGAGTAATGTGGTCACTTCGTTTGGATCCTAAAATAAAGCGAGCTGCTGAGTGGAGGACGGATTTCACGGGGGAGAGGTGAGATTTGGGTAAGCCCGTCAGAAGAGAATTGCAGTAATCCAGTCTAGCGAGAACTAGTGATTGGACCAGTGTTTTTAGTTCTTTCTCCGGGAAGAACCGACGGATCCCCCACAGAAGGCGCAGCTGGTAACGTGCGTTCTTAGCAATGGAGTTGATGTGGGAGATTAGTTTGAGTTTATTTGTCAAGTATGACACATAGGGATTTAGCGCTGCCGACAATGATGGGTTTATTGTTCAGTAAATTCAGCTGATCCATCCAGGATTGAACCGGAGGAGGGGAGAGAGAGGTAGAAAGGAGGAGGAATTCAGTTTTGGTGGGATTGAGAATGAGTTGGTGAACTAACATCCAGTTGTAAATAAATTTGAGAGTAGAGTTAAGTAGTGAAAGATCGAGTGCAGAAGACACCTTGAGGTAGATTTGGTGTCATCTGCATAGAGATGGTAGCGGATCCCAGATTTACTTAGGAGGTTCCCCAATGGTTCCAGATAGAGATTAAACAAAGTGGGTGCAAGTGTAGAACCTTGAGGGACGCCTTGACCTACCACCAATGGAGATGAAAGACTGGTCGCTATCTTGATCGTTTGGGATCTGTCCTAAAGGAATGAGGCAAACCATTTAAGAACTGTGCCTTCCACGCCCATTCTCTGTTGAAGAGTGTTTAGGAGGGTGTTGTGATTAACAGTGTTAAAGGCTGCAGAGAGGTCAAGAAGAATCGGGAGGCACGATTCTCCAGAATCGAGTATATGCAGCGCATCATGAATCACTTGCAGCAGGGCTGTTTCTGTGCTGCAATTTTGGATGAAGCCAGACTGGAACACGTCAAGGAGATTATTGTCCATAATATGTAGGGAAAGTTGTTTTGCAACTCATTTTTCTGTGATGTCAGAGAGAAAAGGGAGGTTGGTGATGGGGTGGAAGTTGTTGAGGTCATTCATATCTGCGGAGGTTTTTTTTAGAAGAGGGGCAACCTGTCCTGTTTTGAGGGCAGCAGGGAGGGAGCCTTGACTGGGGAAGAGGTTAACTAGCCTGGTCCAGTAAGAGAGAGCATTTGTGTATAAATCAAGGTCGACTTCGAGGGCATCTCTATTCATCGAGTCTGGGACAGGGAGGGGTACTTCTGTCAAGAATTCCGTAATTTCGTGCAATGTGTGGTCTCTTTGGGCCCTATAAAGCCTGTTCTAATATTCCACAAATGTTCGGCAATATCTGCACCAGAATGAGCTGGACCCGCCCCCTAGTCAGTGTCTTTCTCTGCCACCCATCTCGCCTCCTCCTCTCTGCTGCCCAACCAAAGGAGGAGGCACGCAGCTTTGTCTCCCGTGCCGTAGAGATGTCTTTGGACCCCTAGGTGGTGATGTTTTTCCCTTCTTGTACCTTTTCTTCTCCAGTCTGGCAGTTTTCTTGCTGACATTCTGGAGCTCTGTACCAGGGTTAGTTAATTTCCTTGCCAAATATGTCAAAGTGCCTTTTCTGATGGCCATGTAGGTGATGCAGCTAGCTTTGGATTTGGCCAGGAGCCACCGCAGTTGCTTCTCTGTTGTTGGGGTAATATTATCAGACTTCTACAACTCCTTGCTTTCGGGAGCCTCTCTTACAGACCAGATTGACTTTTGGCTTGATGCCATTGCTATAGTTTCAGTGCCCTAAATACAATGTTCTCCAAATTGGCAGAGTAAATAGTAAGCCTCCTTGTCTGTAAACTGCTTAAATCCCATGAGCCCCCACACTGCGCTCTTGCTCCCATACTTAAACATATATTCATGTGTGTTTTTAGTTCAGTGATACCTTAGAATATACTGTGCATCAGATGCTGGAACACTGATGCAGAAGTGGCCAGACCTTTAAACTGAAAAGGACCTGGCAGCATGATGAATGCTCTGTAGTCTGGAAGTTCCATGAAACTGGATCTGGTGGCGGGCAGCACCATAATGTACTAAACAGATATCACACAAATTGTTATTTTTAAAATGTTGTCATTTTTTTGTGTGTTAACACCAGGGTAAATACAAGCACAATATTTTATCAACATTGTAGCATCACAAACATACAAATCAGTATACAGGGGACATCCCTTCCCTGAACATCATGCCATATCCCTGAAGTCTTTTCATGAGCCCACACCTTGTCCATTTCTGTGCGCAACCCCTGACTGTATGCAGAGTTTTTGGCTTGCAGGCACCAGTCCTTGCCCAAGTTCCAGTGTCCCAGTGTCGAAGTTTCTCTACTTCCCCACAGTGTAGCTATGTCTGTGTCTCTACTGGTGACCACAAGTGCCACGTCACAGAACAGGGATTTTGGCACCGTTTGCCCCACCCCACCCAAATACCTAGTGTTGCTCATTTTGAGTCTGTTACTAAGTTCTCCTCTGTTTCTTCTGAGATGCATTGGTCCACCTGTTGACAATATTCTTCTAACTCGGCGCACTCCCACAAAGTGTGTAATAATGCCGCTTGTCGACCACATGAACGTAGACATTTATCATTACTAGTCTTCCCCATAGGGGACATCCTGGTTCTAGTATAGTACATGAGGTGCAGAATGTTAAGTTGCACCAATCTGAACCCTGCTCTTACAGAAGCCTCGTTTGGGTGAGGGCAAGGTCCCCCCAAGTCCTCGTCTTCTAACCCCCCCCAAATCACATTCCCTTATGTTCCGCAGAGTATCAAGGGGCACCTGCCTGTTGTTCAGTAGTGTTCGGTGGATTTGTGAGATGGTGTGCTTACGCAGGGTGCTGCGAGTAGGCGATACTCCAGTGGGGTTTCGTCTGCAACGTCTTGTAGTATGTCGCCATAATTTGCTAAGGCACACTTAATTTGTATATAGTGGGAAAGCGGGCTATTAGCTAGCTCATATTCTTTCTGAAATCCCCCACAAATTGTTAACATTTCCCTCATATTCGAGAAAGGATTTAATCAACCCAAACACTTTAGAGTAAGATCCCTGCAAATGACACATTGTCTGACCTTGTATAGTAAATCAGATTTTTATGGTATGGGACCAGAGCAGTGACTGAGCTCCCACAATTTCCAAACTTCAATACCTAAAAGATAGAGGGGTTTCTGCGAAGAATTCCGGACTCCCCTTTGGTAGCCTGGTTCAAGCAGCAAGTACTTTTTCACCAAATGCGTGTGGTTCATGTGCAACAGGTAACCAAGACACCAGTTAATAAAGAAAATGCATTAAAGAGCCCAGGCCAGGTTAGTTGACTCGATAATAAGTAATATACAACAAAAATGAAGACAATCTGATATTTATTTATTTATTTAAGGTTTTTGTAGAGCGCGTAGTAACCCTAGAGCATCCCAGCGCTAGAACCTGAGTTTCAGGAGGGAACAGCAGCGGAAGGGACGAAGAGTCAAGGGAAGAGAAGAGTTTTCAGTGCCTTCCTAAACTGGAGGAGGTTAGGTTTGGTTCTTAGTCTCCGGGGGAGACTGTTCCAGTGTTTAGCAGTGTGTACCGAGAAGCGGCGTCCTCCCGATCGAGCTTTTTTCACTTTGGGGACAGTGATAAAGTTCTCGTTGTTTGATCGGAGATCTCTTGTAGGTTTGTAAGGAATGATAACATTATTGAGAATGGGTGGACCTTTGTTGTGGAGGAGTTTACGAGCCAGGCAGAGGGTTTTGAAAGCAACCCTCTCTCGGACTGGGAGCCAGTGAAGAAGCTTCAAAGCTGGTTTGGCCGAAGCTCTGGCCGGGGTGTGAGTGAGTAGTCGGGCCGCGGCGTTTTGGATTCTCTGCAGGGTGTTGAATGTGGCTTCTGGGGCACCCAGGTAGATTGCATTGCTGTGATCTAGCCTCGCCAAGATGAGGCCCTGGATTAATAATTTCTGGGAGGTGGCGGGAAGCAGGGGGAAGACCTTCCTGCAAGCCCTGAGAAGTCCGAAACATATTCCTGCTGTCTTTTTGGCCTGAGTTCTAAAGCTTAGGTCCTTTTCGAGCCATACGCCAAGGCTCTTAACCTCCTCCTTAGGGGCAGGGGGGTCACCTAAGCAATCGGGCCAGATGTTAGGCGGCAGGGAGGGCCCTTTGTGTCCGAGCAGCAGGATTTCGGTCTTGGACCCATTCAATATCAGTGCTGAGGTGTTCATCCAGCTGTGAATTTCAATGAGACAGCTGTGTAGGGGTCTTGGTGGGGGTGAGCGAGGGTCACCACCAGCTGGGTATCGTCGGCGTAATTGATGATCGTCACGCCGAACGGGGTGACCAGTTCCTCCAACGGAGACATATAAACGTTAAATAACGTCGGGCTAAGAGAAGAGCCCTGCGGTACTCCACAGCGGAGGTGAATCGCGGGGGAGTGGCTGTCATTCTCCCAGGCTTGGAAGGAGCGGCCGTCGAGAAAAGACATGAGCCATTTCAGGGCTGTGCCCCTTACTCCAGTGTCTCTCAGGCGCTGGATTAAAACCTGGTGATTGACAGTGTCGAAGGCCGCACTGAGGTCCAAGAGGATCACTGCCACTGATCCTCCTGTATCCAGGATGCTTCTAGCCTTCTCTACTGCCGCCAGGAGGGCGGTGTCAGTGCCCTGGCCTGGGCGGAAGCCTGTCTGGGAGTTCCTGAGTAAGTTGTTACTTTCCAGGAATAGTGATAGTTTTTATTCACTAGCTTCTCCGTGATTTTACTATTTCCTGGGAGGAGGGAGATTGGCCTATAGTTGGCTAGGTCCTGGGGGTCCAGTGAAGGTTTTTTCAGAAGATCTTTAACCACTGCCGCTTTCCAGCTGGGAGGGACTACTCCTTGTGTCAGGGAGGCATTGATGAGGGACGTGAGAGGAGGGATAATAGTGGAGGATACTTTTTTCAGGAAGCGTAGCGGAGCCGGGTCGCTGGGGGAACCACTTTTTATTGTAGCCATTGTTGCGGCTACCTCTTCCATGGATACTGGGCCGAAAGTATCGAGAAGGGGTATGGGGGCGTCGGAGCTGTGGGGGGAGTTGGAGGGGTCTCTGTCTGTGCGACCAGCGTCCAAGGGGGGTAGGGAAGCGAGAATTTTTGGGATTTTCTCGTCGAAAAAAGTGGCCAGTTTAATACATTTACTTTCCGCTGCTTTGGGGTTCAGGGGTTTCGCAGGGGGATCTGGGACGTGAAGAAGTTCTTTGAGAATGGAGAAGGTTTCCTGAGCAGAGCAGGACGAGTTTTTAATTCTGTCTTCGTAGAATAAGCTCTTGGTTTTAAGGAGCGCGCTTTTGTAGGTTTTTATGGCGGCCCGAAACATGTCTTTCTTGTCTGCTGTCTTGTCTTTCCTCCATATGCGTTCATTTCTTTTGCATTCCTTCCGTAGTAGATTCAGTTCGGGGGTGTACCAGGGGGAGGGGTTGACTCTCTTGGTAGGTTTAAGGGTACTGGATCTAGGTAGGAGGCAGTCCAGTGAATGGGTAAGCCAAGTATTAAATTCAGTGTCGGCCCTGATGGGGTTTTGAGTGGGAGGGGGGGTGTTTTCCCTAAGTTTGGCTGCCCATTCTTCAGTGACCAGTTTGTGCCAGCGCCTGATAAGCGTTCTGATTTTGGGCGGTTGGGGGGGAGGGATATTGATGTGCCATTCGAAAGGGACCAGGAAGTGGTCAGTCCAGGGGAGAGGGAGGTGCGCGCAGGTGTTAAGGTCTGATATAGGGATGAAAAGATACACAAAAAAGAAGTTCTAATGCTGGTAGTTCAAATGAAAATGAGCACAAGCCACAATATGTTTGTTTTTGACGCTGTGAAGAAACTTTGATAGGAACCACTGAGCCCAAAACCCCAGCAGCTTTTGTAGAAAGATTTCCTTTTTAAATACATCTTTTCGAGAAAGAAATGTAAAGTAAGACCCAATTCCTTATGAAATATTTTTGAATAAAGTACATTATAAAAAAAAGACTTCAAGAGCTGCATTAAACGTTTGGTGGAATTCCTGATTTAGCCAAATTGGTAACAATAAGTGATGTAGCAATACTGCAGTCCTAGTATTCTACCTGGGCGTTTGAGCAGCAGGTAGGGTAGGCCTGATTATGGGAAATTATTGTGGCAATCTGCTTCCTGCAGCAATTCCCCATTTCTTAGGGGCCACTCAAGTAACAACCCCCATCCCTGATATTCTGAGCACTGCAGTGATGTTAATTCTGGGTACACGAATACCGATGCAGTGTCCCACCCACCTTGACATGCCGGCTCATATCTTCAGGTGTTATGCTTCTCGCACCAGTCCGCGGTTTCCAGGTGTTTTGAATCCCCACAACTCCAGTACATCTCCACAGTACAATGCCTTGCTCTAACCAGTGTTTAGGATTTCTCTGCAGCAACAACAGCTTTCGCAAGATCTTCGGTACCTTCCCAGCTACGAGGGAAGTTCTACTGGGCAAATAACAGAAACGTCCGCATTTTAAACTTCTCTAACCCAGCTGTCTTAAACATCTGGATAAGAGAAAGCACAGGTCTCCAGTGATCTTAGGCGCACTGAGTGAGGCTGCTCCCTCCGTACATGGTAGACGCCACTGGGTTCCACCCATCCAAACTCCCATTCCAGAGTGAGCTGAAAACCTTCTTTTTCGGATACGTTTTTAGCTACCAGCTCTATACAATGTGAACCCCCCCCCCCAACGCTTTTCTGGTGTCTGCTTACCGGTAGTTGTAGCTGGCTGCTGGCAGTGCTCATGAGTTCCATTCTACCAACCAAAGTGTATCATGGATGTTTACATTGTGCCGCCAAAAACATATCTCAGGTGAACTGGCACAGTCGCTTTCTGCTTCACAATTTCATATACATGGAATAATGGCATCACGTTGTCCCTATTTTCTATAATGGAGGCAAGCCAGATGTCTTGGCCTTGCCAAATGCTTGTTTTCAGATTGGATGGGCGCCATTGCACTAACAGCTTCCCGACTCTTGGCAATAGTTCAAGGCATCAATTGTAGATCTGACATCAGGACATCAAAGCCCTACTTCATGTATCTTTCAGTTTGCATCTCCAGGGCAGAACCACACTTTTGAGTTGCATGGTTCAGCCCTAAGCGAACACAACAAATTTACCAAATGATTTGCCCGTTTGCAGTTGGTTTTACTCAAAATCTAAATAATTAAAGATAATAACCTATCAAGAGCTAGGTCTTGGAAAGGCCCTTTTTACGATCAAATTTATATTGGGGCTCATTTTGAAAGACAAATCAAAGGTGAATTCAATGAGATTATTGCAAATGTATATAGAGGATGGATATTTATTCACATTAGAAGACCATTCTAAAATTCATAGAATACTCTGAGTCAAATGTAGGATGAAAACAAGAAGGGTAATCAGAATGGCTAAATTAAAACAAGATGGATTGGATAAATATATTTTTTCAGCAGCTGTAGGACCGAGGAATCCCTGTTTGTTACCATCATTAAATTACAATTGCACCTCCTCTTCCTTGTGCTAGATCTCCTGGGAGCATCTCCTTGGCCAAGTAGCTTATTCCTCATTCGAGGCAGAACAAAATCATAGGCCTCTCCATCTGACGCGGTGTTCACTATCCAGAACTATGTGCCTGCTACAATAGCCCAAATTGCAAGTGTTTGCTTAGCGTGCAGTGGCGGTTGGCATGGATCATTCGATGAAAAAGAAATACACTTACCTCTTCATGGCTGTGTCTCTCTCAGCTTCTCCTCCAGATGAGTCCTGGAACGGAAGCAGGAAGCACACAGGCTCCCCCTAAGCCAATCACGATGCTGCTGTCACTAGCATGACAGCAGCGTTTTGATTGGTCTGAGCACCGTGGTTCGGCGCTCCGATAGGGACTGGGAGCTTCTGCAAGACAGCAGAGTGGCGAACATGCTAAGTGCGCATGACCTTTTGGCCAACCCAAAATGGCTGGACAAATCGTCATGCGCACTTAGAAAGTGCTCCAACCACTCCTTCCCTGCTTTGTGAGCTCAGTGAGCAGTTCAGCCCTCCCCACCCGCAAAACTGCCTCAGCAGGGAAAAATAAAATGTCAATAACATTGTGTTATTATCTTTTTATTTTTCCTTTTTTGCACCGCTGAAAATCAGTGGGCCGACGCTCCTCAGACTTGGCGGCGGAGCTGTCGCTGTTAGCGTGGGACATAGAACATGGCCTAATGGCTAGAGCGGTCGATCTCGAAGCTGGGGACCTGGGTTTGATTCTCGGCAGGGACGCTCAACAACCTGTGATTCTGGGCAAATCACTCAATCTCACTGTGCTTAACAAAATGAATATGTCCGTCTGTAACGCAACTGGCGCTCATGTTCAGCGCCCTGATACATTTGGGTCAAGTTTGCATTATATAAAACTCCCCAAAAAAAGAAAGATACAAACCACCTCCATGCCCTAAATGCATTGTGATTGCATCTTGGGTTTGATTTCCATTCTCGTTGCTAGTGAAAGAATCAGAGGAGACTTCGAAGGGAGAACAACACCACAGCTTTACTCACTGCACAGACCCACACATGGAAAATCACTACAGTACACACAGTCACGTGACTGCACGCCACCAGTCAACGCATTAGCTTACCTATATGTAAGCAAGAGCACAGCCCAGGCAGAAGTGCCAAGTCCCATGGGTATGTAGGGTCCGAGCCCAGCAGAAGTCCTGTGTAGCGGCTTCAGATTTAGCCCACGGCCCACAATGTCAGTCAGAGTATCTCTGTAGTGTTTGCAAACAGAACAGCTGAAGAACAAACAAGAAACATCTCCTCTTCAGCTCCAGGACTATTGTCCTCTGAAAGAAGACTTAAGGTTTCTAAATATGGACAGAAGCAACTTCAAAGGATGCATCGATGACACACATGACTTTTTAAAGCTGTCGCTCTATTTATCTGCCATTTAGCACTGCAACATTTTTCTTTACAAAATATACTCTGGACAATTATTTACTCAATGAAAACAGCCCTTTTGAAAATTAATTCCCTTCTATTTTAATAATCTTATAACTTTGAGTCATTTATACCCAGAGGCTCCCTTATTCGTGCAAAAGAAAAACATAATAACATTTTTTTTAAATTACTTTATAAAGTCTTTTCACATTTCTCAGGAGTAAGAGCGCATCATTACGATGGTTGGCGGAACACCACCGACAGGTCTTCGATGGCGGTCTGCCTGACATCCAGTATATCAGACAAACTGCCAGATAGCAATATGGCATTCGGAGTGCAGAGGTCGGGGAGGACGAGCAACGCCTCCAAAAAGGATTCAAGATCCCCTCGGGGCGGCGGGCAGACTGCTATCCCTACAACGGAGGGGGTACCTGCACAGGCACCGCTGTAGGGATTAGAATGTCCTTTTACGACTGCCTTTTCATGGTGGTCTCACCGCAGACGGAAATGGACTTTGGGGACTCCAAGCAGGGCCCCCATCCCCAGTGGCCACTGCTGGGGGGCGCATGTATTGCCCCCCCCTCACACATTCATGCACCATGATTATGCTGAAAGTGCCTTTCTCTACTACGGCTTATGCTGTAGCCCTTATCCTGGACAACAGCACAAGTCGCAGTAGAAAAAAGCATTTTATGACCGCCTACTCAGTGGTCCTATCCTTATAGGGCAGGTGGGACCGCCGACTCATTGTCAGACGGTCACCTGCCCAAAACGATGTCGGTTGGCGGTCCGACTGACTGCCATCGTAATCAGGCCCTAAGAGACCACGAATAAAAATAGAACATTTTCACAAAATCTCGTGGAATCCTGAATGGAAACTGCACTTCAGCCCCTGCCTGCACTTTCTTCAGTATATGACAAATACCTACACTCCATGAGATATGTCAGTGCTGATATCAGCCTGTCCAATTATGTTAGAGTTTATATGTAGTGCTGATGCCTGTGAAGGGTTTACGTAGAGGGAGCGAGCTTGTCCATCCCTCATCCCTCATCCCTCATCCCTATCCCATGTCTACATGTCCATCCCACCACTAAAGTCGTGTATTCTGAAGCATACTTTTCAGACGTTCTAGTGGGTACTTGAAATGCATTTGTATTTTGTATTTCTATGAGATTAATAAAGCACCCGAATCACCCCCAAAGGGGTATCTTCGCGCTGCAAGAGAAGAATATGCCAAGGCAGGGCGATCAGCAACAGAAGAGTTCTGTCTTTAGGAGTTTCCTAAAGAGAAGAAGGTTGGTGCTCTTACTCGGCTCCACAGGCAAGGAGTTCCAGTATTTCACAGCCAAGAAGGCAAAGGTTTTGCCTCCAGTGGGAAGTTTTCTGTAGAGGGGGAGAACAAGCAAACCTTTTACCTCAGAGCGGAGAGATCTGCCTGGACGGTAGAACTTGAAGTTTATCTGCCAGATTGCTAGGGCTTCCGCCATGAAGTGCTTTGTAGGTTAAACAGCAAACCTTAAACTTAATTCTCTGGTGAATGGGAAGCCAATGCAGCTTCCTCAGCAGTGGTCGGGAAGAAGTTCTAGGAGGCATGTTGAGATCGAGGCGAGATGCTGTGTTCTGAATCACCTTCAATATATTCAGAAGGGATTCATTGGCCAAAGCAAGGAGAGCATTGCAATAATCAAGATGGCTAACAACCAGGGCCTGGATCAGGGTTCTAGGGACTGATAAAGGAAGCATCTGGAACACTCTGCGGAGAAGACTCAGCGTATGGCAGCTGGTGCCTGAGGTGGCCAAGACTTGGTAGTAACGGAGCGCGTTATAAAACAGCTAAAATAAAATAAAAAATAAATGTATGACCTTTTTTGCGGCCGCAAACGGGAGAACCTCCCGTTTGCGGGTGCAAAAAAGGGTAATAGCATTTATAAATGCTATTTTGCGAGTCCCTAACTCTCTAATGCTATTTTGCGACTCTCGCTATTATGAAGGGGGGTCCCTTTGTAATAGTGAGTCAACATGCGATGTACTAGTGTTTTGCAACTGCATTTGCAGCCTCAAAACACTCGCAGTTTACCACCTACTTCCAGTAGGTGGTAAACCACTCGCAAAGGGGAAGAGGTCCCCCTGTGACCCCTTCCCCTTTGTGAGTGTGTTGGAAAATATTTTTTAAAAGTAGGCAGTGGTCCCAGGGACCGCTGCCTGTGCTTAAAGTTTAATTTTTCTTTTTTAAATGCAGCCCGTTTTCCTGTAAACTGCTTTGTTAAAAAGCAGTCCCAGACATGGTGGTCTGCTGTGCCCAGCAGGCCACCATCCCTGGGAGGGCTGTCATTCCCAATGGGCTCGCAAATTGCGAGAGCCTCATTAATATTGATGAGCCTCGCAATTTGCGACCCCATTAGGAATCGCAAACAGTGTGAAATACACTGTTGTATATTGAAAATTGCGGCTCACAAATTGAGACTCGCAAAAGAGTCGCAATTTGCGATGCACAATTTTTTTGGTCGTACATCTGGCCCTTGGTCTTTCGTAGAAAGTGAGTCATCCGGTTGAATGCCCAGGTTTTTAGCTATCCGCTTCGGAATAGGGACGGGAACCAACGCAACAGGCCACCAGTCGAGGGACCAGTTTATTTCAGCGGTGCCAAAAAGCAGAATCTCGGTTTCGGCAGCATTCAGCTGGAGGAAATTTTCTGTCACCCAACCAGATATGGCTAGCATGCCCTCATTGAAGAGACGTTTGGTCGACTCCATCTCATTATCAAATGAAAGGAGCAGTTTGGGTGTCGTCTGCATAGGAATAGGGAGTAAACCCATATTCTCTGATGATTTTTGCAAGGGAGGCCACATAAATATTGAACAGGGTGGGGCTGAGACAGGAGCCTTTGGGGGAACCCTTTAGTGAGCTTCAGAGTGTGAGACCAGAAGTGACCCAGATTGACAGTTTGAATGCGCAGAACCAGGAAGTTAGCAAGCCACTTCAGCGCCTGACCTTCTATACCAATCTCACTCAGTCTGTGGATACGCTTCTGGTGAGAGACATTATCAAAGGCAGATGTCATGTCCAACAGAACAAGCAGCACTTCCATTCAAGTGGAAGGGTCCCTTCACTCATAGAGGCGTTTAAGATGGAGCAGATGGAAGGGGCCAGTAGTGAGGCAAACATGGAAAACAAATAGGCTGTCAAGATGTCAAGTGGAGAACCAGATTTAGCAGTTCTCAGCGTTGCTTCGACTTGAGGTATCTGTAGAGTAGGAAAATGCTCCAGGCAAGCATCCTTCATTCTCAGTGAGGAAAGCAGAAGGTTATGGCCCTCCAATCGTATAGGATTGTTGGGAAACTGCCCATATATTACATTTATTTTTTCTTCGAAATAATCGGCAATATTGTCACAAACCACCTGGGAGGGAGGAATTTGCTGGGTACAGACAGAAGCATTAGTAAAGGAATTGATAACTTTGTAAAGTTCCTTAGTTGAGTTGCCAGCCGGATTTAGACTTAAAATAATGTGGGCTTTCCGCGCCTTGTTAATATTTTTGTGGTAGCTAGCAAGGGCTGCTTTATAGGTGGATTTATCATTCCCCATTTGAGTTGTGTGCCATATTTTTTCAAATGTTTTACATTTCGATTTTTCTCTTCGCAATCAGGGGATTACCAGGCAGCATGTTTCTTCTGAGTATGAACATGTTGTTGCTTAAGCACTGCTAGTGTGTCAGTAACTGAAGTGATTATTTGAACAAAACAAGGGAACCCAGGGCGCAATATGCTAAGGACCTTGGGTAGGTACTTATTTGCACAAACAGTAGTCCTTAGACAAGAGAGAGAATGTGAAGGGAATAAATATAGACTAAATAGGACTATATTTTTAAGAAATGTCCAGCCGGACAATTTAATATCTTGATAAAAATGAACACAAAGAAATAAGACACAGAGTGTGATGGACGTGGGACACCAGCCGATGTCCGACTAACACACTGGAGGGACACAAACAGAACGGAAAAGTGGTAGGCAAAATCGGGTCATCTGAATATCATAAATCATAAACAGATAATCCACAATATACACATATGCATGAACAATTAATGTCAGCTATGCATTTAGTGCATTCAGGTCGACGACGTTTCGAACCATACATAATATCGGTTCACCCTCAGGACAGAAAATCATTGCATAAGAAATAACAATTTCAGTTGAACCCACGGTGGAGTGGAGCTGAAATAATTTCAGCGCGGTGTGCCAGATTAAGCGATTTCCGCGGGGTTGAGCCGAGGCGGATAATGAAGGGATCAGCGGGAGCAGTGCCCTTGTCGAATGATCAGAAAGTGGAGGATGCAGGTCCGCAATGGGGGTCCTTGCATGGCGTGAGAGATCTTCCTATATTTTACTAGACCTAGGGCCAGATGTAGGAGCCCTAATACCGGTCGGTAACGGCCGAATTCGGCCGTTACTGACCGGTATTAGGGTTTCCAGATGTAGGGGGCCTATATTTTACCGATTCTGTAAAGTTACCAAATCGGTAAATTTACAGAACTGGTAAAATACCGAATCGGTATATTTACCGATTCGGAAAAACCACATGTAGGTGGCACTCCTAAGAGTGCCACAGGCCCTTAAAAATCAGTATTTTACCACCCAATCCTATTGGGTGGTAAAATACCGAATTCAGGTGTGCATGCACATCTGTGCATGCACACCTGTGCAATGTGACACACAGACATGCCCTTAGGGCATGTCTGTATGCCACATGGCACACAAGTCCAGAATTGGGGTGCTAGAGGGTGTCAAAGTGACACCCCCTGCACCCTTGCAGGATTCGGTATTTACCGATTCTGTAAATACCTAATCTGTATTTCACATTGATTCCTATGGGCTTCAAGGCCCATAGGAATCAATGGGAAATACAGATTCGGTATTTACAGAATCGGTAAATACCGACTCTTACAGATTCGGTCATTTTTTACCTACATCTGCCTCCTTCCAATTTACCGACTTTTAAATACCGAATCGGTATGACTCGGTATTTAAGAGTCGGTAAATCAGATTTATCTACATCTGGCCCCTAGTGAGGCCATATCAGCAAGAAAGTTAACCGCATCAATATCCGCACTGTCTTCACAGTGAATGTTAACATACCCTAGCAATAGAAAGTGTTTGGAAGAAATGGTGTGAAGGGCAAGTTTCTCCATAATTTTGAGAGTAAAATCTTTAAGAGGGCCTGTGGTGGGCCGATAGATGAGTGCGCTCTTTAGGCAATCTGGGGGATAATTTCAATCTTAAAAATACATAGTTCCATATCTCTGTCAGAGGTGGAGTCAATGATAGATGCTTTCAATGCTTCTTTATATATGATAGCAACACCTCCACCCACTTTACTTTCCCTGTCCAGTTTGAGTATACTGTACTTTTCTGGGAGGGATAAGGTGACAGTTGGTGTAGAGGCAGGTTTGAGCCACGTCTCCATTAGGAAGCCTAAATCAGTAAAGGGTAAGCGCATACGAGAGAAGTGTGGTGCAGCGGCCAGAGCGGCTGTCTCCGGAGCGCTGGGCTCATGGTTCGATCGCCAGCTGCAGGGTGATATGTTCGCACTTTAAAAATAGGAATTATCAATTATTTATTATAAGAATGTATGACTTTTTAAAGCAATCTTTCAATTTCTATGTTTGTTATTCGGGGGATTCTCGCATGGACAATCATTTGAAAAATAAGGCTTAAAATTTGCATTTTGTACCAATTTGTTAGGGTACACTTCCTTAAACGCCATTAATGGACACTGTGAATTATTCCAACCTGTATGCCAATATGGTTATAGTTTGCCAAGAAACCTAACCCCTGCCCAAGAGTCTTTGTTGTTTACTTGCCTCCACAAATATTGAAAACTTGGAGGCATCATGGTGCATTTTTGTGAAATATTTCTCAAAAATGTGTCTAAAAAGTTTAGAAAATGACAAATCCACCTGAATATAATTTTTGAAAGCATTTATCTTCACACCATGCTTCGACTTCATTTTATCTTTACTTAAATTCAGCTTCTCAGCCATAGGTAGTAGGATAGCACCTCACTGGAAGAGTTGAAAAAATACACGTATTTTATAATGTCGGGACAGGTAGTCGGCCGGGTTTCGGGAGCCCGGTTGGTACTCCACCTTACAGTTGTAATCTTGCAGTTGTAGCATCCATTTTTCGATGCGGGTGGAGGCTTCGTGGAAGTCCCCGAAAACAAAGCGACCAATGGCTTATGGTCTGTGGCAACCACGAAGGGCTTCCCATAAATATACAGGTGGAAGTGCCGGCACCCCCAGTGGATAGCTATCGCCTCCTTCTCGATTTGGGAATATCTTCTCTGTGTCTGTGAGGGACCTGCTTGCAAATGCTACTGGAGTCCAGTCTTCGTCTGCCCTTTGTCTTTGCATCAATACAGCTCTTAGCCCCACGGGTCCTGCATCTACAGCCACCTGCGTGAGCTTTCGGGGGTCGAAGAATGCCAACGTGGTGGCTTCGGAGAGAGCGTCTTTTATTTCTTGAAAAGCTTTGGACTGTTCCGGGCCCCACTTCCAGGGCGTGGCGTCTTTCGTGAGCTCCCTCAACGGCAGCGTTAGGTTGGCCAGGTCCCGGATGAAACGCTCACAGTAGTTGACCATGCCCAGGAAGCTCCGGACATTCGTGACCGTGGTGGGGGGGTCTGCTTCCTTGATGTCCTTGACCTTATCCGGATCCGGATTGACGGCATCGATGGAGAAGTTATACCCGAAGAACTGCAGCCTTCGTTTGAGGAATTTGCACTTTTTGCGATGCAGTGTGAGGCTCGCTTCTCGCAATCTTCGAAGCACCTGAGTCAGTCGACTGGTGTGCTCCGGGATGGTCCTGGCGTGCACCATGATGTCGTCACTGACGTTGATCACACCAGGTATGTCAACAATGAGCTCTTGTATAACATTTTGGAATACCTCGGCCGCACTGGATACTCCGAAGCTGAGACGGGTGTACCACCGGAGTCCTAGGTGTGTAGAGAAGGTTGTGATGTTGCGTGACTCTTCGTCCAGCACCAGCGATGGTAGCCCGACCGCAGATCTAGCTTGGAGAACCAGCTGGCTCTGGCCATTTCCCCGATGAGGTCATCAATGGTGGGCGTTATATGTCGCTCCCTCTTGATTGCTGCGTTGGGGAGTCGAAATATACGCAAATTCGCACTGCCCCCGGTTGCTTGAGCTTTCTTGTAACTACGATGGGTGAAACCCACGGGGTAGGGCCTGACACTTTTTCGATTATCCCGGCTGCCTCCAGCTTTTTGAGTTCCTCTTCCACCAGTGGCCTGAGATGAAATGCAATTCGACGGTGTCTCAGGGCTACAGGCTGGACGGTCAGATCGATGTGGAGAAGTACCTCCTTTCCAGTGAACTTTCCGATGCCTTTGAAGACGTCTGAAAACTCCGTTAGCTGCTGGATCGATTCCTGATGCACCCCAAAGGCGAAGGTGACCACTCCGATGTCCTCGACAGCCATGACTTCCTGCGTCCTTACCCTGATGCCACACTGCTACAGTCGCCGGGTTCTTTGAGTGGCGTTGCCAATCATTTGCACCTTGTGCACCGTCCGTTATTCCTCCTCATCGTTGTCCATGTCACTCTGGCTGGGATCTCCTTCCGGTAATGTTTTCACCACCTGACGCGGCCTACGGAACTTCTTGGATCTGCAAACCTTTTCAAAATGGTTAAAGCGCCCGCACCCTGAGCACCTCTTCCCTTTAGCGGGCCATTCTGCTGCGGGATGCGGTGGCCCTCCGCAGTATACGCATGTCTTTGGCGAGGTCCCCGTTGCCGCACCTGTGCCCTTCTTGGTCCATTTCGTCGGGGATTTGACGGTCACCTTGTTGACCGGCTCAGCCTTTACTGGCGCTTGGAGGGCCGCCTCCATTTGGGCCGCTCGGGCCTTTGACAATTCTTTAGTGCGTCCTAGGGTTAGGATGTCTGCCAGCGGTTTGCCGGACTCTTCGAGGATCCGCTCTCTGAGCTTGGCAGAGGCGCAGCCTTGTATTATCTGACCGCGTATCTCCTCAGTGGTATCCGCGAATCCACATGTCGAGGCTAAGTTCTTTAACCGGGCGTGGTACGTGTCTAGCGACTCTTCCGGTAGTTCTCTTGCCTGACGAAATATGAAGCGCTCGTAGTCTTGGTTGGCCATAGGCTCAAAGTGCGCGTTCAGTGCGTTTATTAGCGAGTGGTGATTCTTTGGTGGAACTTCCACTAGGGTTTTCGCTATGTTGTGGACATCTTTCCCTCCCAAGTGAAGGACCATGGCGCGTTTTTGATCTTTGTGCACCTTGGTGGCTTCGAAAAAATATTAGTAGACGGTCTACCCAATCCTTCCACTTAGGGGCCAAGGACGATGGAGAACCTTCCACAATAAAGGGCTCAATGGGGAGTATGGTGGCCATGTTCCCTGAGGTAGTGTGCAGTTCGCCTGGGTGTGACTGTGGCCGGGCGGTGTTCCCAGTATCCTCTTAGGCTAATCCTGCCCTTAGATGTGCCAATGCTTGTTGGTGATGGGGCCTTATATTTGCGGGTGTCAGCGCTTGTTGACTGCCTAGGGATCTCCTCACTTAATTCCCTTCTGGCTGCTTTTATTAGACTTCTGGCTCGGGTTGTGACGGCAGGGGAGAATTCCTGGGTGTCTCCCAGTCTCCTTGGCAGTCTGAGGATGTCTGAGGCTATCTGTGGGACTCCCGATACGTGCTCCCACGTTGCTGTGTGCTTCTTGGCCTGGGAGATTTGTTCAGTGGCACCCCTGGGTCAGGCTTGATATGCAGGGCGTGTCAGGCGCCTTGGGGGCTCGTCTCTCTCCTTCGTGCCTCTGCAGAGTCTTGCGCTCTTGCGGGGTTAGGGGCGCAGTTCAGCGCGAAGTGGGCCTGTCCGGGCCGAGCGCCTCTGACAGCGTTGCTCTGCCACTAAAGGTGCTACGGAGTCAAGGCAGGTCGCAGGGGCACAGCGGCTTACCTCTTTCTTCTGGCCGTCGACGCGGCGTCACCGTAGGTCCCCCCCTCAGGACACGAGCGCCTCGAGTACGTGTGAAGCTCGCGGCCGCCCTAGAGCCAATCACGCACCTTTCAGCGGGCTTGTGTGTGCAGCGAGGGGCATCCCACCTTCGTCGCCAGCTGTTGTGTTTTGGGGCAGGGATGCACACTCGGCATAGGGCCTAGCACGTGGTGACCAACTATGATACACGGACACAGGGTGACTTGCTAATGGTCTGCCCGGCGTCACCAAACTGGCGTACGTCGGGGCGGAGACCCTTTTTTATTATTTTACATCACGTGCTCTGACCTACCACGGCCGTTACATCACGGACGTGGAAACGCTAGAACACAACATATACCACTCTTTCAGGCTCAAGTCTAACATTATAGTAGCATTTACCACTCAAATAGCAGCTTTAAATATATATTTTTAGAAATTCATTAATCTGTGCCTACCATCATATTGTCGGTTTATTAAATGACACACATTTTAGTATTGAATACAAGCTTTTCATTTGGTAAAATAAACCTAAATTCCACAAAACAAAAGCTTTTTTGCCGAAAAATACCTCAAGTTCATCAGAAATTCAAATAATGCGCAGCTGTCGCCATGTGTAATGTGAGGAACCTACGAAAAATCTTTACAGTATACCGCCTAGAGGGGCTCCTGCTCTGTTTACGTGTTGGCAGCCAGCAGTGTTTTGATTGGACAAACATTGTGTGCGTCCTCAGAAAAAAAGTTCTTCCACTCCAGGCAGCTGTGATTATTTTTGGTAATGTATCCAGCTGCCTGCACCAGTAGCAGTATGGCTACCTGAGCTTGAACTTTCAGAGGCACACACATGACATTGTAATGCTGGTAAAGTGTCTAAATAACCAGATAATGTACAATGTTTTTTAGGTCTCGCCTGAGGCTGCCAATGCGCTGTTGCTTAAAAGACATTTTGTTTTCATACTAGGGGCTTAGAGTCTGCCTATTATTTACCATTGGCTAGCTTCATCATCACTCTCATAGCCTTGCTTCTCATTGTTCAGCGTGTGCCGGTTTCATTTTCCCTCAGTTTGTTTATCCTTTCCGTGGAGCATGGACCAAGTACTGCTTAATGTCGGTGGCCTGTTTCCTTTCACTGGTCTCTCACTTCCGAAGATACTTTTTTTAAATTTAAGTGGTAGCACTCCATAAGAGTGCATGTGTTTACAGGCTGTAACCCACTTCCAAACACAAGGAGATGATGGACGGAGTGCTAAAACTTTTCATACACTCACCCCCAGTCACAGCTCTGGGTTGAATCCATCATCGTTCTTTAGCTGACTTTGCCATCCCAGTTCAGACCCAGCCATATGCAATTCAGTCAACCCTGTGCCTCATGGGAACAGTCCACCCTGAACTGCCAAGTCAGGTCTTCCCTGGACCGGAAACAAGCATCCTGGGACCGGTTTCTGGGTAACACCCCTTATCAGCTAGGCTCGCTTGAATCCAGTGGCAAAGTGAGCAAGGGACCCACGACTGGACATAGCCTGCCAACTTAGGGCGAACAAAGCAAACACAAGGAGATGATGGACGGAGCACTGAAACTTTTCAGACACTCAGCCCCAGTCACAGATCTGGGTTGAATCCATCATTGTACTTTAGATCACTTCGCCACCCCAGTTCAGACCCAGCTATATGCAAATCAAAGTGAAGCAGCATGGTTGAAAATTAAAAAAATGCTGACTGTGCCATAGCACTTTTTTTGTTTTTCTCTCAACCATGCTGCACAGCTACCATGCTGCTATGCAACATGGCTAAAAAAAAAGAAACCTTGACAAAGCCAATAGATCTCTCATAACAAGACCTATTGACTTTGCCAGTGCTTGTTTTTCTCCGGCAGAGTGGAGTACCACTCCCCTTCAATCATTACCTTTAGACTTCACAGGGCAGTTTTGTGTTTCATTATTGAATGCCCTGGTCTTCACTAACCTACATGGAATTGTAGGTCTGGCTTGAGAGTGTATGTTTCTTTACCTTATGTGATCAACAAAAGAGAGCTTTCAGAGTACTACTGAGAGAGGGGTTCCCATGAGTTCATGATTTGACTGGGCTGAATTTGTATTCTTCCACTTGTATTGCACTCTTTGGCTTTTGTCACATTTTATACTCTATGCAGCAGGACTAGGTGATTTGTGATGGCAAAGCAATGACCAAGGCAATAGGCTTGATCTGTTTATTATGAAATGTTATGACATTCCTCTACATTAAAACGTACAGATAGCAATTCTGTTGCATGGACTCTTACAGGTTACGGTAGTAGGTAAGGGGTTTGGTACTGGTTAACCCTTCTGACAAACCGTGGTATAGAAGATGTACTGTCAGAATCCTTGGCAGAGATAGTATTTTGCTTTGCCGACTGTATATTTGTATACTGTGTATTTTTATGACTATGCCTCATGGTTGCCTTGTGAGAAAGCTTAAGCTCAGTACAAGAGGTCTCAGTTGGTTAGTTGGTGAGGGTGACAAGCTAATGATAACAGCTAGAGGTTGATTGGTTCACTAGGAAAGAATATTTCTGATGCCAAAGGTCTGATCTGTTCATTATGAAAAGTTATGATAAACATATTGATTGTGAAAAACATATGCTAAAGTAAATAGGCATTTGAGGGTTTATTGTTATTTCTCTGTATTAAAGCCTACAGATAAGTGTTTCTTTCGTGAAATTTCACAGATTACCTTTTTAGCACACACTTTTGGTGTTGGTTACTGCACCTCACAAGTCCTAGGGGGAGAAGATTTCCTCTGTAATAATTTTTGGTTGAATTTCATTCGTAGCTGAATGTGAGGATGTCGGAATAAAGAAATAATTAAATAATAAATCCATCCATGTGCATTAATATATTTCCATTATATACATAGAGGGCCTTTGGATGAGCTCTGTTCTGCCATTGGTCTGTCTGAGTGTGACTTACACTCTGCTTCCATCCAAGACAGCGTACTGCATGGGGTAAAGGTTTAGTTCACATCAATCATTGGCTCTCTTGTCCTGTGAATGACGGAATTTTATAATCACATGTGAACATCCACCTGAAAATGAGTGTGCTTCAGTATCAGCGTTGCAAGGCTAGTCCTCTAGTTTTCAATTTTCTCCTTCTATAGTTTCCCTTTCATTTCTTTGTTTCTCTTCTTTTTATTTTAATGTTTCTTAAGAGGATGCTACAGTGCTCCAAGCGATGCTTATGGGTCGCTAGCTTACCACTCATTTAATCTCTAATGCGCCACATCTCTTGTAGCCACTTCCTCTAAACCAGGAGACCATTATGAAATGCTGTTGTCCATAGTGTATTTTACCATTTTAACGTTGGTTCTAAATGAGGCGGGCACGCTGGAACTTTAATGAAACAATAGACAATTTACAAAAGCTTTGCAAGACAGACACCTGCTACTATGTTCAGTTTCGCTATTGCAAGCATGGCTTGCTGTGTTTAGACGGCATCATATTTTCTTTTTCTGCTTGTATTCTTTTATTTATCATTTTTGAGTTTGTGTTTTACTGCGGTTGTGTCAGAGGGTGAATGCACGATTGAGTCTGTAGATGGATGAATGGATGCATGAGTGCAAAGATGATGACAGAGTGCACGTACAATGGCTTATTGAGTGCTTAAACCCATCAATGAGACAAAAGGCACTTAATTCATAAGGTGACCTATTGGCATTGTCAATGTTTGTTTTTCATGTCTCTCAGAAAGCTTGTAATTATGCATCAGATAAAAATAGGTGGGGCGCCCCAAAATGCCTTTCTGGTAGAGCCGTCTGGGAAGAGATGTAATGCTACTGTGTAAATATCTAGCTTGTTGTGCACTATTTTAAAATGTACCCAACTTCCCTATTGATGTACAGCTCTCTATTGTTCTCCAGCTAGGCATTTGCTATATAAATATGTAAATATATTAATTAAGGCTCCCTGTTATCCATTTTCACTGATTTTTAGAGATGAATACAGACAGAAAATCATTTGTTTCCTTGTCTGTATTTATTTCTAAATATGGATAAAAACGGAAATTGGGTTGATTTTGGGTGATTCTAAATACTCTCTGCTTTGACTGCCAGGCCAATAGCTGTGTGGATTGATAGGTAAGGGGTAAAAAAAGAAAGGGAATTTAGTAAAGAGGCTTTAACAGCAGTAGATACGCACAAGTTTGATACTGAAATTTGCATATTTTCACATCAAGTGCATTGATTTATCTTCTTCGGATGTTCCTAACACTGAAACCTGGCAGGCTTTCAAGCATGAGTTCATATTTATCTGTAAATAAATGTGGAAATATACCAGTGTCAGCCTCATTTTTTTCACAAAACCCGAAATAAATATGGATAAATACAGTTAAAATTACCCAAAAATAAATACAGACGGAAATGTAAAAAAAAAAAATACCATAAAACCGGGAGCCCTAATATTAAGTACTTCCTTTGATGAGCTTTCAAGAATACTAGAGAGAAAGACTGTGGCTCCGCCCAGATGTTGGTTTGTCTGAGTACAGCTTCTGATTTGTCAAAATGTGTGTGCTTCCACAGAAAGAGTGCTTCCCTTCCAAGCAGCTGTGAATGTTTATCCAGCTGCTTGAGCCAAGAAAGCTTTCCACTATAATGGGTAGAGCTTGTCCTTTAAAGGCACACACATGCCATTGTGATGCTATTAAACAACTTCTCCTAGAAAATGAGATAATTATGGCAAGCTTTCTTCTCTGGTTGCCACGTGGGATAGCTTATGATATATTCAACAGGGCTTTGTGGGTTGTTGTGGTAAGCGAATAACCAAGACAGTAAGCTAAATCTGTTTACTGATAATAGTTATGAGAAAGTCAGTGGGTCATACTTATTTATTGTGAAAGGGACATGTTAAATAGGTATTTAAGGGTAAATTGTAATTATTCTATTAAAGTCTGCGGATAGCTGTTTTGCTACATGGAGTCTCACGGGTTACGTGTTGCTGTAGTAGGCAATGGTTTTAGTGATGATAACCCCCTCTGACAATGTAGATTTGCATTTCAAATTGTGTGACTGTATGCCTGATGGTGGCGTGTTGTACACTTTATACTCAATACAGCAGGTCTGAGTCGGTTATAGTGACAAAGGGTGCCGACAGACCTGATTGGTTCATTGGTAAAAGTGATGTCCAAAGCCATCGGTCTGTTCTCTGTATTATAAAACTCTATAACAAAGGCAGTTGTCTTGGCCTATTTATTGTGAAAAGCATTTGTTAAAGCCAATATGCCTTTAACGGTGGATTGTTATCCCCCTGTGTTACAGGCTTATTGTGTAACTTTTCATGGGTAGAAAAAGTCACTCTCTCAATTTATGTTGCATTCAGCATTACAACTTGGTTAGCAAATAACCTAAAACACTAAATAATGCATGTACAAAATCCCTAATGTATGCATCAAAACAAGTATATAGACCACACATCAAATAGGCGCACAAATATCTGTAATAAATAGCAAGATAGATAGACGCTCTCCCATTGATCAAGACCTGTACCTACATTCTAACCTTCCATACCATTTGAAATTGCATTATGTGCACAACGGCATTTACAGAATCTTTGTAAATTGTATTTGGACAGGCTTGCAACAACTGGTCTTTGTTATCAGTATATTTAAAATATCTAATTGATTACCCTTTATTCTTTGATTCACCTACTCACTTCCTAACACTACTACCTTGTTTTCCTTTCTCCTACCCTTTTGCGCGCAACCTATGGTTACTGTTCAAGTAATTTCTTGATTTGCTCAAAAGTAAATATATTGCTATTTATTACAGATATTTGTGCGCCTATATGATATGTGGTCTATTTACTTGTTTTGATGCATAAATTAGGGATTTTGTACATGCATTATTTAGTGTTTTAGGTTATTTGCTAACCAAGTTGTAATGCTGAATGCAACATAAATTGTGAGAGTGACTTTTTCTGGTCACGGGCCACTGTTTTCATTCCTGTATTGCGCCCAGGTCCGGCTTGACTGTAGGGGCTACCCCATTATCTATAATGGTTGTCATGGGTAGGCAGATATTGTGTAACATACAATCCCACAGATGAGCATAGTATGCACGGGTTTTGGTGTTATTTATTTCCAGTGACGAACCCTGGAAGTAGGTTTCCATTGTTTTAATCCTTGCAGGTCCTTCTGAGAGAGGCTGAATATTGTTTTTTCAACTGTAATTGTGTACATGTATGTAATTGTAAAACTGTATGCATGATGGTTGCCAGCATAGGTGCACTTCAGTAGGCCTGTGTCATGTTAGTTATGATGTCAAGCCAATGGTGAAGGTTCTAAGCCTTATTGGTTCATGTCACATTTCATAAGTTTGATCTGTTTATTATGAAAAGTTTTCAGCAAGGTAGTAGGTCTGACTTACTTATTGTTAAAGGAAATAGTTTTTTAACAGTGGATTGTTATCGCACTGTGGTCAAAGCTTGTAGGACGATATTTAGTTAAATGAAATTGGTTTGTGACCCACTCGAACAAACCACGGGGGTAGAAGATTTAGAATGTGATCATTCTTATTAGAGATTGGAGATGGTTTTGACACCTGTAATTTTATACATATTTATAATTGTATTACTGTGTACCAGATGGTTGCCTTGTTGAAAGGTTTATGCTCAATACAGTGTATGTGAGTTGGTAATGAAGATACACCATTGATAAGGACAATAGGCCTGATTGGTTTATTGGGAAACGTTATGACAGATGTCATAGTTCTGCTGTTTTTGTAAAGGTTACAATAAAGGCGATAGGCCTCTTATGTACTATGAAACACATACTTTAAAGCCAATAAGCCTTAAAGGGTGAATTGTTATTGTGCCATGTTAATGAAGCCTGTGGACATGTATTTTGTTACGTGGAATCTCACAGACTACATTTGTAGGAAAGGCGATTGATTTTGAATAGGCCTCTTGACAAACCCACGGAGTAGAAGATTTGCACTGTAATAATTCTTGCTAGACAGGCTTATTCGTCTGCGAGGATGTTGTAATACAAATTAAAATGACTATATATAAATATATATACATCTTCACAAAACTTTGCAAAAAGTGCTCTTTTTTGCTTAGTTTCTTCATGCAAAGTTGCGGGGAGATTCCCACGTTCGTACAGTACTCCCGCGGAATTGCGAAAAGGAAATACGGCTGCCATTTTTCAAAAACTTAATATGACCCATGGGTGGGCCAGGACCCACCCATCCATTGGGGCCTAGCATAACTATTCAAGGGGCTGGGGTGACCCCATCCCCGAAAGCCAGTATTTTAACAAATGCGGATGTGTGCATGCTGGACCACTCCCGAGGCTCTAAAGGCCCTGGGAACCCGGTCCCCAAGAGCCGGTATTTTCAAAGTGGAGGGTGGCACTCCCCCTTCCTCCCAGAGCCAACAAAGTCCCTAGGGACCCAGTTCCGGATCACTCACTATGTGCAGAGAAGACCACCCCGCAACACTGTTGCCATGCCTGCTAGAGCACTGTTTCCCTGCCCACTAGAGCGGGTGCAGGGAAGTCGTGTATGCTCCCACCCAGCCGGAGCTGCAAAAAAGGGGCCCTCTGTTTGGTAGCAGACATTTTGTTCTATGCTGGAGCTCTTGCAGGCAGGGAAACTGAGATTGCTCCCAACCAGCGGAAACATGCAAAACCACCTGCTCCCGCCAAGTGGGAGCAATGCCCGCTCTCAATGCATCCAGGATGTATGCATGCAGGGGGGCCCGAGGGTCTTACACCCTGGGGGATAGGGTCCGCTAGGTCACTATTGGCTTGGGGAGGAAGCCACACACCTCTCCCCTTTAAAAAAAAAAAAAAGGACCTGGGGTTGGAGTCCTGAGGGCCCTAAAGGCTCAGGTCCTAAAGGCCTCAGGTCACCGTCCCCTTGATAAAAATAAAGGTCACAAGGTGGGGCCCCCTAGGTCTATGAAGGCTCCGAGATGGGGGATTTGCGCCCCTCCCCTAAAAAATAGGCCCGGGCCCTAAAGTCTCAGAGAGGGGCAGCCGTAATCGCCCTAATATTTATAAAATTAAGGAATTACTGGCATCAAGCAGCACCCATGATGGTTGCTGGCAGGGTAGCCGGCAGGGCCACAGGGGGTCCACCAGCTGCCCCCTCTCAAAAAAAGGGCACCCAAAGGTGACACCCATGATAAATTTAATAAAATTAATAATAATTGAAAGGGTAGGAGCCACTCATTCATTTTTCACTGCTCCCGAGGAAGGGCGCCTCATAATGCCCTAGGGCATTTTATTCAACCATAGGGGCCCCCACGAAACATTTTCTTTAATGTTGTGGGGGTTGCAACTTTGTCTTCTAAGTGGGGCAATCTGGCTTCGGAACCGGCCATGCACCACACAATTCAATACCTGCACGTGATGGTGGATGAGGGACATCTGACTCGTTGGTTCACGTCATCATTACGACAGCACACGGCAATTGATCTGACCCCCTGAGACTGCACTGGGAGGACGATCTGGTGCATGCTTTCACGGACAAGGAGTGGGTGACTACTTTGGAGGGGCCGACATACGTACCCCGTAATCAACGATTCAAACAGATGCAATACTTAAAACTACACCCGGCATACCTCGCCCCGGCCAGAATAATAAGTATTTTCACCTAACAGACGCAGCCTGCCCCTGATTCCGCTTACCGAACACCGACATACTACATATGTTATGGCTTTGCCCTGCTCTTGGGTAAATACTAGTCTAGCATTGCAGCCACATTGGCCACCAGCACGGGACACGATATTCCCTTTCGTTGGGAGACATAAATTTTGCACCTCTTTAGTAGAAGCGAAAAGAACAGAGTTTCCTTCCGATTCTTAGACTTGGGTCTGGTAACCGCAAAACGCTTGATCACCAAAAGATGGAAGTCCCCAATAGCTCCCCACACAGTAGCTTGGCAATGATCACTGCTTAACTGGGCTAGGGCAGATGGGGTGGCTTTATGTAGAGAGGATCTGCTGGGGCTGTGCAAGTTTCCCTTCGCTATTAACTGGGATGTCATAGTCGCAGACTTACAGGGTCTAGTGGCAGTCGCAGAGGAAACACAAGTAGAGACGGGACGCCATGTCATCTAGCACTCAGGCTCAACTGGTGCACATGTAGAAGCCAGGGAGGGACAAAGCCCTACTGACATAGGCTAGGCATTGCCATCAAGGGATTGATAAGCTGCTATCACAGACAGAGTCCTCACTGGACACTGTACCAGACAGCAGGTCTCAGGCAACCTCCCTACCCCTGATTACTTTTCTTTGTCCCCATTTTGTTGGAACCTACTCCCACTGTTTGTACGAGTGGGACATCATGCTCTGCTGATAGGCGCACAGGATACCGCAACATCTCACTGAAATCATTTTACTACCGTAATGATACTCGCTAAGTAATAATCTAAGCCGCCACAGCCTCAGGTTACTACTGAATCACCTTACTCTCTATCATGAGCTGCCGTAGCCTAATGTTATATAGATATATGAGGTTACTACACTAATGTTCTTGTTCAGAATGTTTATGCAAAAAATGTCAATAAAAAGATTTTTTTTTAAATGTTGTGGGGGGTGCAGGGAGTGCAGCAGCCCCCATCAACATAAAAAAACAGTAATTGTCCTGGGTCATTTAATCCATGATACATCCATGACCCCAGGAGAACATACCACATTTGTTTCAAACATTCCAAGTTTGAACTGTGTGCTCTTCAGCTGGAGTGCTAGGTCCTCTTATGGTTGTTACTTTGACTGTTTGTTGTGTGATGAAAAGTGTTAAAAGAAAGATTAGGATGCATTTTTTTTTATTTTTTTTTTAAATTCTGAGTCTTTCTTTTAACATTTTTCAGCCCACAAAATGCAATCATAAAAGCAATGTTAAAAGAACGACTCACAGACATGTTGATTTTTTTAATGAAAACTTTATTAAACATTTTTATAATAATCACTATTATTAAACATTTCATTGTGTGAATTACTGAAATATACATTTGATAAAAAATGGTAGTGATTTTTGGAGAAAGATAATAGGTCTGTTCATACCATGATAAAGCCAATAGGCCCACTATTTATATTTTGGTATTTTGAGTCTTTGACAAAGTCAGTAAGTCTGCCTGAGTGTGGCCAGGACCTTTGAGACCATTGGTTCCTCTTGAGGGGCTGAATGCAGGATACTGGCCGCTGGCCAGGCCCTGCTGTCAATCCCACACCAAAGGCATGATGCTGGTTTTACATTTGGTTATAAAATATTACTTTACGTTAAAAGTACCTAAGAAAGTCACACAAAAAAAAGATTAAAGTGAAGTTATAAATAGGAATTGTAATTATATCTGACTATACGTTAAAAAAAATCATAGAAATTCACTGAAAAAAATCAAAGGTTAATGTAATGTTATAGTTAGGTGAACATTTCAGTGATAACATAATGTTATAAAATTTTTAAAAAGGCCACTGAAATTCACTGGTTATTGTCATCTCTATAACTCGGGCCTTAAATGAACTATCATTTGCGCCATTGCCATGCCGTGTTGACAATTAAGTGCTGGTGCCGAGCACCTGAAACCACCGACTCAAATTGAACACTCTGTATGTGGCATTTGTACTGCGTGAACCCAGGCAAAAGGCCCAAGGTCAAAGGCAACAATGTGCTCAGCAAGTGACAGAGAGGTAGCTGGGTTCTGGGAGTTGAAGTTTATGTTCCAGCACTATGGTGTTGTGTTCTTTAAAGAGTGGTGTCTTTTGTTCTTTCCTAAATTGGAGCGAGGTTGGGGAGGTGCGGGTGAATACAGGGATATTCTGTTTTATGGGCGCATAGACGAATTAGGCCTGGAGCCTTGTTGTTTCGTATTTGCTTTTCTTTGTCGACAATCTGAGGGGGAGCCCTGACTGTGGGAGTGCCGAGTGCTGCCGGAGATCGAGAGCCTGTCAGCCTCATAGGCAGGGGTGCCGGGTGTGATTGTGGATATAATGTTATTATAATGTCAGAAAAATATTGGCATACCTCACCTGGACCCCTGATCTAAGTTATATCCTAATTGTAGAAGAAGATGAGTGCCCCATCCCTAGTAGATAGTCTCCCATGTCTTCCTGGCCACACATGCCGTCTTTTGCTCCCTGGTTAAGTCAGTCAATCACCACATTAACCCGCTGACATCTTGTTGAGGTTTTCCGGAGTTCCCTCATCGTCTTCTTTGCCATTTCAGCAGGTTGTTGGTTGGCATCCACCCAAGAGCTGGGGTATCCTTGGTGGCTGAGGGCCATATCTGATGTCCGGCGCTGCCGAAACACTAACACTGGTGCTCTCAGGAGCTCTAGTCAAGCTCTAGTTGTCAATTCCAAGCATCCTCTGACGTCACAAGGCAGATGTCCACCAGCGTCACTTCCTGCCAGCCCACCTGATAAGATGTACATTGCGCTGTTTTCCTCTACACTCGAGTGTTACCATCAGATCAAAATAGGAAGCGACCACATAGGATTAGCATTGAATTCCATCTGTTTCCCGGGATATGTTCTGATTGGTGATTTTAATAGGGATGTGCAACAAGATTAAACAATATAAAACCTATAAAAAAAGTCCCTCAGCAGAGAAAGTTCAAAGGGCACCACGGTGGGCGCGGACTTCTACTTTTGTTTAGATCGTCTTCGGTCCCTGGATTGGGCCAAGAACTAACTGCAGCCACAGCTCGACTAGTGTTTAGACTTTCTGAGCTTGCACTAGAGACATCTTCCAGCTTAGACTGTTTGCGCACTCACTTATGATTAGGTCTCGCCTAGCCCAGCGCATGCGCTGCTCTAGTAGAGGGCCTCTTGGAATCACTTCAGACTTCCAAGAGACTTCTCCGTGTGGGTCTGCCTCTTCCCACACATCCCATTGGCCTTTGGATGTGGCTTTCAATAACTGAAAGCACGCAAATGGGCAAAGACGGGTGCATGTCCCGCCTTCCTTCAAAACTTTCACTCCCATGGCCTAGGGGTCTCAAGAGCGAGCAGCGGCGCGCATTGTGCCAGCTGCATTCCTCCGCGATCGTTATCTTGGCTTCCTCCCCGGCCCATTTGCAGGGCAGACAGTTAGCGCCTCATCACTCGAAGGCTCCTCTTGTGTTGCTATCTTTTGATCTTCGGGTCTGCAACCCTTTCCTCTCTGCCCCTTCCTTGTTGTTCTTACAGTTGGTTAAGTTGGCTTTGAATGAACCACTTTATGAGCTAAAGTAGGATAAATTATATAAACAAACTGCTTCTTTCCGAAGGCAGTGTTTCGGTTAAAATGTATTATTTGTATTATATGTAATATCAAGTGTTGAGGTCAATTTGATTATTATTATGACTATTACAAATATTTCCATGTTTATTTTACTTTGTATTATTGTTCAAGTTATTTTTGTATTTTTGTTGCTGTTATTGTTAGTATTATTTTTTTTCTTCGAAATACCCATACGTCTTTCATTAAATACAGAGCCACTTAGTTAACAATAACCAAATAAATTCATCCACGTCTCTTTCAAAAACACTGTGCTAGAGGGCTTTGGATAGTTTTAATACTGCCTACAACAACAATTATGGTTGATCCCCTACGAGATATTTGAGAAATATGAAGTGATTACTTTAGAAACAATGGGTGCCAATAACTATCCCAAGAACGCTGAAGTGTTTAAAAGTTTATTTAATAAAAGCACAACTTAGAAGGATTTGCCTTCATGCCATTTGGCCAAACGTGGGAGTTTTAGGAAATTACTTTTTGGTTTAATTGTTCAAATATAAGCTCTGCTTCTGAACTTTAGCACGTCCAAACAAGACTTAAGGAGCACTGAATCTGAGTTGTTTTTTTTTTCTTCTTCAGAACCTCAGATCATCAAATATTGCTGTTTTTCCGCTCCTGTTAGTGTGGGTGCCCCATTTGCAACCAGGTTATCCTTAAAGACCCGACAACTAAATGTCTGCCCGGACACTCACAGGCACATTGTCGCTGCATTTCTCAGAGGTCACCCGGGACTACGAGAGGTGCCCAGCTCAGAGTCTGGCTCCCAAAGAAGAAAGTTCACGAAAAGAGGGGGGAGGAAGCAGGCCTTACCAGACAAAGTTGCAGTTACTTTAGCTATGCTGCACAGTATCATGGATTCCGTGCAGCATGGCTAAACAGCATTGACAAAGCCAGTAGGTTACAATTACAAGACCTATTGGCTTTGCAAATGTTTGTGTTTTTCTTGCTACCCTACCAGTGTCCTATAGCCAGTGTCTCATGTATGTGGGTGTCGGGCACTGGCAATCATTTTTAAGGACCAAAACTTATTTTTCGCATCAGAGTTTGACTCAAAGAAAATGAGAGAAAGGCAGTTAAGAGAGAAAGAATGAGGAAAAGAAGGATAGGAAAAGTGTCAAAAGGGAAAAAGCAGGATTCAAAATTAACTTGCAAGAGTGAGGTAAAGAAACAGGAGGTTTGGGGTGGTTGTGAAAGAGACATGAGGTGGAAACAAGACAAGGCAACCTTGGTATTTGCAACCCCCTGCATTTGGCAGTAGCAGCGGCAGGCTGCTAAGAAACACTTTGGGCACCTGCACTTTTGTCTTGTCACAAATAAATCTGCATATACACCTGTGAGTTTATCCCATCATCACTAAGCACCCTGTTAAGCCCATGCTTACTGGTGTATTATGGCTAAGTAATGTTGCCAGGGGAGAGGTGTGGCGCCACGGCCAGGGTGCCTTACTCCGGAATCTGGGAATCATGGTTCGATCCCTGGGCCGGCGGCTGATTAGCCCAGCACCATGTGACTCTGGGCAATAGCTTGCTTAATCTTCCCGACGGCCCCCAGCGCCTAGAGACCCTAACGGGTGATGGTTCGCGCTTTACAAATGTTGATTATTATTTTTGACACATAAGCCCTCATTCCTCTGCAGTTCATGCCCATGGGCATGCCCATCTTGGAATTGTAAATTAAAAATAAAGTTTAAAAAAAATTCAAGACGGCCAACATGCATTTTCAAACATAAATTACAGAACCTATAATATGTTCACCGCTGTAAAGTAATAACAGAAAAATAATTCATCATCAAGCATGACCCACAAAGGTGGCCACTTTGGATTGTTTAAAAGAAAAAAATTCCACTAACTATCTTGAAATGGTATTTGTCATTATATAAAATAAAAACCATTTCAAGTTGGCTACCTATCCATTTGCGTACTTGCATGCTGATTCACCAACACATTTTTTTGTATTTTTTTTGGCTTTGCATTATTGCGCAGCAAAAAGGCATTGACAAAGAGAAGAGGTCTGCACCTGCTTATCACAGGGGTAATCAATTGGATTTGTCAATGCTTACTTCAAGCTGGTAGTACAATTATGTCTTTGAAGCAAAAAATACATTCTCAGAATTAATAACATTTTAGGCTGTCACAAAAACAAAAAACATTTTAACTACAGATATTTTAGTACTAACATACTATGCTTCGATTTATTTTTTACTTTAAACTCACTTCTTCAGATCAGATATACACAGAAGAAGAATTTATGATTTTTGGTTTTTTTAAAACATTTTTATTTGAAAGATTTGAACAGTATTCATACATTATTCCGTTCATGACACTAGCACAGACCACAATTGCAGGTTTATATATAGAATTTATGATTTTAAGGTTTGAATAAAATTCTACCTTCTTGGCTTTGCCTGATAGTGCCAATTTGACTAAGGACAAAATAACAAGATTTAGGACATCAATACGAGTTGGATGGATTTAGGATTCAGGTGCAGGGGTATCTGGGAGGAGCGTAATCTCCCAACTCCAGACAGACTCTCCACACCTAAATCCGTTCATCTTTGGTATCATTACGAATTGACCTGCATGATACCCGCTGGAAGATGCGGGGGAGATACCAGGCAACTACAAGAAGCCTGGTGTTTCCGGACCTGGTAATCCCTGGAATGAAAAACACAGGACTCATTGTTACCGTGGTCGTGTCCTCACCTGTTGAACCAGCGTATGACTTTGGACAGAGATGCCGTACTGCACACACCCTAAACAATGGACAATGATGCAAGAAATGGTACCTGTTGTATGAGAAGGCACTAGACTTTTTTATGGTAGCATCATCCCTAGAGGGCAGGAAAGAAGATCATTGCTCAGACTAGCTAAGACTAGGTTTCATTGAGTACCGTTTCGTTGGATAACAATAAACATCTGCTATCTGTCAATAGCGCTAAGAGACCTCCTTGGGTGGACAGCGTGGCACTCTGCAAATACGTTATACTGTCTTAACCTCCCGCAAGTACTCGTATAATATGATCCTAATGGTCAACGTATGGTTAATGTGAATTTTTATGGAGGAGTGTAGGAATTGCTCCTGTGCCACCTATTTCCTAACAATAGTCAGGAAAAGAGTAATTTTGTAAAAGGACTCTCACCCACACAGATGTGTGGCATGCTTCAACATGGAGTCCTACGTCTAGGAGAGCTGTTGTTGCCGGACGGGCTCAACTCCACTTATGGAGGGAGCACTTTGATGATAGTCATCAGAACTTAGAAGGGATCTTGTTTTTGAAGATAGCTTACAGCTGTGTATCCAGAATACGTTAACTCATAGGGTATACTCCAAAAAAAGGGTATTTGAGAACACAAAAAGGACAGAACGAATCCCACTAAAGAGTCTTGAAGAAAATGAACAGATCATTATAAACCCAGCAGGTATTGGCATCACCATCATCTTGCAGGATGTTCAAGACTATAGGAAATCATGCCTACGCCTGTTGAGTGATGAGAGGAATTATGTTAAACTGGTGGAGAATCCCACAGGTATACTTACATAAATGTTCTCAAATGTAATTGAAGAAGCAGGGAGCCATCGTAAGTTTTAAAGAAACAAAGCAGAATTTTTGATAGCCCAGAATTGGGTCATTCCAGCTTTCTACACACTACCTAAAGTACTTAAAAACCAACAGCAGGTACCAGGAAGACCGACTGCTTCTGGCATAAATTCAGTCCTGGAACCCCTGTCACACACCACTTACTGAGACCCCAGGTAGAACAGAGTCCCTCTGATGTAAGGGGATACGAAGGACCTTTTGAGATTTTTGAGCGGTATACAGTTTGACCCTGAAAAAAACTTTATAGGCTTACATATGGAAAACGTGTATACAAGCCCTCCCCAGGAAGAAAAGCTGAGGGTTATGGAGGGCCTAATCGACTCCTCTCTCCCCAGTAACACAACCGCAAGAAACTTCATATTTGACCACATGCATTTGCCACTAACAAAGAACTTCTTTGATTTCAAAGTCACCATGTACCAGCAGGTATATGGGACACACATGGGCAGTACCTTTGCCCTGACCTTTGTCTGTCCATACGTATACGATTTGTATCATCCAGGTTGATGACAGACAACAACCTATTCAGACAGAACATTGAGAAATGGAAAAGGTACATTGATGACATTCTGGTCAGCTGGTGTTGTGATGCTGAAACTGCAGAATGGGTCATTGTCTGGCACAGCACACAAAATCAATATCTAAAGTTCACTCATTCAATAAGCATCAATACTTTTAACATTTTTGGACGTGGGAATTTTTCACGAGACCGGCCCCTAATGCATGGACAGACAACATAAAATAACAGATTTGAACAGCCTTCTATCTTTTGATAGCTTTCATCTACGACCACTCAGTGAAAACCTACTATAAGGGCATTTCCTGAGGCCTCGCCATAACCGCAACCATTTACATGACTTGAACACAGTGTGATATCCTGAGCGACAAACTCAAACAACGTTGTTACCCTTAAGGGAACATAAAGAAATAAAAATTAAAAAAGGCGAAAAATATCATCACTGGGAACTGGAGAATCGTAATCACCAGCAACTTATCCTTTGATAAACCTTTTTCTGCAAACAAAAGGGGTGTAACCTAAGTGACGCCCTAGTCATTCCAGAACTAAAACAATGACTGTGAAGTGACAGCAACTAACTCTTTGGGGTCTCCTGGAGGTGTCAGGGCATCACCCCTGCAGGACCTGCAGTGTATGCACCTCACAAAGCCCACAAAAAGATTGGATCTAGGCTTGGAAAAGAGTGGATCTAGTTTGGGCACACTCGTTGCAATTCTGTGAATGTGATATATTTGATCACGTGCCCGTGTGATATAAGATACGTATGAATGACATGTATGAAAGTAAAATTACAAATTGGAGAACATCTTAACAATCTGCGATGCAGATGGGCGACAACTAAGATAGCGACCCACTACATCAACAGTATCATATGGGGGTACGCATGCCCTATGCATAATGTCATCGTGCAGGCAAGACATGCCCTTTACATGTAACGTGCATGTATGCACCAGAGCCGGCATCCATACTCTTCTAATTGAAAAAATGAAGGCTCTTCCCTCGCATAGCAACATGCAGGACTTTAGGGGAGCCAATTAGGTGGGCTGCGGGGCGCACACTTTGGAGTAAATAGTAGACTGTGTGTCCTATTCTGTCTGTTGATGTAAACTTTGCACAAGTAAGATGACCGGAACAAACATCATGTTTCCCCTTTCTTTACAGTCTGTGATATAGGCAAACCTGCCCTTAATATCCTTTGGGCCTATACCATCCCATTTCAAAAGTAGGTCATACCAAGGGGAGTGGTATCTCTAAGGTACACTGGTAAGGCTGGGTTCCTTACCAAAATTTAACAAGGAACCCTTGGTCGATGTATCTTTATTACCTGCTGAGATGTGTAAAGGGGAGAAACAACTCATTCTAGTCAATCCAACTGTCAGCAGTAACTATGGCTCAAAAGATCACAAACTCCGAACTCCAGTTTATGGGTTTATTACAAATCCAAAAACAACTGAATATGCAAGCACCCCAAGACGAAGTTGTAAAAATACATGGGAACTAATACAAAACCATATCTATGAATGAGCCAAATCCAATGAATCATAAAGAGAATAAAAATTTCAAAAAATAAGACGCAACCAAGAACTACTCCAATATTCAAGTCAGACTTCATTTGTGGCTAAAAAGTAAAACGCATTAAGCTATCCCTACTCTATATTTAAGGTGACATCCCTACTTAGCAATTCCCAGGCAAAGTCAGTTAAAGGTGTCAGCTCGTGAAGACTTCCTAAGAAGTATAGTCACTGGTATGGATCAGGTAGCCAAAGCTACAGAGCTCGTTCTAAGATGCTCTCTTCATATTGATCTTCTAACTCCTTCCCCTAACTCATCCTGTCTCCTTCTACCTCTGACACTCTCTGTCTCTCTTCCCTCAGGGCACTTTCCGTAATACAGAATGCAAAGATGTAAAACACGCCCACATATCACCTCATCTCAACGGACACCTCTCCTAGGTAGTTTTCCACCGTCCTCCACACTCCTTCCAGTGTTCAGTCAGATGACCTTGATTCCCAAGCCTCCTCAGTGAGAAAGAACACCGGCTCCCAATTATCGCCATTCCATTAACAAAGTAACTCTTCTCCTCCATGCCTAACTCGTAAACCAAAGAGCGTTAGTTTAACTAACAAAGGCAGCTTCTTCTTCCACCTGCAACTCAAAATGTAAGAACAGAACAACCTTGCATGCACATGAAATTCGCTGACCATCTCTAAATGCGAGAGCTTACCAGGGAAATTACATTTTCAGGCCTACACAATTCGGCCAACATAAGAAGAAACGAATAGGCCTTTCATATACAGACGTGAACGTTTCATTTAGGCCTTTACACATCAACCTTTACACACATGTTAATGAGGCTTTGCTTTGTAAACATCTATAATTATTACACTTAAACGCAACTTATCATTTCCACTTGCAATCTTCATCATGGTGCCCATTTAAATTAAAATGCATTACATTACACATGGCTTGAAATATACTAAAGGTTACAGTTTTCAAATATAAATGCCATTTAATTTCTTTTTCATGGCATGGAATCCTTTTCTATTCATTCACTTACACATTTTTATTATTACAACACATTTCTAATAATCAAAGTTAACACAACACACAAGTATATACGGTGCGGACTATTGATGGTTATGATGCACCGCAACGATTTTTAGAGCACCATCTCTCTCCATCAATACCCATCCTGATCTTTAAATAATCCATAAAACATTGGCAAGACAGTTGTGGAAACAACACTAGTCTCATCCACTCAAATAAATGAGTGTTAAAAACACTATAAATAGTAATCGTATTTGGAGGATGGGGTTAACCCCAAGTGAATGCGTCACAGTATGAACACAGGTGGCTGAACTCTAGGAATGCTACACATTTAGTACTGTCTCATAACATGGTACCTATTTCCACAGAACTTGGGTAACCGGTAATATCCAGACCTATGGGTGATCAGTGCAATTGTATGATTGGAGTGAGCAAGTGGCATACACCCACAACACTAATACAACCTAAAAAGAAGAGCAATCATGATAGTACCTAAGAGGATCTTTATGGTCCTGATGAAAGCTGGGTGAGCCAATAGAGTCTCCTCAAACCTCCTGCCCTGTTTTTAAACTGCCAAGGGTGCCCTACAAATAAAAGCATTTCGGGTACAGATGAAGGCTTTTTCAATCTTCAAAAACCAGATCCCTTCCAAATCCTTGGAATTACCTTCAAAGTGCCCCCTTCATAGATCAGGTTCAGCCAGTTCGGCAACAATAGCTCTTCCGGACGTACAACTTAATGATGAAGCATGACGCGTGTGTGTGTGTGTGTGATAATCCCTTAAAAAAAATAAAGACTATTTTACTGGTTATTGGTAGGAAATTGTTTATAAATTAGCAATTCCTATCAGTAGGACTCCATAAATATTCACAATAGGCTGTTAGGAACATTTCTCTCACCCCCACGTGATTAGGAGAACGTACAGTTAAGCCCAGCGTTACTTTTTGTGCTCTATACATTTTGGAACAGTGGACAAGCTCAAAGATACATTGCATCTTGCACTGTCATCCTTTTCATTTTCGTTTCCGATGCAACATAAATTTAATGAATTTGCACTGATGCACCTTCTTGTTGGAACTGTTTCTCCTCATTAAGGGCCAGATGTAGGAAGCCTAATACCGGTCGGTAACGGCAGACATTACCGAATTTCGGCCATACCGACCGGTATTAGGCATTTGAGATGTAGGGGCCTAATTTAAGGATTTTGTAATTTACTGAATCGGTAATTTAAGGAATCGGTAAATTGCTGAATTCTTAAATACAGATTTGGTAAATTACCGAATCCTTAATGTAGGAAGCACTCAAGTGAGTGCTTTTTACTTGTAAGGATTCGTTATTTATCACCAACTACAAGTTGGTGGTAAATAACGAAAACCGTTAAAAAAATCAATTTTGTGCTTTTTTAACAGTGCCATGTGGTGGACATACATGCACACCCATGCACTATTCAGGGGTGCAACAGGGTGTCAATGTGACACCCTGCCACCCTTGTAGGTCTTCCCCCTCTTACCGATTCAGTATTTACCGATTCGGTATTCCCCATTCATTCCTATGGGCCTCCAAAAATTCCCGAATGAATACCTACATACCATTTACCGATTCTAAAATACCGAATCGGTAAAATTCGGTATTTTAGAATCGGTAAATGGTATTTACCTACATCTGGCACTAAGTCATCATTTACTTGTATATTTTAAAGGGTTTTTATGATTGACTGTGGCAGGCACGAAAGGCTCTGTAGGAGTGAAAGGTCTAAATAAAACATTCACAGGCTCAGAACAAAGACTGGTTGCAGTGACACATTATTTTCAGTGGGGGAATAGGTGTGTCAATGTGTACATTTACAATAACGACACTGCATGATCCTGCAGTTTTCTTGACTATGACACTTATTTTTTTACTGGTTTATCTCCTCTGCTCTCTGAACATTGTAAAGCTTACCCTTCCTTTCCGGGTACTACTTTGTCCTGTATTTTTCTCGAGTATGATATTATTGTTATTATTGCTCTGCTCTCTGTATACTGGTAAGTCGCTCTAATATCCGCAAGGGTCATGTTCGCCCTATAAAAAAATTATCAAAATAAATACATAAATAATACACAGAGTTTACAGTACACAATGCTCAAAGATTGCTATACCTAAAGTTCAACCTTTCTGTCAAAGACAAGAACATTGAGTTTGATTTTACTGGGATTTTGGAAATGGAAACTTCTGACTCATTTTACATATTGCTTTTATGTTAGAAATATTAAATCCATGTACAAAAAACATTCAATTATCCAACCATCTTTTTTCCCCAGTATGAATACATCATTGTATTTCATACTTGAACTCCCTGCCAGCTCACCAGCTTAGCCCACATATTCTCCATCTGGGCCCACTCCAACCACAGAAGATTAGAGCATCAGTGTTTTAGTTATGAGGAACACATGCCTACACAATGTTTCACCTGTAATCACACTAGAGATGTCAACTCCAATTCCAAATGATTACGTTTTGGACGGTGCCATTTTCAACACAAATGTTATGTTATGCTAGAAGTTTATTAAGCGCCTGGTTACTCGAATTGGAGAGTCCCCATGCTAAGTGATGTATTTGTCAAGGTGCTCACTGTAATCAAAAGCTTTTTCATATAAATATTAGTTGCTATACATTTCGTGTAGTGTAAAGTAGTTCTTAAAACCGTATCCAATGCTGGTCAACGAAGGTTGGAGCCGTGTCAAATGTTCATGTAACCCAACATAAATCTAAATGGCAATCATTGACTTAATGTGTGAGATTTTTTTTTAAAAAAAGCTTTTATGATTCAGGCTTTTTTGTGCTAACTTTGGGATTTTCCTTCAAAAATATTGTTGCAAAAATACTGACAACCAAAGTATCTTGAAGATCATTATAAATTAGTATAGATTTATTATTCTTAGTTCCATATTTACATACTTTGAAGTTATATATCATCAAGGTACATGAATGTTAAGTGTATAATAAACCAATTCATACCTATATATACTTTTCTTCGCAGAAGTTTGGTAGTCGATATTTAGGTCTCAATATTTTTATAGGATGATATTGTGGTACTATTCCCACTAGGCACACATGGAGCCCTTATCAAACTTTGGTACCTATAATTACATGAGCACATTGCTGGAGCTTTTACCCTTGTTATTTACCCTCCACAGTTGACATTCGTGAGATCAAGGAGGTCCGTGCAGGGAAGAACTCGCGTGATTTTGAGCGCTATCCAGAAGATGCCCGGAAGCTTGACGGCTCTATGTGCTTCATTGTTCTCTATGGAGTGGACTTTCGCCTCAAGACGCTCAGCGTTGCAGGTCAGTGTCATAGAGAAGGCTGGTATGTATGGATGGAAGGACTTTTATCCTCATAAGTGTCCTCTTTGTTACTTCTTCAGCAAGAAAGGTTGACTCTTTAAAACAAACATTTGCAATGCAATAGTTCTCGCATTACTGATAGTTTGAGGTACTGTAATAATAATGCAATGCCAATTGGTCTTACTTTCAGTAATGCGAAACCTAGTGCATTGCAAATGCTTGCGTAGTGAGCCAGGAAGTGAACCAACATTATTTGTCTTCATGCAGTACCACAAGCTTCTCCTAGAGGTTCCTAGTAAGCAAGGCACCAGTACTGCATGTCTAGGTGCAGTACTGCAAACTGCTCCCAGAGGTCCCTAGTGAGCTAGGCTCCTGCACTGCATGGCTAGGTGCAGTACGGTAAGCTGCTTCTAGAGGTCCCTAATGAGCAAGGCACCAGCACTGCATGTCTAGGTGCAGTACCGCAAGCTACTAGTGAGCATCATAAACTACCTAAGCGAAACAGTACACAGCTGTATGAAATATGAGCAATTATATGTTTAAAGTCGTACGGCTGTGGTGACATCAATAGACAGCTGGCGATCCACTATAACAAAACAAGTTCAGAGGCAGCATGCTGCTTAAATTTAAAAAAAGCGTTGTGAGAGAGTGAGAGAGAGAGAGAGAGAGAGAGAGAGAGAGAGAGAGAGAGAGAGAGAGAGAGAGAGAGAGAGAGAGAGAGAGAGAGAGAGAGAGAGAGAGAGAGAGAGAGAGAGAGAGAGTGGGAGTGTCCTGCCTGCAACAACAGGCAGAAGAAAGCCAATTAAGAAAATAGTGCTCCCAGGCTCTAATTAAAGCATAAGTGTAACAACGAATTAAAAGGACCAGTCCTCATGGAAGGTTACAAATGAAGACAAGGCGGTACTAAGGAGGAACTAACAAGCCTATTACCAATCAGAAGCCAGCATTTATGAAGGACAGTGACACAAGCCACTGACAAATATGGGCGGAGAGTGGGCGTGCCTACAAGTACATACTGCAGTACAGCATGCATGGCAGAGCAGCGCATGCACGCTGACTCTAGGCTTGACCTAAAAATAAGCTAATCCAATAGCATATTGGAGTATCATGCACATTTGCTGTATGTTAAATGTGGGGTAATAGTTAACCTGTATTTGTGAGGATCAAAGAAGGAAAAGCAAGGGATTTGTTGTGGGTAATGGACAGCGCTCTGCAAGGTCAGCGATTTCACCATGCCTAGAGCTAAAATCTTATGTCTTATTACAACCATATTAAGTTGTCCCCAACACAAGGACACGTCACAGCTTTGCACCTACAACAGATATATTTCACTGTTAATTTAGCCCGGGATTGACAGTGCTAAGCCTTCCATTGGGTTGTTCTAAAGGCTCTCTTCAATTTAGCATGTTGGTCGATGTCTTCTTACTAAGTGATACCATTGACGCCCATCCTGGACATCAGTGCATAGGCGTTTCTCACTTTTGTTCTCTATCATCATCATCACACGTTGTGATTAATCACTGGTAGGGGGCTTGGCGGCCTGCAGTACATGGTGATTGTGGACATTCGAAAAGCATAAACTCAAGAAGAAAAGTGATCCGTGCTGGAGGCTTACAAGGGTTCTAGATTGTTTCCAAAGGTCATAGCCTTTACTGTTAAGGGCAGAATGTTTTCTTTCTAATTGCGGATCTCACTTAGATGTAGGTCATAATTGGACAGCTGATAAAGACTGACAGCTGTCCTGTCTACTCAGGTTTACCTTCCGTGCTGTATTAAGAGGTTAGGGGATGGCTGTTAACCTAATGTAATGAAAGATGATTCGCAGGCAAGCGTAGTAGAACAAAGTCTTCTTTATTGCAAGTAAAGCAACACTGCCGCTCGACTCCAGGACTCCGGGCAACTGACTAACGTTGACCGGAGTGCTAGAACCGAACGGAGCCATGGAACACAATACAAAGAATAACATGGAGTGTTCCCTCGTGCTGAGCACAGCACGAGGGAAAGAGGCATAAGGCATATACTACACCTAAGCAGAGACGGTGTTGGCTCAGCTGCAAAGACAACACCTCTCTGTGATGCTGCCACTGGTGGACATGGCGTTTGAAATGCTGCACTGTTCAGGTGGTTACTCTGATATCATGTCTGTCGACTTATTTCCTAACAGAAAGTGTGGCAAATGTTCCCACTCACACAGCACTTGAGGGGCATTCGTTTTTTTTTTCACGAACGTGGACTCCCAGCGAGTGTGCGTCTTTAGAAGAAAAGTACCGACAGGTTGACCATGGTATGGAGGAGCGGCCCTCGCCGTGGCAGCTTTTTCACTAAAGGTGCTTCCGTCATGCAGGTAGGAGTCAAATTTGAAGATAATAACGCCAACCCTGTCAAAACCAAAATTGAACCCAAATGTATTTTTGATCCTCAACAGCATCCTACTGGTGGGGTGCTACCCTAAATCAGTGGTCGCTGCGTCATCATGTTACTCTGGGGTTTTGGCCCTTTCCATTGGCGACTCCCCAGAAGATCCCTCTTCTACCACTATCCCCCCTGGGGATCCAGTTTAGGACAAGCCATTAGCACTGCATCCCACACCGGCAGTGTGGGTATCCTATGTACCCCTCTAACTTCCTCCCTCCGTACGCCTCTCTTGCAATCCGCCCACTTAATCACGACCTTCCACCACCCTTACATATCTCTGCACCAGCCGATTTCCATCTCATGGTCAGCTGTTTGCAAGCAAGCATTAATGCCAGGTCTTTAAATCGATCTGTAACATTGTGAGCAGCACTGCGTTTGTGGAGAGCCAGTAGGCACAGGTGGGGGGTAAAGTCGAAAGATCTGACCAGGGCACCACAGATAACCCACAGAACCATGTGTCCTAGTAGTGGGTGAGCACCAGGGTGAGTCCACTCCATGTGGTAGACTTGACGTCCTTCGAGGCACAGACAGGGTATGCAGAGGATACTCCGGGGAACATAGCATAGATGCGCTGTGGGGTAAGGTAGGCACTATGCAAAAAATAGAACTGAATTAATTTAAACCTAGCATTACGCAACTCTTTAGGGGTTTTGGTCAACGTCTTCCTCCTGGTCACTGCGGCAAAAGAGGGCCCTGAGTCTGCCACCCATCGCAGGTGTACTGTAGTCAAGTCTCCACGAGCTACCTTTAAAAGGGCCCTATAAAGAAGAGTAACTGCCCTCATCTTCGCTGTTATGAGGAATAAATACCAAAGGCATTCGTGTTCCGGAGGTACCGCGGACCCCGAGCCCCACCATGTCCGCACCCTGTCAGCCAATGCCCAATATGAAATCCTTACTCTAGTTGACCTTCAACAAACGGTCCCACATACCCTGGAGGAGATGACACAGCTCTGGGCTCCATAATGGGACAACGTCAATATTCTCGCTGTTTACACCCTATTAACATGCTCTGTTTATCCTTTTGTTTTCAGGTTTTTTTTATATACAATGGTGTTAGTATGTACTTTAAGACAATGTTTGATTAATTGGAGTTTTTGTTGTTGTTTTTTTAAATAAAAAAGCAGTAAACATAGAACATGTTGCCTGTGATAGGCATGTTTTATTGGTTTACATTTCTTTTTCAAAATTAAAAATATAAATTTCCCACATGAGTAGAGCTATTCTAATGCTTATGGATTCAAAGAGAGTACCCGTGATCAAGTAATGCAACCACATGTAGTATCTTCTCCTTCCTGTGTCTTTCAGATAGATATTTTATTAGATTTAGGGTTTCATTTACAGGCTGGTGGCTGGCCAGCTGAGTCGGTGGTGGCCGTCACATATACTGCTTAGTGTAGGACTACTCACCCTATCCAGAGAAAGTGCCCTGAAGATATCTCTGCACTTTCGGCATGGCTAAAGTCGAGCAGGCCAACATGTTGATGTACCCCATCATGCATTCCTTTGTCTGTCTCAGTCATAAGTTATGTGATAAGTGATATTTGTTATTGAAGCAGAAAACAATGAATGTCCCTAGAGAGTTGTATCCCTGCTCAAGAGTCATTTTCCTGCCTTGGACCACCATTCTTCAGCTGGTGGACCTGGCAGGGGAAATCAGTGTAGCTTAGGTTCCACCACCTGAAACACCATAGCTGGCCTATCTCTAGTGAGGCATGAAAGCTATGAGGTGCCAATACAATGCATAAATAACAATACACCTGCATCTACCTCTCCATTCTTTTTTGGGATCTCATGTTTATGCATTCAATCAACACAGCAATATACATAAAACAAATTTGCAGCCTAACTTCTAACCTTGCTGCTTTACTAAAAGGGAACAACACATGTACCAGTGAAGTAAAACACAGCTAGATAAACAGTATCCTTGCAGATGTGAAAAACAGGCATTGCTCCTTTATGGACCCAGCAGATTCCATATCCCACAGCGTTTCTTCGGTTTGGACTTTTCCCGGACGCTGACTCTGACATAGGGGACTGTCACCTTATCAAGGGGGTTTTGTATATTTTCCATGCTCATTGACATAACTTACTCCATGTGCCGTGGATGATAGTTACCAGGCATCGCATTGACGCAGTTGTTTTTCGTTACTTTAAAAACATCCTTTTTTCATATATTATAGATGTACACATCGTTATCTGAACAGCATCATGGCTATAAGGTTATAGTCTTCTAAATACAATTTAGTAGCCCTGAGGAAGTCTAGTGTAAAGACGAAACACGTGTTGGCTGTGCTCAGATTTAACTACATATTGTTAAGGCTGCATTCAGACTAAACCCAAACTGTTAACAACTTTAATTTATTCATGTAAAACACATTGGGTATTGTCAGATTGTATCTGTACCGCCCTTTTTATCACTTTTTATGTCTAATAAAATAGTGTTTCGAACAGACATTTTGACTACAGAAAGTTACGATTTCGTAATTCAAAATGTTTTGTGCTCCAGACTTGTATTGGATGTTTTATGTGACAATGTCCATGATTGCACCTCTTTGCAGCAGGAGAGCTGTCTGTTGTAGCACATGAAAGTTAAATTATTGATCACAATTTGTGGGGGGTGTCAGTGATGGCTGCAGTGTCCCACTGCTGCTACTTTTTGTAATAGGTCCATATCCCACTATGCCTTGCACTGGCAGTGCTGCAAAACATTGTTTTCATTTATTGGCTTTCCTGATTAGTATCCTACATTTTTCCAAGGATTAGAACGGAGGAGGGTAGTGTGTTTATGCTTTACGAAGCACTAGGACAGCTAATAAGTAATTTCTGTTGGATCTTGTAGGATTGTATTATTAATAGTCAGAAAACAGAGAATAGATTGGAAAGCAACTCCCTACCTCACTAGGTCATCATCGTGAGATGGTAAAGCACACAAAGAACTGACAGTAGACTATCATTAGCCAAATGGTCTTCTACTGTGAGAGCTTCTTGCCTATTATGGTGTAATTTTAATCTAGAAAATAGTGCTTTGCAAAGGTATGAATAGACTTCCACGTAGCAGGCCTGTCAATGTCACTCAGAGGCACACTTCTTAACTAAGCAGCAGTAGCTGCTTATCATCTAGATGAATGAGTGTTCGCTAAACCTTATAATTTCTTCTGAGCTAACTGATAACACAATACAATACAGGAAACGATCAGAGATTGTTCTGAGGTGCGAACGAATATTCAGATTGAACCATAATATAGCCTTAGAACCCTCCGTAGTGGTCTTTACCGGCCATTAAAGACCCGCTCCAGTGTTAAATACCCAAGCAGAATGCAAGCACTTTAACAAGGGAGCGGGCCTTTAATGGCTGGTAGATCCTGCTATGCAGGGCTCTAAGGCTATTAGAACATACCGTCCCTAGAGGGTAGAATGCTCTAATTTGTAAAACAAAGGCCTCACGGAGCCCAAGGGGGTTGAAATTCCCTCTGGCTCAGTGAGGCCTTTTGTTCATAGCCACAGCTATGAACAAACATTGGAATGTTGATGCTCTGAGCTATGCTCTGCCATTAGAAGCCCGGAGCACTCCACTGTATTTCAACATTCCAATGTTCTAATTAACAATGACTTTTCTAGACCTTCGTGAGTCTTTTGTGTGGTCTAAATACAACCCCAGGGCTTTCCTTATATATTGAGTATGAGGAGACACCACTGGTGGAGTAATATGGCTACTTGAGAAAACCTTGTACAAGTTAGTCGCATTTCCATGAAACAGAGAGAACAATGGTGGTTTTGATATCATTTGTTAATAACTTACATTGCGGGCAGTATAAAGCAGTGCAGGATTTTTTAATCAACAATGGAAAGCTCTTAAAGTGCTTATTTAATCCAATAATATGCTGAAGATGGGATGTGAAATAAATCGGTCATTTCACATGCATGAACTACTGTTTCTGAGGCGATGTTAGGACAAAATATGAATAAATATTGACAAAGAAAGTGGTAAATTACCCAGCCCTTCTGTTGTGAAAAGGATAGGTGTTTGGGTATCACACAGTGGTCTTGTCCTCTACTGAAATGTCTCATTAAACTGTCTTCCTAAGGGAAGACTGACATATTTATTGTCAGGTCATGCAGGCACAGGTGGCTGAGGGTCAAAGGAAAGGCTATGATGTCATTTCCTCTTCCTGCAGATAGGGACACATGAGGTTCAACAAGGGAAGAGCTATTCCATGTTCCGAACACACAGATCTCATAAGCGAGGGGCAGCGGTGGGAGAGGCAAACTGTATGCAAGTAAACAGGCCTTTCAAATAACGTTGTAGGTGGAATGAGAAGAGGGTGTGATCAGGAGGCGAACAACCATTACCACGCAGGCAACACTACACATGGCTTTACGTCGCATGCGTTAAAACGCATGCAACGTTACCATGCGTGGACATTGCGACGCATACCATTACATCACATGCGCTTGCGATGCTGGAACCGGGAGCAGAGACAGTGACGCTGCACAGGAACCACAAGGAAACAAAGGTAAGGGTATGTTTTAAGGTTTAGGGCTTAGGGTTTAGGGCTTAGGGCTTAGGGTTTGGGGTAGTGTCAGTGGGGGATAGTGTATATTACTGTTTAGGGCTTAGGGTTTGGGGTACTGTATGTTACTGTTTTGGTGTTTAGTTCTTAGGGTTTAGGGCTTAGGGTTTGGGGTACTGTATGTTACTGTTTTGGTGTTTAGTTCTTAGGGTTTGGGGTACTGTATGCTACTGTTTTGGTGTTTAGTTCTTAGGGTTTAGGGCTTAGGGTTTGGGGTAGTGTCAGGGTGTGGTAGTGTATATTACTGTTTTACTGTTTAGGGCTTAGTTGGTGGGGTAGTATTAGAGGGTGGTAGTGTATGCTACTGTTAGGGCTTAGGGTGAGGGGTTGCAGTCTATGGTCATGTTTGAGCGTTTAGGATCAGTTTTTTTGTATTTAGAATGCGGGGAAATGGGGTTTGTTGTAAAGGCATATAGGATGCATTTCTAAGGACATGCGAACTAATGCCATACATTGTAATAGCATGCGCTGTGACGTACATCGTGAACTAAAAACCGCGTTGTAAAGGCCCGCGCTGTTTTGGTTCGCGATGTATCATACATCCGAGCGGGAGAGAAAGCAGAAGATAAAGTGGTCAAGCAGGCGAAGAGAGGTTGGGAGATTCTGTAGAAGATGAAGAACAAAGAGAAAGAGCAGTGGCTGTTCAGGATACCTAAGAGTGTACAGTTCAATGTGATCTGGACAAACAGTACAATGAGAGGATGAACATGGGAAGGTAAAAACTACAGGGGCCGTGGCTTGGTGAGCTTATAGAGGGATGAAAGGGGAAATAAAATGGGAGGCCCTGTAGGACTTTTTGAGGGGCAGTACAAGGTGTGTGAATGTGATGCAAGAAGAAGGACTCAGAGTCCAGGTTGGATAGGACTGAGAAGGGGAGAGTATTTGGCACAAACAGGGAGTAGAGGCAAAAAATGAGGGGGCCAGATGGTTGAGGGCACAGGCTTGATATGTCCTATAGGGTGGCACAAAAGTACACCTGAGGCCACCTGAGGCCACCTGAGGCCACCTGAGACCAGAGAAATAGGATGGCAGACCAAGAACACCCAACCGCAAGACGGTCATTTACCCCAATGCTGACAACATCGGCCAAGTTGTAGTAGGGAGACTCAGCAGAGAAAAGGAAAATGAAAGCTTACTATCCATGTGGTTGAGCGATTAGAGTGGGTGGGTGGCTTCAGGGGATAAGGGGTTTCATCAATGTTTTTCAGGGTTTGGAGGCACTCTGTGTGGCGCAAGGCACTCAGCGGTCATTTATACCTTTGTGAGTGCCATGTACACTATATATGATCTCGCAAAAATTGCGCCAGCCAGCGAGGTCTGCGTCTGAAATTATGTTAAACTAAGCAGCAGAATAGAAAAGCCTTATGGTCCTGATTAGTTGTATGACTGAAATTGAGAGACCGGTGGACCAAGGAACATACGTTAAAAACCTCAGAGGCATGCACACATCTTTATCAGAGACCTCAACTCCCTCGGCATAACATTCCAACACTGACCTGTTCCATCACACACTTAATGTCTACCAAGCCCAAAAGGTGTTGGAGAGGTGAGTAAAGTAACTCTAGGAGAGACAACAAGGAGAATTAAGTGTCGCAATCAGGTCTTATGGATCTATTTTTAATCCTTGGATCAGATCATTCTCTCACAATCTCACCAAGTACTTTATTCCTACCAAATGCCTCCTTCGGGTAATTGACTGATGTGGGTGAGAGAGGCCCGAGCACTGGTGATAACTGGATACACCCCATAGTCCCTTCTACCCTCACAAGACGTTAGGGTTGATGGATGCTCCCAGCCATTGCAAGACGATGGGTCTGGTGGTTAGTGACCCGGTTTTGCTCCACCTGAACCTCAGTCTGTTATTCTCCCATACCTCCTCAACTGCCTTCCTGACCACTCCCCCCACACTTCCATCCGCAAAAGCATTTCTGCTCTCCTCATCATCCACCCCATAAGCCGATCCCCTCGGGACACTCCCGGCATCTTTCCTGATCATCTGCAAACTCTGGTTGCAATCCACAAGGTGTTGCAAGACTCTCTGCCCCTTAGGTGACTTGGCACCCCTGCCATCTCCTCCTAGAGGTTTGTAACCCAACCTACAGGCAGAGGACAATGATGTAGACATACATGTAGGCACATATGTTTGATGCTACGCAAGGTGGAAGCTTGCAACCTAGGAGCAGTTTCGGCCATGGAGCGCCCCACTCTCATCGCCAAAGGGCCCACATGGACCCATCCATGATACCATCTGCAGTTCCTCATCTATGGGTGGGCGAGGACAGAGTGCCATGGCATGCTGGTGCCAAACCAGTGTAGCTAAATGTAAGGAACTCCCACCTCTCTACCTATAGAGTGACTATACTGCCACCTAGACCACAGGGCCCAAGCTACACTTATATCCACTGGCCATATATATTTTTTAACAATAATGTATATTTTTGTACTATTTTTAATAATTGTATTCAATTTAACATTTTTTCCTAAGGGGTTTTCTTTTGAGTCTCTACTTCTTTTATTTTCTATAGGACAGTGTTGCAGTACCAGTGGTTGACTATGTGTAGTGCTAGCCTTACTGCAGAAGTGTAAGTTACTACAAAACTGCAGTTTGTGTATACTGAAAACTAGCAAACTTAATAAAAAGTGTAAAAATGCTCAAAAGTGCAGTTTGTGAATTAGGACCATTACTTTTCGCTGCATAATTTGCATATGGAAAAAGCCACTGTGGAACTCTGTTTTCCATCCCTTCGAGGGCCAGGCTTGGCTCAGCCTCCCAGGAGCATTGTAGCTCCTCAGCAGCAAATCATCTATGGGCAATATTGTGCGATTAGTGCTTGTTAAAACTGCAGCATGGCGGCACATTGTACATGAAAACAGGTTATCATGAAGGAAGATGCTATGTGTTAGGTGCATAAATGCTATGTATTGCCTCTAACATTGTGTCTTGTGTCCTTCTCAGCCTTCTGCGAGGATGATGTCACAACATGGATAACAGGACTGACCTGGCTAGCGGCAGACACACAAAGGGCCCCGAACCCCCTTCAGGTGGAGAGGTGAGGATCAAACTTTGTACTACTAGTGGCTAATAAGTCGTTTCAGTTCCTTTTTTCTGGAATAATATAGCTTAATAGACCGCTGCTGAAGGCTATAACGAGGGTGAGGGTCTTAACAATCAGAATAGTCCGAGACAGAAGGGCTTTAATGTTATTAAAACATTCCACTCACTGGGGGGAATGGTCTCAAATAAATAGGCAGAAACAGAAAGACAAAGGTTGTACTGTTGGAGCAGAAGAGTTGTACCATCTATGTTTGGTCTTTACACATTCCAGTGTCTATGTTTTAACCAGATAATTGTGTAATCCATCTTTTTAATCTCATACGAAAATTCTCACACAATTTTCAGAAATGTAAATGCCCATCAGATTTACCATGAGGAGGGCAGAAGGCAATGACGATGGCGGCGACCATAGAAGAGGCCCTCAATTCTCTCCAGACGCCCACCACAATGGCCTGCATTACACATAGGGCACACTACCCCTTTCAACGGTGTGCCAAGAGCATGCTGGCTCAGGGTGCCCTATTACAACAAATGCACTGTTTCCAGTGGAGGCCCTAACCCTGCCTGTGCTGGAAACAATGCATTACTGAAAGATTCCCCAGCTGTTTGAAGCCACTGGCCTGCCTTTCACTGCAGCTGGCGGAACTGGACTGCCTTTCAAGGGGAGGACAGGGATCCCTATGCAGGCGAGTGCAGAGGGATGCTTGGGGGTGCTTAGGAGCCCTAGGTTGGCACACGTGGAGGGCACAATTGCTGTGTGCAACTCATACATAGTGCACAGCCAGGTTTCTTGCCTCCTCCGGCATCAGTAACATGGTGCGGGTCCTGAGGAAAAGGATTCCCTCATTCTCATGGGGCCAACCCCCCCCCCCCCCCAACCTCCCACTCAAATACGGGAATGCCCCTTTGTTATCACCCTTGCACATCTTTTACACTGCACAATACATATGACAGTTGAGCACAAACATCTGCACAAGCATCTACGGTCCCTTAATAACACCTGTTGCGGCTCACGGTCACTTTTTATACGATGGTCCTTGAGGGCTGGCCATTTCTCCCTTACCTTACATACAGTTTAATCTGCCTCACTTGCAGTGTCCTTTCCTGGGCATTCCCCCTAGGGAAGCTACAGTAGGATGATTCCCTTTTTGGTCCTGAGAGAGCCCAGAGGACCAGCCACAGAGCTTCATGCATCCAAAAACTGACCAGATCATGTGAGAGAAAAAGTCATCCTTTCCACCAGAACCCATGTTGAAACAAACAAAGTGAGTACATGCATGAGCGTACCAATGGACCAATCTCCATACACCTACCACTTAAAGATACTTCTTTATAACTGCTGTCAGTAGTTTATTATTATGCCAGATGCAGCAACTAATACACCACAGTATATTAGCACCACAACAATTACCTCCTCCATTCCCCAACTTCACCTCCTCCGTCGTTCCAGCACTTAGACCAGTCAGATGACCCAGACGCATACCAACGGAGTACCTATGAAACACATGACCCATATCTAAAGCTTCAGCTAGCCGGAGATGGGGATAATCTTAGGTAAGTTTACCATATCACATGGACAACGCTGACTTGGATCCCTGTCTTGCTAAGGCTTCGCTCTCCCGGATGACACCACTGCATATCATGCTGTTATCCAAAGGCTGCCAGTCGACCATGAAGTAAAACTTCACTGGGTCAAGGAGGATGATGACTTTCTGGTGCAGATTCTCTGTAAGACAGAGAGATCTGTCCAGTACTACAAACGCTTGAAAGCATGACTTGGCACAGCACTGAAAAGTTCAAGCACGCAGTCAAGGTATGAGTCGTCACCCCCAAGGGTCAAAAAGAAAGATAATTCTTCTCTTGATGACCCGTGTACATCAATGGACACGTCCCACTAGACTCCTTAGTTGTGATCATAGCCAGCAATAGAGTTTGCAGCTGTGGCTGCCCCTCCTTGAGTGAAGGAGAGCAAAAAGATTGATGCATAAGGGAGAGAGAGTATCTGTGGGGGCAGCTACCCAATGGAGAAATGCCAAATCTGTTCTACTCTTTTGTGATGATAGATACCACTGGGAGGAGATGGAACAGTTGGTCAAGCACCTGCTAGAAGCACATTGCAAAAGGGGACAAAAACTGGTGTCAGAGGGGAAAGTGATCTCCGGTGTTAACAATCGGGGCAGCCTGGATTCCACTGACATGGCCGTCAGGTAACTAAACACTAGCATCATACTCTGCCACCCTACGTGGCTTCGGGTGCCTGAATTCAAGATCATGGTACAACGGCACCTCATGAATACGACAGGCGATGGGGAGCATTTGTTTGGCCCTCAAGGGGACAGTATGCTTGAGAAGATCAAGATCATCCAAAGCCGACTGAAGACGCGGCTTTCGTGAAAGCGGCAGAGGCAAGTGTGGAGGTGATTCCAGCAGGGCCCCTCTACCTCCGAACAGTGGCTCGCCCACCATTTCCCCCGATCACATAACATGTAGTGGCGGAAGAATAAGTTTATTCCTTCCGCAATGGGAGGAAGTAATATCACGCAAGGGGATCCTGATTGTGATATAACAGGGGTACTGCCTAGAGTTCCTCAACACACCACCAGGCGTACCACCTCCTTGTCATGCAATGATTCAAGTTCACCTAAGACTATTGCAGGAGGAAACCAGGTGCTCTTCATCAAAGGTGCCCTGGAGCCGGAGTCCCCTCACCGGCAGGTCTAAGAAATGTTCTCCCTGTACTTCCTCATTCTCAAAAAGGACAGAACTCTGTAGCCAATCCAAGAGCTCAGACAGCTGAACCAGAATATCTTGTCCGAGCACCTTGAAATGAACATCCGGCAGCATATCATTCTGCTGCTCTGCAGATGAGACCACATGGCGATTCAATCCCTCAGTGATGCCTACTTCCATATCCTCATCCATCAGGCGCATCACTGATACCTGCGCTTTGTGGTAAGTGGACAAAACTATTAATTTAAAGCTCTCTCATTCTGGGTCACAACAGCCCTAAGACTATTCACCAAGGCCCAGGTGTATCAAGATACCCTTTAGCGATTCTCAAATAGCGATTTTTAAGGAATCGCTATTTGAGAATTGCTAAATGGCATGTATCTAGAAATTCGCTATTTTTTTGCGATTTCTTAAAATTCCTTAATTGCGATTAGCAAATTGCTAATCGCAATTAAGTAATAATTTCCCATTCATTTCTATGGGCCAGGAGGCCCATAGGAATGAATGGACAGTTATTCTCAATTTGCGATTCGCAATTTGCTAATCGCAAATTGAGAATAATTTCAAGGGTGCAAGGGAGTCTTAAGGACACCCTGCTGCATCCCGGAAATTGACATGTGTGCGCATATGGCGCAAATACATGCCCTAAGTGTGGCTCACTGGTTAGAGGCGGCAGACCCGTAAGCAGAGGACGGCCCGGGACCAGGGTTTGATTCCCGACGCGGCAGGGTCGTGGACCAGGGTCAGCGGGCTCGATAATTCTCGCCTCGTGCCTACTCCAGTCAGGGACCACACTCGGCAACTCTGGGCATTAGCTTGCCTCATCTTCACAACGGCCCCCCCAGGCCACCGGGGATGCTTGGTCGCACCTTAGAGATACCCATTAGGGACCATCTCTCAGGGTGAGCCAGGACGGGTTCCCCAGCTGTCGAAGCGCGGAGATACTCCTCCGGGAGTCGATTCTAGCTCTATATAAACCCACAATTAAATTAAATTAAATTAAGGGCATGTATGAGCCTCACATGGCACCTTTAGAAATTTCAAAAAGTGGTTTTTTAAAAGAATTCGCAAATTACCACAAACTACAAATTGGTGGTAATTTGTGATTTCTTAGCCTAAATACGCAAAGCTTAAATGCTACATACATAGCATTTAAGGAATCGCAATTTTTGTTGCAAACGCTGCTTTTTTGCGATTCGCCGCGTTTTCGACAAAATAAACAGCGTATACATCTGCCCCCAAGTGCTTGGCAGTGGTGGGGCACACCTGCGCTTCCACGCCATTCACATATTTCCATATTTGGAGGACTCGCTGATTACAAGCAGGACCCAAAGCAATGCCAAGCACTCACTCAACCGGCAGTGACACTGTTGCACACACTAGTGTTCACTGTTGATGCAAAAAAGCTGCTTTTACAACCTCTGCACGGATGTATGACGTTACAACGCATACTTTTACAACGCCTACCTTTATAACGCATTTTATACACCGCAACATCCATTACAACGCATACCATTACAACGCATGCCATTACAACAAATTCTTTGAAACTACCTTTACAACGCATTCCACTACAACGCATACTACATTTACAACGCATACTATTACAACGCATAACATTACATTGCATGTAAGGTAAGTATTGGATAGTGTAGGGGTAAAAATTACTATACTAACTCCAGGGGGTGCAACAGTAGGGTAAGTGTTGGATAGTGTAGGGGTTAAAATTACTATTCTAACTCCAGGGGGTGCAACAGTAGGGTAAGTGTTGGATAGTGTAGGGGTAAAAATTACTATTCTAACTCCAGGGGGTGCAACAGTAGGGTAAGTGTTGGACAGTGTAAGGGTACTATGTGTTGTAATGCTATGCGTTGTATTGGTATGCGTTGTAATGACTGCGTTGTAATGGCATGCGTTGTAGTGGTGTGCGTTGTAGTGTCATGCGTTGTAATGGTTGCGTTGTAAATGCATGCGTTGTAATGGATGTTGCGTTCGAAAAATTTTGTTGTAAAGGTAGTGCGTTGTAAAAGTTGCATTGTAAAGGTTGTTTCCCCCTCTCAACACTCAACATTTCCTAGGAGCTGTGCTAAACACAGCAACAGGGACAGCCTACCCAAACCAAGAGAGGTTGATGGCATTTAGAAAGTTGCTGTCTGGTTTTCAGGCATCCTGTTCCATCAGAGTATGGTTGATAATGAATTTGTTGGGTCTGATTACTTCTTGCATAGCAGTCGTTCCTAGGCAGGGCTGCAAATCACCACCAGAAGTCCATGATTGGGAGCTGAATCCCCAAGTACTTCACAGTATTCCAGGAAATGTAGAATGCCCAGATAATGTGTTTGCCACCATATAAAACTCAAACTATCAAAGCTTCAACTCCCGGTAGCCCCACCCACAATCCATGAACAATACAATACCTATGGATGATTTGGTCAGGGGCCATTGCCTGCACTTTTCCTCCTCTTCCCCAGATCTCATATATAGTGAAGAAAATGAGCAGAACACCCATGACCCTCATGGCCCAAACCTCTCCAAAAAAAGAAACTATCTGACCCCACCATACTTTCCAACCTTAGACCCATTTCCCTTCTTCCATGTCTAAGTAAAATAGCGGAAAAACTGGTGAACACTCAGCTGAATGAGTTCTTGGAAAGCTCCAATTGCCTCCACCCCAAGCAATCTGGCTTCAGAGCAGGTCATTCAACAGAATCAGCACTGCTCCACACCACAGATACCCTGAAATGGGCACTAGAACAAGGCAAGGAGGCAGTGCTGATTCTGTTGGACCTCTCTGCGGCCTTTGATACGGTCTCCCATAGGGTTCTCATAAACAGACTGAGGCAAATTGGTTTAAACGACAAAGCCCACGAATGGTTAACCGCATTTCTCAGGAACAGGAAACAGGTCGTCACTTTGGGTAGATACAAGTCCACAGGGAAACAACTGTCCTCAGGGGTCCCGCAGGGATCTTCCCTGAGCCCGACCCTTTTCAACCTGTACATGTCCCCCCTGCTCACACTGATCGATTCCTTCGATATGGAAGCTATCAGCTACGCAGACGACACCCAACTGATTCTAACCCTGGATAAAAACTCCACTGCGGCAGAAGAAAGATTTCACCACTGCCTCACCTCAGTCATGAAATTGATGGAGTCAAACCATCTCAGGTGTAACAGCTCCAAGACAGAGATCATCCTGTACGGGAAAGCTAACAACTTTAACCCAACCCTATGGTGGCCCATTAACTCAGATCCACCGCCCGCCACAGTTGACACAGCCAAAAACCTAGGTTTTAAATTTGACCAGTCGCTGTCCTTTCACAAACAGGCACTCACAGTTGCAGGTACTTGTTTTCAAACAATAAGAATCCTGAGGAAATTCTTTGATCTGCTTCCCCTGCAAGCTAGGAAAACTGTTGCATTAGCCCTAATCCTTTCCCGCCTTGACTATTGCAATGGAATATAAGCGGGAACAAAAAAGATGGTGATAAAACGACTACAAGTGATCCAAAATGCCGCTGCCAGGCTGGTACTGGGACTCCCCAAACGGTCATCCTCGACGGATGCACTAAAAGCCCTCCACTGCCTTCCAATCCATAAAAGGATCATGTTTAAGATCCTAACCATCACCTATAAAGCCACCATTGAAAGTGGGCCACTATACCTGAGAAATCATCTTAGACCCTACAAAACGAATCGAACCCTGCGGTCTTCCTACCAGAACTTGCTCATTAGTCCCCATTTCAAAATAAAAACACGAGGGGGGAAAACCCTGGCTACACTGGGAGCCAAAGCTTGGAATCTCCTGCCCACCCAACTAAGACACTCCAACAACGAGCCCATGTTTAGAAAGTTATTAAAAACTTGGATCTTTAGCGCGCCTGACCAGAAAATCCTAGCACTCATCTGATTTCTCGTAACCATTCTTTCTTTTCTGTACTCTTCCTCTTTATCTTCCCCTCAGCCCTCTGTCATCTAGCGCCAAGATGCTCCTTGGAGTGATCGTTGCGCTTTACAAAAAAACAGTTTCATTCATTCGTTCAAGCCGTCCCAACATGGGCAAGTCCGCTCTGGTGCTGGATGCTTCTGGAGATGTCAAGCAATATACACAAACCTTGCTACTGTGACCAGACCTCCTGAAATGATCTGGCACCTGAGGTCTTAGAATGTGGTTACCTAATATTTTCAGAGGAGTGTATGCAAATGTTTGTGAGGTGCACAAACACATCACACGCACTTGCCACACAATCAGGTGGAAAAGGTTTTTCCATTACTGCTTAGGAAAACACAAAGAGCCACCTGAAGCATCAGTTCAGGATATTGTCTGTTACATTCTGCATCCTCAAAAGGCAGGGTCAGCACACACTTCTATTTATCCTCATTTAGCTGCAGTGCCAGCTGCTTATAAACAAAACAGAGAACATCAACAAAACTAGGCTCTCGCAACTACATGTGTGTTATCAAAACAAGGTACAATGACCAAAAGGCAAAAGATGCGCAGAAGCAGGTTCTTTGGTGTAAATCTTCTTGTCACAGCAAGATGTTTATTTTCTCCAGACTTGAGAATAATAACAATCGCCGACACGTGTTTCGTCGTGTACGGTTGAGTCAACACGACTCTTCAGGACTTCCACTCCAAATCCAAAGTATGGTCGGAGTAAGTCTGGGTCTTTTAAGCTCAGTTCTGGCTGGGTCTCGCTTTGGTGTAAGGCGGAAAGCCGGGAGGGGATTCTATTGATGTGCCAAAATGAGGAAACGGGTGCGTCACCTCTACGGCGGTATGCCGCTGCAGGCAATCCCTCCTCTGTAGTTTCCCGGCGGTCGTCTCTCGTGTACGGTCTTTTCATTTCATTCATTCATTCATTTTCAATCAGTAAATGTAGACAGTGGCTAATAGTTTGGCTATAAACCACATCTTTGAATTAGTTTCACAGTACAACAAACTCAAAACCGATGATCCACCAATTTCAAACTTCTAGTTGCACCTAAGGAACCATGCACAGCCTCCAAATGAAGATCTTCCCATCCTCTACGTCTGCTGCATTGAAAGTCCCTACTGCCAGACATTCAGGTCAGCCGCTTTCTTCAGGAATTTAAAACAGCCTTGAAAAGTCATTTTTTGCAACTTCAATGAAGTTGAAGGCTGCATCTTGATGTACATGTGTATACTGCATACTTTACCATCCACTAGTTAGCCATTTGTCATAGTCTTGGTTAAACGTGTTTTTTCACCATTCACATTCTCAAAATTGCCACTATAACCCACACAAGTGTTATTTTGTCTACACAATGTAAACTACACCATCATTTTTGATCTAATATGCCGTCATTAATGCTACGTAAAATATTTCTGATCAAAATGTTGCTGATGTCAAATAAATAAACAATACATTTACATTTGTACATTTCTTTAACAGGTGGCTTCGAAAACAATTTGACTCGATGGACAGAGGAAGAGAAAGCTGGTAAGTCAACAACAGGCATAATGCCTTATACTACAAGAGAGACAACACATTTTATTAGGCAAAGTAAACAAAAGAATATACAGTTTTATGTATTATTTTATATGAGTTCAAGTCTGTATAAAGCACGTTGATAATGTAAAACATTTCTTTTGTAAGATTGCGATTACTTTGCAAAAAGGATGATAGTAGTACTCAAGAACAACTGTGACAGATCTAGAGTTCCTTGTGGACCTTTGGAAATAGGAGTAGTCATTGGTTTCCTCAAATACTTTGGCCCCTATTGCCAGAAATGAGCTTATTGATTTGGGTGGGTGGCACCACCACGAATTCATCCCACTCTGGTTAGGTCAACCCACAGTTCTGAGAAAATCTCTGCGCAACTCCTGGTAGCCCTGGCACAAGCAGCGGGCCATCTCTAGAGAACCTATGTGCTACGTTCAAGCAGCACCAACAAATGCAGAGTAAGGAACTCAACAGAATAAAACTCCCAAACCAATTTTAAAGCATAGTGAAAAATGTAATAATCAAAAGGGCACCAAGATTACTAAAGTAGGTTGAGGGGGTGGGGGCAGAGCAATTAATTTTAAATATTTTAAGGCAAAAACGCCTAGAAAGAAGTCAAGCATCGACCACTGGGTTAAAAAAAAAAAGGTTTGTGGTGGGCTTGTACCTAGGAACAATTTTAGGCCAACCGCAGCAAAGCAAAGGTCGCATACACCAAGCGGGTTGTTCTAGTTAAAGGTTGCACCTTCAGACTTATTGCCAACTGCTGGGAAAGTTCGGCAGCCTTTGCTCCACTGAGCAGGGTCTAGCCCTCTTTGGTCAGCCAAGCCCTCTTGAAGTCAGGAGTGCTTCTGCTTTTTTGTTCCTCAAGCTTGTAAACAAGAGTCCCGCTATGTGATCCTTGGAGAGCAGACCAAGTCCCTAGCTGCCAGCAAGAGTCAGGAATCCTTGAGTCTTAGTGTGATGTGTTCATCAGGAGTCAGGAATTAGAACTTGGGATTCCTCCAGTGGGGCTTTCCTCACCAGATAGAGTCTTCTCATGTCCAAGAATATTCTGAAGAGGTGTAGGTGGAGGTGCCAGATTAATTATATACACTGGCCAGTTTATAGTAGGAATTCTGCTGCCCAGTCCTAACAATGTTCTCATAAACCCCTCACTTCCTTTTCCAGATCTTTCTCTTTGCCTTACTGTAGAATGACACGGGAGCTCCTGTTCCAACATGGCTGACCTAGCTAACACCAGACAGTCCTAACACCAGACAGTCCTGTCTTTAGCTTCTTGGCCTCTCCCCTATCTGACAGTTAAAACCGGTTTTCCCTTCTGCTGAGGCTGGAGCCTAACACTCTGGAGGACCCTGAGGATGAATAGAAGAAGACCTCCTTGTCATCTCCCCGTCAAAATAAGTAGCGCTAACTCTGCCCTTTGTTCTACACCTGCTCCTTTCCTCTCATAGACAGCTAATCCTTGTTAAGTGCTCAGAGGTTAACACCCATTTGCCTTTCCTGGGCCCAGAGGCAATCCTCTGAGCCATAGCAGTTAAATCTCCCAGCCAAAGATGTGTATTCCAGGTCGGTATTTTTGATAGGTGGCAGGGTTGGTTTTCCCTCCCACTGTGACTCAGGACGGGATGTCTTGGAGAGTCCTTGGAGTGAATAGAACCCCTACCTGCCATCTCCAAGTCCAAAGAAGCGGTTCTAAAGTTGCCATTTTTTCTGCCAACTGTTTCTGTCCACTCGCAGATACATAATCCCCTCAAAGTGGTCCACAGTTAACAACCTTTACTGGGCCAAGTGGCAAGCCATTGTCCTCTGAATCAGAGTTGTCAACTGCCCCAGGCAAAGATGTGTATTCCAGCTCTAGGTGTGCTGAGTGGCAGAACTGGTATAAGCCTCATCCAACCTAAAATACACTTTTGCAAAGTTACTTTTCTGCCTAAGTTATCAAAAATCTGACTTCACCAATGAATCAGGGGGTGGAAAAAAAAGACTTTATCCCACCTAAGCCTAAAAGTCTAGCCTCGTCTACAATGTGAACAGCATTTAGGTTTTATTTCAGTGTGAGGGGACACTGACTTTAAATGTAGTGTGCCCTATTTGTATATATTCACACCACGCACTGTGGGTTACAAAACCATTTTAGAATAGGTTTTTCCTACATGGCAAATGCATTTTTCATTGTAGTGCATTTAATCTGCAGTCTACTCAGTGCGTAGTGTTGGTAGGGATATATTTTTGGCATGTATGTAGGTGGTGTACACACTGCATCCCACATATAACATTTAACTTTCCATACCATGGGTGCCCTTAGGGCACAATTTGCAATGGACTTATAGGGGAGTTGAATAGGCCAAATAGGGAGTTACAATGTACAGCATCTGAATTAGAAAGGAGGCACATGTACTTTACTACAGGTCAGATGTGGCGAAGTGCACAGAGTCCTAAAACCAGCAGAAATAGGTTATAGGCAAAACATCCAGGTCAAACATGTTGAAAAGGCAAATTTGCGACTATTTTACTTTGTTACGATTTTACTTTTGATTGCCTGGGGAAAGGGCAACCTGGACTTAATAAAGACTTAAAAGGTCTGCAGAGTCTCCTTAAGGGGGTCCACATTAGAAGCAACAAGCATTTTCAATGCAATAGGTCTTGCATTTGCGAGACTTAAAGCATTTGGTTTGAAAATATAAAGTGGGCGCCATGCTCAAAGAAAGCACGGCGTCCGTGCATATAAAAATTATGCGCATCGCGGCCCATTAAGTAGCCGCCATGGTATTAAAAAAAATGTTTGTTACATTAATTTTTTGGGCAATAAATATCCCAGCAGTAAACAACAATCAATGTTGTGAGGGTGCAGTACCACAGGCTGTCACTAGGTGTCCTGTGGGACCTCTTTTAGCCACATATGGTACTGCATGCTTCAACATGGCCAACGAAAGAATATGCAGCGGTGAGAGCTGCTAATTGGGGAGCTGGGGATCTGTGTTCAAGTCTGGTGTAAGCCTGATTGTTGGATTTCCACTGAGTGCATGGATAGGAGCGCTATATAAATAAAAGCTAGAAATGTGAAATAACATAAGAATTCAATGCTCGGGTAGACAAGCAGTGTCTTGAGCAAAACAGAAGCAGCCTCGGAGGGGTGTTAGGGTCGTGAGCAAAGTTTTTGAAGGGGCGAGGGGAAGGCACGGGGAGATCAAGGGGCCAAGCAAATGAAGGGACGGAACTGCAAGCAAATGTAGTGACAGAAGTTTTATTGCACAAATAAACAGAACAATTAAGGACCAAAGGCACAGCCCAACCAAAAATAAGAGTTCTCTCTTATAAATAAGTTGAACAGTAAGAACAAATGTAAGAGGGCCAGTCCTCATGGGAGGATAAAAAATTCATAAAGGAGGGACTACTAAATGAATTCACCAATGATAAGCCAGCATTTCTAAAGGACAGCAACAGGAACCAATGAAAAAGATGGGCGTTTTGGTCAAACCCATATGCTAGATACAGCAAGTTAGTCTCGAAGAGACATAAAGGTCCGAAAAAAAAGTCTGTGAAATGTATTGGTAATTCTTGATTGCAACTGATAGTTAACACAGAGGTTGAAAAGCAAGGCAACAAAATCCGTCCTGGATCGGGGTTCAGGAAGAGGTCAGCATAAAGTCTATATATGTATGTATATATATATATATATATATTACCTCCAGAGCGGTTCCTTCGCGGGAGTTTTTGCAGCGCTCTCGCATGTGCGGTATCCTGCGGCAGAACCAAGCCGCTATTTATCACCACAACTTCTTCCCAGCAGGGAAAAACAACAGGTCGCACAGCCAACTTGGATTTAAACAGCAATCCTTTTTATTTCTTTCTTTTCAAAGGGCAACAGGCGCAGAGATCTACGCGTTTCGGTGTCACTCCACCTTGCTCACGATCACCGGGTTTGCCCCACCCACAAACATTTAACCACATTTTTTTTCAAAACAAGAGTATTTCCTGTCACATGATGTACTAAGGATTCTGGTCCTTGTAGTTTTACCGAAAGTTTAACAAAAAATTAATTATAAGTGAAAGTGCAACCCAATCAACAATTAGATAAAAAGATTCAAAATTAGGTGCATTAATTTATGCGCCTTCCAATAGGCTTCTGTATCAATCTTTGTTCTGCCTTCCAATAGGCTGACTAATACTAATAATTTTCACTGATCATTGTACATATAGTTCTGATTCAAATGTCTGGTCACAGGTGCACATATAATTCCTCCGATTGGTTCAACCCATTAGGGTGCAGGGTCCTCAGGTTGATAATAAATTTAGATTCAGCTTGTCTCAATTTTTTCGCTCGATCACCTCCCCGCTCACCTTTGGTTATTGTTTGAATGCCATAAAATCTCAGTTTTTGCCAATCACCCTGGTGCGATAGTTCCATATGTTTGGCTATGGCATTTGAGCGGTCCTTATGAATTGTGGCCCTCATGTGCTGTAAAATACGGTTCTTCAGTTCCACAGTTGTGCTTCCCACATATTGCATGGGGCACGGGCACTCCACTACATATACGGTAAATGGTGTCTTGCACGTTATGCATTGTCTAATTTGCCATTTCTTTTTGTTGGCCAAAGTAATTTCCTTTGTTTGCTTGGCTATCTGGCACATTTTGCAGCCATGACATTTCATGAATCCTTTGGTTTTCAACCAGTCATCCTGTCGTTTTTTCTGGAAATGGCTGTGTATTAGGTGATCCTTTAGGTTTTTTGCACGCCTATATGTTATCGTAGGGTGCGTTCCCATGAGCTCCTTAACAGTATTGTCTAATTGTAACAACTTCCAATTCTTTCGAAGGATTTTGCCTATCTTTTCACTTTCTTGTGAATAATCAATGATTAGGCGAATTTTCTTCGTCTCAGGGTCATCCTCTTTATTTTTCCTCTTCAAACATTCCTCTCGTGTTTTTGTATTGCTTTTAATGAGACTGTTTCTCACTGTTTGTTGTGGGTATTTCCTTTTGATAAATCTTTCCATTGTCTTTTTGCTGTTCTTCTTCCACTCATCTTCTTCACTGCATATCCTACGGATTCTCAAAAATTCTCCGTACGGAATGCTGTTAAGTAATGTTTTTTGGTGGAAGCTGGTGGCTTCTAGTGTGGCATTTGTCGATGTTGATTTGCGGTGGAGAGTCGTATGTATTTGTTGATTTTTTACATAAATTTCTGTGTCCAGGAATATGATTCTCTCCTTACTCATGTTGTAAGTGAATTTAAGATTTTTCACACTGTTGTTCATTATCTGAAAGTATTCCTGGAATTCTGATTCTGTTCCATCCCAGATTGTTAATAAATCATCGATGAATCTCTTCCAACTCACCACTTTATTTACAGATAATTCAATTGTTGAGTTCCACGCAATTTCCTGCTCCCACCATCCCATAGTGAGACACGCATAAGATGGACTAAAGGAAAAACCCATAGCCGTCCCACTCCGTTGTTTGAAGATTTCTCCACCGAAGGTGAAAATATTTTGTTCTAGGCAAATTGTAAGCATTTCTTGTAGCATTTTGTTGTGGTTGTTAAATTCCAAAGTTCTCTCCTTTAAGAAGAAGTTGCATGCTTTAACAGAAAAACATCAGGATGAGGTAGAAACGAAGATTGACATATACAAATACATAAGGAAACTGAAATTAAAAAAGTTTTTTGCCAAATCAAACAATAAAAAAAGTACACAGGAGCTCAATGCGACCAATAGTGGAGATGAGGATGGATACACAATCTCTGACCTCCCGGCACTCGTAGTAGCTCACAACTTGGCGAATGAGGATGACAACATTTCCCTAACGGAAACACAAATTTTGAAAGAAATGGATATTGAACACAACAAGCATCCAAAAACAACTTTCAAGAACCCGTCGAAATTCTGTCCAACCCTACATCCTGGCAATAAAATTGATGCATTCCATGACCTAATCACTGCGGAACTAGAAAAATTGAAGAATGTCAATAACAAAAACAAAGAAAACCTAACTTGGGAGGAACGTCAAGCATTGAACTCTCTAAAATCGAACCTCAAAATTGAAATAAAACCAGCTGATAAAGGTGGGAATATTATGGTCTTAAACAAAACTGACTACATAGAAGAGGCCAATCGACAACTGCAAGATACCAAAAACTATACAAAATTGGAAGTCAACCCAATAGCGACAATGACAACAGAAATACATCGCCAAATAAGAACTTGGCAAGAAAGTGGGCTGTTAAGTCAGGAAGAAACCAAGTTTCTGACAGTAGAAAATCCTATAACACCTACTATCTACTTTCTGCCGAAAGTTCACAAGACATTGTTTAAACCTCCAGCTCGACCGATCATTTCCAGCTGTGGATCGCTGTATGAAAATATTGCCTCATATGTGGATCATTTCTTAGCTCCCTTAGTACCCACTCTCAACTCCTTCATTAAGGACACTGGAGACTTTCTTCGAATAATAATGGACACACAATGGCAACCAACTTATCTTTTAGCTACAATTGATGTAGTTTCACTTTACACGTCGATAAATCACCAAATAGGTCTTGAAGCAATTGCTTACTTTCTAAGACAGAGACCAATAGGGGAACTCAAACATTCTGCTATGCTATTGGACATGATACGCATATGCCTAACAAACAATGTGTTCCTTTTCAATTATGGAATATATTCCCAAAACTGTGGAACCGCCATGGGAGTTTCCTTCTCTCCAAGCTATGCTAATCTCACCATGGGATGGTGGGAGAAACACATAGCTTGGAGAGAAGAAAACGAACCGTATACTGCCAAGACTATTCTCTGGCTGAGATTTATTGATGATCTCTTCCTTGTGTGGAATGGAACCAGGGAAGAGTTGGTAGAGTACATAAGGATCTTGAATCAGAATAATGTGGGCCTACAATTTACTTTTAACATCCAAGATGAGGAAATAGACTTCTTGGACACAAAAGTATATATCAAAGACAACACAATGCACACAACCCTTTTTCGCAAAAAAACCTCTACGAACAGCATCCTGCATGGGACTAGTTTTCATCCAACATCCTTGAAATCAAATGTACCATATGGAGAGTTTCTAAGGATGAAATGTAACTGTTCTGAACCATCGGAAATGGAAAAGAAATTTGCAGAAACAGTTAACCGTTTTTCCCAAAGAGGATACAAGATGAAAACAATAAAAAGAGGAGAAATGAGAGCTCGAGAAAAAACCAGAACAGAGACACTGATAGTCAAGAAAAAAGAGGCTATTGGAACAACAAAGGAAGATAAACCACGCCTAATCTTGACATATTCAAAAGAAAGTGTAAACATAAGAAAAGCGGTCACCAAATACTGGAGTGTATTAAAAAAGGATCCTGACATTGGAAACACCATAGGAGATGCCCCCTTAATTTCTTTTAGAAAAGCACCATCAATTGGTGATATTCTGGTCAACAGCCATTTCATAAACAGAAGAGAAGAAACGTGGCTAGAAAAAAGACAGAAAGGATTCACCAAGTGCACATCATGCAAAGCGTGCAAGATTGGCAAAAATCTCAAATCCATAACAGATCCAAAAGGCCAACCCTTTGAAATACGGACCAAGATCACTTGTGAATCCCATTATGTTGTCTATCTCTTGGAGTGTGATTGTGGAAAGAGATATATTGGATCAACCATATGTGCCCTAAAGAAAAGAATGTTAGAACATATTAGGGCCATGCAAAACAAGGACCAAACGTATGCAATGGCAAAACACCTCATAACTCACAAAAACAAAACCTGGCTAAATGTGAGATATTCAGGACTGGCAATGATCCCTGACAATGAGAGAGGAGGAAATCGCCTGCAAAAACTCAGACGTTTGGAATCAAAACTAATAATAAAATTCAAAACCAAGACCCCGCAAGGATTGAACGGGGACGAGGAACTATATGTACATTTATGAACCAAACCAATATTCTAAACAATCACATGACTTGAAGTATGAAGACCTCCAATTGACTATGAGATTTTTCCCACAACAAAAAACTGTTTGAATCCAAAGTATAATAACTATATGAAATGTAAACTTGAAACTTGAACCAGACGTATTGATTCCTTTTAGTACGTATTGCTTATAATTTTGAAATGTATAGGGTTAAACTGAGAACATATGAAAAATTATGGAGAAAAACCTTTTGTTTGTTATTAACAGCGTTTATTTTAAATAATGTCAGAGTCCTGGAACAAGTTACAAGTCAATGACTTTTACAATTAGCACTCAGCTATCACCCACTATGTACAATACTTGTACATATATGCAGCAAGTGAGGTAACAACTCGACTTGCTTTGAAATGGTTTTATTCATTAAAGCCATAAGGCACTCAGCCGCCATATGCCATCCACATAAAGTCACCACAAAGGACTTAGATAACTTGTAAAAGGGACCTGACATGGTTTGTTTTCACCTAAAACTACCCCTCCCATAATGCATCCTAATTGCCACATGGGCAGGAGGGTATAAATAGTAAAAAGAAATAATGGACTTGTAACTACCGTGAGCAAGAACAGTAACCTGTTTGAAACGCGTAGGTGAGGAAGTTGTTTCCTTGATGGATTAAAAAGCTTAATCAAATCCTAGAAGAGTGCAGTGATTTATTTCAAATTGCTTTGCAAAAGTCTACACGAGTCTTGTCCTTGACTCGGCACCGGCACCAGCTGAATGGTCGCTCCTCCTGCAGCAAGGGGCATTTGCTTGAACATATATATATATATATATATATATATATTGCGCTTTGAGTGTGAGAATCAAAGACGTGCTGTCTCCTTCCTAAAGGGTGTGAGGGCAAGGGTATACACTGCTGCTTCCACATGTTTCAAAGATATCTTGCTTTTGAAATGCTCAACACTAAGGGAACATAACTATGCGCTTGGGAGTCGTGTCCAAACACATGACAAAAGGTGAGATTAGAAATTAGGCGTGTGGTTTCATAGGTGATACTTAGCTGCTATACCACAGCATTTTCCAGTGCTTTGAGATGCACTTCTATGGCAGTCGGTGCTTATCATTTTTATTCACATTTATTTTATTACAATCTTCTCTAGAAAGCATTACAGGGCAGAGTAAGGGAAAAACCATTTCTGAGAGATAACCACCAGAAGGGTATCTTAACCAAAGACACCTAATAATATTCTTCTCAAGTGTGACGATAGGCGCATTGCATTGATTTCCCTACATCTCTTTGAACCTTAAGGCAGTCATCCGGTACCCATGGCTATCTGTAACTTTGTAAAGCAAAGTCAGGAACCAGAAGAACAGAGGCCTAAGCAAATTAAAGTAACAACAGAATAATGTAGGTACTGTTACTCAAAACCTGACCTTTTCGAACCTCATCTCCCAATGGTTTCTCACACTTTACTACTCTCCAGGTAGTTTGTGCTGCCTTAATCCTCTGACCCTATGACCTAGAAGGGTGATTTTCTTCTTCTTAGATGCCCACTTCTGTATGTGTTGAGATAATATAGCTTTATGAGCAAAGTGCTCGTCCCTTCAACGTCCATCTGTTTCTTTCTTGTGTAGAGGTGTCTTTTTAGGTTGGATTAGATGGTGGCTGCATTGTAGATCCATCTCCTGCAAAAGCTCCACAGTCCAGTTCTATAGATGTCATACCTCACCAGCGTCACAACAGTCAGTCAACCTGAGATTGGCAGCTCTCTTGTTGTTTTCCAGGTTTTCAAGTCTATCCTCTTGCATGGAAACAGAGAATATGGAAAAGTTCTGGAAGGAGATCACTCTTATGTTGGTTAACTATTGTTGCGACACAATAGCATTTTTTGTTTCTCCTCCCTTTCATGTATTGGGCCACAACCTCTGCAGCTGTGACCCTAGTCGCTTGTTCTATCTAGGCTTCAGTGCCATGATTTAATTAACACTCTATCCTCTTTCTTGTGTGGTCCCACTGAGGAGGCCATCAAAGCCTTTCCAGTCCCAGAGAGGTTGCCACAGGTGTATCCTCCGCTGCGTCCGTCCCTACCTGGATTTAGGAGTAGGGGCAGAAGTGGTCCTATAGTGGAGCTGCAGATTTGGCCCTCCTTGCTGTAGCCACTATTGATCCAGCAGTTCCTCTGAGCTTTCTCAACTTGTCCTCTCCACTGGGATATGAAGCTCAGGCTGTCAGATCCAGAACCTCATGCATGCCTTGCCCTTATTAGTAGATCACATTAATCACCAGTTCTGCCTCAACTAGCAGTCGCCCTGTTGGCGAGGAAGGGGAGTAAATGTTCTGCCCTTTCGTTGCAACCGTAAATGGTTTTTTTTATACCCCTGTCAGCTCTTCACGGGCTGCAGCCGTTCTAGCTGATCTGAGTCACACTGCATTTGCTGGGTTAGTCACTGGGAGTGCCATCACTCCGCTGGTCCCTCATCAGTGAACCTGCATCGACCGTCCATCAATCAGCCTCTCACCACCAAAGTACTGACCTTTTGACAGACCTATTCACAGGATACCGTTTTCAGATGCCATCTTGGACCGGGGCTAGGGAACCAAAAAACAGAAGTGGCAAAAATGCTCAAACCAGCCCGCTCCATTAGTCTCCTTGCGCCAGCTCTCTCTCTCTTCATCCATACATACTCTTTCTCTACTTCTCTCCTCTCCTTTCTCTCTCTCTTCTCTGTCACTGATCACTTTCTATCTTCCCCATCCTTTCCTCCCTCTCTATCTGTCGAAGCCTCTCTGTGTCATCTGCAATTAACCTAACGATGCTGGGGAAAGTGACAGAGGAACCAGGAGCAGCCCTTGGCTCTCAAAACCGGCCTCAATGGTCCAGCCACCTCGGACATGCCTGGTGGAACACCTTTCATGACGATCCAGGTATCTCTGAAGCACTTCAAGTTTTATCCCATCCAAAATGGCCGGAGCACAAACTAGTGCTGTCAGGTCACATGAACATGTGCTTTATATAGGTCGGCATCAGGAAGATGTAGCTGTGGCCATATTTGTATTAAAATATAAAAATATCAAAATATGTATTTTACTGCAAGTTCCCTGATCAATGGTATTTAATATTGGTATAATACAAGCCTACAATCTCAGTATAAAACCGGTCTCTGTTTTCCTTGTTACATTTAAGTTGTGATGTCTCAAGTCACCTGCAATAAGAAAATACTGTAGCTTGCTCTACTGTAATAATTGATTACAGTTGAGTTGCAACATCATGCCTGAGCCAGCAGCCTAGGTGGAAAGGAGGTCACATAGTATCAGCCTCATTCCTTTATATGGTCACAGACCTCCTCTGTAACTTGCAATATCCTTACAATACCTGGGATCCTGCAACTCTGCCTATAAATGTAGAGACTCTGTCTATAATTTCTTTATAATAGGTTACTTGTGATGCACCCAGTCACCTATTATAAAGAATGTACACCAGAGCTCAACTGCTTTAGCTTACTGCAGTTGGGTTCATACATTCCAAAGCCAGAGCCAGTAGCTGAGAGGAAAGACAGGTCCGGTCACGGAGCTTAATCAAAGCAGCTGTTTCGAGACAAGCATTTTCAATGCAAATAGGTCTTGCATTTGTCAGAATTAGAGCTTTTGGCATTGTAAATGACAATGTCTTTTATCAATGTTTTGGTTTGGAATGTAGTGGATGTTTGAACAGAGACAAAGCTACTGCACTGCCTAGAGGACTTAGAATAAAGAATTACCACTGGGACCAGAGAAGCAGCTGCAGCACTGTCTAGAGGACTTAGAATGAGGAATTACCGATGAGACCAGAAAAGCACCTAGCAGCACTGTGTAGAAGACTTAGAATGAGGAATTACCGATGGGACCAGAGAAGCAGCTGTAGCACTGTCCAGAGGACTTAGAATGAGGAATTACCACTGGGACCAGAGAAGCAGCTGCAGCACTGTCTAGAGGACTGAGAATGAGGTATTACTGATGAGACCAGAGAAGCAGCTAGCAGCACTGTGTAGAGGACTTAGAAAGAGGAATTACCGAAGAGTGCAGAGAAGCAGCTAGCCGCACAGGCTACAGGACTAAGATGAGGAATTACCCCTGGGAACAGAGACACAGCTGCAGCACTGCCTAGAGGACTAAGAAAGGAGAATTACCACTGGGAACATAAACACAGTGGCCACATTTGTGACCAGATGAAGAACAAGATTTATAGCTCTGTTTACAGAAATGGAGCAAAGGAGCTCCGAGCGCGTGAAACTTAATACTAAAACCGAAAGATTGGGCGAAAGGGAGCTAGCAAATAAAGCCATATTTCTAACATTCCAACTTTGTGACTGCTCAACTGGACCTTCAGTGACCCAGAGTCTGTAAATCATAAGTGAAGGCTAAGGTGCAGAGGGGAGAACACGCGGAGAAACAATGGGTGGGAGAGGAAAACAGTAATACTGGTCAGCTGTTTGCATTTGCAACATTTCCAGAACATGAGGCAGGCAATCAGAAAAAATTGTGTGTGGAACGAACTGAAATGGGCAGAAGCAAAGTGAGCCATGTAACAGGGCCAGGTCGCTATGGGATGAAATGGACAGAAGCAAAATGAGCCCTGTAACAGGGCTAGTTGCTATGGGATCGAGCAACAGACCAAAAGGAGAGACAAATGGGCACAATTTACCATTCAAAAGTAAGGAATTTAGAATGGCAACTGGGGCAACCTATTACAATCAATGGGCCGGCTTGAAGCCCTTGTGCTGTATACACCAAGCCTCACAGAGATCGACCTAAAAAACAAAACATGGCTTTTCTTCCTTCTGCTCTGTTTTTCTAGCTCTACAGTGACATACTACTGCAGGTGTGTTTGTTTTTTAAATTGACTTTTATTAAACTGTAAACTGATTCTAATATCTTTTTCGCAACAAGTATCTTTTTTGATATGTTTAAGTTTGCACTACAGATTCTAATTTTTTCCTCATGCACACAATCATGCTCTCTCTTTCAGATGAAAGAGCCACACACCAAAGATTTAAGTGGTTTGGGCAAATGGTAATAGTGTGCCCATGAGTTTTGGAATTAAGTACCTCCTGCCTAATAAGAATTTTGTAAGTCACCTCAGTGTTCCATAAACCTATAAAGGGAAGTGGCCTTCGGCTTCGTTCCTCTATATAGTTATGGAACTCCTTGGTGATTTGCCATATCCTTTTAATGTATGGGAGCGAGTACTTTATCCCATATATAATGTATGGCAGGAGTTACTTTGTCCCATATGTTAAAGCCTGCCATGGAAACTGAACATAAGACACTTGGATGCCCTAAAGACCTCCCAATGCGTATTTTTACATAACGCAGGAATGCCGCCTAGTAGTCACTTCACAGCACTTTGTTGGTGTGCAAAATTGTCTCAAGTAAATTTAATGTATGCATTTTAGCTCAATGCAGATGCCATATTCAGAATGAGCTACACTTTATAGGATATGATAAACATTTATTCAGTTTAAATCAAATTTTATTTATGTTTAAATCAAATTTAGCAACTGTTAAGGAAAGAAACAGGTGATTTGGACCAAAAGAGTTTAAACTGGATAAGCAACACCAAGTTGAATCCTTGATACAATTATAAAATCAAGAAATTAAGAGATTTGTAGTAGAATTGTAAATATAGCCGTCGTAAGAGAAAACCATTCTTTCCCTTTAAGTGCGCAGTAGTAGGGCGTTATTAAGGAAGCAGAAAGAGAATAACTGCAGAAATAAATGAGGGGGAAACTGAGTTTTTTTCCCTTCTAAAATATAGTATAATTTGATGAAGAGGCCATAGAGCACTTGTCAACCGGCTGGATCGTTATGTTTTCTCCATAAAGAATGCCATTGTAGCCTGGTGAAATGAGGAGAATGTCAACTCTCATCTGGTGAATTAAAAACAAAAAACGTCAGAAACAAGCGGGTGAACACAATGAAAGCAGTACTACATGTTGGTAGGCACACAGTAAGGTGTGAGTGACATTTTGTGAGACCCCCCCCCCCAGCCTGGCAGGATATCGAGATAGAAAAAAAATGGTGTTGATATATCTTAAATGAAAAAGACCTCTGAACATCTGTTCTCCTGAAAATAAGCTGATAAAGAAGGGGGTGGGGGCTGCTGTGGTTCAGGTTTTCAGTCCAGTGCACTGATTCAGTGCCTCGAGCCCCGCCCTACGGGGGCCGCCCTGAGTCATTTCCAGGGATCTGACGGGAAGTGATAGGAGCGCAGACAGGAAGTGGCCGGAAGAGCAGGAAATGAGACCAGGCGAGGAGAGCACGAGGGGGGCGGGGCGCAGAAAGAAAATATCAGCTGTTTTGTTCATCACTCGGCAAACAGGGCTTAGAAATAGAAACACAGGTCGTTCCTTGTGGGAGTGTTAACAACGAATCCATGTGGGGAATCCCCCTGTTAACACATGGGCAATTTTTCATATGGACTCGGCGGAAATACCTCAAAAACTGAAGCACGGGGAAGTTTTCCTTGTCAACCTTCACATGCGCTCTAGTCCTCAACCGCCACACTCTGTTGCCCCCAGGTTCTCTGAAATGTAATTTTACATTCATTCCTCCTTACATTTTTCTTAAATCACGCCTCTACTGAGAAGCAGGATAAGAGAAGCAGAAGTTACTGTGAATATATCATCCACATCAGCAGTACTCCTTTCATGAGCCAAAGAAGAATAAAAGGCTGAGCTAGACTTTATAAACGTGTGACTTTCTGGTGTCTGGATGGACATTAAACTAACTTCTCAGCGGGGCATTACTTTTTACTGGTGCAGTGTGGCAATAGGCAGGCCTGTATCTGCAGTGCTGTGCTTTATGTCTAAACTGACATGATAAAGTGCCGAGGGTGAAACTGACATTTCCGCTTCACTAGTTCCCTATAGGAGGCCATCTGATCATTCCTAAACATATGTTTTTAAAATATTATCAAGCTTTGACTAATATTACTGAACTTAACACTCTTTGTAATACTAGCAGTACACTTCTTACCTTTCAAATGGATTAGTCCAACAAGATGGCAGAGAGTGTCTAAAAGCTCATGCCAAGCCATGTGCGGAATGTATCCAGAAGCACCAAATTGTGGGTGGTGTACATATTTGGACTTTTTACAAGACGAGTAACCAACTTAGGCATCGTGTGATTGTGAGAAAGTGGCTCTATATGTACTGGACCAAAGTAAGGTACAGTCTATAGAGTCCACAATCCCCAGAGGTATAACAGAGGTTAAAGTCAGGTCTGACCTTACTCTCTAAAGTGGTAGCTTGGTCGAGCAGTAAGGCAGTACCAGAGGACAGTGTAAAGCATTTGTTGTACACACTCAGTCAGCAAAAGGTTTCACACACCCAAGAACTGAACTCTAGGCCAATTGTTTTTATATCCAAAGATATAGTTGTTTTAATTTTAGAACCAACAGGTATCAAAATATACTTTTCTCGATATGAGTACTCTCATGTAATTACTTTGCAAAGAGGCAATAAACTTCGTAAACACAATAGGTACAATGGTTGCAGTAGGCAACACAATTCCAAACACAATTTAACATTGAGCTCAATGGGTTTTTCTACACAAAGGCAGCTGAGTACTTAATAGATTACTTTTGTAACTTCAGGACTGGATCCTAGATTCAGTCCTGGGGTCTAAGCTGAAAACAGTTTAGTAAAAACATTTTAGTTATTGCAGTGATTTTTAAAGATTAGAAAGGTATTTTAAAAGTTGACACTTGAAAACTTTTTAGTGAAAAAAAACTGGCAATGTTATCCAATGGAAGGAAATTCAAAGCACAGGTAAAGTAGGTTCTCGTTACTTTTGTAATCCAGTACTGGACTTCTAGGTTCAGCACTGGGGTCTCTACCTAAGACAGGTAAGTAATTACGTTTTAGTAGTTGGTACGATTTCTAAGAAATATTTGCAATTTTCAAAAGTAGACACTTAAAAGAATTTTCACAGAAAAACAGTCAATGGTTTCCTATGGAAGGAATTTAGATTACTAGCAAACACGCTTGTGATTACTTTTGCGTTCAGTACTGGGCTACAAGGTACAGTATTGGCTTCTCTCCTGATCACAGGTGAGTAATTCGAAATTCGTTATTCGGCTGATTTTAGATGAACATTTTAAAGTTTCAAAACTTCACACAGAAGATTTTTCAAGTCAAACCAGTCAATGTTATCCTATGGCAGGAAAGTGAGTCATTGTTTTTCAGGTGAGTACTCGACTGGCGAAGTTAAGGTTCTGGGCATAGACTCAGGGGTCCCCCAGGGTGAGGAAGGTACAGTTGGTACACCCTCAGCGGCACAGGGGCAGCCGGGTGCAGAGGTGGGTAGGCCCAATGTTATCCAATGAGAGGCAGGGGGCCTTCGGTTGGTGGCTGCTGGCTAGCAGGTCACGCGGCTGTGGGAGCTGGGCTCCTGGTCACTTGCTCAGGGCAAATGGTGAAGTAGGATAGGGTACAGGTTGCACTGTCAGGGGCACTCGGGCGGCTGGGTGCAGGGTGCTTTTAAGCCGTCGGGCGCTCAATGTTATTCAATGGCGATCTTGAAAAGGGAACAAAGGCAGTAGGCTTGGGGACGGAGGATCTTCTGGAGCGACCAACACTTCAAGGGGTAAGTTGGGATCTTGGAGGATAGGTAGGCACCCAGGAGTTGGGCACTGGGGCCAGGGGGTGCCGGGCGCAGGGGTGTCTTTTGATGTCGGGAAATCTAACCCCCTGCTAGTCGCGGTCGGAGAGGTCCTTTGTCCTGAGGCCGCAGGCGTCGTCGGGGTCATCGAGGAGGATCCTTGGGCACTGGATTCCAAGTCAGAATCGCCGGGGGGACGTTCTCAGGGTTTGATTCACTCCGGCACAGGCCAGGCTTGGCGGGTGCAGAGTGTGCAGGGTTCGCGGTTCCGGGCTGATGCCAGGGCTTGTTACTTGCTTTGAGCAGTACCACTGTTCGTGGGAGACCCAGGTAGTCAGAGTCATAAGGCAGTCAGGTCCTCCGGGGTTTTTGAGGTTGCTGACTACTGGAGATGCCGGGGTTTAACAGGAGCAGGTTCGAGGGTCGACAGGCCGGTAGGGCTGGGTCCAAATCAGTTGGTGTCTTTCTCTTTTTAGCAGCTGCACGGCAGGTCTTTGTGTTCCTTGATCTTCTTTCTTGTTTCGTAATCTGGATCTCTGGAAAAAGTTTCAGGGTGCCCCTAAATACTGAATTTAGGGGCGTTACAGGTAGGGCTAGGGCAGGGACCAATGGGTCTCTGTCCTGGGGTGGGTACACCCCCTAGCCTGCTCCTCCCCTGTGGGATGGGGGCAGGAGCCTAGCTGTGATTGAGCAGGGCTCTCCATCTCCAAGATGGCCGGGGCCCGGGGTCGTGCTTCACCTCGCCTCTCCCACCTGAGGGGGGGGTTGGCACAGGCTGGCACATCCCCTTTCTGACGTATGATTTCAGCCAGTCTTCCCGCCAGAGTGGGGGTCAGAACTGGTGGGGGCCAGTTACTGAGTACAGCAAGTGGTCTGGAGAAGCTCACAAAGGCTATTCCCAAAACAAAAGTTGTTTAAAAAACGATTTTCCCTTTCTGTGATTACTGTCTTTGCATGTGGTTGTTACAGTTTAAAATTGCAGGTTTGACCTGCCTGGGATTGCATATGTTATCACCTGTTTTGTGTTTTAAACTTGTGGTTTTCCCTGCCCATGATTGCTTGCATTTAACGTGTTGAATTGTGGGATTTGAAGTCCAACCTCTGTAGTTTGTCCCTCTCATTACTTGGTGACAAATCTGTTTTCCCTCCAAATTTCTCCTTTGCTCTGTGCTAAGACCTGTGTGTTAAAACCGTGCACCCCCAGCCACCATTTTTGTGTTCACAAACCCTATTTCTCATCCTGTGCCTCTATCAATATATTTAATCTAAATATACTTACTTCCTTTATGTATCTATATACTTTCAATGTACTTATGGAGCTATATATTTATCACTTTCTTCTAATTTAGCATTTCCAATGCACTAGCCTATTTCTCCGCTCAATATATCTTCTAGCCCAACCTTCTGACTCATCTCAAACTTCTTTCTACTACTCCTTCCAATTCACTACCCTATCTCTCATCCTATACATCTTTCAATATATCCTCTACATCCACTCTCTCATTTATCCCAAACCCCATACCACTACTATGATCGCCAAAATAACCCTTTCTAGACTTTCTCCTGCTCTACCCCTCCTTGCATCATCTGACACCCTTTTACTACACCGATCCCCTAAAACAAACCTTTCTAAACTCTCTCCTCTGACTCCTCCCCTCCAAAACCCATTTTTACTCATCCAAAAGCCTCTTCCTACTGCTAAGACCTAAAAAAAAATCCTTCATTCTTTTATCCCTCCACTATCCTTTTCAATCAAAATTAACAGACTAACATGTTCACTTCTCAAATTCCATATTCAGCTATGCTAATACACTGCCCAAATAACTGAATAACATATCTACTACTCAAATTACTTCATATTTATACTCTACTAATTTTTAACACTAATCCTTTATGGTTTCCGGAGTGGCGTGCTACTCGCCAGAAAAGCGCTTTAACACCCATCAGGGATAACAAGTGCTATATGAATGCAAATCTTTCTTCCCCTTTTATCCCTCTGCTATCCTTCTCACTCCAAGTAACAGACTAATATCCAACACTGAAATTACCTCATATTTCACCATATTAATTATTCACCACTAATACCCTTTATAGGCTTCCTGAATGCGTCAACAAGTGATAAATAAATACAAACCTTTGTCCTCCTCTATCCTTCTGCTATCATTCCAAATCCAAATAACTGACTAACCTATCCACCACTTAAAATGTACTTGCATGTTTCACTATACTTATTCAACACTAATCCTCTATGGGTCCCGGAATAGCGTGCTACCCGCCGAAAAAGCGCTTTACGCCTCGTCAGGGGTAGTAAGCGCTATATAAATGCAATTACAAAACAATACAATACCCAAATTCTGTGCAAAGCCTCTGAAGGGTACGAATATACCTCAACTCCTTCCAGATAGTCTCACTTGCATACCTTTGAGGAGGAAAGGGAACAGTGACCTTCTCTCCAGGTTTCAGTGGTAGATTTTCTCTAACAACTATCACGTTTTAGCTAAAATCTTTGCCCCATTTGGTCCCATTATTTTTTTTTTTTAAGTACTCCTTTGAAAGTGTTGACTTGCTGAACTTGCAAGCTCTATGATCTTGGTCCTACGCTTAGAGGCACTCCACTTCTTAGCCTGCACTTAAAGCACTAGGCTTTTAATTTGGACTGTTGGTACTCATCGCTTAGACCTTCAGTACAGAGCAAGCGCGTCCCTCAACTGCAGAGCTAACAGCAGTGCAGTTTAGGCCCTTATGGTAAGGATGGAATGCCAGCAGGCCCACAGAGTTTGAAATCTACTAAGGTAATCCAGCCTCTGGGAACAACAGGTAAGAGTGAAGCATCAAAGGATATGCAGTGCTGAATACTCTGCGGCAGAAGTCTCCATCGAGGCTCTTCAGGTGTTAATTGGGCAGTCTCTCTCACTTACTTTCCTCATGAGATACAACCAATCACCTACAATCATTCAGTAATGTATGTCTTTTTACTTTAAAAAGGGAGGGTCTCTGAAGCAACATTTTTTGGATGGACATTTATAATATCCTCCAAAAAATATCAACACTAAAAAAAGAAAGAAATATTAAAAACCACAAACGTATAGAATTGGGTCCTTTCTTGATGTTTCAATGTATATTAGTGTATTTAAAATTACATATAATGTTAATGTTAATGACCGTTTTGTCTCGTGGAGGCTGCAAGACCATTACTGTGGTTGCGCCGAGCCTATGAGTTCACTCGTCTGCGTACAAGTTTCTGCCATGTTCAGAGCTGACCGCTGTTGGTCACAGTGGCTTCTAACAGGAAGGTTCGTCCTTAGATGCTCTTCCTGTGGTGTCTATGCAACAGTGAAAACTCCTTTGATACTTACCTTACTGTATCGTATTCAATACCGCAGACTTCTTATGCTATATATTGTACAATGAATGATATGGAGAGTTACTCCCATCTTTTTAAACATTTTATTTTTATTTACAGTGTTACACAGAAAGAGGTACAGGGAAAATAGCAAATATTACTAGGTGTGGTTTAACTCTTACTGTTATATTAGAGGTAACACAGAGGGTGCACACTGATTGTTGCAATTGGTTGAATTCAGTTACTTACAGAAAAGGTTTTAGAAAGTTATTGTTTCCTTTATTTTTAGTTGAAGCCTCTACATTTGTGCTAATTTTATTATTTCTTAACTCCATTTTCACATTGACTCTTGTTGAATGATGGAAAATGCTGACTCTCCTGTTTGGTGTTTTCCAGTATCACTGTGAAGGATCTGAAAGCCATGCTGCCTCAGGTGAACTATCGAGTACCAAACATGAGATTCCTTCGGGACAAGCTCTTGGTGAGTAACAATTCTACATCTCTTGCTCTTCGTCCCATTTGACACTTTCCTCGTTCTCACTTCATTTTTATATAAATAGTATAACTAAAGATGCAAGGTCCATTAGAAACCCTTCATTCAGGCATCGAAATGGGTGAGGAAAAGCTTGTACTGTTGAGTCCAAAGAAGAGCTTTGTGGGGAAAACTGTTAAAAAAATTGAAAAGCCTTAGTCTAAATGGGAAAAGTCTGATTAGGGAGAGGAAAGTCACACAGGGACTAAACGATTGTCGGTGAAGATAAGCAGTTAATCAGTGTAGAAGTGCTATCTCTTATAATCTGGAAACCACCCCTTCTTCAGAAAATTGAGAACGATGAACCAGGTTTTCTCAGAGACTGCCCTAGAACTCACTTCCTCCTGTGATCAGGATAAATCCTTTTTAAGACAACTTTAAAAAATACTTTAAATTAGTACTTAGTCAACAGTACTACCTATCTTACAAAAAGTCTGTGTGTTGACAAGTACCGTATCGATGTGGACTTGAATGAGGAAACATATAAACTGTCAGTCTTTTGTTTAAATTGTAGAGCACAATTTGTGATATATTAATCTTGACCCCTTCTTTTTCCCCCTCCCTTATTGCTCCATTCTATATTGTAAATTGAGAAGATGATGACTTATCTTTTTAATTTTGTACGTATTATTCCGTTATATTGTTCTTCTACTCAATGTTTATTGTAATTTCAGCACACATTATCCACCATCTGTTCTTAACTCTTATGACCTTATTTAAAGTGCTGTTACCCTCTAGTGTCTGTTTCATGCTATTCAAAACTGTATACAAAAAAGAAACAATAAAAGACACATTTGAGAAACCTACCGGGAATGTAGAAGAAGGATAGTAGCTAGATGGTTTACATACTTTAGCTGAGCTCCTCCATCACTCACAGCCAAAGGTTTACCATAAGAGGTAAGACAGAAGGTCTCCCTGATGTTAGTCGCGGAGTAGGATAAGATTAAAGACTTCATTCTTCTGTAGGTGCTTTTGGAACCAGAAGAACCTAAGTACAGTCCCCATCAAGTTAAACTCAAACGAAGTTGTCAAAAATAGATTTTCATTTCTAAAAATGAATACAGAAGGTTTAAATGGGGAGAGCAGAAAAAAATCACTTTAACCTTTCCCAATTAACATTAGTGGGTAGAATCGTTACCAGTGAAGTTCATGGAAGTCTGTTTCTTGTTTATGCCGTAGTACCAAAATTTGGAAAAAGGCTAAGTCTGGGTGGCTTTAAGCATAAGGTTTGGTCAAATCTGAAAGGTTAACACAGCACAAAGGGCCACACGTGTCAACCAAATTTGTGTGTTTGCGAACGCAAAAAGGCTTTTTACATGTATCAATTTTGCAATCCGGTCACAGATTCAGTATTTGGAAGAGGCGTATTTAGGGCGTCCCTTCCAAATAGCGAATCCTAATGGTATGTATGAATGTTTTGTGACCGTGAATGTAGTCACAAAACATTTTACATTTTACCACCTACTTTAAGTAGGTGGTAACCCATGCGCAAATGGTAAGGGGTCCCCACGAACCCACTTTCCCTTTGTGAATGGTTGTAAAAACGTTTTTTAAGAGCTTGCAGTGCTCCCATGGACCACTGCCTGCTCTTAAAAAATGAAAAGAAACCTTTTTAATTTTCTTTTTCTAAACACAACCCTTTTTCCTTTAAGGAAAACGATCTGCATTTAGAAAAAAAGATTACTTTATTTAAAAGCAATCACGGTGATGCAGCCATCTCGGAAGCCATCTGAGATTTCTATGCGGAACTTAACTCGAGTGATTCCCTGGAAGCATCCCTCAGCTCTGAATACTTAGAGGCGGCACAGATACCTACTCCTAACCCAGCGCAAGCTGACTATCTTGACAGGGATATAGGGACAGAAGAAGTTATCGTGGCGATCTTCTGCCTTTGGCTTGGTAAATCGCCTGGGCCAGATGGCTATTCAGCGGCCTTTTATAAGACCTTCTGAACTCAAGTGGCCCCATTACTACGGGATCTCTTTAACACCTTTGCACAAACTGGAGCCACCCCAAAGGAAATGTCGGAAGCGTCCATTGTAGTCATCCCTAAGCCCGGGAAGGACAAAACACATTGCAGCGCATATAAACCAATTTCCCTCCTAAACCTAGATATTAGACTCTACACGAGCATACTCGCGACTCGTCTAGTGCCCTATATGCCTCAACTGGTGGAACCAGGTCAGGCTGGCTTCATACCACAAAGACAAACAAGCGACAACACAAAGAGGGTTCTACACCTCATTGAAAAAACATCTTGCACACAGAGGGAATATATGTTACTGGCCATCGACGCTGAGAAGGCCTTCGATAGGGTACACTGGCCCTATTTAGAGCAGGTCATGTTGAGATTCGGGTTCGGAGAGAAATTGTGCACGCAAATTCTAAACTGCTATCGCTCGGCCAAAGCGACAGTTCGGATAAACTGTCAGACATCATCCCGGTTCCCCATCAGCAGAGGTTACAAGCAGGGGTGCCCTCTCTCTCCCCTCTTCTTTGCGCTTTATATGGAACCGCTTGCGCTGCGGGTCAGACACCACCCCCTCAACTGGGATTACATTTGGCGGGGATGTTCATACTATCAGTTTATACGCGGATGACATCCTGCTCTCTCTCTCTCTAGCCCAATCCAGGCATTACGGGCTCTCTTCATCGAATTACACTGTTTTGCACAGGCCTATGGTGTTAAAATTAATAAGGACAAATCGACCGCTCTTAACATTTCTCTCTCTCCGCACACGCTGACTCACATACAGGAAGAACATCCTGTACAACGGTCTACCTCCACAATCCCCTACATGGGAGTGCAATTAGGGTCCACTAATCAAGCCACTATCACTGCCAACTATGATAGGCTTCGCGTCCACATCTGCAAAGAACTGGGCCAATGGAAACATCACACCCTCTCTTGGTTGGGCAGAATAGAGCCACTAAGATGACAATACTTCCTCAGTTTTTATACCTCTTCTAGACCCTTCCTCTTCGCTCCCCCGCAGGCTGGATTCAGCAAACCCAATCGGACTTACACATTTCATATGGCAGGGCCGGAAGCCCCAGGTTCAAGCACGTGATAGCGGTTCTACCACCAGAACAGGGAAGGGGTAGGGATCCCTGACTTACAGCTTTATTTTTACGCCTCGCAGCTCCGCTATCTCGTGGAATGGAGCCACCTCGAATCTGAGAAGCATTGGGTGTTCCAAGCTCAAGCAGTTGCAGCTATGCCCCTGCAGGCTATCCCCTTCTTCATAAGACACATAGGCCACCTAACCTCTACGCATCCTACATCACAAGCACGACTATGGAGGCCTGGGACCGCACTGCCACCACCCATGAGCTGACATCATTTCCCTCCCCATTTATGCCATTATTTAATAATCCAGAATTCCACCCCGGCATGGACGCTAAGGCTTTTGTGAGCTGGTGCCCCACCCACTGCCAATCGTTGGGTCTCCTGTTTGACCTGGAGGGCATCATTCCATTCCCTTAACTCAAGGCAGACTTTGGTCTCCCGGAGACGGAGCGACTGCCCTATTTACAGCTTAGGCATTGGGCTCTGCAGCCACATGTTAAACCTGGCACCCCTGACCCCATATGAGAAATGGCTTGTTACTCGAGCTTCCAATAAAAAACGAATCTCTGACCTTTATAAACACTTATTAACGGCTACCACACTTACACATAACGCGGGGCGGCTGCCATGGGAGCAGGAGCTAGGCCGGACGCTAACCCACAAGGAATGGGACTATCTCTGCTATAGAGATCGACACTCCGCGTACCGCACAGGCCTTACTGAGACACTGACTAAGGTGGTTACCTACTGGTACTACACGCCAAAGCGCCTTCATCACTTTGACCCCTGTCAGACCGCTATGTGTTGGAGAGGCTGTGGGGAGGTGGGCACTCTGGTGCATCTTCTGTGGAGCTGTGACCGTATCCAACCATATTGGACCCAAATCCTCGACAAAATAGATTCTCATCTTGAAACACAACTCCAGCGCTTCCCTGCCTACATCCTCTTGGGCCTACCCAATCCGATAATGAATCCTCTGGAATCCCGAAAGGGCCGACTAATCGCTATAGCACTGGGGGCGGCTACTCACAATATACTGGCGCTCTTCCTAGCCCCCACCACATTCCGGATGGCTGCAGAGGCTCTGGCTAGTACTAGGGATGGAGAAGTTAACTCTCACACTGGTGGGCAGAGGGACTGAATTCCCAGAACTGTGGCGCCCCTTCCTGACCTTGCTCATAACTGGTAATGTTGGGTTTCATTTGTTCTTCTGCTTTCTTCTGCTCCTTCTAAATGCTTTCTTTTGCAGACCCGCTCCGTGCATGTTACCTTGGCCATTATTCGCGACACTTGGTGTCTGTTTAGCATTGTCTCTAGGAGCAGGGGATCTTGTTTTTTCTCTCTTTATCTGTTTGAAAACCAATAAATGATTTAAACCATAAAAGCAATCACAGACATGGTGGTCTACTGACCCCAGCAGGCCACCATCCCCATGATTTTAGTAATTCCTAGTGGGTCGCTGTTAGAACTGGCTATTTCTGGTAGGCTAAGGCTGACGCCAAAGCTAGGCAGAAACCACAATTCTAGTCAGGGCAAGGGAGTCGCACGCCTAGATAACCCCTGCTCACCCCCTTGGTAGCTTGGCACGAGCAGACAGGATTATCCCGGAGGCAATGTGTAAAGCATTTGCGCACGGACACAACCGCAACAACATCCTAGGCACACCACAAAAGGAACTCCACACAAGGTTATATAAAAATAACTTCTGTATTGTAAGAACACATCAGATAGAAGTCACACATGTACATTGTGCCAACTGGCTCGGGAAATATTCCCAAGGGATTATGTACAGGACAGGGCCCCATGGGCCACTGTCAGAATCAGCACTTGGTAGAAATAGCACTTCTAGAACATAGAATATAGGATATAAAATCACTGTAGCACAAATTAGCAAATAAAGCACACAGCCAGTAACCACTGGTAACAGGTAAGTACCACCTACGCAACCCTAACCACCTTAGGAGAATGTCACGCCGGGAACCAGGACCTCACTAGGACCACCTGTACTAGAAAGAACAACCACCTAAGTATCACAGTACAATTAGGGGTATAAGCAAGAACACATTACACATGATGCATCACAACATTCAGAGGTGTAGGGAAGGAAAACACATGATGCAATAAACATACATTCAGCGGTGTAAAAACAAGGCACATGATGCATCAAAACACATTCAGAGGTACCGGAGAAAACACATGATGCCTAAAACATTTAGAGGTGTAAGGAAGGAAAAACACATGATGCATAAACCAACACATTCAGAGGTGTAAGAACAAGGAAGACACATGATGCATAAGAACATTCAGAGGTGCCAGACCACAACTCAATAGCGCAAAAACACATGATGCCCAAAAATATTCAGAGGTGTAAGATCAAGGTGCGTAATCATATTAAATGGATTACATTTCCTAGCACCACATCACATTGCGCAAAACTCACATAAGCCACCACCTGTGGCAGTCCCTATGCCAGTTGGCCTTGTTGGGGCTAGGACGCCCTGTGTCCCAATAGTCAGGGTCCTAAACGGTGCAGCTGCCCACTAATTGCCGGGCAGCTGGGATTCAATAATGATGGGGCCACATGGGAGCCACACAGGCTCTGAACAAAAGAACTGGCCCTCGAGCCTCTCAGGGCCCGTAAATACACAAGATGCGGGCGTGGAGCCTCGTGGGCTCGAAAAGGAATGTCCTGAGCCTCTCGGGCTCTCAATAACATAGAAATGCGGCCACGAACCCCTCTGGGCTCCTAACACCAATGGGCCGGTCTGAGCCTCTCAGGGCTCAACAAATAAGGCCCCACGAGCCTTTGGGCTCGTTCACAAAGTGCCACCTTTTGGAACCTCGGGGCTCATAGACCAATTTTGCCCCGTCGTTGGAGTCCCCCACTGGGGACTCTGAATGCCCAAAGGCCCGTGGAGCATAGATCGCGCCACTGGGGGGGCGGACACCGGCAATGTGTCCCAACGCCCCCCCTCTCCTCACGGTAACACCCCCGACTCACCGGCTCTGCTGCGGGGAGGCTCCATCGTTGCGCCGTCTCTCTGCGGCGTCTCCCTGCTGCCGGTACTCCTCCTGGCGGCCCCGGGGCTCTCCCTCGCTCACGGGATCCCCGGGCCGCGGCGGCCCTCACTCGGCCAGCTTCTCCTCCTCTCGGCCAAACTTCCTCGTTGCCTGGGGAAGCCCTTCCAGGCAGCCAATCACGGAGCTCCTCGCCAGTGACGCGGGAGGAGTCTCTGCCGGCTGGGCCAATCCCAGTGCAGCCTTTCTGTGTCGTCGGCTACTGCTTCCTCTCGGCCCGGGGCAGCGTCGGTGATCGCACGGGGACAACAAACAAGGGGTGGGCACCCTCGAAGCAGCAATTATCGGGGCAATGCCGGGTGGGCACCGGTGCACTAAATTAAAGAATAAATCCGCACAACATGCAGGGTGGGCACCTGCTATTCCTCACGCAAAATGCGGGGGCGGAGGAACGCTCGAAATAAAGCAAAAAGCGCTCTCAAGCGCTATAAAGATAAATCAAGCGCTCCTTAGCGCTAGGGACAGCATACAAGTGCTTCCAGGCGCTAGAGGCTGCAAGTCAAGCGCTCCCAAGCGCTAGCAGGCAAAAAGAAGGTCCAAGTAAAAATAAAGCGCTCCCAGGCGCTAAGGGGGCAGAGTCCATCAAGCCCCCAAGGCAAAGACTCCCATAGCAAAGGGGTCCCAGCATCCAGCAGGGGAGCCCAGGAAAAGGTCTCCAGAGTCCATCAGGTATCCATGGGCTGGCCAGGGCTCAGGGAGGCAAGCCTTCCCCTGAGCCCAAGCAGCAGCACGGCCCTGGCAGGATTCAAGTCAGAAATAAGAACATTTTGTAAGGGGACACAGCCCCTTTTTATACAGAGAAATCCTTTGTCTAGCAGGGTGCAGGCAGTGTGAGAACTAGCTAGAACTGGTTATAGGGAATTCCTTTCACTGGCCAGGCTAGGGACATCAGACGCATCCCAGGGGGTGGAGCCAGCATTGTGTGGGGAAAACCCAGCCTCATTCAGGACCCTCAAACCAGACTGTCAATCCACAAGCAGGCCCAGGCTCACTCCTCCCCTCACATCAGCATGCTAAACACTCCATTCACCACCGGGGCAGACCCTTCCAGACTCTTGGAGCCAGGCTCACCAGCCAGCCTCAGCCAATCACACGGCAGACACAAATTCACAAATATGCCAACTTCTAGAAGTGGCTCTTCTACACTAGATACAATCATGCCGCATATACCATTACGCAGCATTCAATCTCACGAGTTCGCACATACCAAACTCGACCCTGCACTCCCCACACATCAGGAACTACCATGGTCATACATATTCCCCATTCATTCTAATGGGAGGGCAGGTCACTCACTACACATACACAGAGAGCTCACGCACTTTACACTGTACCACAGTGAAAAAGTGCGCAGAGGCCTAAAATCACCAACACCAGTTCACAGAAACAGGCTAGGAAAAAGCAAAAAGTCTCGGGGTGAACCTGCCAAAAGGGCCGGGTCCAACAGTCGTAAATTGCGTTCTACCTCATTAATATAAACGAGGTAGGTCGATTTGCGACCCCGTGGGAATCGGCATATGAAACTCTTGGAGTTTCATACATTGGAAATTGCGATTACCGAATTGTGATTCTCAGAATTAGATAATCGCAATTTCCATTTTTTACACATGTGGCCCATAGTCACGTATGTTTAGCTCATGGTATTCAGGATCTGTGGTCTCCAAAAGCACCCTGAGGGGGGTTCAACAGAGTTGGATGCACTGAGTAGGAGCTAGTGATCAAAGTATTAGGCAAAGCCACATGAGCTCTGAATGCAACTGATGAGCATATGTGGCTGGGATTGTTTTGTTTTCTCTGGACAAATGGTACAGTTTTGTCACATTCCTTCTACTAAATACCTCTTTGGAAATAGCATCTCTGGAAACTCAGGTTAAAACCACTGAATGACCAGAGACCCAGAACCACATATGTGTAGTGCCAGGAAGTAGTGTCATTACCAGCTAAAAGTATGTAATGCAGGCCCATTGCCTATGATTTGGGTTTCTAATTGCTGACACGCTCCTCTGTTGACAACCTCTCTGACACTACTGCCATGGTCCTGCAGCCTCACCCTTTATCTCTGCATGTTTTTCAACTGCTGTAAAGCACAGAAATGAATGGCATATTCCACATTTAGGGTTGATAGAAACGTATGGGAGTATTGTGGAGAAGTGTGGCTCAATAGTTAGAGCGGCAGACCCTGATTCAGAGGCCTGGCCTGGGACCAGGGTTCAATTCCTGCCTCAGCGGGTCTTGGGCTCAATTTCCTCGGACCTGATAATTCTCGCCTTGGTGCCTAATCTAATCATGGGTCCCAATATGCAACTCTGGGCAATAGCTTGCTTAATCTCCACAACGGCCACAACAGCGCTGGGATGCCTGGCTTCACCTTGGGGGTGCCCAGGAGTGGGCATTTCATAGGGAAAAGCCAGGAAGGGTTCCACAGCGGTATGCGTACAGCGCCAAGAAACCTCAGGGCATAAGTGTGCTATACAAGTACAAATTCATTTCATTTCATTTTTTCAGTGAAATTCGTCAGCATTGGGTCTTTCATAAATAAACATACTGGAATCATTCCACATCATCCTGGAATTACCACATTTAAATTAATTTAAACTTAAAATAGATGTGCATTCAGGCAAAGCTGCAAACAGAGGGACTTTGGCACCGAAATCACCTCATGTGGAAAGACCCAAAAGAGGTAATAGCTCACTGACCTTCACACACCCCTCCACAGAGACCACCATACCATAGATTGTACCAGACGGTTTGTGTGAATTGAATCCTTGTAGGCACTGATCATTTTTCCAGACATTTTGATTTTGTATAAATATTTATAACTTCCTACTGTGCGTCAGATTGCTACAATCCTTCTGCCTTCTATTTCCTACTACAGCATTATCTGTAGAGATTGGACTAGAGGAATTACACTGGGCATGAGTGACTCTCCCATGAAAGCACTCTTCAGCCTTTGTGGGTCCTGTGGAAAAAGGTCCTCTTTGGATGTCATGTGAACCTCACCAGAACTATGTATTCTGCTTGTACCCCAAGCACAAGGCTAAAGATTTTGAGACCAATGCACTAAAAGTCTGGGAATGTCACTCCCGTCTCTGCCTGCAAGAGGCTAAAGCTCAACATCTCCATCCTTTGGAGATTACTCTTTGCAAATTGCCACTTATGGTGTGACTGAAAATGCGACAAGAAGTGATCTTTACGTTCATGAAAGGCCTAAGAAAGCAGCCTTATCAGAGGATGTGGCGTCCACCTCAATATAGCCTTCTACTAAAGTTCATAAGAAGGTGGCAAAAAGGTTTTGCAAACATTCTCAAGCATCTCTTTAGGAGAAGATTAGATTGCAATATTCCGTCAACATCATGCGCAGTGACCTGGGTAGCAGTGAAAACTCTGACGCTGTCAACACCGATAAGGCATGCGCTCATGTCCACACTTTTCAGTCCTCAACTTTCTTTTCTCCAGTGCTACCCTCAACTATGGTGTCTATTCTGTCAAAGGCTTATCTGTTGGCACCTGCTTCTTTAAATCACACACTGCACACCTAGCCCATATCAGCGTGGCTGCATTGATGACCTCACTGAAGGCAACTTCGTCAAAGTCCTCTCTGCTGCTGATGGCTTTGTCGATAACCACTTTCTTGATGACCATACTGTCAATAACTTGCAAGGAAAGCCTCCAAGAGCCACATCACCTTGATCTCGGAAGAAGGGGCTTCCTCAGTACTATACCGAGCGCAAGCATCACCCAACAATGTCCCTCCTACCCCAATACCGAGACTTCTAGACACCAAAGCGGGAGATGAAACAGAGGAAGAGGATCCTTTTGGAACTGCATACAGTCATTCACAACTACGGGTCAGATGCCATGCTATTCCTGAAGATTATAATGACCAGTCTAACCAGGCTGATCCCCATATGGCCGATGATTGCCACCCTTTTAATGAAGAACAGAAGGATAATTGCTGGTGCTAGGTTCATCTACATTATGATCTCTACTTTGATCCATAGCATACTTCAGGTACTAGGAGCAAGCTAGATACCACAACCTCCCATGCTGCTAGGGCCTGGTGATCTAATTATGGATATTCAACATATGGAGATGACTACTATGCTAGGCTTTTCCACAGCCTCACCTTCAAATCAGCTTAAAATGCTGGAGAATAGTTCTACACTAAACAAACAATGCAAAGCCCCTAGAAGGCACATCTACCTTTGTTTGACATCCTCAGGAAAACTCTACAGTTATGCAGGCGGCACAGAGGTATTCAAGAAATTCAACATGTCCCTGCACTGCACCACCCGGTAGAGAAGAAAGGAGGATGAATAATGTTGCAAAATGAGTTTCATCCATGACTGCAACACCAATCAGGGCCGCCAACACCTTGGCTAAGCATGACCAGAAAATGTGGGCAAATATTGACGTTATTGCTACTGACCCCGGAGGACAAATGCAGCAAAGCCATCCATAAAGATGGTAAGAGGGTTCAGCAACTGTCATTACTGTGCGATGGATGTGACCAACACAGGCTTCAGGCAGCAGCAAGAGCAGCCATCCTGCAAAGATCAGGCTGGTTAAGATGCATATCTTTTAAGCCCAGATTCCAAAATAGGATGCTTAGCATGTCGTTTTTGTTTTGGTTAAATCTGTTTATTAAACATTTTCTTTCCCATTGTAGTACACATATATATATATATATATATATATATATATATATATATATATATATATATATATATATATATATATATATATATATATATATATATATATAACAAATATAATAGTGTCAGCATAATCGTAGTGTCAGCATGGATGTATAAAGGCTAAAACATGTACAGCCTAATTCATCAAAGACCCGTTTTGCGAGTCTTTAATAGCGATTCATAAGGAATCGCTATTACAGACTCGCAAAACGGGATTCATGTAGGAATAGCAAAATGAATTGCGATTCCTACACATTCCTTATTTGCGATTAGCAAATTGCTAATCGCAAATAAGGAATACTCCCCATTCATTCCTATGGGCCAAAAGGCCCATAGGAATGAATGGGGAGTATTCCTTATTTGCGATTAGCAATTAGCTAATCGCAAATAAGATAGCGATTTAAAGGGTGCCAGGGGTGTCCAAAGGACACCCTGTAGCACCCCTTAAATGCAAATTGAAACAGGTGTTGCGCACACACATGTCCAAAGGACATGTGTGTGTGCAACATGCAACTTAGAAAAATGCTTTTAAAAGCATTTTTCTAAGTTATCGCTATTTACCACGAGGTTTGACCTCACGGTAAATAGCGGGCCGAAATTGCGAATTCGCAATTTTAAAATGGATGATGAATTGCATTTAAGGAATCTCAAATAGAGATTCCTTAAATGTAATTCCTCGCAAAATAGCGAAATCGCTATTACCGGAATTTTCTCCGAATCTGGCCCTTTGCGAGCGCAATTCAGCTTGATGAATCAGGCTGTTAGTGTAGTATAACATAGCTCAATAAAAGACAGCTGTAATTAGCAGTGCACATTGTGTGTCAAATTAGAGTGCTATACAGAAAAGAACAATTAGGATCAAGTCAATGTAGTCATCCTGTTGTTTGAAAATGTACAATGAAGTCCAGTCAAAAATGCAGAAAACAAAAGATATTAAACAGACCCGCACCCACCATGGTTGTCCATAAGCACTCTGTTTTGCACCATCATAGCCACATCAGAGCGAGTGAGAGCTGGTTAGTGCAGAGCAAACAAGACAAGTGCAATCATTGCCATGTTGGAAAACCTGTGGCTGCTGCGGCATCCGGAGATCGTGCAAGGGACTCACCAAGTGCAACCTAGCTGCCTGAAAGGCAAGCAGGGTAGGATCCCAAATGCCTGCAAGGTGGTATTTACGCAGTCCCATAGTGTCTTCCCTGTGAAGGGCGATACTTTCTGCCTGAGCCCACGTGGCAGGGACTTCTCTCAAGCAGTAGGTTGGGGGAGGGGGGAGGATTATCTCCACCTGCGAGTAATAAGGCATTTGGCCAGGTGGAGTCCCTATGCTTCTTGTCTCAGAGGTGCAAACCCAAAAGACAGACATCCCATGTTTGCAGCGAGGTACGCCATGTAATGTTTGAGAACTGTAAAGTTACCCCTTACCAGTACTGGTTAAGAAACAGACAGGCCCAGAGCATGGGTAACAAATCTCTGTCAGGCAGGCAATGGGGGAGAGGGGGGGCGTCATTGAGGTTAAAATAATTGTTTATGTTGTGGGGGGTGAGGTACGCCCAATGCAGGACGTAATACTGAATGAGACAAAAACGGGCATAGCACGGTACACAGACAGGGCACTCCAGCATAGAACTCCACTCCTTATCCATGCAGGGGTGGCCAATGACATGAAGATATTGAATGGTGAGCTGCAGCTGATGTTCCTGCACCATGTCCCCCCAATAGTCCCCTTGGAGCCTAATCAGGGAGCTATGTAGGAGGAATTGACATGAGGCAGGCATTCTTCCTCAATTAGAGATTCCAGAGGAACGAGAGTACCGTCACAATACGGATCTCCTAGCATATGTTTGCCTGTCTCGTGCCAGGTGGCTATTTCTCCAGTGAACTGACCCGACATCTCCTCAGGGTGCCAAGTAACGGAGGAGCTGGCACATATGGACCTATTGCATTAGTAAAAAAGAGGCACTGCTTACAGCAGCGATTCAGAAAAGGGGGTGGTGATGGACAGAGTATCTGAATTAAACAGAACACTCATACCCAGTCAACAGATCAGGGCTTGATCCATCACCGTTTTTTTAGCTCACTGCACCATCCCAGCTCAGAACCGGGCTACATGCAAATTAGTCTGTCCCTGGCCCAGTGCATCATGGGAACAGGACAGACCAAACTACCAAGCCAATTCTGATACTGGGAAGGAAACAAGCTTCTGGGGACCGGTTTCTGGCATTACAGCCGTCTTCGGCCCGGCTTGCTGGAATCCTGATGGTGCAATGAGCAAGGGACTCACATCTGAGTATACCCTTCCACGCTTATGGTGGACAAAACGATTCAGAAAAGGGGGTGGTGATGGACAGAGTATCTGAATTAAACAGAACACTCATACCCAGTCAACAGATCAGGGCTTGATCCATCACCGTTTTTTAGCTCACTGCATCATCCCAGCTCAGAACCTGGCTACAACCAAATTAGTCTGTCCCTGGCCCAGTGCATCATGGGAACAGGGCAGACCAAACTACCAAGCCAATTCTTATACTGGGAAGGAAACAAGCTTCCGGGGACCGGTTTCTGGCATTACAGCCGTCTTCGGCCCGGCTTGCTTGAATCCTGATGGTGCAATGAGCAAGGGACTCACATCTGAGTATACCCTTGTAGGAGAGTAGGGTCTGCAATCCTATGATCACCCGGACTTTTTGCTTTTGTTTCACTGGTTTACGACTTTCTCGGGCTGTGGGCCTGCTAATCAGACCCACAGCCTAGCTGTTCTCTCACTAAATTGATGCGTGTACCTTAGGTGCATTACCCAATTGGAACTGGGCCACCTTGTCAGACCCTGTAACTCAGGGCATCGGTGTACCCAGGGCCTACCAGGGGCTGAAGCATGTATTATGCCACCCCCGGATGGCCAGCTAAATCTGACACAACTGGCTGCACGACAGCTGGGGCAGAGTAGCGTACTCGCTCGTTGCTTTAGGTATAGTATCCCTATATCTAACCTCACAATGGACACCCGGGTTCCTATCAGTCACTCCTATGGCAGGCCTTGACAATCCTGAAGGCAGAGTGCATGGAACCGTGTGAATTGGGCTCTGGCACGAGCCGAGCCCGGTTGCAGCTTGCGGAACCAAGACCCAATGGCTGTTCCATGATAACGCGTATCATATCGGTAACTTCGGTATAGCGTTATCAAGACATGTCGAGTAAGGTGTCATACGAATCGGGATGCTGCCCCCTCACCAATTCTGGCGACAAGGTTAGCATTCCGCCCTTCTAGAGGGACACGACATGTATGTAACTGTGAACCCCGGTTAAAGTTAATTGAAGCCTCAGCTCCACAAAATGGACGCTGCCACCACAGACACGAGTCTGACCTCCTGCTGCTGGGAGTCCTTCCAGCGAGGAGAGCTTGGACAAAGGGTTTCCTGTCAGGGGCGGTGTTCGCACCATCCCAGACAGGGTTTTGTGTATTCTGGGTAGGCAGGGCTTTGCGAGAAGGTGACTGCGGAGTGGCACCCCGGTGCTCACTACGCATCTGCCGGTTAGAACCAGTTCCAGGGGCGCGCAGCCCCTGACCTGGGGAAAGTCCGGCAGGGGAGAGGGGTGTAACTACCCCCCTTCCTGGTCCCACCCCTAGGGCAGGACCTAGTCATGTACCCACCCCTTTCTTTAGGATAAAGGCCGGAGCGGGGACCCTTCCAAATTAGATCATCTTTGAATCAAGAACTACTTTCTACGAAAGGACATTCAAGACTCTTCTCAAGATTTCTCCCTTGTGGCTAAGGAGTAGTCACCCTGCATCCGCAGGCACCATCTAAGAACTCTGCGGTTTGCTGCAAGTCCTTCCTCAGGAATCCGACGACCCAGCTCGACGAGAACCGGCTTCCCTGGCCCCTCTGACCTCTACCCACATCGTCAGCTCAGCTGAGATCTGTGGGTGCGACGAGACCTCGAGGGACCGGCCATCATCAAAACCTGCACGCTTTCTTAAACCAGCACGATCACCGAAGGAATCCTCTGGTGAGTGCTCTGGGGTCCGAGAAGCCCCGACCCTGAGCAGCTCCAGCATCGAAATGCAGTCTCCCAGCATCTCCACGATCTGCGTGGGGCCCTTCTGCTCGCTGTTCAGCACGTTGTCTGGTCACTAGCCGCTGGCTTGTGCCCTTCTTGACGACACCCGACAACCAACGCTGCTGGTCTGGTTGCTCCAGACTGGCCTTTGCTCCCTTCTGCGAGAGGAGCACTCCGGACCCTCCTGGTCCACTCCAGACGCCATTTTAGGCCCACCACGTGGCCCTGAAATCTGCCAAGGCTTGTTGCCCCAATCCTGGGCCCAGCGACGCCGACAGCATCAACCTTCGTGGGACAGCTCGCACCTCCATCCTGGTCGCCGACAACGCCTCCTGGTCCGTGAGACTGCAGAGCCTAGCGTCGCCCACTCACCTAGTCGAGGTGACGGCCATCCGGTGCCTTCCTGGTACCCTCTGACTACTGGCTAGTAGTACGAACTTGGTCCCCTCTGCTTTCAGGTATCATCGATCACTGATCCAGGCTTGGGTCGCCACGAACTATTCATCACTGGTCGCCGGCCAGCAACTCCTTTTCTTCCGGCTCCTGGCTCGTCAGCGAAGACCCCCGACGCCTGTAAGACTTGTGCAGCCGCAGCCCTCGTGGCTAGGTAACTTCGGCATTTCGGTGCCTGCATAGCCTCCTTACTCTAGGGTCCCGAGTCCCTCGCTTCCAACTTGCCTTATCGGGTCCGCCCGAGACCACTAGAACTTTCCGTGCCCTCTGGCACTTGTTTTAATTGTGCACTTGAAGTATTTTCCTAAGAGTTTTGTTCTGTGCTTAGTACCCTGTCCTCATAAAGAGTACAGGGCTGTTGTGATTCTAATAAATATACTGTTTATTTTCATAACACTTGTGTGGTGTCCTTTCACTTGGTGTTCAAGGGGTATGTGATGGTATAACAGCTGGCTTAACACGCCCTCTAGAGTTTAGCCCGAAGACTGCTCGTATCCACGCTACTAGGATAGCTGGTCTAAGGTTGACTTACAACCAATCACCATAAGGATCGTGTGGACCGATGCATAGTGGTCGCTAGAATAGCGAATACTGCATATCGGGCCAACTTCTCACATTGGTGAGCAGCGGTTGGGATTTGAGCTTGCTGTTGTTTTACCACGCGTATCCTAAGAATATCTTGTGAAAGATCGCATAAGTACTCCAGGTACATATAACTTAGCTTAGAATACTCTGAGTTCTACTGAACCAGCTGTTGTAGCTCCTCAAGGCTTAGCACACCTTGGCTACAACTCTTAGCAAGGGATCAGTAGGTAAACCCATAGTGTAGGTAGGTGCATCACTTACACCACACTAGAAGCAGCATGTCAGACAAAGGAGGAAACTCTGAGACTCCCCTTGTGTCAGTCGACCTTCCACAGGTCACCTCCAGATATGCTGCACTTAGCTTCCACGGAATGCGACAGATCTGTACATCTCGAAAGCTAAAACAGGGTGCAAACCCTACCATTCCGTTTCTGATTGGTCTCTTGGAGACTTATGATGCCAAGAGGGCGGGTAACACCGACCCTTCTCATCCAGAAGTGGATATGCCCCCCCTCGAGGGAACCCGAGGTGACCCTGACCTTATCCATCTCTCCGCAGAGGGCGAAGAGGAGGACGAGGAGCCAGAGACATCTGGGGACGAGGCAGACAAAGGTCCAGTAGTGGTTAGCCAGCTAACTCAGGACAACTTAAGCCGGCACGAGATTGGTACTAGGAGACCCCTGGGGCCTCTCTCGGGCCAGCTTAACATTGGGAACGGACGAGTTAGGTCTCTGTCGAGAGGCTCTAACAGATCCGTTCGAACCAATGGCTCTCGGGGCTCTGCTCGAAGAGGGATGACATCCCCTCAGAGGAGAGTGTACGAAGCGAAGGAGCGGGAAGTCAATCTGCGGATCGAAAGGGAAGAACTTGCCCTAGCCAAAGAGAGACTCGCCTTTGCTAGAAAGCAAGAATTGAGTGGGACCATTCCCACTGGTGGCAGCATTCCCCCACGGGAACCCAGGAGTTTAGACACTAAGCACCTGAATAAGATAGTGCCCCCCTTAAGCAAGGGGACGACATCCACAAATGGATTACTGCTTTGGAGCGGGCCTGCACTGTACAGTGCGTCCCCCAAAGTCAGTGGGCAGCTATCTTGTGGCTCTCCTTTGAAGGTAAAGGTAGAGATAAGCTCCTCACTACTAGAGTCGAGGATGCTAACAATTACCAGGTCCTGAAGAACACACTGATTGATGGGTTCGGCCTAACCACTGAGCAGTACAGGTTGCTGTTCAGGGATACCCAGAAAACTCAGTCTCAGGACTGGTCTGATTTCGTTGATTGTGCCACTAAGGCTTTGGAGGGCTGGTTGCTGGGTAGTAAGGTTACTGATTACACAGGATTGTATAATTTGATCATGCGAGAACAGATTTTAAACAATTGTCAGAACCAGTTGTTGCATCAGCACCTTGTCGACTCGGATCTGACCTCTCCAGATGGGTCAGAACAAGGGTTAAGCAAAACCAGGGCCAGAACCAGGGTGGTCAGAAGAAAGCAGACCAGAAGGGTAAAGATTCAAAAGGGGAACAAACTGACCAGAAGTCTTCGACAGGTCCCCAACAACCCAAAGAGGGGGGGGGGGGGGTCAGGCTTCCCAGAAAAAGAAGAATCAAGAAGGTCAATCGAAAAGGTGGTGCCAATACTGTAAAAGTAAAACTCACTGGTTTAGTGAGTGCACCAAGAAAGACTCCTGCTACTGCAGCCCCTAAGGCACCCGTGCCCCCTAGTACAGCCAGCAGTAGTAGTGCGCCTCCCAAGGGACTAGTTGGGTTAACCTTGGGTTCTGAGGGGTGTGACAACTTAGTTGGTACGCTCACTCAGGCTGTCCTTGTCTGTACGGGGGATGCGGATATATCCCCTGATGTCAGTCCCAATACTTTGGGCAAATACCGACAGACGCCTTTAATTAATGGAAGGATGGCTCAGGCCTATAGGGACACGGGGGCCAGCGTCACCATGGTGACGCCTAACTTTGTGGACCCTGGACAGATCATGCCAGGTACAGATTTCCTGGTGACCAATGCCAGCAACGTCACTACCAGTCATAGTTTGGCGATTGTTGCTTTCTCCTGGGGAGGGGTAAATGGCCAGAAAAAGGTTGTTGTTAGTTCAGACCTCCCAGTGGATTATTTGTTGGGCAATGATTTGGAGTCATCGCAATGGACAGAAGTGGAGCACCGGACTCACATGGAAATGTTAGGCTTGCCAGCACATGTGCTTGCTGTGACTAGGTCACAGGTCAGAAGATGCCCCACTGAACAGGTGCTGGATCCTGGAACAACGGACCAGACACCTCCCAAGAAGAAGAGCAGTCGGGTTAAGGCCTCGCCTTTCCCCTTGCCCCAGGTCGAGGATCAAGTCTCAGAGAAGGCTGACCTCCAGGAATTGCGGGAAACTGAACCTAAAGAACTCAAACTTGATCAAGTTGAGTTTCTGGGCTCAGGGGGACCCACACGAGAAGACCTGGGGAAGGACCAGTTAGACTGCCCTTCCCTTGAACCCCTCAGACAGCAGGCTGCTGCTGAGGCTGCTGGGAACGCCACAGGTACCCACAAGGTATACTGGGAAGATGGACTCCTATACACTGAGGCAAGAGACCCCAAGCCTGGCATGACCAGGAGGCTGGTTATCCCCTTGTCTCAGCGTGGTTTCCTCCTTACCTTGGCCCACGAGATTCCCTTAGCAGGACACTTAGGCCAGACGAAGACGTGGGACAGGCTTGTCTCACACTTTCACTGGCCTCACATGAACAAAGATACCAAGGAGTTTTGTCGCTCCTGTGTCACTTGCCAAGCCAGTGGTAAGTCAGGTGGCACTACAAAGGCCCCCCTTATACCAATGCTTGTGGTGGGGGTGCCCTTTGAACGGGTGGGGATCGACATTGTCGGTCCCATGGAACCACCAACAGCATCAGGGCACAAGTTTATACTGGTGGTAGTGGATCATGCCACCAGGTATCCTGAAGCTATTCCCCTTAGGACCACTACAGCCCCTGTGGTGGCAAGAGCCCTAGTTGGAGTATTCTCCAGAGTGGGCTTCCCTAAGGAGGTCGTCTCTGACAGAGGTGCAAACTTCATGTCGAGCTACTTAACTGCTATGTGGAAGGAATGTGGTGTCAACTACAAGTTCACTACACCCTATCATCCACAATGCAATGGGCTTGTTGAGAGATTCAACAGGACCCTAAAAGGAATGATTCATGGACTACCTGAAAAGCTTCGGCGTAGATGGGACGTCCTGATTCCCTGCCTTTTATTCGCTTACAGAGAAGTCCCACAGAAGGGGGTTGGCTACAGCCCTTTTGAACTTTTGTACGGGCATCCTGTAAGAGGACCCCTGTGTTTGGTGAAGGAAGGATGGGAGAGACCTCTCAAAAAGCCTGCAACCAGCATAGTGGACTATGTGCTCGGTCTCCGCTCGCGGATGGCTGAGTACATGGAGAAGGCATCCGAAAACCTTAAGGCCAGCCAAGAACTCCAGAAAGCTTGGCATGACCAAAAGGCTGTCTTGACTGTTTATCAGCCCGGACAGAAGGTGTGGGTGTTGGAGCCAGTGGCCCCAGCAGCACTCAAGGACAAATGGTCCGGGCCCTACACCATCCTGGAGAAAAAGGGAGAGGTCACCTACCTGGTAGACCTTGGAACTCCCCGGAGCCCCCACAGGGTGCTCCATGTCAACAGGCTCAAAGCATATGTCGACAGGAAGGACATGAGTTTGCTCATGGCCATAGATGAGGGACAGGAGGAGGAGAGTGACCCTCTCCCCGACCTGCTCACTCAGAATCCTGACGATGGATCGGTAGACGGTGTTGTCTTTTGTGGCAGCCTCTCCGAACATCAACAGGAGGATTGTAAACAGGTTCTTCAATCCTTCCAGCATATGTTCTCTCTAACACCCAGCCAGACCAATTGGTGTACCCATGAGGTTGACACTGGTGACAGCTTGCCCGTCAAGAGTAAAATCTACAGGCAGCCCGATCACGTTAGAGATTGCATCAGAAGTGAAGTGCAGAAGATGTTGGAGCTGGGAGTCATTGAACCCTCGGACAGCCCCTGGGCTAGTCCCGTAGTTCTAGTGCCGAAACCTCACACCCCGGGCGGTAAGAAAGAGATAAGGTTCTGCGTAGACTACAGGGGTCTCAATGCAGTCACTAAGACTGATGCCTACCCAATACCAAGGGCAGACGAGCTTATCGATAGATTGGCTTCGGCCAACTACTTAAGTACGTTTGACCTGACAGCTGGGTATTGGCAAATCAGGTTAGCTGAGGACGCCAAGCCTAAGACCACATTTTCTACCCCTGGTGGGCATTATCAGTTCGTGGTGATGCCCTTTGGTTTGAAAAATGCACCTGCCACCTTCCAACGGTTGGTGAATCACGTTCTCACTGGGCTGGATGACTTCTGTGCGGCGTATCTTGACGATATTGCTGTCTTTAGCTCCACCTGGGAGGATCACCTGGTCCCCCTGCGGAAAGTGTTAGAGGCGCTGCAAGCAGCAGGCCTCACTATCAAGGCTACCAAGTGCCAGATAGGGCAGACACAGGTTGTATATTTGGGCCACCTTGTCGGTGGAGGCCAAGTTCAACCACTGGAGAGCAAGATACAGTCAATCAGGGACTGGGCTCCTCCAACCACCCAGACTCAGGTTCGAGCTTTCTTGGGCCTGACTGGTTACTACCGAAAGTTCGTCAGAAATTACGGATCGATTGTGACTCCGCTTAATGAACTGACAAGTAAGAAAATGCCCAAATAGGTTCAGTGGACAGTGAGCTGTCAAAAAGCATTCGATGACCTAAAACAGGCCATGTGCACGGCACCTATCCTCAAGAGTCCAGACTACTCCAAACCATTCATTGTCCAAACAGATGCGTCTGAGTTGGGTGTGGGAGCTGTTTTATCTCAACTGAATTTTGATGGTCAAGACCAGCCCATTGCTTTTATAAGCAGAAGGCTGACCCCCAGAGAGAAAAATTGGTCAGCTATAGAGAGGGAGGCCTTCGCTGTGGTGTGGGCCCTGAAGAAACTGAGGCCATACTTGTTTGGCACTCATTTCAAGATTCAGACCGACCATAAGCCCCTCCTATGGCTAAATCAGATGAAGGGTGAAAACCCCAAACTGCTTAGGTGGTCCATTTCCCTACAGGGGATGGACTTCACAGTGGAGCATAGACCTGGCACTGATCATGGCAATGCAGATGGGCTCTCCAGGTATTTCCACTTAGAACAAGAAGACTCACCTGGTCAAGGTTAGTTTATTGTCCCAACGTTTGGGGGGGGGGTCATGTAGGAGAGTAGGGTCTGCAATCCTATGATCACCCGGACTTTTTGCTTTTGTTTCACTGGTTTACGACTTTCTCGGGCTGTGGGCCTGCTAATCAGACCCACAGCCTAGCTGTTCTCTCACTAAATTGATGCGTGTACCTTAGGTGCATTACCCAATTGGAACTGGGCCACCTTGTCAGACCCTGTAACTCAGGGCATCGGTGTACCCAGGGCCTACCAGGGGCTGAAGCATGTATTATGCCACCCCCGGATGGCCAGCTAAATCTGACACAACTGGCTGCACGACAGCTGGGGCAGCGTAGCGTACTCGCTCGTTGCTTTAGGTATAGTATCCCTATATCTAACCTCACAATGGACACCCGGGTTCCTATCAGTCACTCCTATGGCAGGCCTTGACAATCCTGAAGGCAGAGTGCATGGAACCGTGTGAATTGGGCTCTGACACGAGCCGAGCCCGGTTGCAGCTTGCGGAACCAAGACCCAATGGCTGTTCCATGATAACGCGTATCATATCGGTAACTTCGGTATAGCGTTATCAAGACATGTCGAGTAAGGTGTCATACGAATCGGGATGCTGCCCCCTCACCAATTCTGGCGACGAGGTTAGCATTCCGCCCTTCTAGAGGGACACGACATGTATGTAACTGTGAACCCCGGTTAAAGTTAACTGAAGCCTCAGCTCCACAAAATGGACGCTGCCACCACAGACACGAGTCTGACCTCCTGCTGCTGGGAGTCCTTCCAGCGAGGAGAGCTTGGACAAAGGGTTTCCTGTCAGGGGCGGTGTTCGCACCATCCCAGACAGGGTTTTGTGTATTCTGGGTAGGTAGGGCTTTGCGAGAAGGTGACTGCGGAGTGGCACCCCGGTGCTCACTACGCATCTGCCGGTTAAAACCAGTTCCAGGGGTGCGCAGCCCCTGACCTGGTGAAAGTCCGGCAGGGGAGAGGGGTGTAACTAACCCCCTTCCTGGTCCCACCCCTAGGGCAGGACCTAGTCATGTACCCACCCCTTTCTTTAGGATAAAGGCCGGAGCGGGGACCCTTCCAAATTAGATCATCTTTGAATCAAGAACTACTTTCTACGAAAGGACATTCAAGACTCTTCTCAAGATTTCTCCCTAGTGGCTAAGGAGTAGTCACCCTGCATCCGCAGGCACCATCTAAGAACTCTGCGGTTTGCTGCAAGTCCTTCCTCAGGAATCCGACGACCCAGCTCGACGAGAACCGGCTTCCCTGTCCCCTCTGACCTCTACCCACATCGTCAGCTCAGCTGAGATCTGTGGGTGCGACGAGACCTCGAGGGACCGGCCATCATCAAAACCTGTACGCTTTCTTAAACCAGCACGATCACCGAAGGAATCCTCTGGTGAGTGCTCTGGGGTCCGAGAAGCCCCGACCCTGAGCAGCTCCAGCATCGAAGTGCAGTCTCCCAGCATCTCCACGATCTGCCTGGGGCCCTTCTGCTCGCTGTTCAGCACGTTGTCTGGTCACTAGCCGCTGGCTTGTGCCCTTCTTGACGACACCCGACAACCAACGCTGCTGGTTTGGTTGCTCCAGACTGGCCTTTGCTCCCTTCTGCGAGAGGAGCACTCCGGACCCTCCTGGTCCACTCCAGACGCCATTTTAGGCCCACCATGTGGCCCTGAAATCTGCCAAGGCTTGTTGCCCCAGTCCTGGGCCCAGCGACGCCGACAGCATCAACCTTCGTGGGACAGCTCGCACCTCCATCCTGGTCGCCGACAACGCCTCCTGGTCCGTGAGACTGCAGAGCCTAGCGTCGCCCACTCACCTAGTCGAGGTGACAGCCATCCGGTGCCTTCCTGGTACCCTCTGACTACTGGCTAGTAGTACGAACTTGGTCCCCTCTGCTTTCAGGTATCATCGATCACTGATCCAGGCTTGGGTCACCACGAACTATTCATCACTGGTCGCCGGCCAGCAACTCCTTTTCTTCCTGCTCCTGGCTCGTCAACGAAGACCCCCGACGCCTGTAAGACTTGTGCAGCCGCAGCACTCGTGGCTAGGTAACTTCGGCATTTCGGTGCCTGCATAGCCTCCTTACTTAAGGGTCCTGAGTCCCTCGCTTCCGACTTGCCTTATCGGGTCCGCCCGAGACCACTAGAACTTTCCGTGCCCTCGGGCACTTGTTTTAATTGTGCACTTGAAGTATTTTCCTAAGAGTTTTGTTCTGTGCTTAGTACCCTGTCCTCATAAAGAGTACAGGGCTGTTGTGATTCTAATAAATATACTGTTTATTTTCATAACACTTGTGTGGTGTCCTTTCACTTGGTGTTCAAGGGGTATGTGATGGTATAACAGCTGGCTTAACACGCCCTCTAGAGTTTAGCCCGAAGACTGCTCGTATCCACGCTACTAGGATAGCTGGTCTAAGGTTGACTTACAACCAATCACCATAAGGGTCGTTTGGACCGATGCATAGTGGTCGCTAGAATAGCGAACGCTGCATATCGGGCCAACTTCTCACAACCCTTCCATGCTTATGGTGGACAAAACGATTCAGAAAAGGGGTGGTGATGGACAGTCAACAGATCAGGGCTTGATCCATCACCGTTTTTTAGCTCACTGCACCATCCCAGCTCAGAACCTGGCTACATGCAAATTAGTCTGTCCCTGGCCCAGTACATCATGGGAAGAGGGCAGACCAAACTACCAAGCCAATTCTTATACTGGGAAGGAAACAAGCTTCCGGGGACCGGTTTCTGGCATTACAGCCGTCTTCGGCCCGGCTTGCTTGAATCCTGATGGTGTAATGAGCAAGGGACTCACATCTGAGTATACCCTTCCACGCTTATGGTGGGCAAAACAATTCAGAAAAGGGGGTGGTGATGGACAGAGTATCTGAATTAAACAGAACACTCATACCCAGTCAACAGATCAGGGCTTGATCCATCACCGTTTTTTAGCTCACTGCACCATCCCAGCTCAGAACCTGGCTACATGCAAATTAGTCTGTCCCTGGCCCAGTGCATCATGGGAGCAGGGCAGACCAAACTACCTAGCCAATTCTTATACTGGGAAGGAAACAAGCTTCCGGGGACCGGTTTCTGGCATTACAGCCGTCTTCGGCCCGGCTTGCTTGAATCCTGATGGTGCAATGAGCAAGGGACTCACATCTGAGTATACCCTTCCACGCTTATGGTGGACAAAACGATTCAGAAAACGGGGTGGTGATGGACAGAGTATCTGAATTAAACAGAACACTCATACCCAGTCAACAGATCAGGGCTTGATCGATCACCGTTTTTTAGCTCACTGCACCATCCCAGCTCAGAACCTGGCTACATGCAAATTAGTCTGTCCCTGGCCCAGTGCATCATGGGAACAGGGCAGACCAAACTACCAAGCCAATTCTTATACTGGGAAGGAAACAAGCTTCCGGGGACCGGATTCTGGCATTACAGCCGTCTTCGGCCCGGCTTGCTTGAATCCTGATGGTGCAATGAGCAAGGGACTCACATCTGAGTATACCCTTCCACGCTTATGGTGGACAAAACGATTCAGAAAAGGGGGTGGTGATGGACAGAGTATCTGAATTAAACAGAACACTCATACCCAGTCAACAGATCAGGGCTTGATCCATCACAGTTTTTTAGCTCACTGCACCATCCCAGCTCAGAACCTGGCTACATGCAAATTAGTCTGTCCCTGGCCCAGTGCATCATGGGAACAAGGCAGACCAAACTACCAAGCCAATTCTTATACTGGGAAGGAAACAAGCTTCCGGGGACCGGTTTCTGGCATTACTGCCGTCTTCGGCCCGGCTTGCTTGAATCCTGATGGTGCAATGAGCAAGGGACTCACATCTGAGTATACCCTTCCACGCTTATGGTGGACAAAACGATTCAGAAAAGGGGGTGGTGATGGACAGAGTATCTGAATTAAACAGAACACTCATACCCAGTCAACAGATCAGGGCTTGATCCATCTCCGTTTTTTAGCTCACTGCACCATCCCAGCTCAGAACCTGGCTACATGAAATTAGTCTGTCCCTGGCCCAGTGCATCATGGGAACAGGGCAGACCAAACTACCAAGCCAATTCATATACTGGGAAGGAAACAAGCTTCTGGGGACCGGTTTCTGGCATTACAGCCGTCTTCGGCCCGGCTTGCTTGAATCCTGATGGTGCAATGAGCAAGGGACTCACATCTGAGTATACCCTTCCACGCTTATGGTGGACAAAAAGATTCAGAAAAGGGGGTGGTGATGGACAGAGTATCTGAATTAAACAGAACACTCATACCCAGTCAACAGATCAAGGCTTGATCCATCACCGTTTTTTAGCTCACTGCACCATCCCAGCTCAGAACCTGGCTACATGCGAATTAGTCTGTCCCTGGCCCAGTGCATCATGGGAACAGGGCAGACCAAACTCCCAAGCCAATTTCTATACTGGGAAGGAAACAAGCTTCCGGGGACCGGTTTCTGGCATTACAGCCGTCTTCGGCCCGGCTTGCTTGAATCCTGATGGTGCAATGAGCAAGGGACTCACATCTGAGTATACCCTTCCACGCTTATGGTGGACAAAACAATTCAGAAAAGGGGGTGGTGATGGACAGAGTATCTGAATTAAACAGAACACTCATACCCAGTCAACAGATCAGGGCTTGATCCATCACCGTTTTTTAGCTCACTGCACCATCCCAGCTCAGAACCTGGCTACATGCAAATTAGTCTGTCCCTGGCCCAGTGCATCATGGGAACAGGGCAGACCAAACTGCCAAGCCAATTCTTATACTGGGAAGGAAACAAGCCTCCGGGGACCGGTTTCTGGCATTTCAGCCGTCTTCGGCCCGGCTTGCTTGAATCCTGATGGTGCAATGAGCAAGGGACTCACATCTGAGTATACCCTTCCACGCTTATGGTGGACAAAACGATTCAGAAACGGGGGTGGTGATGGACAGAGTATCTGAATTAAACAGAATACTCATACCCAGTCAACAGATCAGGGCTTGATCCATCACCGTTTTTTTAGCTCACTGCACCATCCCAGCTCAGAACCTGGCTACATGCAAATTAGTCTGTCCCTGGCCCAATGCATCATGGGAACAGGGCAGACCAAACTACCAAGCCAATTCTTATACTGGGAAGGAAACAAGCGTCCGGGGACCGGTTTCTGGCATTACAGCCGTCTTCGGCCCAGCTTGCTTGAATCCTGATGGTGCAATGAGCAAGGGACTCACATCTGAGTATACCCTTCCACGCTTATGGTGGACAAAACGATTCAGAAAAGGGGGTGGTGATGGACAGAGTATCTGAATTAAACAGAACACTCATACCCAGTCAACAGATCAGGGCTTGATCCATCACCGTTTTTTAGCTCACTGCACCATCCCAGCTCAGAACCTGGCTACATGCAAATTAGTCTGTCCCTGGCCCAGTGCATCGTTTTTGGCCACTCTAGGTGTGGCAGGGTATACTCAGACATGAGTCCCTTGCTCACTGCACCATCAGGATTCAAGCAAGCCGGGCCGACGACGGCTGAAATGCCAGAAACCTGTCCCCGGAAGGTTGTCTCCTTTCTGGTGAAGAATTGGCTTGGTAGTTTGGTCTGCCCTGTTCCCATGATGCACTGGGCCAGGGACAGACTAATTTGCATATAGCCAGGTTCTGAGCTGGGATGGTGCAGTGAGCTAAATAACGGTGATGGATCAAGCCCTGATCTTTGGACTGGGTAAGAGTGGTCTGCTTAATTCAGACACTCTGTTCATTACCACCCCCTTTTCTGAATCTGCTTACAGCAGCGGCATGCCACCTTCAGGAGAGTGGGGCCTGGCATCACTGCCCTGGTGCAAGTGTGAAACAAGTGCAGTATGGACGTTAGACTCCAGGCTGGTGAGATATTGGCAGTATCAGGGGTGTGGAGGCACGCTAACCATCAAGCCGCCCATTGGAGCTGGGAAGCCAAATAATATTGCTCAAATTAGGGAACTGCCCCTGTCTGTAGGCAGGTAAAGCTTCTTTAGCGCAACCCTTTACCGCGCATTGTGCCAGATAAAGTCTGTCATCAATTTCTGAAGTGAACGGGAACAGGGTTTTGTAACATAAAGGGGAAGGTTGGCAGAATAATATAGCAAGCATGGCAACGTTACCATTTTGACATGGGCTATACAGCCCGCCACAAATATTGATTTACAGAACCCCATCTGTGCTCGCAACGAGAGCACTGCACAAATAAGAATGCCATTGCAGAGGGCAGCGGATGTGTGATAAATATACGAATGCCCAAATAGCGAAAAGCAGTAGGGTACCAGGCCAGTCACGTACCATTAAGGTGAAAGACAAGATGCCGTGTCGTGCTAGTAAGCGGAAAAAAGCACATTTTGGCCCAGTTGACTTTGGTCAAAGGTCAGAGCCACCTCAGTTGGGGTAAATGTAAATTGATACTTGTATAGCGCACTACTCACCCGCAAGGGTCTCAAGGCGCTTGTACGAATACTGCTGTGGAACCCATCCTGGCTTTCCCTGTGAGGCATCCACTCCTGGGCACCCCCAAGGTGGAGGCCAGGCATCCTTAGCGTTGTGGGGGCCGTTGTGGAGATTAAGCAAGCTATTGCCCAGAGTTGGACTCCATGATTGGAATAGGCACCGAGGCGAGAATTATCAGGTCCGTGGAATTTTGAGCCAGAGACCCGCCGAGGCGGGGAATTGAACCATGGTCCCGGGCTTGACCTCTGCATCAGGGTCTGCCGCTCTAACCATTGAGCCACACTTCTCCACATATATACCCCATAGGTATAATGCTTAGCATGCCTTTTGACTGCATTTTCCTTTTTGGATGACATGTAGAGGACACCTTAGAGTCCATCAACTGCAACAAACAATAATGTTATAGATGAAATTTGTGAATTAATCTAAACCACTGGTGATCACCTGGGGCCCCATTCCACTCTATCATTTTTCACCCGCCATGCCACTCTAGACATGAACTTGCCATACACAAACCAGTCTTGATCCTGCTTCACTAGAAGTTGCTGGCCAGAAGCCCTCCATACCGGAACATAGGCAACCCCAGACTGGTTTTGGCCTACTTAGGCTCATCAGTGAGGTGCCCGTCACACTTAGGGTGTAAACTGAAACAAACAACAAGGTGATTGAAAATAAGTTAAACCTTGCATCTGTCATGTATTTAAAAACAAAGATTAAAGATAATTTATAGTTAGGAAAACTGTATTTATGTTTGGTGTGCAAACACAACTTAAACTAAACAAACATTACAAATTCTGAAGTTATAGTTCTATTTTTAACATATGACTTCTGCACCACGTACGCTCCTATTCATATCTTATTTGAGCCATATACACCTTAAACTACACAACCATAGCAAATTCAAAAGTTTTACTCATCTGTTGAGTTTATCATTTATGCACCACTTTCAAATTACAATAACATACTTATAACTCACAATTGTACTTACGCACCATGAAATTAATATCACTCTTGCACCTCCATACACAGTCTTGTGACCTCACTTGTAAATGCCATCCTTAAGGAACTGAACGCTAATAATATAATCATGATTCTGAGGCCTATAGAGGATCCGTTCTAGTATCCTTCCAGACTGTAAAAGTGTACAAGGCTACTAGTGAAAAAAGATTCAGAACCTGTACAGTAGCATAGGAGCTATGCCTTCTGCAATACCTAATCCTCTGTTTTACAAAGAGTGGGCAAAGGTGCAGTATCCTTGCCTGCAATGATTTATCACATTAGAGCATGAAGTGTAGCATACTTTACATGTCTCCTGATGTCCAGATGCAGAAGTCTGAACATGTTGTAGTATTCTTGCCATGCCTCTATGCGGGTCAGTAGCAATTTACCAAAGATTTTTCCACCTCCGTTCAACAAGGAAAAAAATTGTAAATCATACGTTCTTGTATAGCGCCTTTCACCGTAAGGCCTCAAGGCGCTTGCTTTGGGAACCCGTCCTGGCCTTTCCCTGCGAGATTACCCCTACTAGGCATCCCCAAGGTGAAGACCAGGCATCCCATTGCGGTGGGGCCGTAGTGGAGATTAAGAAAGCTATTGCCCAGAGTTGCAGAGTGTGAACCCATGATTCGAGTAGGCACCGAGGCGACCGTGGACTTTTTGAGCTCAAGGCCCTGCCGCGTCGGGGATTGAACCTTGGTCCCGGGTCTGACCTCTGCATCAGGGACTGACTCCTCTAACCGGTAAGCCACACTTCTCTACATAGGACGATAATTCACAGTATTGCTGCAAGACCCTTTTCTTGCGTGGCAGAACGATGATGACAGATCTTCATGAACCAGGGGCCTCCTTATGATCCCTCATTACATGCTGTTGTCAGGATAGGGGTCCAAATTGATGGATAATTTCGATAAACCTCTGATGGAATTCTGTTGAGACTTGGATCTTTCAAAGGCTTTCCACTGACAATGGCCTTGTTGACTTCTTCTGTGAACAGCCTTTGGAGTGTCATCTAAGGCTAAAGTTATTGTAGGCCCTTATAGGAGTGGTCATCATTGCTGCGATTTATACATGCCTCCTCTTCTGGGGGTTCAGAGGCACAAGTCTTCTGGTTCATGGCAGTGGAGTACTTTATCCAAAAAGCCAGACTGATGCCCGCTCCAGTATTATTTTTAGGGGCTTTTGCAGCCCCATCTCACCATTTCCCCAGAAGTTTCTGGCATTCTTTTTCTTAAGCGACAATTGGAGAGCCTCCCATACTTTCAGATTTACAGCTCCCCTTCTTGTGCTTGATCAACTTTATATGTTTGGCTCAGGTGTTTTTAGACACTCTTTCCCCTCCAGGTAACTGTGCCTACTCCGCAAGGCATTTGACAGGGCACGTTTAAGCTTTAAGCATTCAGAGTCAAAGTACTCAACCTGTATCGCTCTGTGCTCAGCCAGTACACGGGTAGAGCTTCTTTGGAATGCTTGCTTATGGTTGTTGTTAATTTCAGCAGGGTCTCCAAACTCTGGCTCACACATCTGTCCAGTGAGACCTTCATGTTCAATAATTAAAGATGTTTGTGTTTTCAGTTGTCACTTGCCTCCTGTACATTTAACATATGGACGTGCTTTCAGACATCTTTCTTCTTGTTTTGATTCAGAACCAGGTTGTCTGGCTCTAAATAGTATTGTGTTTTAAGTCCCTTTGATTACCTAGTTGGGACCAACATTTTCAGTATAATTGGGTGGTGGTCACACTCCATTTTAGCAACATTTAATTAGAGGCTGGAGAAAGGGCTTTTTTGGATTCCTGTAATCTGATGGTGCACATTAAAGAGGTGCAGATTTAGGATTCCCTACTTATATATGAGCAGTCTGTGCTCACTTAGAGCCAAAAGATCAAGTGCACACCGCCACACTTCAAAATGCCTCAATGCAGAGCCACTGCCAAAGATGTAGTAGACCAGGAAGAAGCAATTGGCTTTCAACCAAGCAGACAAATCATAGGTGTGTTTGTTTGGTGGTGGGACCTGTTGGAAGCTGGCTCTTTATGCCACTCCTGCCCAGAGTTCTCAAGATCAGGAATGCTTGGGCCGAAGTTTTTCTTTTGGCTCCAGATTGGCCACAGAGAGTCTGGTATATCAAGCTATTGAGCATGACCATCAGTCCCCCGATAGGGTTGCTTCTTAGAGAGGATTTTTTAGTGCAGCACTGGGGTAAGGTTCTGCACCTGAAACTACGCACCCTTCGCCTTCATTTGTGTAGATTGAGTGCCGAAAGTTAACAGCTTTCACCCATCCTTCTGAAGTCTGTGTTCTGGCAGCCAGGCATACCTCCACTAAGTCGGTATACGCCAGCCATTTGATGAGGTTGTGGCATGGTGTGATTCTAAAACCATTGACTCTCTTTCAGCACCTCTCTCTAAGATTCTTATCTTGCTCTATCCAGCAAGGCTCTGCTCTTGTCATATTTAAAGGTTATTTATCGGCAGTGTGTGGCTTGGTATATACTATACCAAAGTAAGGTACAGTGTACTCAGAGTCCAGTGGAACCCCAAAGGTAAACAGATGTAAAAGTAGATAATACCCTACTCTCTATTTGTGGTAGTGTGGGCGAGCAGTAAGGATTTATCAGAGGGTAGTGTTAAGCATTTATTGTACACATTCAGGCAAAAAATGATGTCACACACTCAAAGACTGAATTCAGACCAATTGTGTTTGTATGAAAATATTATTTAGTTATTTTATTTCTAGAACCGAGCCAAGCCTGGTGCAGGTAAGATGAAATAATACTTTGCAAGATTTATGCAGTAAATTACAATTCAATGCAGGTTCAGATGCAGTTGGATGATTTAAAAGCTAAGTCACTAATCAGAATTACTTTTTAGTTACTTTGTAGATTACAATACACATTACTTCTTGGATAGTGTGATTTACCTAGATATCACATTTAGGTTACACAAAAGAGTAAACCCGGAATCACTGGGACCTGGGTACTAGCAAGTATACATTAGGGTGGTCCAAGTACAATAAAATAATTAGTGTAAACAGAGAGAGAATTCAAATGGGATTCAATTGTAAAAAACAGAATACAAACAAAAAACTTTTTGTTTCAGTGTTATTTAATCCCACTGAAACTGATCGTCATTTCTTCAGACAGATTTAAAAGGGCATATATTTTTATGTCAAAATTTCAAAATGACAGTGCCCAAAGGGAAAGGAAGGGTAGGGGAAGGTTGTGATTCAGGTGAGGTAAAGTAAAAATGGTGACCAAAAATCACAAGCAGTTCAGGCATATATTCCTCATATGCCTGTAGAACAGGTAAACCATTACAAATCCATCACAGTACATAATATCTGTACACCCCCCATTATGCCACCCTCCAGTAGGAGGGAGACATATGCTTCACTCTGGTTGGCTAGGTCCACCCATCTGCAAGGTTGCGGGGACTGAGAGTTGTGCTTCACCTCGCCTCCCCAACGTGAGGGGTGGGGTTGGCAAAGGTTGGCACACCTCTTCTCATAACCTGGTTTTCCTTCATATTCTCCCGCCAAAAGTGGGGGTGAGAACCGGTGGGGGCAAGTTGCTGGGAGGAACAAATGGCTTGGGGTAGCTTACAAAGGCGGCAAGCCAGTGAAGCTTTCCGTTCGTGGACCCTGTCCATCCTGGGGGGGGGGGGGGGAGGCTTGGCACCTCGTCCCAGGATGTCCATTGTTTCTGGATCTCTAGAGCAGCAGGGATCCAGAAACATGTCTGGTCGTAGCAGCTGGCGAGCAGCCACTCAGCCAGGACACTAGAGTTAGGTCGTTTTTTTGGGGGCTTCTCTAAGATGACCTCTGAGTACATTTCTCATCAAATCCAACACTGGCATCCTTAGCACTAACTCCCTTAATTTTTTCCGATGCTGTCATGGATAGATGGCGTAGAAAGGGTCTTATGACTTTGGGGGATTTAATTGATAATGGTGTTGTCAAGGCTTACTCCACGTTGGTATCCGAATATGATCTCCATCAAGCGATTTTGTAGAATAATTACAAATACGAGATTACCTAACAAAAAGAGTAGATGCAACAAACCTGGCTAAAGAAAAAAGTAATTTGTTAGAGGTACTCAGGAAGCATGGTAGGATTGGTAACTTATATCAAAGTCTTATCGAATTACAAATTGGCGGTCTCGTAATACAGAATTTTAAGAGGAATAATAAACTAGAACAGGGGGGGAATATTCTACAGGAGTCAATTGCATTGGCAGATAAGCTCCTGGTTTCCTCCAGTCTAAAATCACAACATTATAAAACCGTATTTAATTATACGCTCGCTAAAAATTACATGGTGGGGGGGGCTAAATGAGGGTAAATGCATGCAATGTGGGAAAGAGCAAGCTGATAGTCTTCATATGTTTTATGAATCTTCAGATTTGAAGCAATTGATACATAAAATGGAAGCCTTTTTGACAGTGGTGACAGGGGAACAGATTGTGATTACCCCTTTGAGGATGATGCTGGGACTATTGGATGAATCACTGGTGTCACAGGGGAAATATCAATTCAGGTATCTTATATTTATTGCTGTTGCTGTGGCCAGACTATGTATTGCGTCATTATGGAGTCAGAAAGAACCTCCATCTTTTGAAATGTGGAAGGGTAGACTTTATGGTATTTGTAATCTAGAACATAGTCTCTATACCCTTAAGGGGCTTCAGAAGCTCAGGTTAGGCATAGAAATATGGGGGGGCACTTGTGGAGTATTTGAAATAATTATGATTTAGCCTAACTTTTGTGTCATGTACGCTATGGCTTTAAGATGCAGTTCTCTCCAGGTCCTGGTGTTTTATCAAGGATGAGGATATGAAATCCAACACAGTTAGATATAACTGTGTATTATAAGTTGGGATTTTTTTACATGTTTATACCTCCCTTTCATCTGTTTTTTTCCTTGATTGATTTTGATTCTAGGTGGACTTGGATATGATATGATGATGACTCTTGTGTATTGCGCAAAAATGCTCTGCAATGATATGTATATCTTGATCCCTAAGGATTTGTTTTATTTATTGTTTAAACAAATTCTCTGTAAATGTTTATTGATTGTTTTTGGTTTACCAAAAACAAATCCCACAGTGGCATCAGTGTTGGTTTAATGTGCTGAGAAGTTTGATACCAAACTTCCCACTTTTCAGTAAAGCCATCATAGTGCTGTTCATAATGACAAACTGCCAGCACCATATACTCTTAATGGCATTACTGCACTTACAATATCTAAGAATTGGCTCAGACAATATAGGGGTACAGGGCTCATGCACCTGTACCCGCACCACTGGTATAGTGCACCCAGCTAGAGGGGTGGCTTACCTATGTCAGGGCAGTGGCTTGTAGGCATGGCACTTGGGGATGTGTGCCGTTTTGACTCTTCACCAAACCACGCTGCCTGAAATGGCAGTTCGTGTGTGTAATTGTACAAGGCGTCTAAGGGTGGCAGAATAAGTGTTGCAGCCCTTGGAGACCTTTCCTGGACACAGTGCCCTTGGTACTTATGGTACCAGTTACAAGGGACTTACATGGGGCCAAAGAGTTTCAATTGGGTTTTGCATCAGTATCGTTTAGGGAAACAACACAGGCCCCGGGTACCTGACTGGCAGGGACCCAGGGCGCATCAAGTCAAAGTGCATGAGAAATCTCGCAAAAAGTGTGGGGGTGGGGGGGGTTACTGCAACAGAAACCCAGCTTTCTACAGGACCTAAAGAAGCTTATGGTTAAATCTGACGGTGTGACCATGTTGAATTTTGCTGAGAATCCATCTGTGTAATCTAATGAATTTCAACTTGAGCTGAAAGGTAGAGCTTCTTCCCCATCAAGAAGAACTCTGTCAATAATTTCTAGATCTGAAGAAGCCATCCTTTCATGCGGTCACCCTGTAGGAGGTCCTCCTCTTCCTCCTAGAAGGATAATTTACGACATGCTTAGACTTGCAATACACATATTTTCCTGGAGAGTACAATCATATTACCTTGCCTTCAGAAATTTCCTGAAAATGCGAGAGTTTAAACAAGCTTTTCAGAAATAGTAAATGGTATAAGTCATGCTGCGTTCTGGCCATCTCTAGCCAATCTTCATTAGACCTCAAGGCATGATGTAAAAGGAGTCAAAAATGTGCTCTCCATGACCATCTACAAAATAGCCAACCAACAAACGTGTGGAAAGGAGCAATAACCATCTGATCCATTAGTTACACACAATCCTTCCTGCAAACACCTTAAGACAGTTCACTTCATAGTGCTTTGAAAGAGATATTTGTTCATGATAACATTTCTGCTATTCGATCTAAAATAGACTGTCATTACTTTTCCATCTCCCAGTCTTAGCTTCAATCCAAACCGCACACACTTGCTCTTCTTCTCTGCAACATTCCCCACTCCCTGTTCCTCTGACATTTCAACTGATAATTTTGTCAAATACAATTTTCGTTGTTTGCTATGATATTTGCCATTTCTTATTAATCTCTCTTTGACCTCATCTCATGTTAAGGTTGAAGATTCACAGCCTGTCATACCACCTTTGGAAAAGCCATGAAAATGTGTATTGCTTTATAGCCATCATCTGACATCGCCTAGAATGATCGGCTCCCGTGCACAACCCTGGCTTTAGGGAAGGTTGCAGCCATCTCTCTCCCTTTACAGAAGGGAGATGATCCCTTTCTCCTTGAACAGATGAATCTCTCTGCCACATTAAATACAAGTGGCCATAAGGTGGTTCTTAGGTTTCCAAATTCTCTGTACAAGTTGCTTGTCTCCTTTCTCACCATACAGTCATAACTGGTGAAGATAGGTTGTATTGTCCTTGTTGCCTGGACCGGTCATGGTGTCTCCCAAAATGTAGCCTTTTCAGCCTTCTTGTTCATTTTATATATTCAATCATTGGGAGTGTTCTACGACATTGTGGATGTCTGGGCCAGCCAGTACGGTGGCGAAGCCCGTCTTTATCACAAGTATCATCATTACCGTGTATAATATGAGTGCGGGCCTATGGGTTTCGATTTTTTATTATCTTAAAATTCTGTAATGAGTCTCTTTATACTACATGTAGTTTATCATATTATTTAGCTCTGGTATTTCATTGTTAATGTATAATTGACTTCCCTTTTTAATATGTATTTTTTCATATGTATTTTCCCTATGATGGATTTGTGTAACATTTGGTTTTCTGTGATGGGTATTTTAACATGCTTTTATGGTTTTTAATAACCGATTAAAGTGATTTTGACTGATCATCATTACTGAACGGGGCGTTTGTGATTAGATACTGGAGCATCTGCCAAATGTGTAGCTTTGCGCTGACGAGCTACCTACTGATGGAATCATGTCACAGGCTGTCCCACAAGATAAACCTTAGCATGCAGGTTCATGTGAAATAAACCGTTCAATACTCTCACTTCTAACTTGATCTGTTATCAAACATCATATGCGTACAGTCTCACAAATGATTCCGGTACACTCCTCCAAGCCCCTATTTTATCTAGGTTGGGTGATGGGTGTCAAAGTGCTGACAGGGATCCCTAAATGCTCACCTTTCCCCTAAACATGATACAACATTTTGCAGCCATAAGATACAAATTTACCCATGTGACGCCAGTTAATCTCTCACCGGATTGAATTTCCTCTGAGGCCATATTGATTTTTAAGTTTTGCTGTTTAGCCATTAGAAAAATGTTTATGACTCGTTCCAGGTATGTTGCACCAAACTGATTATATGACCTTTCTTAGGTTGAGGTTCTCAATTTTGAAAAATAACTCTTTGCTTTGAGGATACTGCAGCCTCCTCTCAGAACTCAGTATTGACAACCACATTATTCCTGATTATTTGCTTAGGAATAATCAATGAAAAGAAAATGTGTTTCCCAGATTTCCTTCTGTTTGCTGCACACTGTAAATGTTAGATTGGTGCAATGTGTTATCTTTTGTTTTAAATCTGTTTTTATTTTAAAGGGAAAACCAGAGGAAGGGTCTACCTCTACATGGCTCATTGCCTACAACCCTTTGCAGGGCCGGCCGCATAGTTTAGGGTAGGCATATAAAGTGCCAGTGTTAATTATCAATGTAGACGTTACACAGCAAGTCGCCTACAACCCATGACGGGCCGGCTGCAAATGACAAGAGGCATTGTGTAGGAGTTCAAATGTGAAGAAGCCTCTAGGCAAAGAGAACAAGAAGACCCAAATTCAACATGGATAGGAAATAAAAGAGATAAACCTGAAGAAAGAGATAGAGAAGAGGTCTTTGGCAGGGAAGAGAGTAAGGGGGACGTACAGAATAGAAAGTGAAAAAGAGCTACTGTAGGGGAGGTCGAGGACATGTAGGAGGGGACAGGGGGTGGAGACCATAATGACCATGAGGTTCAAGAGTTGTGGTCCAAGGCAATATCTAAGAGAGGTAGAGCGACGGGGTGGGGGAGGGGAAGTGGACAAAGGCATAGAGCATTCAGCTTGTTCCACAGAGAATGCTGTGGCGAGTGAGAGACAGGGCCGAACTGACTATGTAGGGACTCTGTCAGAGTGAGGTGGGTACACAGCATCTTCAAAGAGGCGTAATGCCTGGAGCTTTGGGGGCAAAAGACGTGCGCTTTCCATTTTACAAAGGTAGGTAACCAGTGGCTGCCATATTTTGGTGAAGTGAGTGTCGCGAGATTGCAAGTGCGCGTTAAGTAATTCCATAGTTACTATGTGCCATAAGCGCGTTAACCAAATGTTAATGGAAGGGGGCCCAGTTTTTTTCCTGTACAAGGCTATGAGCTGTTTAGTAGCACCGAGCATGTGGAGGTGAATATGCCAATCGCTACGGGTGAGTGCGCGCAGATTGTCAGGTTTTAGGCCGAGGAGAATTGTAACTGGAGTGTCAGGCAGGGGGAAGCCAAGCACCACCTTGATATGACTAAGAACCTATTTCCAGAATAGAGTCAAGAGCGGGTAGGCCCACCTTATATGGATAAAATCTCCCGGGGAGCTCGAGCCCCTCCAACACAGAGGAGAGGAAGCGGGAAACATCTTGTGCAGCCAGAGGGAAGTGTAGTACCAGAGCGTCATAATCTTAAACACAGTTTTCCGATGAGGGACGCTGCAATACACCTTCGGGATGTTCCGGCACAGGCAATTCCATTGGGCGGGGGTGATGTCAGAGGGAGCTGTATATTGCCATTGACATTGGTACGAATGGAGATTCACAATTGAGGGATGTTGAAGAACCTGGTAAGTCCGAGAGACGAGCCCCTTAGAATTGTTGAAGGAACGCACTAGATGTTCAAAAGGGGTGAATGAATGCACGGGTGGCAGCCTGTGTTAGAGAACACGTGAATACCCTGTGACGAAGTTGTACATATTGGAGTCTTGCTCCTTTCGAGAGTCGGAACTCTTCCTGGCATTGCGCAAAGGTTTTGAAGACGTCGCCTAGAAACAGAACCCAGATCGTTCTGCATCCACCCTCCAACCAGGCAGAAAACACCTGGGGATTAACAGAAGTCGAGAAAAGTGAATTTCCAGCAATGGGAGTATGGGGGAAGGAAAGGTAGTGAGTCCCTTAGAAACAGCCACTTTGTCCCAGATGTCCAGTACCATCCTGGTGGGAAGGGCAATATAGGCACTAAGGGAACGTGAGGCCCGGGGGAGCCAGGGGGGTCCATGATGGTTTGTCCAGTTACTGCCCTGTACATATGGAACCAAACCCTTTTGCTCTCCCTCGCCATCCACTCAGAGATGAAGCGAAGGTGGGAGGCCTAGTAGTATTCTAATAAATTGGGGCATGCATGCCCGCCCCTATCCCTTGGGAGCATAACAATTTTGTTGGAGAAACGCGACTTGCGGCCGCCTCATATGCAATTAGTGATTTCTTGCTGAAGAGTTTGAATCTGGTGCTGCGGGTTGGGGGTCGGAGACATTGAAATTGGTATAACATTTTCAGGAGTACTGACATTTTGATAGCGCTCAGGTGGCCCTGCCAAAAGAGGGTGAGAGGCTTCCAAGAGCGTATGTCCTCTAAAACCGCCCACCTGTATTCCAGCCAGTTGACTTGGGACCACGTGGCAAGTGATGGAGTCAGTTGGAGTCCCCAGTAGCGAATGGAGCTAGTAGCCCACTTGTAAGGAATGAGGGATTGAAGTGTAGGGATCTCCTCCCTTGGGATCGTAAGGTTCAAGGCCCAGGACTTCTCGTGGTTAATTTTAAGGCCAGGCGCCAGTTCAAAGGACTGCAACAAAGAGAGTAATGCCAGGAGAGAGGTGTGTGGGAGGGACAGCATGAGAATCAGGTCGTCAGCAAAAAGCGCCTCTTTGTGTTGTTGGCCCTCGAGGGGGATGCCATGAATGTCAGGGGCTTGCCGGATCATCACAGCCAGAGGTTCCACCATGAGGGCAAACAGCAGGGGGAGAGGGGACAGCCCTGCCGCGTGCCTCTGTGAATAGATATGGGGTGTGTGAGTTGACCATTAACCCACACTCGAGTCTGCGGGGAAAGATAGGGAGCCATGACCCGGGTTATCGTGAGCGGTCCCAGCCCGATTTAGTGCAGCATCGCTCGAAGGAAGGTCCACTCCACTCGGTTGACTGCTTTTTCCGCGTTGAGCAATAGTAAATATGCAAGTATGTTCCAGTGAGGGGCCTTCCCTACAAGATTTGCAACACAGCGCACTTTATCTGCTCCCTGGCGATGTGGGATGAAGCCTACTTGATCAGGCTCGATGAGGCCAGGTAAAAGAGGGTCAAGTCGTTTAGCCCAAATTTTAGTGTATATTTTAAGGTCTGAATTCAGAAGGGCTATGGGGCGAAACGAAGAACAGAGTGTGGGGTCTTTGCCCGGTTTGGGGATGAGGGCCCCATGGAGAGGGACGATCCCACAGTATCAGTATCGAATAAAAAATACGCAATAAGTGTGTCTGGAGCTACGGTAGAAAGAGTCAGTAGAAAGACCGGGGAAGACCGTCCGGACCCGGCGTTTTTCCAAGAGGTAGCTCCTTCAGCTTCAGAGTGCTCGCAAGTTCCTCTTGGGTGAGAGGCTCTTCCAGCAGCTGAGCGTGATATCGACTGATCGGCGTCCAGGGGCAGTTGTCCCAAACGGCTTGCACCCTGTCCGTAGGTGGCGTGTCCTTGGCATATAATGCCGAGTAATACATATAAAAGGCGTTGCGTTTAGCCGTTTCAGTGGTAGCCCAAGTGTCATCGCCTGTCTGCACATTGGCGATGTGCGCTTTGGCAGCACGTGCCCGCAGGCGCCTAGCTAGGACCGTACCCACTTTGTCTCCCCCTTTAAAGTAATGTTTCTTCAGCGCTAGGAGAGCCAGTTCGGCTTTGTTAGTACGAAGGGAGCGCAGTTGGCCTCAGAGGTTCACCAGGCGCCTTTTATGTGCAAGTGAGGGGCGCTCCTGGTCCTGTCGTTCATGGCCCTTAATGTCCCGAGGTAGGTTGTTTTCTAGGAGGCGTGCTTCTCGTGTCCATGCAATAACAAGACATGTGATGTGGATTTGTATTGTGGCCTCAAATGCGTCCCACACTATAGGGAAAGAGGTTTCGGGGATGTCGTTGGTTGCAAAGTAGGACTCAATGGCAGCTCGCAGGCTCTCCGCATCTGCTGGATCCCGAAGGATACGCGTAGATAGACGCCAGCTTGGGGCCCAAGGTGTGCAAGCAGCCAGATCTCGTAGAAGAAGTTTAAAATGGGCATGGTCTGAGACAGATATGTCGGACATGGAGGCTGAGAGCGATTAGCCGATCAAGGCATGGGAGATCAAAATATGGTCGATGCGCCAATATGAGCGGTGCACATGTGAATAGTAAGAAGAATCGCTTATGTCAGGAGAATGATAGCACCAGGTATCTGGTAGGCCAAGATCCGAAACCTGTCTCTTGAGTGCCGAGGACATAGCCCCTGTCCCATGAAATGAAGCATCACTGCGGTCCAGTGCGGCGTCCCACACCATGATAAAATCGCCCCCCATGATTAGTAAAGGATCCGCCTGAGGTATATGTTCCCGCAAGAGTGCCCATAGATATGGGTCCTGCGCCTGGTTGGGCGCATAAATATTGCACAACGTAAAAGAGTGATGCCCAATATTTACCCCTGCCTTGATAAAGCGACCATCATGACCTTGAAATACCTTGGCTTCCCCCTGTCTGATGCCAGGTCTGCAGAGTAAAGCCACTCCAGCCGTTTTTGTGGGGGCTGTAGCCCAAAATTGGAGAGGGTACAGTGGGTGAGCCATTTGGGGGGCATCAGCCTTCAACAGGTGAGTCTCCTGTAGGAGGATGATGTCCGGGTTTTTCTGCAGGAGGTGGCGCCAAATCTGGCATCGTTTGTTAGGGGAGTTAAGTCCCTTAACATTAAGGGACACTATCTTCAGGCAGGGGACAGAAGCCATGTTTATGTCACGTCAGAAGCAATCTGGTAAGCCAATGTCGGGAGTGGTGTGGTGCAGTAGGTGAGAAGGGCAGAGGGAGGCTGCTCCCGTTAAAAGGGGGGAACCGTCACCACCCGCCATAGAGAGAGTTAGAGAAGAAAGGGGGGGGGAGAGAGAGAGAAGAGAATAAGAGGTAAAAATATAAAAATTAAGACATTGGCCAACAGGGCCACAGTATCCTGTTCCAGTCCAGGGATAAGCACGGCCAAAAGGCACAGGTCATCCGGAGAAGTCACTCTCCCAGGAGTGGGGGGGGTCCTCCAAACACAGAGCGTATCAGCAGGGGAGGCAGCCCCACGCCGCCAAACCGGAATGTGTGGAACTGGGGATTCACCACACACAGATTGGAGCACCAACCCATTAGTTCAGGATACCAGGTGTGGGTGGTGCGTCAGAGTAAGACCAGCATGAATGCATTTCAGTTTTGTCAGGGCGTGGAGGGGCGAGAGCTAGTTGGTGAACGACTCTCTTCCATGGATCGGATGTGTTAGGTGATATCCTGTTTAGCTTGTGAGGCAGACTGCTCCCCCAGGTGTGAGGCTCTCCTGGAGCTGCGTATTCTGGACTAGGACAGTTTTGCAGGCTCCCGGGCGTGGGAGGGTAGGCCCGTTGGGCTAGATGGCGGTGTGATGGAGAGGTGTAAAAGTTGTGCTGCTTCCTGGAATGACCGCACCATCTGCCGTTTCGATTCCCAATGGAAGATAATTGCAAAGGGGTGGCCCCATTGATACTGGATGTTCAGGCTTTGCAGTTTGTCCATGATGGGTTTAAAGTCCCGGCGTCTGCGCAGTGTGGTGGGAGCAAGGTCATGAATGATCTGTATGGTGGCACTTTTTTAGGTGAGTTCAGATTTAGAACTTGCCGCTTTGAGTATCGCCTCCTTCTCAGTAAAAAACTGAACCCGGGGCAGGAGGTCTGGTATGAGGCCCTTTCAGCTGGAAGGTCCTGACACTCGGTGTGCCTGGTCTAGGGCCGGAGGGGAGGCGTCATCATCACCCCAGATTTCATGTAGTAGCTGCTCAAAAAATGTCATGATGTCTGACCCCTCAGCCCCAACTTTTATCCCCCTAATGCAGAGATTGTTGGGGCGGCTCCGGTTTTCCAAATCTTCTTGCTTTAGTTGTAGGTCAATATGCTGCTCTTCTAGGTTGGCCAGTCGCTGCCAGCGATGGTCTTGGTCTTCAGTCCGGGCATCCACGGTCTTTTCGAGGCCATCTAATCTCTCTCCCAGGTAATGCGTTATCTTTTGATTGTATACTATTTATCTAGTAACACTCCAGTGGCTTTTGTTTGGTCCCTGCACACCAAATGTACATAAGGAATTCATGAAACATGACTCCTTCTTCAACCTACTACCACAAATTTGCAGTTGACATAAATGTGAGAAGTAACTGACTTGAACACCACTTTTTGGTATGAGAAGCAATTCTAACCTACAACTGGTGGTCAGTTCCCTTGTGCAGCTGGGCAACAGAGAAACTCATATAAAAAGTTGCAGTGATAATTTGATTGGCCTGCAGAAGTTCGCAGGGTGCAAGACTCTGAATATTGAAAACCAACTAGCCTAAAGGTGGCACACAGAAGTTTTTATCTTCCGCTTGGATCCCAGCTTTGGCAGGTGCGGTTACCTAGAGTTGAGGCAAACCAGGAGAGCCCCCACCTCACTGCTTCTGCATGTGAATAGAAATGTTCCAGTAGTTAGGTTTATCTTATCTTACTAGAGTCTCCAGGACATTAATTAGACAGGGATCTCCACTCCACCATGGCTGAGTTGAATAGTAGGAAGGCGTGACCCCCACAGGGTAACAAGGTATTAAATTGTATGGAAGAAACGCTCCCTGTTGAGGTAGGGGTAGGTAAAACAGGCCTGTGTGCCATAAGACACTGACCTGTGTGATTACCGCTGAAACACTACTTACACTACAGTACATTGTGGCAGTATGATTTGTTCAGCCATGCTCCTAAAAGTATACAGTGTATACATATGGTGTGAAAGAAATGGGGATTATTTTATTCCCCACCTCTCTGCTAATGCTGGCACACCTTACTCATGTCTCTAAAATAGCAATGATGCCAGATTTTTAGGGTTGAAAATACTATGAAAGGTGCATCTGCATATAAAAGAACAGTCTCCGAAAAAGGGGGTCTGTGGTTTGTGATGTCAGTTTGGGGTAGCAGTGTGAACACTTGAATCTGAATAGCGGATGGTGCTGGTCAGAGAGGCTGTATTTGAACGGTGGGTTTCTGGGCAAGCACGAAAGCGACACAAAACAACATTAGATACACACAGGCTAAAACACAAGTCCCTTCAAATCTCAGATTTAAGTAATGTTCAAAAAAGGAGTTTCTCAGCTTCACCCCAATGCATCTAAGCTGCTTTTCATGTCTTTCTTTCTCAAAGCTCTGGGCTCTAGCTATGGCCCACTGTGCACTTTGAAGTGGAAAGAGATGTTGACAGACGGCTCAGTGGCCAATAACATCTCTGAAAGGGGCAACCTGGTGATTGATATCATAATATATCTCAAAACCCAAGCAGGCCTCATCACACACATGAATATTCTAGAATGCCTAAGGTCGCTAGTTGCAGAAATGCAGGACTGCTTTTTTCCTCTGTATTGAATGGCCCCTTTGACATAGCAATCTGCACTGAGACCTATAAGGAAATAATTGCAATCTCTATATATTTTTTTTATCATACATAAGAATGTTGTGTTTGACTGTTTTTATATTCTCACCGGCTTTGAGGTTCTCTCGTAAGCCCATATCCAGGAGTCCTGCTGTGCTTAAGTGTTTGTGGGGAGTTAGTGACTTGCCAGATCCCTGGTCTGCTATTTGTCAGCTTGCCCACAATTAAGAAATGGAAGGACTGCTAGGCAGACTAAGATGAAACCAGCACATCAGAATGAATTCCAGGCTGGGTTCCAAGACCCAGACTTGCTCTGAGCTGGATAAGCAGAGGACAATAATCAGTCATAGTTTATTAGACTCACTGATTGTTGTAAACACATAACATTTACACCTTTTCAAGTGATAAAAACTGTGGAGATAACATATTGGCAAAGTAAACATTGAAATGTATGCAGCTTGTCAGTGGTTCAGAATTTTCCAGGCAACCATTCGAGATCATGTTTCAGAATATTGCAAATTAAATGATCTAGCTGATTCGCACAAGGTCATAGCATCGTGAACAATTGCCAGGTCAAACTCTTTAAAGGTAGGTTTTAAACAGTTTTCCCAAATTACAAGGTACATAGGGCAAAAGAGGAGAAGGCCTTTTGGAGTGAACAAATACACTCACCAAAACCAGTTATATACCTGTTTGATCCCCAGCTAGCTGTTACGCTATTCCATGGCAAGATGCAAAGTCCAATTTTCATTCATAATAAACAATTCTGCCTTGATCTGTTGTTTCTGAGATGTAGTTCTAGTCTATACCCATATTTAACTTCTAAGTCCATATATGGTCTTCGGTACCAAATAACACATGTATTTCTTGGAGTCCCAATATTGCTTCTTGACGGCAATTATCATTCCCTTCTTGATACAGCCTGGGTTTATCCATGCAAACTAAGAACTTTTTGTAGTTAGTATGTCCTTACTGTGCAGCAGTCAAGGGAATTTAGCTATGCTCACTAATTCTCTCAGGTCTACTTCGTATATCAAGTTACCATCCTTAGCTGAAGCTTTAACCAGAACTGAACATTGATTTATCCATCGCTCTGAGGCCTGGCTGTAGACTTGGTTTCTTCAGTGGAATTCTATTTTTTCAGAAATTGTTTTGTGTCACCTGAATTTTGTGGTTCATGCAGTTACCCTACACTGTTTGCATACATAGCGATGTGACACGTGTCAGCCAGAGGGGGGGAAAGCTGCTTGCTTAGGGGCCCGCCCCGACATCCACGTTCCAATTGCACTGACATTACCTATACAACTGGTGTCCAAACTCAGTTCCTACTTGTTGGCCGAGCATCCGAAGGGATGTATTGGGCGGAGAAGCTGTTGGATTCCGATAGACATGTCCTAACATGTTGATTTGAAGTACGTTCTGCCCGGTTTACCCTGAGGCATACCCACTGTATTATGTCACAGTGGTCGCAGGCACCTAATTTTGCTCGAGTGTTTAAACTGCTACCCCTTCCTATACAGTGAGACGTCTATTCCACATGATATGCATTGGTCCCGTTGCTGCATACGATCACAGCTTTAGGCTTCTTCACACTCCAATGATGACACTCTACGACATGCACGGGAGAGGGGAGGGGAGGCGGGATGTATGGGGGGAGGAGTTAGGGAGGGACAGTTGGGGAATGACGCAGTTGGGTGGGGGGGGGGGGGGGGAGTAGGGGTGAGTGAGCGGGGGTTTTGATCCTGTATCCACATTCGGCTTCCTGTCGCTGTTGCCGGAAAATGTACGCCACAAAGGGACTATTCTGAATATGGCCGTAATGTTTGTCAAACTAACTGTTTTGAGGAATGCCACTGAATATGGTACCTATTAATTTGCTGGAATGTTATATTTTGTGCTTTCATGTCAATAAAAATTGTTGGCAAAAAAAATAGCTGAAGTGACACTTTGAGCTTCATCAGCCTATTGTGTTACTTTCAGCAAGGTGGTACCTTGCTGGTATGTAACCATTCTGTCACATTAGTAAATATAGAAAGACTTAGGGCAGATGTTTTAACTTGTGGCTTCCGAAAAAAAAGTATAATCCTTATTCCATCACTTTTACAACAGTATTTTGTTATTTTTTTCAATGGCGATATTCTCTCTGCAATAGACTGTAAGGACACAGGCTGTGGCTGCAGGAGCTGTGCGGAATCTTTCCTTGGGGAAGGAAGTCAGGAATATAGAGACTTCTTTGACTGTGCATTAGGGGGACATCATAGTTTATCCGAAGGGGTTTTTGATCTGCTTTTATCTGAGCTTGTTTGAGATGCTTACAGCTGCCAGCAGTGTTTACTCCATTGCTTTCTCTATGGGGGTGGTTCGAGGGGGTCAGCGACTTCTTTTGTTTCAGGTCCTGGGATTGCCAGGATTCTTGTCTTTGTTCTAGCTGATCTCATTGCTCTATGTGTTTTTTGTTATATTATGTGTCCTAGACATTGTTTTAGGACCTATAATTTGTCTGCTTGGTTGAATGCCAAGTGCTTCTTCCTGGTCTACTACATCTTTGGCAGTGCCTCTGCCTTGATGCATTTTGAAGTGTGGCGGTGTGCACTTGATCTTTTGGCTCTAAGTGAGCACATACTGCTCATATGTAAGTATAGAATCCTAAATCTGCACCCCTTTAATGTGCACCATCAAACTACAGGAATCCAAACAAGCCCTTTCTCCAGCCTCTAATTAAATGTTGCTAAAATAGAGAGTGACCACAACCCAATTATAATGAAAATGTTGGTCCTGACTAGGTAATCGCAAGGACGTAAAGCACAGTACTATTCAGAGCCAGACAACCAGGTTCTGAATCAAAACAAGAAGAAAGATGACTTGAAAAGCAAGTCCCTATGTTAAATGGACAGGAGGCAAGTGACAACTAAAAACACAAACATCTTTAATTATTAAACATGGAGGTCTCACTGGACAGATGTGTGAGCCAGAGTTTGGAGACCCTCCTGAAATTAACATCAACCATTCCAAAGAAGCTCTACCCCGGTACTGGCTGAGCACAGAGCGATACAGGTTGAGTACAGCTTAAACATGCCCTGTCAAATGCCTTGAAAAGTAAGCACAGTTACCTGGAGGGGAAAGAGTGTCTAAAACAACCTGAGCCAAACATATAAAGTTGATCAGGCGCAAGAAGGGTAGCTGTAAATCTGAAAGCATGGGAGGCTCTCCAATTGTCACTTAAGAAAATGAATGCTAGAAACTTCTGGGAAATGGTGAGATGGGGCTGCAAAGGCCCCTAAAAAATTAATCTGGTGCAGGGATCAGTCTAGCTGTTTGGATAAAGTACTTCACTGCCATGAACCAGAAGACTTGTGCCTCTGAACCCCCAGAAGAGGAGGCATGTATAAATCGCAGCAATGATGACCACTCTAACAAGCATTGGAAATGCAATAGGTCTCGCACCATTAGAGTTAGTGCTTTTAGAATTGTTTATGGTTTTTTTTGTAAATGTTTAGCATTTTTGTTTCCTGTAGCCAATGCTAAAGTATTACAAATAAAAAAAGCCATAAACATTTCTAAAAGCTCTAACTGAAATGGTCTGAGAACTATTGCACTGTGTGAGGGTGAGGGTGAGTGAGGGTGAGGGTGAGTGAGGGTGAGGGGTTGAGGGTGAGTGAGAGTGAGGGTGAGTGAGGGTGAGGGTGAGTGAGGGTGAGGGGTTGAGGGTGAGTGAGAGTGAGGGTGAGTGAGGGTGAGTGAGGGTGAGTGAGGGTGAGGGGTTGAGGTTGAGGGTGAGGTGTTGAGGGTGAGTGAGGGTGAGGGTGAGTGAGGGTGAGTGAGGTGTTGAGGGTGAGTGAGGGTGAGGGTGAGTGAGGGTGAGGGGTTTTGGGTGAGTGAGGGTGAGGGGGAGTAGTTGAGGCTGAGTGAGGGTGAGTGAGAGGGAGGGTGAGTGAGGGGTTGAGGGTGAGGGGTTGAGGGTGAGTGAGTGAGGGTGAGGGGTTGAGGGTGAGTGAGGGTTAGGGTGAGTGAGGGTGAGGGGTTGAGGGTGAGTGAGGATGAGGGGTTGAGGGTGGGTGAGTGAGGGTGAGGGGTTGAGGGTGAGGGGTTGAGGGTGAGGGGTTGAGGGTGAGTGAGTGAGGGTGAGGGGTTGAGGGTGAGTGAGGGTGAGGGGTTGAGGGTGAGTGAGGTTGAGGGTGGTTGAGTGAGGATGAGTGAGAGTGAGGGGTTGAGGGTGAGGGGTTGAGGGTGAGTGAGTGAGGGTGAGGGGTTGAGGGTGAGTGAGAGTGAGGGTGAGTGAGGGTGAGTGAGGGTGAGTAAGGGTGAGGGGTTGAGGTTGAGGGTGAGGTGTTGAGGGTGAGTGAGGGTGAGGGTGAGTGAGGGTGAGTGAGGTGTTGAGGGTGAGTGAGGGTGAGGGTGAGTGAGGGTGAGGGGTTTTGGGTGAGTGAGGGTGAGGGGGAGTAGTTGAGGCTGAGTGAGGGTGAGTGAGAGTGAGGGTGAGTGAGGGGTTGAGGGTGAGGGGTTGAGGGTGAGTGAGTGAGGGTGAGGGGTTGAGGGTGAGTGAGGGTTAGGGTGAGTGAGGGTGAGGGGTTGAGGGTGAGTGAGGATGAGGGGTTGAGGGTGGGTGAGTGAGGGTGAGGGGTTGAGGGTGAGGGGTTGAGGGTGAGTGAGTGAGGGTGAGGGGTTGAGGGTGAGTGAGGGTGAGGGGTTGAGGGTGAGTGAGGTTGAGGGTGGTTGAGTGAGGATGAGTGAGAGTGAGGGTGAGTGAGGGGTTGAGGGTGAGGGGTTGAGGGTGAGTGAGTGAGGGTGAGGGGTTAAGGGTGAGTGAGGGTGAGTGAGGGTGAGTGAGGGTGAGGGGTTGAGGGTGAGTGAGGATGAGTGAGAGTGAGGGTGAGTGAGGGGTTGAGGGTGAGGGGGTTGAGGGTGAGGGGTTGAGGGTGAGTGAGGGTGAGGGGTTGAGGGTGAGTGAGGGGTTGAGGGTGAGTGAGGATGAGTGAGAGTGAGGGTGAGTGAGGATGAGCCAGGTTGGTGTAAAATGTTTTGCAGATAAATGTCAAAGTGATAAATATGATGTGCACAAGTTATTTTGTTCTGTGTCGGGAAACTGGAAAAGAAACTGTGCAACCATAAGATGCAACACAATTAGAGAATTACTCCCGAGTCAGCATTCCGTTCTAAAAGAGGACAGTAGGGTCAAAATGTCGCCTCTCACACCAGTCTTTCATTCTGCAAAAAACAAATTGAGTAAAGCAGATGGTTCTTTTCGTTAAAAATCCCAAATGTTAATCGTGGCATTGGTGGTGAACATACCATACTTTGAAAGAAGAACTCTAGCAAGATGTGCTACATTGAAATTGTAGCTCTGTATTGGAGTACTTGATGTCACAGTCCCTATATACAGAAAAGCGTAACGCGGGGGAAATGTGTTCATGGCACCGGTCCTAACTAGTCTGTCAGATGCGGTCAATCAGTCAGGGCTTCGAGCTCCGCTGTGCACTCGACACCCAGGGCCACAGGTTTATTGGCATGTATTATTTATACATTGCTATTTCAATTTACCCATATTTATTTTGTGAATAAAATCGGCATGCAACAGGTTTATTTACACATTCATTTAATGTACAAATATACCTGTGCGCATGGAAGCCTGAAGGGTTTCGGCTGTAAGAAACCATACCTTATAATCACTCATGTGCAATACACCTGGATAAACAGTCAGCATTGTACTAAAGAACATACATGCCCATCAACAGTTTAAAGCTTAATTACGAAAGCTCGTTATTTAATCTCGCCTTCCTATATTCTGCGTAGGTACCGGCCTCACACTTTATTACGGTCTATTTCTGTCTTTTTGTCCCTATTGAAACTTCTAGACAGACAGAACTTGATGGCTTTTTGTGTACACGTTCAGAAAAAAAACTGGAAGCCTTATATATTTTCAACGACGTGCTCAAAAATTAAACGTCAATTATTTAACTTCGAATATTCTCTTGTTTGACTTCAAGTGTCAGTAATGTGCACCTCGACAACAACTACAATTTTTGGAAAAAGTAAAAATGCCACTACGCATGTACCGCAATCGGATTTTAATAGATTTGTTTATAAAGCCATCGTCAACATAGTGATGTCGCATTTTTATTATGCTATTCGTTTCTTTTCAATTGCAGATTATAGCACAACACAGTTTTGAGCACTTGGCTAGATCACCAATTACGGATGCATGCCTAAATAAATATGAACATAAACTAAGTAAAACAGGCAATGCAAGTTAGGGTTACCAACCGTCCTCAGGTGACCCGGTTGAAGAACTTAAGCCTGGCCATAACGTCTCCAGACAAGCAATAGAATTAGCTTGGACTGCACTTGTGTGTGTCTGACCACGACTTGAACTTTTTAGAGCGTGTGTCTATAAACAGAGCTATATAACAACCACCCTCCTGCTGCACTCGTGGTCTTTCCTTTGACAAACCTATCGCATAACTGCAATCACGAGATGTAAACTAAATTTGCATATTGGAGGTTTGTTTAAAAAAGAGTAAACAGAAGCCTGACCCAGGAGGGGGGAGGAGGGAGGAGAAATGCGTCTCGGCCGGAGCAGGGGGCGGAGCAGGGAGAGCGGGCTTTACACGGCCGGCCGGTCGTGAAACTGAAAGCATGGCCGGCCGGCGCACAACACAGTTTTGAGCACTTGGCTAGATCACCAATTACGGATGCATGCCTAAATAAATATGAACATAAACTAAGTAAAACAGGCAATGCAAGTTAGGGTTACCAACCGTCCTCAGGTGACCCGGTTGAAGAACTTAAGCCTGGCCATAACGTCTCCAGACAAGCAATAGAATTAGCTTGGACTGCACTTGTGTGTGTCTGACCACGACTTGAACTTTTTAGAGCGTGTGTCTATAAACAGAGCTATATAACAACCACCCTCCTGCTGCACTCGTGGTCTTTCCTTTGACAAACCCATCGCATAACTGCAATCACGAGATGTAAACTAAATTTGCATATTGGAGGTTTGTTTAAAAAAGAGTAAACAGAAGCCTGACCCAGGAGGGGGGAGGAGGGAGGAGAAATGCGTCTCGGCCGGAGCAGGGGGCGGAGCAGGGAGAGCGGGCTTCACACGGCCGGCCGGTCGTGAAACTGAAAGCATGGCCGGCCGTGAAAGCCTTTGATGCCGCAGGGGGTGGAGCGGCACCAGCTGGGAGAGTAGGCAAGGCAGGCGGCTGGGGGCATGTGCACGCGCATTTAAGCTCAATGCGCATGCGCATTGAGCTTAAATTTCTCGTGCACTGCAAGGAATCGCCACGATTCCTTGCAAGTTGGGGATAAAGAGTGGATAAGCCACCATAGACTCGCAAGCTCGATGCGCATGCGCATCGACAGGCGAGACCTAAAAAGGGCCTGCAATAACTTTAGCCTTAGATGACAATCTAAAGGCTGTTCACACAAGAAGTCAACAAGGCCATTGTCAGTGAAAAGCCTTTGAAAGCTCCAGGTCTCAACAGAATTCCAAAAGATGTTTATCAAAATGTTTCCATCAATTTAGACCCCTATCCTAACAACAGCATGTAATGAGGGATCATAAGGAGGCCCCTGGTTCATGAAGATCTGTCATCATCATTCTACAACATAAGTAAAGGGTCTTGCCGAAATACTGTGAATTAATGTCCTATTTCCTTGTTGAACAGAGATGGAAAAAAACGTTGGTAAATTGCTACTGACCCGCATAGAGGCATGGCAAGAATAATACAACATGTTCAGACTTCTACTACTGGACATCAGGAGACGTGTAAATATGCTGCACTTCATACTCTTATGTGATAAATCATTGCAGGCAAGGAGACTGCATCTATGCCCACTCTTTGTAAAACAGAGGATTAGGTATTGCAGGAAGTCATAGCTCCTATGCTAATGTACAGGCTCTGATTCTTTTTTTTTCACCAGTGCCTTGAACACTTTTACAGTCCGGAAGGATACTAGAACTGTTCCTCTAAAAAAGACCTCAGAATCATTATTATATTATTAGCATTCAGTTCCTTAAGAATGGTATTTTCATTATATATCTGATAGAGACTTCTAGCCACAGATTCCTTACCTTAGAATCTTCCCAAGGCATCAGAATGGATATTGTAGGTATTGAGCAGTACTCCTGCATACTGATAGGTGGCGTTGTTTGGCTGCGAGTCAGTCAAGCCGGAAATTAGGTGTCACCCAGGCATGCTGATCTCGGTTCTTTCCTTTCCTCGCCAGATAGCGCTAATCTGTGAAGAACTACCCTCTGTCATTTTTTGCCTGGCTTTTTTCTCTACTTTTGTTGAACCCTTTTCTGAGAGATTGTCTCTCCTGATGTGACAGGATGTCCCCAAAGAAACCAGCTGGTTTCAAACCATGTGGTGCCTGTCACAGGCAGATGTATGTGGCAGACACTTGGTTTGTTTGTGGTGCTTGGAGAGAGACCACGACTCCAAGACCTGTGAGCACTGCTGTGCCATGCACCCAAAGACACCGAGGGGGTGATTCCTCAAGCTCCTCACCGCCTGCCGTCGGACGGCCCCTTGACGCTCAAGATCCTGGTCACGCGACTGTTCGCAGAGGCACACTCCTGCTCTAAGTTATCCGGTTAGTTCCACAAACGTAGAAAGTCAAAGAGGTCTTTGACTTCACCGTGCCAGTGAAAGTCTTCTGACGAGGCACTGGAGTGTTGGCACTCCAGGCCTCGCTCTTCGGCCGAGTCAGGGTCCACTCCGCACTTCTCAGGTTTTCTCTGAGCCGGAGCATGCCCCTCCCAGCTTAAAGACTTTTATGTGGCCATACACCTCATATTTGGGTGGCCCTCTGGAGTGCTTTCGCAACCCCCCACTGGATCCTACCAGCAGGTTCGCCATCTGTGCCAGTCGGGCTCCGGGGATCACATGTTGGATCTGAAGCAGAGCCACCGGTGAGACTGAGACCTTCCTCAGCGCCCTCTCCAACTCCTGGCACCACAACAGCACCATACCCATTATCATCCCAGACTCCAACACAGAGCCGTATGGGCATCATCCGATGCCGACTGGGACCATGCTCTCCAGATCAGAGTCAGTGCCTTTTGCCTTTGGCAGGCCTGGAAAAGGAGATGAATGGGAGAGTCTGAGGATACTTATGGATACCAGAATTCCCTAGATGAGAATGAGGACAACTTATATGAGGAACTGGTGGAGTCTGTGGGTTAGACAACTCATCTGGCACTGGCTTGGTCTCTTTCTACTGTGGCTACGGAGGAGGGAGCCTCTTTCACTATGGTGGTGCATAAGTCGGATGATGCCCAGGTTTCTTAATTAGCACCCCACACTGGAGAGCTTGGTAGTCCAAACCTCCACCTCTAGAGTTAATCCCGATGTGTTCTCTACCACTACACAGGATAGGGAACCCAAGAGGCAAAATAATGTGCTCCTCCACCAGCCTTGCACTAAAATGAGTGAACATTGTGTGCCTTTTTGGCCAATATTAGCATATAATCTAGAATTTGTATTGTGCGGGTGTTGCCTATGGCCCTGGAGGCGGCTGAAGCCCTACTCTCCCAAGCTATTGCTGACGGTAGAGACGCAGCAAGGTTCACTGTACAGTGTGGACTGAACACGACCGACTTCCTGTGTGAAACGATCTCATCGTTGTTGGCCTTGCGTTGCACACCTGGCTTTTCAGGGAATATTCAAGCCTTGCTTATGGACATGCCTTTTGATGGTTCTCGTCTTTTTGGAGAGAAGGCGGATTCTTCGCTGGAGCGCCAGTTCCTTGGGCTTGTCTATGATCCCTCATCAACCCCCAGTCTACGTTCCGCACCTTTTGTGGCCACGAAAAGGGGTTCCATCCGCAACCATACCCTCTCAACCACCATGTCCAACAGGCTTCCGAGCCTTTTTGTGGCCGAGGACTTGAGTCCCATAGTCCATGTAGGACAGGTAGCAAGAGGTCCGGCCAGTCCACCACCCCCTGGCAGCCTCAGAATCCAAACCCCCTTTAGTTTGCCTTCTGTCAATCATGGGCATCCAGTGAGGTGCAGAATACACCATCACCTGGACCAATAGCAGTCAAGAACATCAGAGTGGTTGATTTTACAAATCATCCAAAGTGGCTACTCTATCCCTTTTGTGACCACGCCTCCACCCATGCCATCCATTTACGACTTGTAGAAGGAGGACCACCTCTCCTTGCTCCATCTGGAAGTGCTGGCTCTTTTGCCCAAGGGAGCCATCAAGAGAGTGCTGGAATCAGAAGTAACTTGTAGTTGTTATTCCTGCTACTTTCTGGTGCCCAAGACGGATAGAGGCCTTTGTCCTATCGGCCTACATCCTATCCTAGATCTGTGCGTTCTCAATCTCCTCCCGAATAGGGAGCAATTTAAAAAGCTTTTGCTTTCGCAAGCTCTGCCTGCCCTGAGACCGGGAGATTGCATGGTAGTGTTAGACTTGCAGGATGCATATATCCACATCCCCATCCTTCCTGTCACAGACGTTACTTGCGGTTCATGGTGAGCCAAGAGCACTTTCAGTTTGCCATGCTCCCCTTCATCCTTTCCAGTGCCTACAGGTGTTCATGAAAGGGATGGCAGTATATGCAGAGGTCATGGGTTCCGTCTTTCCCTACCTCTGCAATTTGCTTTTGAAGGTGGACTTGCCACAGGTAGAGGAAGAAGTGGACTTGCCACATGTAGGGAAGAGGTGTGGCGCAGTGGCCAGAGCGACCGACTCCGGACCCCGGGGCTCATGGTTCGATCCCCGGTGCCGGCGGCAGGTCAGCCCAGCACCATGTGACTTTGGGCAATAGCTCGCTTAATCTTCCCGAAGGCCTCCAGCGCTTTGATGCCCTCAGATAATTGTTCCCGCTTTACAAATACTGGACTTTTACAGGTAGTCATCTCCCACCTTCAGACTAAGGCAAACCTTCTGCACTCACTCACTACCAATGTGCCAAAGTCACACCTCAATCTCAGACACTTCCTTTCATCGGAGCTATTCTGGACACATAGAGTTTCTGGCCTATCCTCCGGAACAACGAGTATATTCAGGCTATGGTACTGATGTTTCAGCCTCTATCCAGGATCTTGGTGGGTTGGCCCTGAGGTTGTTGGTCCTCATGGCCTCCTGCATCCTCCTTGTAACCGATGCCCATTGGCATATATGGGCTGTGCAGTGGGATCTGAAGTCCCAGTGGGTACAGCATCAGGGGAATCTCTCTGACATGGTCTAGATCTCGAAGGGAGCTGCAAAAGATCTGCAGGGTGGCTGACAATCCGCAGTTGGGTCAGTGGCAGACCCTTCTCCCTTCCCCTACCGGAGCAGACTGTAGTGACATCAGTAGGGGTGGAGGTCAGAGGGCGCTGATTTCCAGCAGAGTCCGGGCTCCACATCAACCTTTGAAGCTTCCGGTGATTTGCTCGGCTTGAAAGTCTTTCTTTCTTTGATCAAGGGAAGGCTGGGGCAGGTGTTAATGAACAACACCAGTGCCATGTGGTACTCCAACAAACAGGGCGGGGTGGGGTCGTGGACCCTATGTCAAAAGGCTCTGCATCTCTACAAATGGCTGGAGCTCTTGGGCTTTTCCCTGATAGTTCAACATCTGGCAGGCTTTCTGAACGCCAGGGTAAACAAACTCAGTTGAAGATGCCTAGTGGAACACGAATGGCGTCTACACCCGTAGGTGGCGCAAGGACTCTTTCAGCAGTGGGGAGAGCCTTGGTTAGATCTGTTTGCCACTGCAGAGAACACACGTCAGCAGTTTTATGCGCTGGAGTTTCCAAGGTGACTCACTCAGAGATGTTTTTCATCTAGAGTGAAGCTCCAGTCTCCTGTATACATTTCCGCCATACCACTCCTGCCCAGAGTTCTCAAGATCAGGAACACATGGGCTGAAGTTTTTCTTGTGGCTCCAGATTGGGCACAGAGAGTCTGGTATACTGAGCTATTGAGCATGACCATTGGTACCCTGATTAGGTTGCTTCTTAGAGAGGATCTTCTAGTGCAGCAATGGGTAAGGTTCTGCACCCGAGCCTGTGCACCCTTCACCTTCATGTGTGGAGATTGAGCGGCAACAGTTCACAGCTTTCACCCTTCCTTCCGAAGTCTGTGATGTTATTCTGGCAGCCAGGCATACCTCCACTAAGTCGGTATACGCCTGCCATTTGATAGTTTTGTGGCATGGTGTGATTCTAAAAACATCGACTCTCTTTCAGTACCTCTCTCTAAGATTCCTTTCTTGCTGTAAATTTTGTCCAGCAGGGCTCTGCTCTTGGCACAGTTAAAGGTTATGTATCGGCTGTGTGTAGCAAGTGAAGTCACAAGACGGTGCACGGAGGTGCACGAGTGATATTAATTTCACTGTGCGTAAGTATAACTGTGAGTTATATGTATGACATAGTCATTTGAAAGTGGTGAATAAATGAGGAATTCAACAGATGAGTAAAACTTTTGAATTTGCTATGGTTGTGTAGTTTAAGTTGTGTTTGGCTCAAATAAGGTAAGATAAGTAGGAGCGTAAGAGGTGGTCATTTGTTTAGAGACAACTATAACTTTAGAATTTGTAATGTATGTTTAGTTTAAGTTGCGTTTGTACAATAAATATAAATACATTTTTCCTAACTAAAAGTTATCTTTGAACCTTTTTTTTAAATCCACTTAACATGCGTGGTAAAGGTATATGCGTGGTGAATGCATGCTTGGTGAAGGCATTGCGTTGTAAAGGCAATGCATGGTAAAGGCACTGCATGGTCATGCCTGCATTGTAAAGGCTGTTTCCCTTTTCCAGATTCCATGTTTTTGTAGACAGTAGATGCCATGCAGTCTAATGAGCCCCACCCAGTTCACTCTTCATTTTTTGGGCATAGTCCTGCTACTTTTCATCAGACCAGTGGCCATGTTTGCCACCCGCAAGGGTCCAGAATAAAATCTATTTCCTCTGCATTTCTTATGATAGAGGGAGGGGCAGTCATTCAATATATTTTGTCTTTTCGCTTTAGGACTGCTGGAGGACACTGGTGGGTGGTTAATGAGCATGAAAAACAGATTGCGAATGAAACAAATGTCTGTTTAGGCGTTGAATCAGTGTGCTGGGGTACATAAAGCCTGTCTGTATTAAAGAGTCAGGTTGTGAAGGAAACTCCTATTTAGGCCATAAGTGTGGGTCGTTTTTCAACCCCTGCATAACCTCCTGTGTGCCAGGTGTCGGAATTATGAGATGGGTGTTATTTAACATGCAAAGAAATCCCTGGGTGCGTTAAATATCTCACTCTTCGTTAGAGTTCAGCAGCTCAAGCCTTCCGGAATTTAACAGGTTAAAAGTGTATGGTATTTACCATACCATGCGGATTTTTATGTGGTAAGCATCCAAACGCACGTTATTCCCCAAAAACTCGTGATAGGTGTTCATTATCGTTAGATATCAGGTGCCATGAACAGCACCTACATTCCGAAAACCCTGAACCGGGGCCTTGTTGTTAAACCAGGGTGATCCACAGCCATGCCTCACTACAGGTTTCACCCCCCCCATCCTGTACCCCGTTGCCTGTAAGTGGTCTGAAGTGACCGCAAAGTGGTGTGAGCACTGTGCAAAACCTACAATTAAAATAAAGAAATAAACGACAAATCTATGTATGTGTTTCCCCTTTCCTTTAGGAGACTATGTTGTTCCTTCATTTCAACACTAGTGAGTTGATTAAGACCGCTATGATTTATTGATGTGGCCCAACCTGCTATTATTAGCAACTCCCTCCTGATGCGTTCTGTTGTCTCTTTCACAGGAAATCGAAGCCAGGTCTGAGATGACGTTTGCACACTTTGTACAATTCTACAAGAACCTGATGTTTGACGCTCAGAAATCGGTAAGTTGCCCTTTCTCGAGGCAGGCTGTGGAGACCATTGAGTGTATCCCAACAATATATGATATGATATGATATGAAAAAGAAATTTATATAGCGCACGTTCAACAACGGCTCCTTGGCGCTTATATGCCTTAGATCGCCTGGTCGTTGAAACAGACAGTGCTTGGTACTTTTCTGTGCCAAGGCAGGGTTGACTAGTTAAGAATGGCTTATGTTACAAATATTGAATGAGCATTGTAATCAAGGCCACCAAGGCCTTTAGAACATTCTGGTGACACACATCACAATATTTTGGCCTAGCATCTGTGATCTCTCCAGGAGCTCGGAGAGAGGGGACAAGCTACAAAACAGAGGTGCTGAGGACAAGATTTAGGGAAAAGCATTTTGTCCAGAGTGCATTAACAGCTTGTCATCAATATTTTATTTCATGGAACCGTACCTTGTGATTTTTCTCTGTTCATGTGTTCAGAAGTGGGTATAGCGCCTTGGGATCATATAGGCATGAAGGAACTACCTGTCTACCGAGTGTTCTAAGGCTACATCATTAGTCACCAGTCAGCTCCATGACCATTCCGAGGCTCGTGATGGAGAGTTAAGGTCGCTTTTAAGGCCACAGAACCTACAGGTGATTTGTTATTCTTGTTGAGTATGGTGGGGGTACCTTTATTCCTTATATCCTCAGATCCTCCTGCTGGTCAGTATTTGTTTTCATGCCATGATCCTCGTGGAATTCATCTTTCTCAGTGCACGTAGAGGAAATGTGAATTATGTACTTCGGGAATAAGCCAAGGCAGCCTGCAGCCTGCAATTTCATGTAAGCTGCTCAGTGTCAGCAACTTCCAAGGAACTCATCAGGCCATAGAACTGCTGGTGGAGCTGTGGCCCTTCATTAGGCTTGGCATTAATGGCGCCAGATGGATGCCCCTTGAGGCCTAAATGTATGTGTCCTACAAAGTCGCACCGCCCTGCAGAAGAAGGGAGACCTTCCTCGGTATTCCAAGGGTAAAACAAAGAGGGCCTTTGTTGCAGTTAGTGGCCCAGAAGGAAAATAAACATTAACAGAATAGAAAGCTTCCGTCACAGGGGAAGCTGCTGGAAGAGCCACAGGTTCAACCAAGAGCTTTATAGAACCACCTCCCCGTGGCCACCAAATCCCCCCAGGGCAGCTTGCCACGCCCACCCCCCCACTACGAGGGCTTGTAGTGCTCCGTCCGGGATCACATGTTTTCGTTAGATTTAATCCATATTTTGGGCAATATACCAACCACAAATTAGACGCATTTCCCACTTGTTGTGTAGGAGTAAAAAGCAAACTCGATACTCTTTGTCCCCTGTCTGGTTGAGCATCTCTCTCTAGCCCAAAACCGTGCAGCAAACACAGTGAATAAATATTAAACAAAATGGAAAACAAGCTCAAAACGAGACTTTTTAGATCTGATTGTTACTTGATGCATCGCTCTCCTGGGTTCGGTGAGGGAATTCCGTTCTCATTAGTCCACGTTTAGGAGTAAAGAGTGTACCACTGATTGCCAGAAAATCATGCCTGTCGTGAGTTTTTGCAGGTCACTGAACCAAAATGTCATGCAGGGCCCCGCACAGCTGTTTCTAAATAAATAAAAAAAAATGAAGATCCTCCATTGAAAACGAAAATACAGCATCTGGCGCCATCTAGTGGTTTAGCGGCAATAGCTGCTTCGTGGATAATACATAGCGGTCGCTTACTTCGAAATGTATGAATACATTTTGCAGCATGGGAGTGTACCCTGAAAAAATCATGGGGTCTGGAGAATATTAATGCCTACCGACAGCAGTGCCTCTTAGAGCTGCTGACGAAGGAAAGGCTATTTGACGAAAGCAGGAAACCCTTTCGTCTTAGATTGCTGCTCGAACCGCTGCATAGCTGCCAAGTGGCCCCATATCATATGTGAAATTGTCCGCTGCTCCTGGCTTTTTTTTAAATTAAAGCAGCACTTTGACTGTTGGGATTTAAGGCATACTCAGATGTTAAAAGCAAAACTACGAGTCTCAGAATGCAATTTGCGGATGACTGAAATGCCAGCCATGCGCACTACCTACTCAACGTTTGTCCCACTTCACAGCAAAGCCCTGCCATTGGTCTGTTTATTAAAAACCTTGTAAAGGTGTTCGATGACAGCCCAGCTGAGACTAATGATTATCGCTCCCTTTAACCCAAGCATTAACAGAAACCATGCCTATTCAGCACACTTTATTTATTGACAAAACACTTCAAAATGCACCTAACAAGCTTGCCACACGTTTTTTTTAAATGATACCAATTTAGGCTATTTGTAAGCTGGCTTAACCCGTCACATATACGTTGTTTTCACTTGGTTATGTGAGATATAATATGTTTTTATTTATGTTTAGCAATCAGGCAATCATGAAGGTGGTTCAGAGCTCTAATCAAGACATAACATGAGCAAAAACTTCACGTCACTTTTCATGTTTCTACCATATATGATTTATTTTGCATTCATCTGTCACCACGGCAAGATTTCTGACTTTAATCTATGCAACCAGCACCATTCGCGCAAGAACTCACTGTCCACAACTTCTTGGTTAGCAAGAAAGGCCACTTTATTAAGACAGGTGTGAAAGAAACATCTGAACCAACATATTTCATTTATTTATTAATTAACCAAATTCCTTCAGCTTAACTGAGCATCCTTACTAAAGAGTAAACCCCACACCAAGTTAACCCTAACGAACCCAGAAACAACTGACTCTTGTAGATACCCCCCTCATTTCCTTTAACTGCCCTTTGTGGATGGACCAAGCCGCTCCAGGCTGCCCACCCCCCACTAAAATCCACCAACCAGTAAAACCTTTGGAGTTTTCCTGCCCCACCCTAAGAGCAAAGTAAACCTGACCTTGAGAGCACCACAACTGAACATCCAGCACTTTGGCAATCAAATCCCGCAATTCTCTGAAGTAAAAAAGGCTGCCCCATCGGGGAAAGGGGGACCCCATCCTTGCAAAACTGGAAAATAAGGATGAGCCAAACTGTAAATACTTAGGGCCTTATTTATGAAGGTCTTGCGCCGCCGGTGCATCACTTTTAAAATGGGAAAAAGTGACACACCAGTGGCGCAAGGCCTTCATAAATGAGGGCCTTAGTTCCTTAAAAACAGACTCAGAGGACGATTCAGATTCCTCCTCGCTCTGTTCATCTGCTTGATGCCGTGCTCCACTCCGTTGCAGCCGTGGCACCAAACCCGTCCAAATTACCATGGTGCTCGCCCAGGCGTCCTATATGACTTCCAGATCCATCTTCATCAGCTGTAACAATGTCAAACCAGATAAGGATACCAGATCGTTTGCACCCAGGTGAATTACCAGCAGGTCTGGCGGACCCCCCTCTCCCGCAAAGTGCAGACAAAAAGGAAACAAGCCCCCCCACTAACGCATTCCCCTCTTTACCATGCCACAAAACCTCATGCTTTACACTGTTGAGACCCAATGATCCCCCCCAAATTTGTCGTTCTGCAGAAACTGCGGCCCATTTCCCTAAGGAATGTCCAACAATCCATCTTGTCCTTTTACCTCTGACAAACCTGTGCTATGGACCTAGATAGAAACAGGTATTAACAAGAGACAAGGGTGGGCTACTTCCCAATATACTTCTCGCAGCACCTCGACCTCCACCTCCCAATTCTTCGTATTTGAGACAGTCCCACCCCAACCTGACAGCCGCAGTCGCCGCCCCAATCCGATAAGAATGAGTGCCAAAGTAGAAAGGATTCTGCCCCAAACTCAACAACACGTTCCTGAAAACGGCCAATAACTGGGCAACAGAAAGTGGACTTCCATCAGCGCGACCAAAGATGACTCCCGGCCTAAAAGAAGAGAAATCCATGAAAACCTCCCCATTCCCGAACCGGGAAACAAGGTTTCAAACCACTCCTACCCAAGAAAACCCATATACCCCTGCCCAACTGATCCATTTGTTAGAGACCTGCAGCCAAAGTCGCAACCTATCCCCCTCCACAAAGACCTCATTACTAGTCATGCCCAACCTGTTCCGCAAACCCAAGAGTTCTGAAGCCCGAAATGCCCCAAAAATGAAACACACAAAACACAACCTAAATGTGACATACTCAAAAGCATCGTAGCAGCAAGAAGGTAGCGGAGACAACAGCTACTGAAGTAAATCAAAAGTGACAGACTGCCGCAGCCGCTTAAAACCAGCCGGTAGCCTACCCAAACCCTTCAGAACCTATTGACCAAAACCCCCCCACAGGATCCCTCCCCCACCGCAGCTGCCCCTAAAAAGAAATCCTGGCCAGTTTACCAGATATAGTGGTGTGTGAAAGACCGTTGTCAACCAAGTGTAAAACAAATCGCAACAAAAACTGTTCCCCAGACAACCCCCTCCCCCATGAAAAGGAAACTCATCACAATATTTCAAAAATTCCTGTCATGCTTGCGAATAAATCCTACATGTAGAAGCAGCTACTGAATTCTCGACCAACTGGGCGACCTTCAATCCCCCCCAGCCCATACGTACTGTGGGATCCGTGTCTGCTCGAGATCTGCCCCAGGAGCCAGTCTGCGGAAGACCTTCCACTGATAATCGAGACAAAGCGTCTGCTATACCATTAGTAGCCCTTGGAACATGTCTCGCTTTGAAAACAATATTCAGCTGTAGACACCTCAACCTGAAAGCACACAGCAGCTTCAGCACACGTAAATCCCATGCTTTTGTCTGTTAATCAATTCCACTACTACTGAGTTATCCACATTGAAGAACACAGTGCTGTTCCTGAATTCCTCACCCCAGGCGTACAGAGCCACCAGCGGAGGGAACAACTCCAAAAGGCAATACTGCGACCCTGACTCTGCCAGGGAAAAAGGCCAACTTGCAGCACACCAGCGCCCCTCCCAGAAGATGACAAAACCATTGACGCCAGACCTATCCGTGTAAATTTGTACCTGCCAAATCCTGCCCTCGTCTGCAAAGAACAAAGACACGGAATTAAAATCTTTCAGAAAAGCCAATCCTATGAACAGATCCACCCTGAAATCTGCTGTGATGCGCACATGATGATGTGGAAGATAAGGCCCAGACAAAGACATACCTAACCTTCTACAAAATGTCCTACCAGCTCGAACCGCTCTACATGCAAAATTCAGGTATCCCAACAATTTCTGTACCTGTCTGAGTTCCAATTTACACTCTGCCACACTAAAACAAAAAGGCAGAAATTTCCTGAACCTTTTCCGTGGGCAAGCTAGCCACCATGGCCAGGGTATCAATTTCGATCCCCAAAAAGTCAAAGTGGTACATGGACCTTCTGGTTTGCAGGAGACAAAGGCACACCCAGCTCCTTAATCCACGCCTGAAAAGTCTGTAATGCCAAACGACACTGACCGGAAAGTGGCACGCCAATGAAAAGGAAATCGACCAAAAATCGACAGACCAACCCATGACCACTGATGAAAGTAAAATACCACTACCAAAAGGTACGAAAAAGTCTCGGATAAAGCACAGGACACTGAACACCCCAGCGGCGATAACTTGTCCACAAAGAACTCCCCCTGAAAAGGCATCCCCAGCTGCAAAAATCAGAAGGGTGAATAGGCGAAAGACGGAAAGCCGACTGGATGACACTGTTCGCCAAGTGCGCTCCTTGGCCTGAATATCTCGATGAAGTAACTTAAGACGTCAACAAATTCATTGCGCCAAATCCTAGACTTAGTTGTTTCTGACAAGTGGCAACCCAAGGACATACCAATTCCTGTGTGTTCTGAGGTACGTTCTCATCCTCCCAACACCTGCTCCTTGAAGGTAGCAGCTTCCCCTGCAGGCCCATTTGTAACAGCGGCAGCGGCCCCACCAGTATTTCCACTCTCATTAGCCTGCCGCACAGGCAGCGTTTTAGCAGCAACTTGCTCCACAATCACCTCATCCCCAATGCCAATAGACATACGTCTGCTCATTAATTTGAATGAGCTGGGCACCGCCCTGCCCAGCCTCACCACACAAAAAAGAGACAGGGGCACTAGGGGAAACAGTAGCGGCCAAGCGAGGGCTGTCCGCGGTATCCAGACTCCTCCCCCGTCTCCCCGAACTCGATTCACTATCCTGGCCTGCACGCGCCCAAAAGCACCGCCCCGCAGACGTGTAACCCGCCCACCAGACCGCCCCTGCCGCCCACCAGTCGCTCCCCTCGCGAGGGAGCAGGACATACCTCAATGAGAGCGCCGGTGTCGTGGGGGGGGGTCAGCTGCAGCCAGGGAAGGCCCCGCCTCGTCTTCCGCCAGCACCCCGGGCATAGCAGCGACGCTGTCGTCCTCGCCTTCCTGCGGAAACAAGCAGGCAGACACAGCCTTAGCAAATCCTCTGGCCTCCTTTCGAGCGGGTCGCGGGAGCCCCACCCACGCCTCGCCGGGAACGCCAGGAACACCAGGAATTAGCCCGCCGCGCACAGGACCTGTATGGCCCTCTGCAGTTCCAGGGACGCCGCCATAAGCTTGCCAGTCCAGGTATGTGACACAGCTCCCACAGGACACGGGCGCAAAACAAACTACACTACCCACCTCCCGCCGGCACAGTCCTTTTCCCGTTCTCTCTCTACCCCTATTTAAAACCTCCGTCCCTCGCGCTACTTGATTAACACCTGCCCCCGTGGCCAGCCCTCGCGCGAACCTACCCAGGGAGAGACCGGCTCGCGCGCAGCTCTCCCTGGGTCCCCCCTTCAAGATGGCCGCCAGTCACTAGGATAAAAGTGTTAACATTAGTCTAAATTGAGGCTTCACTTCCATGTAGAGCAGTGGAAGAATGCCTTTAGCAAAGCAAGAATTTCACTTAAATTACTGAAGTATAGGGGATTGATCCACCTACTAAGAGCCAGGTAGACCATTTCTTGTTGAATACCACCTAAGAGTATTTGTATGGTGACACTTGTAGGTCAAAATATAAAAATGAATCTGGGCAACACACACTCACCGTTTATGTAAAAAAAAAATGTATTGTTATTTTTATTGGTGAAAATAAACAGAGACAGGAAAGTTGACTGGACTGTGTTCATGCATATACCATCTGTACATTACAATTGTGTGCCATTGTTTTCTGACATAGAAATATTGTTACAATATTTTACTTTGGAATGTTTAACATTCGTTTTACTGACCACCACACACAGTGCGTCTCTATGTTGTACTGTCCACTTGATCCAGTCGGTCAGCTTATGTTATTACAGCAGAGACAGGATCTTTGGGATACTGGAATCTGTCCCAGTGAGTGCTCACATGGCAATTGTCTACGTCTACGTTGTGTCAGTACTAGCCCATGCTATGTATCATGAGGATCTCCTCCCTTCCCTTCACTTGTCTCCTTCCCTATCAAGTATGTGCTATAACTTCACCAAATATTTTTGGGTCGGCTCCGCAGTGGGGGAAGTTCGGTATACACCTCTGACTGCGTGGTACAGTTGTGCCATGCTTCCACTGTGGGTACTGGGCCTTTAGCCCATTGCATTGCCACTTGACGCTTAGCCAACAGCAACCCTATTGCGATCAATTTGGAGTGTAATATTCCAATATCTTTAGTGTATCCTAATAGGGCCATGAACAGATCCATCTCTAACGTGATAACTGCTATGCAGTCTAGTTCTTAAAATGCCACCTCCCAAAAGGCATACACCGCAGGGCAATTCCAAGCTACGTGTGGGAGTTTGCTGTCTGCTCTGCGCCTCTGTGGCATGCAGCTGTGTTTTGGAGCCCATACCTGTTTAGCCTCTTCGGGGTATAATAGGTCCTATTGATGTATTTGAATTGTGTTAGTCTGTGCCGTCCATTTTGTGATACCCTTCTAGGCATCTTACAGCAGTATCTCCAGCTCCCGTTATCGAATAGGCTCCCCTTCTTTCATTATGGAAGATAGTGCAGGCATATATGGGGGCTCTAGCATGTCCTCACCTATAATAGCACTCAGCTCGAAGGCCGGCGCCATAACGGACGCCAGAGCCCCGAAGGATCCGGTTCTAACCGACGGGAAGCGCCCCTAAGCAGAAGGGGCACTTTCGTTGGGGCAAAAACTCGCTCCAGGATGGCGCCTAGTAACCCGGCCAATGGGGGGGCCAGGTGAGGTTTGACCCTCTCCCAAAAGGCAGCAACCGCCCGTTCATGGCGGGAAAATTGTGGGGGGAGTATAAGACACCACTCCCCACACTGCAGCTCGTCACTACATCGTGGAGCTGGGAAGCGGCGCAGAGGATTTTCAAGTCCAACCCACACCTACGTACCAGCAGTGTCGCAGTGCTGGCGGATAAGAGAGGTACAGTGGATGGTTTTGGAGGCACACCGACAGGGCAGTGTGTTGAAGGAGGGCCACTTACTCTGGGATGCCAAACGGCAGGATGAGTAGGCCTGACAAAAGAGGGTAGTAGACGGAGACGGCGCTCGCAGCCCGAACCCAGCCGGACGGCAGGGCACAAAAAGGGACTAGCAAGGGAGCGAGTTGGGGCCTAACTCTGGGGAGAGGCTACCCCCTACACGCAAAGGGGCGTGGAAACCAACAGAACAAGTTGGACCCCAAAAGTGCCAAGAAAGGAGATACGCCTTTAAGAGAGCGGAATAACGAACTGTCATGGTGATTCGCAATTCTAGGATATGCAAAGGAGGCATGACAAGCAAATGATTTATGCCCAAGAATGACGGATGACAAATGAGTTACGTCAATGTACACAAATGATTTATGACGTCCAAGTTATGGCGGTCCATGACCCCAATGATTTATGGTACACAAATGATTTATGACGCACGATGTATGATCCTCTGATATGCAAATAAGTGATGACAGACAAATGATTTATGACCGACAAGATGATTTATGGCCAACATAATGATTTATGACAAATGATTTATGATGCATGATGTATGATCCTCTGATATGCAAATAAGTGATGACAGACAAATGATTTATGACCGACAAAATGATTTATGACCAACATAATGATTTATGACAAATGATTTATGACAAGCGACGCTAATCATTTATGACGTCCGACTTATCATAACACCAATGATTTATGACATATGGATGAAGTATGACACCTGATTTATGAAATGCCCTGCTAATGATATATGACCCTGGCCATAAAAAATTATGCCCAGGCGACAAAAAAATTAGTTGGTATATAATGCTAATAAAACTGCGGCCAACAACGACCACAACAAACTACAACTCGTGTTGGCTGTGATTTTGGCAATATGTCGGTAAAGATGTTGGCAGGTCATCCGGGAGTGGGCCCTGTGCGTGGGTTATGGAAGCCACACCCACCGTCGACTGGGCTCGTCAGTATCTGCAGGGAATCGGCAATAGCTCACAGCGGGAGGATATTTCGGGTGGGTTGTTGGAGCCGCTTTACCTGTGCAGCTATTTGCCTCCTGTGCTTTAAGCAAGGTGGAGGGTTGCCAGCTGACATTGTCATCAGTTGGTTGTCCTTCAGCCTGTCATTTCCTTTTTCTTTTCACCAGAACTCTGGATTCTGGGACTTCCGCTTTCCCGTCAAGAGTATGTGCCAGTATCCGTCTCATAATGCTGCTGGTTAAAAAGTGCAGAACTGAAGGAAGATGGCGATCCTTTTACACAAGGCCAGTTGACAAAAATGCAGATGGCTTATAATGAGAGGTGAAGCAAGATTTTAAGTAGCGTGTATACAGCTTCGCGGAGCAACCAAAGACCCGGTCCAGTGCATGACTCTTCCCCAGCAAGGCTGCTGTTCTCCACGAAGCTACAGCCATGAGCCCTGTGCAGACAGGGCCATCACGGGCTCACCTCCCTGTGTGTATGCTCCTAGGATGCCACTGGGTTACGCATTGGCAGCGCCTCCTTGGGGATGGAGGGTTTGCTGGCTGAGGATGGAAAGCGATGAGCTGGTCCCACACGATGAGATAAGGGAGCGAGGCGAATGACGAAGAAAGCACAGACAGGGCTGATAGGCGTATTCTAAATCATTGAGCATGGTCATAGGACCGGGCAAAATCGCGTAATAATCAATGTGTAATGTGCAGAGGGGTTCTGGTGAAATGATGCATAATTTGCATGGGCGATGGTTAATGTGCAAATTTGCATGCATGCTCTTGTGGACAAAAGATATGCAAGATACCAGCTCAAGGTATTTTCCAAGTTTCTGAAGTCAGTTGGTGAACATTGCTACCGTAACTCGAGTGACTATGGCACATAACAAGTTTTACAATTCCCACAAAAACATTTTCTGCCCAAACCCGTTTTTTGTAAGCCAAAAGTACATTAAGAAATCACAAGAAAAACAACAATTCACAAAAGCCAGTGATGGTGATTTTCGCTTTTTTAAAACATTTTGCACTTGTCTAGTGTAAATGAACATAATATGGTCCAGAAGGGAGGGAGGGAGAGATGTGTGGGAGACAAGGCACTGACCTCTCAACTACCAATAGAAAAGTACTGTTACTGCAGTGTGCAAAAGCAGCCCAGTGACTGGCGTGGAAATGCTGGTGTTACTGAATCCTGTTATCCGAGATAGTTGTAGAGAGATCCTCTAGGATAAAGAGGAGCTGGGCCTTGAAGACATGTGGCTCTGTTTACACCTTTTTATAGAAGTCGCCTGGAGATCTTTGCCTACATATTTCTGAATAAGTTGTAATGTGTTGCTGTGAACTCCCCGAATGCACCATCTTAACACATTTCTGAGCTGGTTCGGTTTCTCTAGCTCCACGATCATGTAACAGTGACTCAAATTTATATCTTCAATGAACATATTACCCACTGAGTTACTAGACCAGTTTTTATTTTTCAAGGAACTCGAGCTGATTTTGCAAGTTCTCGGTTGCTCACAGCGAGTGCTGCAGATGTGGAGTCCATAAACAGAGCTTTACTGATGAGTGAACAATTTATTGTGGGTTTGCCAAATGTTATCTGAATCATTGCACTAAGAGTTGCTTAATTATTGCAAAACTGATACTGCAACGGGGTGAGGAGTAACATAAAGATCCCACTGGATGTCTTCTACCTAGGTAGAGATAGATGCGAGTTGCTCTTTAGGGGCACCGCAGAGAGTTTTTCCCTTAAGGGAGGCTACACTTTCCTCATGTAAGTGATCCCTTGCTGAGATAGAAATGTATAACCCACTACAGCACTACTCACCAATGTTTGTTATTTATCTTTTCAGATTATAGAGCAACTGGAGCTGTCTTTCCCCCTACGGTGAGTGAACACATAGACATCCGCCTTTTCATAAGCTCACTACATCAGCCTATGGAGTGGTTGCATCAGAAAGTAATGTTGACAATATCCAGGGAAGATGGAAGTGATGTGCTTGTGCTACCTGTAGTGCAGGCAAATTATTCAGCCGGTGTTAGGATTGTTTATTACTGGATCTGTTCAGTGTCTTAGTGAAGTTGTTTCAGTTTTAGGGTCACTACAGGAAGGAATATCTCAGTTCTAATGAAACTTCAGTAAGGAATGTTTCAGTACTAGGACCTTCAGTGACTGATGTCTCCATAATAACGGTAATGCAGTGAGTGACATTTCACTAAGAGGTGACATCCAGATGTCCTTGGCCAACCAAGTCAACACTGTAACATCCACTTGCTTCCACACCCACAAAATGCCCAGGAAATATGCAAATAGCTCCTGCTTGACACCCGCAGAATGATGACCTAAGCCCTCATCACCAGCAGACTGGACTACAGCAACTCCCTCTAAGTAGGCATCCCAGCTAAGCTCCCCACCAGACTCCAAGTGGTACAAAACACAGCAGCCAGACTCACACTCAGCCTTTCGTATCAACGCACATACAGCTGCGGCCAGTGCAGGTAAGAGCGGTGGGGCCGGGTGAGAGTGGGGATTCGACAGACTACCATGTGGGAAATTTAAATAGTTAATTTTCCCTCGTTATTGGCCGTCAAAATCCCCCATCTCCCATCCCCACCACCCCACTAGCCTTACCTGCATGGGCCGCGGCTGCGCACATAACCAAGCACTTGAAGGACAGCCATTTGCTCCTGATCAAGACACAAGCCCTTTTTAAACCCCTCATCTACAAGGGATTACACACTTTGGGCCAAGCATACCTCAACAGTGGCTTCCACTTCCACATCCCGTCCAGAATTCTCTGCTTGGCTGGCATGCTTCACATCCATGTCCCCGGCATTCGGCTTGTCAAAGGGGGGAAGGCGGCCTCACACCTTGTCTCACTTCACCCTCAAGACGTCGAACAAGCTTACCTTTCTCATCAGAGCTGCCAGTTTCATCCTCCAATTCAGAATGAAACTGAAAACCTGGCACTTCCAAAAAACTCCTTTCAGACAGCCTAATCCGCTCCATAAAGGGCACCAGGATACTACGCCACCCCTTCTCCAGTGATATGGGTGCCTTATAAATACTAATAACGTAACAGGTATAAAGAAGTAACGGCTATCTTTAATAAAGGCACAACAAGGGATAGTTCACGGCTAATTAGCTGCATTCAGGGCTGTGGAAGTATGAATGATCTGTTTTCTAATTAGATTTATATATTGCTAAAACCATTTCAGAAATCCAGGCTCCTGGCCTTTCTGAAGGTCCTGCTCCTTACACATTCATTAGCTGCAGCATTATCCTCTTTCCTTCGTTCCATGGACCGATTGTTCCAGCAGTTGGCTCAATTTACTGACAGCAGTCTGGCACCAAAGGTGTTTTTTTGGGAAACATGATTTAATTAACAGGTTCTGAGTATCGTATTCTGAAAGTCTTTTTAGTTTGTAACTCTTCAGAGTAGTCCTTTCTGTATTAGGACCCTGGTTTCCCTAGTGCCTTGTGAATCATGGATCTCACCTTTGTTTGTCTTCTTTTTGTCTATAGTCCATTGGCAGCCAATGGTGTTTACCTTAAAATTCCAGCAACTGCTCTACCACCATATTTTAGAATGCGATGCGTAGATTTGTGTTTTTTCCAGTAGATCTACGAATAAAGCACTACAGTAGTTTAGGTGTGCCCCTATTACGGTCCTGATTGGGGTCATGATGTGATCCTCCCTAAAGATATGCTTTAGTTTTCTAAGACATTTGTATTCCATGGTCATTTGGGGGGGAGGGGGGTGAACCATTGTAAATATGCATCAAATCTCTGAGATACACCACATAATACTTTCCTTGGCCCTGCCGCATTAGGTTATACATCAACTCTCATAAAACAAACTCGCTATAACAAAGTAAACATTATGGCTGTGGAGTTGAACACTTTGCCTATCAATTCTAATATTTCCAGGACGATACTATGGACTAATTTATTACTAACTACCGAATGCTCCAATATTACCTCAAGCGTGAGTTGGCCCATATCAGATGCCCTCAAAACACACTCCTTCCATAAGGCCTCATAATGAGTGCCTAATTGGTAGTCCTGAGTGAGGATCTGAGTTAGATGTAGGCAAACAAATTACTCCCTTACAAATGTGACGGATGTCCCTTCCACTTCATTACAAGTGCCATAGGATGTAATGCACTTATAATAAAGCAGATGGTTTATTCCATCATAAACATGTTTGATATCCTATCTGCCAAACTCTAAATCAGGTTCTGAGTGTCAGACAGGAGTTTGTGAAGCGAAACACTGCAACAGGTTTTGATGATTGGAACAGAGGACAACGTGCAATATTACCACGCTGTACCCTACTCTGAATGATAAATTTGAAAATTTGGAGGTACTACCACACTTATCAAATACTGTAATCTGAGGTGTCAATATTTATCAGACACATATTACCTCCCAAATCTACAGGATTCTTCGAATGAGGCCTTGTAAGTGCTACTTCCATTCATCTCTTAGGGTGGGTACCTCGTTGATGATCCCACAGGCAACATTTTTCTTAAAGGTAGGCACCCATGAGCTTAATAACAAATTTCCCAAAATATTTTGCCAGACAGGATACTTTAGCAAAAGGCCTGTAATTTGCTGGATCGGAGGGGTCTAGATGGGGCTCATAGTAGTTTATTCAATTTCCGGATTTACCCATTTTTTAAAGAGGTAGACTTAATCCCTTCTTCAAAACATCTATTGATAATTATTATTAGCAGTTTTGCATTCTTAATCATTGTCTTTAACCGCACTGGGTCCTCTAGTCACATTGGTGGTCAGATCATTTTTCCACTGTGGAGAAGGTTGTACCACTATTAAAATCTTATCTTAAGTGTATACAGCACTTAACCTCTGCGCACTGTTGCTACTTGCGGAAAACCGCGGTTTTCCGCAAGTAGCAACAGTGCGCAGAGGTTAAGTGCTGTATACACTTAAGATAAGATTTCTGTAGTCAGGCACGGAACAGGACAGACGTGCTACCTCAGCTGCACGCTTGGTTTAAATTGAATAGATTAAAAAAAGTGAGATTATTAGAGTTTAAAAGCAGAGTGCTCCACCAACCCCAATTCATTTTGTACCACTATTAAGTCATCAGTAGAGGCATTATTCATCTCAAATGAGACTCAGAAAGGTGCACAGAGCATTGAGTGATCTCTCAGTACAGGTGGGGGCAGTGAGGGTATTTGCCCTTGTTGGACTTGGCCCTTTTTGCAGGGTCATCCCTGAACTTTTTGCTATCCTTCTGTATTTTGTCTGACCTGTTTTTGTTGGTTTTATGACTCTGAGCACTTTACCACCGCTGATCAGTGCTAAAGTGCATATGCTCTCCCTATTATAAATTGATATATGGATTAGTGACTCCATGATTGGCTGATTTGGTTTACTTGTCAGACCCTAGTACAGTGCACCGAGTGCGCCCGGGGCTTGTAAATCCATATGCTGCTAGTGGGCTTGCAGCACTGGTTGTGCCACCCACAGAGGCAGCCTGTAAAAGTGTGTCGCAGGTCTGCCATTGCAGAGCCTGTGTGCAGTCTGGTGCTGCCATGCTGACTGGGCAAGTGCACCCACTTGCCAGTCCCTAAACCTTCCCTTTTCTTCATGTCAGAACCTCCTATGGTAGGCCCAAGGGCAGGGTGCATTGTAGTATAAGGTAGGACAAGCCCTGATGTGTGCGGCATGTCCTAATAGTGAATTACAGCCATTTCTGTTTCTCACTATTGCAAGGCTACCTGTTCTCCATAGGCCAGAATGGGCTGTTAGAGTTATTACATTTTATAATCCTATCTGTCTCAGAGAACATGGTAGAAATTCGAGTTTAGTATGCCTGAACTCAGAATAATAAAATACATCTTTTAGTAAAGTTAATTTTAATATTCTATGTTTGCAAATACCACTTTTAGAAAGTAGGTATTTGCTTGTCTAACCATTCAAAGCTGCATCTGCTAGTTTGTGTATTCCTATGTCTGGTTTTGTGAGTGACAGGGCTGGGGAATTCCTGGAGACAGGCTGAGTCACCCAGTGGTGAATAGAGAGATCTGCATCTAGATGGGAGGGAGGAGTTCACCTGAACCTTGAATAGGGCTGTGCCTGCCTTCCACAATGCTGGCTCCACCCCCTGGGGAGCGGCTGATGTCTCTGCCCTGCACACTGAAAGAAGAGAAGGAGTCCTGTAAACACAGTTCTACAGGACTATACTTGCCTTCCACAATGCTGGCTTCACCTCCTGTGTGGAGTCTGATGTGCATGCCCTGCACTGTGAAAGGAAAGCAGAAGTCTGGTAAACAGAGTGCTTCAGAACTGGTTTGGTCTGGGCAAAGGCCCTTCTCCCCTCAGAGAACAAAGGATTTCTGGGTATAAATATTGGGACCCTGATCCCATGAAATTAGATCACTTTGGACTACAAGAAGAAACCTTTACTGAGGAGAGGAACCTGAAAAAACTGAGGAGAGACTATTCCCAAGCTGAAGTGCTGCTTGGGGGATTAATGCAAAAACAACAGGTGATGGACAGGATGCAGAACAATGTCATACATTCACCCAGTACAGCGATCTGGGCCTAAATCCATTGTTTATTTGCTCATCATGCCATTCCAGTTTGAACCCAGCCATATGCAAATCAGTCTTGACCCTGTGCCCCATGGGAACAGTCCAGCCCGAACTGCCAAGCCAGGTCCTCCTTGGACTGGAAACAAGCATCTTAGGACCGGTTTCGGGCTTTCCAGCCCTCAGCAGCCACGATAGCTTCATTCCAGTGGCATGGAGAGCACAGGACTCACGTCTGAGCATGCCCGTCCCACTCGGGGTGACAAATGCAAAAACAACAGACTGAGACATCACACCGCTCAGCACGCTCGGCAGTCCCTGAAGTGGGGGTGTTCAGCAGGGAATCTCCTCAAGGGGGTTCAATTCCTCAAGGACATTCCAATCCAGACCATTGTGACAGATGGTTCTCTCCAGGGCTGGGGAGCACACTCAAACCATCTACAGATCCAAGGAACGTGGTCACAGGCAGAGTCCACGTATCATATCAATTTTCTGGAACTCCGGGCTGTTCATTTGGCACTGAAAGCCTTTCCAAAGTATATCAAACAATACAAGTCTTATAAAAGATTTTATAACATCAACCCATTTCTGGTATCTATGTGGACACAGTTTGCTTTTCAGCAAATGAAAAACATCCATTTGCAATGCAATAGGTCTCTCATTTACGAGAGTTTGAGCTATTGGCATTGTAAATGACAATGCCTTTTATTTCTGTTTTTTTTTAAAAGCAGATAAATAAAAGGCATTGACATTTGCAATGGCAATAGCTTGAACTTTCGCAAATGCGAGACCTATTGCATTGCAAATGCATAAGAAGAGAGCTGTCCTGCCTTTTCCTGCCGGCAAGACAAATTCCTTTGAGAAAATAGTGCTCGGAGGCTGTAATTAAAGCCTACCGAGCAACAGCACACGTAACAGGGTGTGTCGCCATGGAACGTTACAAAATGGAAAAAGGTGGTACTAAGGAGGGACTACTAAGCCTATTGACTGATAAAAAGCCACAGTTTACAATGGACAATGACACAAGCCAATTGAAAAACTGGGCGGAGAGTGGGCAGAGCTTCACATCCTTAGTACATCATACCTTGCAGAGCAGCTCATGCGTTGCCCAGGCTCAACCTAATCATTTAGGGCATATGCCAACTTTAGGGCATTTTGATGTGCATTAAAAACTGTCCCTAACCACTGATGCCAGTCTCAGGGGTTTGCGAGTGGTCTTGGCTCAGTTGGGCAGTGGTAAAGAGAAGGTAACTGCCTTTGCTTACAAAGCTCTTAGGGGAGCTTAAGTGAATTGTTTATTGGCCGTGGGGTGGTGGCCTGCACTTGGACGGTAAATAAACTCAAATTCTTTTTGAGAGGTGCGTTTTGTGTGATCAGCGAATTCAGTTTTGAAGTACAGTATTTTCCTGGCTGATTGCCTGTCAAGAATGCCAGTTGCTGAGAATGTTTCTAGTGTAATTTCAGTGTTGATAATTTGGATGTGACACTTAAGTCTATTCTGTAGGCGCAGTCAGATGTGGTAAACAAGGGAGAATTGTAGTTGGTTGTGGAGGAAGACAGTGTGCATAAGGGAAACCGAGATTATGTAGTTAATGTTTGGCCTAAAGCTGATGATGTTGACATTCATGGTAAAGAATATGTTGTTTTCAAAGGCGTCTTGTACCTGTGGTCTGGTGTAGTGTTTAGATGGAACAGGAGGGTCCCCCATCTCTTTCTCAGAGCGAGAGAGAGACATTTCAGCATTGCTCACTAGGAGCATTTGGGTAGGAACTTGACCAAAGCAAAGTTAATGGAGTTTATTGATGGCTTTGTTGAATAAGTTGGTTGAGGAGGTTGTTAAAAATTGTTTTTCCTGTGCATATGCTTATAAGGCTAACATTGGTTCATCAGGCACTTTTATCTCCTTGGCAGATACTTGGGGAACCTTGGAGAAATCCTGGTTTGGATATTGCAGGTCATTTTGAACTTTTGCAACCTAGATAGAGATTTGTCATTGTGTTGGTAGATTATGCCACTCAGTATATCATCAATAAGTGTGTCAACTCAGTGACCACGCGGATTGTGATTGACTTTCTTAAGGAGGGATTTTCTAGAGAAGGCCTTCCTGAAACTATTATTACAGACAGCGGTGGGCCGTTAGTTTCATGGGAGATTTGCGAGTTTATCAGAGAAGTAAACATTACATACTTGCGTACAGCATTGTATTGACCCCAGGCCAATGAGTCTGTTGAGATGATGAACAAATTCATGAACATCAGTGCCAAGAGCCTTGCAGTTGGGAGTTCTTTTGAATGGCCTGTTGAGAGAAATGTAGCATTTACATTGAACCCAAATTGATTGAGTGTGTTACCAAATTTTGAGTGCACGAAGGAAACACAAAGGTTCAAAGTGGAGAAGCATCAAATGAAATATAAAGAAAGGAATGACAACACCCACAAGACAAAGCAGAGAGCATGAGTTGTTGGAGAGAAAGTGTTCTTTTAGGAAACCTGTCTTTGAGAAGAAGGGATTGTCGAAAAAGTTAGAAGGAATGTGGTTGTTCAAGACATGGGTGATGTTTGGAGTATGTCTCGCTTGGTGAAACTTCCTGCAGAGAGAGTGAGTGTTGATAGTGGTTTACACGATGCCTCTTGAGAGGGTATAGGTGATTTTCAAGCCCCAACCAGCATTGGCTGTAGAAGGCCTGTCAGGAATAAGAAACCTCCTGGGTGAGTTTGTTGAATGAGTTTGGTCGATCAGTTCTCATTTTATTGTTTCTTAATTTTCTGTAGTAGGGGATCTCTATGTATAGTCATAATCTGTGAATAGTCCCGCCCATGTGCGTGGACCCCGGAGCAATTAAAGTAGTCTCTTTAGTCGTCTTCTTCTGCAGTCCTGCAAAGACACTTAAGAGAAAATGAAAGACAAATAATGCAGCCTGAAATTAACAAGGCTACATTGGCCAGCACTTCATCCTGAAGTGAAAAAGGATAGCCAAATAATATAGAAATGTACACATTTTACAGAGTTTCACACATAGAGAAACTCCCCTTCACAAAAATCCTTTGTCATGGTAGAGAGTAAGGGTTGGACAGACAAACCCCATAGACTGTCATTATGTGTCTGGAAAAGGGATACCGTGCCTTTAAGGAACCCTCCAGAGACCCTCAGTATCCCATGATGCACAGCCAAAGGCAAGTTTCTTTCAGTTCTTTTTTCCGGCTTCTGCTAGCAGGACCCTGGAGCATTGAGCTCTACCTTTATTTGTATTACTTCAATTTTTGGAGCTTTATTGAGCTAATTAATGTTTCATTCGACGTCTGGGGCCTTTCTCTTCCATTTGCTGCTTTTTTTGAGCTGCTAGACCACCTCTTTCCTGTCGAAATGCCAGCTTTCTTCGACAAGTGCCCTGAGTGTGGTAGGAAGAAGGCCAAGTCAGACCCACACAGAGTATGCATACTTTGTCTTCCATCAACACATGTTCCTGACTCCTGTGATATTTGTCAATCTTTCTCCAGGAGGACCCTGCGTGACAGGGAGAAGATCCATCTTCAAGGCCTGAAGCAGAGAAGACATCAGGATGCAGGTGGGTCCTCTGGGCATGGAGAAACTCTTATCATCTTCCACTGCCCGTGCATCTGCCTCTCGGGGGCTCCCCAGTCAAGAGAAGGCCCAGAAACGGCACCGGTCCCAGTCGACGTTGATGGCTACGACGTCAGTGTTGAGAGGTATGACTACTATATGCTCTCCGCCGACCCAGGGGTCTGGGTCGAAGCGACGTTGACGCTCGGCGCCGAGGGGAAGGATGTCGAGACCTCGGACGACGACGATGTCGAGGACTTCACAGACGATGTCGACATACCATCGTCGTTGTGCTGAGTCCGGAAGACATTGGCGCTTGCCGTTGAGACTACAACACCGTTTGCTGTCGACGCGAAGATCGACGTCAAGGAGATGATCGATGTCAAGGAGACGATCGATGTCAAGGAGAAGATCAACGTCAAGGAGAAGGTTGACGTCAAGGAGAAGATCGACATCGAGGAAGGAGTCGACGTCGCCGCGTAAGTAGACGTCGAAGAGGAAATCGATGCCCAGGACAGTGTCTAGTGGATGCTCATCCTCTGTGGTTAGCCTTTCCACATCAGAGAGTACCCGGTCGCGGCGGCTCCACCACTCGTTATCAGGGAAGTCGACCTCCAGAGCAACCCCTGCTCGTAAGAAGAGGAGAGTACTCCGGTCTTCGGACTCTGACTACTCTAGGACCTATTCACCTTACCCGGCCTAGGACACCTCCTCCTCCGCCTCTTCCAAAAATACCTCCACCTCCTCCGCCTCCTTCTCCTCCTCCTCCACCTCTGCCACCGCCTCCTCCGCCTCTACAACCGAGGCCTTTGATTCCGGCTCAACCTCCGCCTCTTCCGCGAACCGCCTATGCTGGTGGTTCCGGCAGCACCCAGGAGACCAAGATCATGGGGGAGACACCGCTCTTGCAGTGTGCGCAGGTCTTCGACCAGATCGCGACATCGCCATCGTAGAGAGAGGTCACGGTCCAGGTACACGGACTCTTCTAATGACAGGAGGTATTCACCTATTTTGTTGGGCTCTCCGCCAACGAGAGTTTCGCCAGTGGATGATATTGTGACATTCCAGGACGTACTGCTGAGGGGAGCAGTGAAACTAGGGATAGCACTGACGGTGCCTACCCCTTCTACCTCTTTCATTTTCGAAACGCTGCAGCGTAGGCACCTCTCTCGTCCGTTACTACAGTTGGTGCCAGGGTTGGAGGAACCGGCCATGGAGCTGTTCCTTACACCGGCTTCGGTGAAGTCTGCTCCATCTCGACTTCAGAAGAAGTACAGGCCCCCGGACTCGGATCCGGCATTTCTGAGAACGGACCCTGCACCGGACTCGGTCATTGTGACAGCGGCCAAGAAGCAACATTCTACTGCCCCGTCATCTACAGTCCCTCCGGACAGGGAGAGCCACCAAATGGATTCGGCGGGAAGAAAGGTCTGCAGTATAGCGGCCACTTCCATGAAAGCTGCAATTTCGACTGCGCTTTTGGGTCGCTATCTCCGGTCGCTTTGGGAGTCACTCCAACAATTCATTGAGCTCCTTCCGAGGGACAGAAGGGAAGGCTTTCAATAAATCTTGAATGAAGGCATGATGGTTTCCAATCAAATCATCAGCGCAGCTGCAGATACCTATCTCCTGGCCGCTCATGGGTACTGCTACGGGGCGAACTTGAGGCGCCATTCCTGGTTGAGACTTACCTCCCTGAAACTGGAGGCGCAACTGCGGATTGCCAATTTGCCCTTTTTGGGGTCCACCTTCTTCGAGACCCATGCTGATGAAGAAATGACCCGCATGAAGGTGGAAGTTGAAACGCTGAAGGCTGTGGGCTTGGAGAAGCCGAAGGAGCAATGGAAGTCTTTCTGTCCATACCAAAGGCGCTACTCCTCCCAGCAGTTCCAGCGAGGGCAGGGTCGCCAAGCTGGACAACAGCAGCAGCAACAACAACAATACCAGAGGCAGCCCTTCCAGAAGCGTCAGAGGGGCAGAGGCAACCAGCAATCCGCACCGGGGAATAAGGGCCCGGCTGGGTCTAAGGCCTAAGGAATTACTTCCCCCTCTTCTGTTACCCACTCCGGTGGGGGGAAGCATCCAGAATTACCCGGCAGAGTGGAGAAAAATTACTCAGGACAAGTGGGTGCTGAATATTGTTTGCAATGGATACAGTCTACGTTTTCTAAGCGCTCCTCCAGCTATCCCACCGGCTCGCTCACAGTACCTGTTGCGCGAACTTCTAGCGGAGGCCGATACCCTGTTAAGAAAAAGGGCGATAGAAAGTGTCCCTCTGTCTCAAAGGGAAAAGGGTCTATACTCAAGGTTCTTTCTTGTGCGCAAAAAGGACAAAAACGAGTTCAGGCCCATTCTGGATTTGCGACAAGCAAACAAATGGATTCGCAGGGAGAAATTCTGCATGCTGTCCTTGCACTAGATTTATCCTCAGCTGCATCAAGGAGACTGGCTTTGCGCAATAGATCTGCAGGATACGTACTTCCATGTGCCCATTGCACAGCAACATCGGAAGTTTTTGCGTTTCCTAGTCGGCAACAACCACTGTCAGTACACCGTACTACCGTTTGGTCTGAAGTCTGTACCCAGGACGTTTTCGAAATGCATGGCGGTGGTGGCAGCACACCTTAGAAAGAACAAGGTGTTTGTCTACCATTACCTGGACGACTGGTTGATCAAAGCCTCCACCTTCCAGGAAGCGCAATTGCATTTCAACAGGACGGCTGTTCTGTTGAACCAACTGAGTCTGCACATCAACATGTCCAAGTCTGTCCCGACTCCTGTTCAGTGTCTGCAGTACTTGGGAGCCTCCATCGATACTCTCAGAGCAAGCGTGTGACCGTCGGAGGAGTGACGCTTATCAATCCTTCGGAAGGCTCAGACTCTCATGTCCGTTCCTTCAACGACTGTGAGGACAGTGTCGTCTCTCCTGGGGTCGATGGCTTCTTGATTCTTCCTCACACCACATGCACGCCTCCACATGAGACCGCTGCAGGAATGTCTGGAGGATCAATGGGACCAGAAGAGAGGGAGCTGGGAGGACAGGATCACACTGTCTCAGCACGCTCAGCAGTCACTGAAGTGGTGGTGTTCAGCAGGAAATCTCCTCAAGGGGGTTCCATTCCACAAGGACATTCCAATACAGACCATTGTGACGGATGGTTCTCTCCAGGGTTGGGGAGCGCACTCGGACCATCTACAGATCCAAGGAACGTGGTCACAGGCAGAGTCCACGTATCATATCAATTTTCTGGAACTCCGGGCTGTTCATTTGGCACTGAAAGCCTTTCATTCTTTCTTCCGAACCAACTCCCTGCTTGTACAGATGGACAATACGACCACAATGTATGACCTCAACAAGTAGGGGGGCTCGAGATCACGCACACTGTCTAAGGAAGCGCAAGCGATCTGGCACTGGCTGCTAGCCAGAGGACTGACGATAACGGCTACCCATCTTCCAGGTGTGCAGAATGCTCAGGCGGACGCACTTAGCAGGCTCGTTCAGGAAAAACCACGAGTGGGTCCTAAACGACGAGGTGCTAGGAAACATCTTCGCAAGATGGAGCACTCCAGAAATAGATCTGTTCGCCACTGCCGAAACCAGCAAATGCCGGGACTTCGCCTCAAAGTTTTACCAACCAGGGACTCTGGGGAATGCACTGTGGATCAGCTGGTCGAACAGCTTTCTGTACGCTTTTCCACCCATTCCTCTGATTCCGGCAGTGCTCATCAAGCTATCTCAATCCAGAGCGCGAATGATCCTCATTGCTCCGGAGTGACCTCGACAATGGTGGTTCACAGACCTGCTCCACCGGTCTCTCCAACCACATCTGCGGCTTCCATGTCGGCCGGACCTTCTAACGAAGTTCGGGGGGCAGATGGTGCACCCCAACCTCTCATCGTTGAGTTTGGTGGCATGGCTCCTGAGATAGTACAGTATGGACACTTGAATTTGCCTGACAACTGCATGGAAAGTCTTAAGGAAGCTAAAGGCCATCCACCAGGACCTCCTATGCCTACAAGTGGAAAAGGCTCTGCATCTGGTGCACGACCTCTAGCAAGGAAGATGTCATCCATCCATACCTCCTGCATTTAGCAAAATCTGGCCTTAATTTCTATTCTATTAAGGTTCACCTCGCAGCATTAACTGCGAATAGGAAATGCCCTTCACAAACATCCTTTTTCCAGATACCTGTTATTAAAGATTTTTTGGAGGATTTGAAGAAGGTATTTCCCCCCGTTAGGCATCCTTTGCCTTCGTGGGAGCTGAATGTGGTGCTGGTAAAGTTGATGAAGGAGCCTTTTGTGCCTATTCATAAGGCTTCTCTACAGCATTTGTCCTGGAAGGCGGCCTTCCTTGTTGCTGTAACATCGGCTCGCAGGGTGAGTGTTGTGTTGTCAGGAGCCCTACACTGTATTTCATGCTTCCAAGGTGGTAATGAGGACTCACCCTAAGTTTCTCCCTAAAGTGATATCTGATTTCCATGTCAACCAGACGATCACGCTACCAACATTTTTTCAAAATCCTTCCTCTCTGCCAGAGAGATGCCTTCATTCACTCGATGTGAGGAGGGTGTTGAAATTCAACTTATATAAGACCAAAGATATTTGTAGGTCAGATCAGTTGTTTGTGAATTACGGTTCAGTTAGGACTGGCCTTGCCACCTCCAAACAGTCCATATCGAGATGGATTGTGTCCAGTATACAACTATATTACCAGAAGGCTAACAAGACTCTAGGGGGTAAGCCTAAGGTTCAGTCGACTAGGGGCAAAGCGGCTACAGCGGCTTTGCTACGTAACGGTCCCATTTCAGACATCTGTAGGGCGGCTACGTGGAAGTCTGTCCACACTTTTGCAAAGCAATACTGCCTGGATTCTGATGCCAGAACAGATGCGTAAGTTGGGCTGGCTTCGCTGAGCAATTTATTTGCTCAGTAAGAATTTTTATTAAAATTTTCTTCCACCCCTGGAATTGGTTGTTGGGATGGGCTTGCCATTCTATTCACAGATAATGACTATACACAGAGATTCCCGACTACAGAAGGAGTAGTTTCTTACTTGTAACTCCAGTTCTGTAGTAGGGGTATCACAGTTATAGTCATAAGCGACCCGCCCTCCTCCCCGGTGGATGAAATGTTTTTCCTGGATGCTACAGGCCTGGCTCTAAGAGTCCTTCAAAAAGCACTGAAAGTAACTTGCCTTTGGCTGTGCATCATGGGATACCGAGGGTATCTGGAGGGTTCCTTCAAGGCAATGTATCCCTTTTCCAGACACATAATGGCAGCCTATGGGGCTTGTCTGTCCAACCCTTACTCTCTATCATGATAAAGGATTTTTGTGAAGGGGAGTTTCTCTATGTGTGAAACTCTGTAAAATGTGTACATTTCTATATTATTTGGCTATCCTTTTTCACTTCAGGATAGAGTGCTGGCCAATGTAGCCTTGTTAATTTCAGGCTGCATTATTTGTCTTTCATTTTCTCTTAAGTGTCTATGCAGGACTGCAGAAGAAGACTACTTAGGACATTTTGATTGCTCCAGGGCCCACGCACATGGGCTGGACTATTCACAGATTATGACTATAACAGAGATACCTCTACTACAGACCTGGAGTTACAGGTAAGAAACTACTCCTTCTTCTTTCTATTCCTTTACCTGTATTTGTATGGAATAGTGACTTCAACGTTTATGCATTTCCTATTACTCTTTATACTAGTATTGGTCATTGCAAGTTCTGTTTTGTTTTGGTTTTATGGAGCTTGAATTATATATTGCTATTTTTGTTATACTAAGGGTGATGTGCTGTGTTCAACCTGGTGATGTTATGGAACCGGAATGTTTCATTAATAGAATCTGGACTTGTCATTGGGCTCAGGACACCATCAGCCTATGATCGCAGGGGTGGGGGAGGCAGTGGTTGCCAGGCTGTGGGAGATTGTTGTACTCATTGCCCTTTGAGGTGTGTACTAATAACTAATAAACCCATCCAGGCATAAAGTTGTAAAGAGTATTTAATTGTCAGCACAGCTTCACACCTGTCTTTGTAGTAGATGTGTATTTAATGATACACTGAGTCTTTTCTAAGGGGGTTGCATTAAGTGATAGCTCAATAGTGGGGAGACTGCAGTGAAGAATGTCCCAGGCACTGACAACTCTTCGTTTGACTAGATCACTGCATTCTAAATAGCATTTAGCAAAGTGCAGTCAATACTCTGATAGCATCAGTTGAACCAAGTTCATCCCAAAATGTCAGCACACATTGCTGTTCTATATTAACAGCGAGACAATATTTTATATCGTAATAAGAGAAAACAGTAATTTTAATAATATTTGAATGTGCATCTACCGCTAGGTAAACTGTATTCACATTCTGTTCCTGACAACATCTAAATTCTGAGCCAAGAAGAAAAGATGGGTGCTTCAGTTTCTTTAATGCTGGTATTGGGCAGGCGGTGGGTACTGTCGTGAGCTTTAAGTGGGTTTAGGTGGGAACTGTCAATGGGCTGAGAGTTGGGTGGAGATGGCTGCTGTCAGTGGGACAGCAGGTGGAAAGAGACAGGGACGGTCAATGGGCCTGGAGTTGGATGGAGACGGTGAAGGTCTGTGGGCCGGGCATTGAGTGGAAAAGGGTACTATCAATTGGCTTGAAGTTGGATTGAGACATGGATGGTCAGCGGGCCGGGAGTTGGATGGAGCCAGGGACGCTCAGCGGGCCAAGGGTTGGATAGAGAGATGGAAGATCAGTGGGCCGGGAGTTGGATGGAGACATGGACAGTCAGTGGGGCAGGTAATAGCTGGAGAGGGGTACTTCCTATGGGCCTGAAGTTGCATGGAGACAGGGATGGGCATTGGACTGGATGTTGGATGGATAGGGGTGACTGTCAATGGGCCTGAATTTGGATTGAGACCGGGACGAGTCAGGTGAAGAGGTCAATGGGGCCGGACAGTGGCGGAGACAGAGACTTGGTGTACCTTGAAGGTGAGGTAGGGCCAGCAATGTTTCAAGCGTTAAAGAGTCTCCTTCCACCATGTGTAGGGTGAAAAGAGGTAGAAAACAAGGGTGTTGTGTAGATCCACAGCTTTTAACACATTACCCTTACACGGCATCTGTTCACTGTGAGAGAAGTCATTTGATGATTTACTCCGTAGGGACAAGCTTTGGGTACATTTCATACAATAGGTAGCGAGTGATATTTAATGGACTTGTTCTGTAATTCTGAGTTAAAATAAGATAATGAGCGGCAAGCCACAGTCATTAGATCTGAGCTCATTAGCACATTTATAATTCATAGGTGTGCTTTAAGCTTAGCTATTAGATATTCTGTGCTTGAGTGGAAGTGATACAGATACACATACTAGGATTCACACAACAACCATTGGCAAAGCCAATCATTTTTACTTTTGAGTGAATTTCTTTTTACCAGACTTCACTAACACACATATAGCAGAGGGGCACCATGTTCAGCAGCAGTGAAGCTTCTCTAACAAAAGGAAACAGGTATAAGACAGGAAAAAAGGTATTGGTGCATGGTCACTCCCTTGTGCACATAAATTCTCTCTCTCTGCCCCCCACCACAGCATTCATCACAGGAGTGAAAGCTTCCCTGCCACAGGATTTCAGGTGTGACATTGTAAACCACAAAATCAGATCATGAAGTCCTCAGTCTGGCTTCAGCCATAGTAAGGCTTCGTCTTCAGTTTGGTATGCAAGACGTTGAAGCATCTCCAAAAGTATATATACAAAATGTTGAGAGGCGAGAGACAGGCAATCAACACTGGAGGCACTCCCCAAGGTGTGAGACAGGCAGTCCACACTAGAGGCGCTCTCTGAGGTGAGAGACAGGCAATAAACACTGGAGGTACTCCCCGAGGTGAGAGACAGGCAGTCGACACTGGAGGCGCTCCCTGAGGTGAGAGACAGGGAATGAACACTGAAGGTGCTCCCTGAGATGAGAGACAGGGAATCACCACTTGAGGCGCTCCTTGAGGTGAGAGACAGGGAATCAACACTGGAGGCGCTGCTTCAGGTGAGAGACAGGGAATCAACACTGGAGGCGCTCCCTGAGGTGAGAGACAGGGAATCACCACTGGAGGCGCTCCTTGAGGTGAGAGACAGGGAATCAACACTGGAGGCGCTGCTTCAGGTGAGAGACAGGGAATCACCACTGGAGGCGCTCCTTGAGGTGAGAGACAGGGAATCAACACTGGAGGCGCTCCTTCAGGTGACAGACAGGGAATCAACACTGGAGGCGCTCCCTGAGGTGATAGACGGGGAATCAACACTGGAGGCACCCCCTGAGGTGAGAGACAGGCAATCACAACTAGAGGCGCTCCCTGAGGTGAGTGACAGGGAAAGAACACTGGAGGCGCTACCCGAGGTGAGAGACAGGGAATCAACCCTGGAGGCGCTCCCTGAGGTGAGGGACAGGGAATCAACACTGGAGGCACCCCCTGAGGTGAGAGACAGGAAATCAACACTGGAGGCGCCCCCCTGAAGTGAGAGACAGGCAAACAACACTGGACGTGCTCCCCAAGGTGAGAGACAGGCAGTCCACTCTGGAGGCTCTACCTGAAGTGGGAGACAGGGAATCACCAGTGGAGGCGCTCCCTGATGTGAGAGACAGGGAATCGCCACTGGAGGCGCTCCCTGAGGTGAGAGACCGGGAATCAACATTGGAGGCGTTCCCTGAGGCGAGAGACAGGGAATTAACACTGGAGGCGCTCCCTGAGGTGAGAGACAGGCAATCAACATTGGAGGCGCTACCTGAGGTGAGGGATAGGCAATCGACATTGAAGGCGCTACCTGAGGTGAGAGACAGGCAATCAACATTGGAGGCGCTACCTGAGGTGAGAGACAGGGAATCAACACTGGAGGCGCTCCCTGAGGCGAGAGACTGGGAATCAACACTGGAGGCGCTCCCTGAGGCGAGAGAAGGGAATCAGCACTGTAGGCTCTCCCTGAGGTGAGAGACAGTGAATCAACACTGGAGGCGCTCCCTGAGGTGAGAGACAGGCAATCAACATTGGAGACACTCCCCGAGGTGAGAGACAGGGAATCAACACTGGAGGCGCTCCCTGAGGCGAGAGACAGGCAATCAACACTGGAGGCGCCTGACTGCGCTCCACACGTGGGGTCCATCGTCCAGGGAACCATAGGTGGCACGAGTATAGGCCTAACCAATGAAACCCCTATGAACACGTGGGTCAAGGCAAACGCTCCTGTTCAATTAGGGGGCGCGTGAGCAAAGATTGGTCCTGGCTGCCGCAAGCTCTAAATCCCAGCTCCTAACATCTATCCACCTGAAAATAAGGACTGAATCCACCACCTGTCGGCGAATGGCCAAGAGAAATACCCAAACCGAACCTCGACTAGCGGCAGATTGAACATCATGACCTGGAACAAACCCGGGGCTTTTGTCGCCCCCACATACAATAATCAAACAACGATTGACTATATCATTCTAAGTGACAAACTACAACCTTTGATGTCAGATTACTCAGTGCATCAGCGAAATGAAAGCGATCATGCTGCCCTAACATTAACACTTAACCTGACTGCAGAAATTCGGCATAGGATACAATGCATTGGGGCCCCAAACCGTGATGAATTGCTAAAGCTAGCTAGAAGATTCAAATGCGGGCCGGTATCAATCACCAATTTCAACGAATGGATAAATACCTGGGCAGGCTGGCCACCGAGCGCCCACAAGAAGGGGGCAATAGAAGTATGGAATAGAACCGCCGGGAACTTAGCCTCTCTACTTCGAGGAGACACAGCTAGCATAAATTGCTGGCATCCACCGTCCACACTTGGATTTATTCCGGCAATCAAAGAAAGCGCCAAACATCTGAGCGCAAAACTAAAAGCATACTGGAAAAATGGCACAGCACCGGAAAAAAAACAACTACAAGAAGCAGCAAAAAGCCATTCAAAGAAAGTGTGGGCTGCGAAACATGAATACTGCGAGGGTCAATGATTGAAAATCTTTGATTTGTTGAGACCTTGCAAATTGCAAGAGTTTTGGAGCTACTTAAACAACCTAACTCGAGGAACAAACCACAGAGAGAACTCCCTCAACGCACATACCTGGGTCGCCCACGTCAAAGCCTTATATAAAGAGGTTCCCACCAGACCTAACTTAAAGAAAGCAGCCGTAGTAATGGAAGAGCTAGACCTTACCGCTGAAATGAAGGCTGCTCCTGGAAAAATCCTAGTATCCAATTTTTTTTTAAATCAGACAAAACGGTGCACCGGGTCCGAACAGCCTCCCAGGCTCCATGTTCAAGGCGAACGTAGCATTTTGATCTGAAAATCTGACCCACCTATACACTGAATGCTGGCTCCGGGGGGACGTCCCAGACTCCTGGAGAGGGTCGCTTCTGCACCCAATACACAAGAAAGGGCCTAAATCTGATCCGTCTAATTATCGCATGATTGCCCTTCTGGACATCGAGGGCAAGGCCTACGTGAGTACCATCCTGGCGGATCCAGCAAATTGGGCAAGTACAGAAGGACTTCTGCACCTCTTCCAAACAGGATTCAGGACAGTTGAAGACTGGGTCTTCAACTGTGGACAATATAACAGCACTTTCTTATCTAGCCCACCAAGCACGGTCGCGCGAAAGACTTCCCCCTATCGCTTGCTTCATCGACTACTCTGCAGCGTTTGATGGGGTAGACCGCGCCATTCTCTGGAAGAAGCTGGCACTTTGGGACATCAACCCCACCCTACTGAAAGCAATTCAGTCGCTGTATCAACGCACGTGGGTCAGAATCAAACTTTCGAGCAACACCGCATCAGAGAAGATCGAAACGGACCGAGGTTTAAAGCAGGGGTGCGTTTTAGCACCGCTGCTGGTTAACCTATATACAGCGGACATGGACCAAGCCTTTACCGGAGCAGCTTTAGCCACACCAAGGATCGGGGATACTAAAATCCAGTTTATGCAATACATCGATGACTTGGCACTTCTGGATCATACCAAAATAGGCCTACAAAAGGCGCTGACGGCCTTGGCAATATACAAAGATAAAAACAGGCTGGTGGCCAACCCATCCAAATAAAAAATCGTGATCTTCGGGCACTATTCGCAACATTTTTTTACCAAAATGGAGGCTAGCCCACTTGATCCTAGGATGCACGCAGCAATACAACTACCTGGGCGTTTGGTACCACGAATCGGGGCTACCTGGTGTACATCTAAGGAAAATTCAATGCAAAGGGAAAACAATCACCTATGCCCTTTGCAAATTACAATCTCAGTTCCACCACAATGGCTATCCAAAGAGTACTAAAGGCCAAACTAATGCCAGCCCTTAATTACGCCCAACAAGCGTTCCCCGGAAAACTAAACAAGGACCTGGAAAAAATCAACTGTAGCGCATATAAGAGACTATTCCATCTCCCCGCGTGCACTAGAAACAGCCTCGTATGACTAGAATTTTCACTGAACCAACAAAAGCTGGAAGAGATGGCTGCCTTGAGCAAATACTACTACCTTACAACAGCGGCAAACGAGAAGACATTGAAGGCAGTCTTAAAAAAAATCTTCCTGGAACCTGAGAACCTTTGGTCAGTGACTCTCAATGCGGCAAGGGATCTCCTTAACTTAGCCATGGAGAACTGGGGCTCTGAGCTAGCGAATTATGCTGCCATTAAAAATGCAATCAAAAAACAAGTCCGCATCTGCTCTCGCGCATCGGATTTGGAGTCACTGGCAAAAAGAGACCTCCACAAGTCCCAAAGTCTGCCGCATACAGTGCACAACTCTAAACTCCATCTCACGCAGGCAGTGGGCCGCCCAGCCCTACATAAGATTTTAGCCTACAGATTACATCCCCTGCCCCTAAAGAATTATACACCATCGAACGGGCAGGTTTTATGATCAACGAATGCAGGCTCTGTAAATACAAACAGGAGTCCCTGGCCCACCTCCTATTTTGCTGCCCGGCCCTGCGCACAGCTCGCAGCCTTTATCTTAGTCCCATCATCTTACAGCTGGGGACGCGCACCGCAAAGGAGACGGTTCTTCAACTATACACATTGAACTCAGTAAAACAGATGGCCACATTTGTCAAATTCATTCATCAGACTCGCACTAAGCTGATGGCCATCTCGAGCTAAAACAACCAGAGACTCAGCCGAGGCATGCTGGCCTGTAAGACTTTGGACTTTCAGTCCACAAGCACTCAGATTTTAATCACACAGACTTGCCTTAAAGAAGATGACTACTCTGTTTTTTTAAAACTTTTGTAATTTTGTATTTTGGTTTTAATGTAATGGTTTTGAGTAACCAAACAATAAAATTCAATCAATCAATCGCTAGAGGCGCTCCCTGAGGTGAGAGACAGTGAACCAACACTGGATGCGCTCCCTGAGGTGAGAGACAGGCAATCAACATTGGAGGCGCTACCTGAGGTGAGAGACAGTGAACCAACACTGGATGCGCTCCCTGAGGTGAGAGACAGGCAATCAACATTGGAGGCGCTACCTGAGGTGAGAGACAGTGAATCAACACTGGAGGCGCTAGCTGACATGAGGGACAGAGAATCAACACTGGAGGCGCTCCTTGAGGCGAGAGACAGGGAATCAACACTGGAGGCGCTCCCTGAGGTGAGAGACAGGCAATCAACATTGGAGGCGCTACCTGAGAAGAGGGACAGGCAATCAACATTGGAGGCGCTACCTGAGGTGAGAGACAGGGAATCAACACTGGAGGCGCTCCTTGAGGCGAGAGACAGAGAATCAACACTGGAGACGCTCCCTGAGGCGAGAGACAGGGAATCAACACTGGCGGCTCTTCCTGAGGTGAGAGACAGGGAATCAACACTGGAGGCGCTCCCTGAGGTGAGAGACAGGGTATCAACACTGGCGGCTCTTCCTGAGGGGAGAGATAGGGAATCAACACTGGAGGCGCTCCCTGAGGTGAGAGACAGGGTATCAACACTGGCGGCTCATCCTGAGGTGAGAGACAGGGAATCAACACTGGAGGCGCTCCCTGAGAAGAGAGACAGGGAATCAACACTGGAGGCGCTCCCTGAGGTGAGAGACATTGAATCAACACTGGAGGCGGTCCCTGAGGCGAGAGACAGGCAATCACAACTAGAGGCGCTCCCTGAGGTGAGTGACAGGGAAAGAACACTAGAGGCGCTCCCCAAGGTGAGAGACAGGCAATCAACATTGGAGACACTCTCCGAGGTGAGAGACAGGCAATCAACACTAGAGGCGCTCCCTGAGGTGAGAGACAGGCAATCAACACTGGAGGCACTCCCCGAGGTGACAGACGGGTATTCACCACGGGAGGCACTCCCCAAGGTGAGAGACAGGGAATCAACACTGGAGGCGCTTCCTGAGGCGAGAGACAGGGAATCAACACTGGAGGTGCTCCCTGAGGTGAGAGACAGGGTATCACCACTGGAGGCTCTCCCTGGGGTGAGAGTTAGGAAATCAACACGGAAGGTACTCCCTGACGTGCGAGACAGGCGGTCAACACTGGAGGTGCTCCCTGAGGTGAGAGACAGGGAATCACCACTGGAGGCACGCCCGAGGTGCGAGACTGGCAGTCCACACTGGAGGTACTCCCTGACGTGCGAGACAGGCAGCCAAGCCTGGAGGCACTCCTTCAGATGAGAGACAGGCAATCGACACTGGAGGCACCCCCTGAGATGGGAGACAGGCAGTCAACACTGGAGGCACCCCCTGAGATGGGAGACAGGCAGTCATCACTGGAGGCGCTCCTTGAGGTGAGAGACAGGCAATCAACACTGGAGGCGCTCCCTGAGGTGAGAGACAGGGAATCAAAACTGAAGGCGCTCCCTGAGGTGATAGACAGGCAATCAACACTGGAGGCGCTCCTTGAGGTGAGAGACAGGGAATCAACACTGAAAGCGCTCCCTGAGGTGAGAGACATGCAATCACCAGACCTTGAGTTAGCAAGTCTTATCCTGTTAATTTAGGTGTTGGGGAAGAAGCTGACAGACAGTATGGACATTGCAGAGAGATCTGCAAGCTTCTACAGAATCTCTCTATGCCTAGATCAACCAGAGCTGAGGAAAAAAGCCAGTTTTGTTTGCAGATGTCACATTTAGATGAGACTCTGGAGAGAAAAAAGGAGGCTGTGGATAACATTACCAGAAGAACTGCCAGAAGTAAAGCTGTCTATACAGCATCTACAATATGCGTAGATGACCTCACAGCCTAAAAGTTTCCATTCAGATTCATTCGGAGCAACGCACAGCTAGCCGTATGGTAGGCTCTGGGCCAAAGAGTGTAGGAAGATGGGCAGGCTTCCGACACTTCATAGAGTTTTAAAAACAAAGCAATTTCCAAGTAAATATTGTTCATCATGGTGCCAGACATCTGTGAAATATAGACCCTAACATTAGCCAAGATATTTAGCAAAAGGCTGCTTCTGGTACACGGAGACCAGAATGGACTGATGCAGTACCTTTGTAAGGCATCATTTGTACTTCTTGACCAAAAAATCTCTGCTCATCAACTAGCTGTGAAAATAGTCAGGATGCACAAAAACCATTTAAACCCTTGCAAAGATGACTCATTTACAGCACAGCATGCTTGCACCACAAACAGTCTGCATAGGAAAGGTCCACCACATGCATTTGGCACAGGGTCCAAGCAGCAGCCTCCAGTTTAATTGGCAGAGTTGAAACGAGTCTGCTAAGCAGTGTAATTGTAATTGCAATTATATACCACTTACTACCCCTTATGAGGCCTCAAAACACTTTTTGGCAAGTAGCACGCTACTCCGGAACCAGAAAAAGGATTAGTGGTGAATTAGTATAAGGAAATATGAATTAATTTGAGCAGTGGATATGAGAGTTTGTTAGTTAGATTGAAAAGGATAATAGAGGGATAGAAGAGAGAAGGGTCAAGAAAGTGTTTATTTGGAGAGGTTTGGGATGAGTAAAGGAGAGATGAAGAAGGGAAGATTCTCTAGAAGTGGATTCGGCAGAAAGATGATGAGGTTTCGGATGAGTCTAATGAGGGTTACATGAATGAAAGGTTTAGAAAGGCTTGTTTGGGAGATATGAATGGTAAAAAGTGGTTTGAGATGATGCATGGATGGACCGAGGGAAGAGTCTAGAAAGGGTCCTTTGTAATGTATATTAGATGAATGAACTTGGAACAGGCACAGTTCCAACAACATGTTTTGCACTCCACTTATTCAAGCATATATAGGATATATTCTGAAGAGACTAGGAAGGTCTTCCACACATTATCATAATTAAACGCTATAAAACAAAACACCAATATTCAACAATATTCATATCAGCAAGTAGATCTAAAGTTCGGAATAGTTCATTGTTTTGAGTCGAACAAAGAAGCAACTGAAACAGTGACAACAGTAGTCAAACAGTGGCGGTGCGTCCATTAGGACGCTGGGGCGTTGACACACAAGCCTTGCCCGCTGACTCCCGAGGCAGTCATTTAGCAGACAGGCTCACCTCCCACAGCGGCTCTGTCTGAAGGGGGTGGGCTGGGCAGCCAGCAGGTTGACTCACGGTGTCATGCTGACTGACATGTCATTGTCAGACTCAGCAGGCCAGGGAGTGGAACGGAGCGCACAGCAGGCAGCAGTGCGCATGTTGGGTTTGGGTCGGAGAATTTTCCGACCAGCCCAGTCATGCGCACTACTGTTTGCTGTGGCTGGTGGCTGCACATTAGGAGAGCAAGGGTCGATCAATGCCGCAGCCCTCGGTCTCCTAATGGGCGGCGAGTATCCCTGCCAAGCCAATCCTGGCGCTGCTGGAGCAGCGTCTGTATTAGCTGAGAGGGGTTACCACACTTGCGCCAGCAGCCTCTCGCAGTCCGCCAACAAGGGATTGGGCCCTGCGCTGCCATTGGCTGAGGGAGGCTGGTGGCTGGGAGAAGAGGCCTTGCTCGGCTGGCACTGATTGAGCTCAGCGCAGTGAAGAAAGGAGCAGCGCGAATGCTGTGCTGCTGCTGCTGGAGCCGCTGGAGCTGCTGGTGCGCGTGTGATGCTCCGCTTCTCCCAGGCTCCGGAGCTGTCGCGGGGCTGGGGAAGTTTCAGTAAGTGAGGCCGCACTGGAGCACCTCTGGGGGATAGAGAAATGCAGAGGGGTGCGCGGAGTCCAGGGAAAATTTATGTGCAGAGGCGGAGCAGAGCTGGTGTGGGCAGGTTAAGGTGGTGCACACGTGTGTCGCAATGTCGGGGTCTGGGTCGGTAAAAAAGGCTGGGGTGCAAAACCTAAGTTGGACAGAAAGGGCAGATTTCAGGGGCATAACGTGCATAGAGTTCATTGTGCACTGTGGGGCTGGGGCAGTAGCATGCAGTGGGGGGGGGGGGAGAGTATGTGTGTAGTGTACTCAGATCAAGCTAGAATAATCCTACACTGTTGTGGGCTCCACGCTGTAGGGCTGCATACTGGACCGCAGTATGGCTATTGTTTTATGCCCCACCACTTTCGAATGTCATCATCCGCCACTGTGACAAACACAAAAGAACTCAATATGGCGCCCATGTTTTTCACGCTGACCAATGAGAGTTTTAATGCATGCGGATGAAGAAGCGTGAGGTGAGTAATAGCAGCCTATTATATGTTATGCACTGTTCTTGACTCATAATGTTGATGGCATTTTTTGTATTGCCCTTGAGAAGGCAACATGATGTTGTGCATGTGGTACAACAAACAAGAAAGGCGCTTGTGGCATTTGAAAACCATCTTGAATTCCTTGAGTAAGACAAAAAGGTTGTTGGGAAACTGGGGCAGTTTTAATTTCACACGCGTGCCTGTTTTAGTCCGTCCCATAAGCTAGTGTGAGTGCAAGAAGGCCAACTACTGAGGGCTAGTTCCCCTAAAGAAGGCAGCTTCGCCCAGTGCCCCCAGTAACTTTCCTTGGCCATTGCAGCAGATCTGGGGCATGGCTTTCATTAGTGTAGTGAGTGTCCTGGCAGTACCACCAGGGATGTGAAGGTCCACTGCACCAGGTTGGGCTATCTTTTGCTGCCCAGCCAGGTGGCATGGTGGCCAGTTGTTCTTCTTTGGTTCAGGGCCCATGGCATACAGCAGTGGATCAGAGCAATATGCAGAGGTTTTCAGCCACTCGACTATACATCAGAAACACAAGTATTTTTTTTTTAAATCTTTACCTTATTTAAGACTTTTTTTTCTCATTCCCCTTTTTAAAAACAGTCTGAGAAAGCCAAGAAAAGCAATTTAATACTGCAGGGTCCAGAGAAAAGGTTAATTGTCTCATTAAATTGAGCTGTAAATGTGAGACACACACTTACTTTGGCTCAGAGGGTATTTTCTCACCTCTGGTGATGCTCTTGCATTAGTCACAAAAGGGCTAACCACCTTAAATGAGCAATGCTGCTGAGCCTCCAGATCTCCTCCCCTCCTGCCATATTTTCTATTCTACAGCCCAACTCTGATGGTCCCACCCTTGCCCCTTATTTAGTTCACCTTATTCCCCTTCCATAATCCCCCACCTTCATAGTTTAATATTTGTCTTTAAATAGAGTGACTTTATGATATTAGTTTGTTCTTTCTCTGTTAATATTTTATCTGACAACCCTTCTGAAGGGCTTAGTATACGAGGCGTGAAGATCAGGATTAATGAGAAAAGTATGAGCTTTGGTTTGCTGCTTCTGAGTAATGGTAACCATCAGTGGCGAAAGGAATCAGTGTTTGTGTGTGAGAGGCATTTGGCTAAATTCTTCTGAGGGATGATCTCCCTTGAGCGACCGTAAAGAATGTAGAGGTATTGTGGAGTAAAGTTAAAAAATATATACATTCAAAAAGTAGCGACTTCCAATAGATGGGGCTGATACAAACATACAGCCATACTGTTTTGTGACTACAAAAGAAATGGTGAAGATGCAGATATCCGTAGTACTGGGTAGGCAGGAGCAAGTGTAGTGAGGAAGGGCCTAGCATGCATTATCCACATTCAACTTTGTTTCTGCATTTCTGTGTTTCACTCTGCAATTCACCTTTGTTTACTTCCATCTCCAGAAATGTCGATCGCCCAGAGCTCTGTCAGATAACACTCTACGACTTCCAGAAGTTTCTTCAGCATGATCAGAAGGTTGGTCCGCACTGGAAACTGACCAGTTTAGAGTAGACATGTATGGTCAGTCAACTCTCTCCTGCCCATACACTCTTATTGGTATTGTGTAGTGAACGAGCCACCGTTTAGTTTTCAAGAATTAAGGACTAAATATGTTGGCCAACTTTTCTAGTGACGCCTGCAATCATTTTAATATAATATTTATTTATTTCACTGGTTTCTATCTCTCCACCTTTCAGACACTTCAGAGTGCCATGTGCAGTGGTGTTGGATATAGCTTTGTGTTAACTATGTTTATTTGGGGGCGGGGAGTGGTATTTGTGTAATGTAGACCTAGCCTCAGAAGTGCAGCAGAGCTGTTTATGCACAATATTGTGTAACATGTTGTCACACTACATGTGGTTAGTATGGTCAAGCTAGTTTTCAGCTCTCATTGGTGATTGATAATATGTTTAAACAAAAACCTTTACTAGCCGGAGTGTCTTTCCTAACAGCCCCAGTGCAGTTGCTGAGATTGGCCTAAGCAGCTCCTCCGCACGCTTCAGGCAGTTTGGCAAGTGGGCACCTTTGTGGTAGATCTAGCCGGCACATCTGTCGGATCCCACAGCTTTGGTGGTGAAGACAGTAGCTCATATGAGGTAGAGGAATAGGCTTAAAACAAATCAGTGAATAGTGATCTTCCCAAAGCTGTTGGTTGGTGTGACTGAGTAGACAGTGACCCCAAGAAGGAGGTACAGGGAGATGGTGCATGTGCACAACAGTGTCACAGTTCCTTTAGTCTTGCCCATGATGTTGGAAGATAGCCTGTCCCCCAGATCCAGCAGGATTCCGTCGGGTTAAGCATCCATGAAACCAAGTGCTGCAATCTTTATCCAAGCCCCCATTTGCAGGAGCCCCGACAAGACCATGCTCAAGTCTCACTTGTGCTTTGCGGGCAGTGCCCTAGCATGGGCGGGCCACTTGGGCGGTTGATCCGGGTGGAAAATTCTATTGGGCATTCTTTGGGGCACAACATTTTAAAAGGAAAGAGAAAGGATACTTGCCTTGCCCCGGGTGCTGGCAACCCATGCTACACCAGTGCGGGCCAGACTTTCACCATCTTATACTGTCCCTCACTCAGGGAACCCCCAAAGGGCTGCCTCCAGCTCTAGATTTCACCAGGCTCATGGGCTGCACATGAGCTGGGGCATATAAACCAGAGCCATCTCTGGCTCTCTATTGGTCCCACAGTTCACTGGTCCTGGGAGATCTGCAATCCAGCCCAAAGTTAATCCTCCTGCCTCCCAGTTTCTACTGCAGTTTAAGTGTACCTGCCTCCTCACCCCAGCCTGGGGCGCCTCTTAGCATGCCCCAGGCTAGGTACCCCTTTCTATACTAGGACTCTTTTGTTTGCTTAGGCCGTGGCTTTAGAATGATTGCCCAGTTCAATGGACGTCCTACAGGCCCAGCACAGTTCTCTGCACTCTCAAACGTCATGGGCAGCACCACTGACTCTGGTTTCTCTCCCTTATGTTCAGGAGGGATGGGCGAATGACACCGGCAAAGTGAGGGAACACATGTGTTCTTACCTGAAGGAGCCACCTGGAGAGATGTCTGAACCCTTTTTCCAGCTGGATGAGGTGAGCAGTTGTCATTGTATCTGAGCTTTAACACCCTGCATGGATGTGACCACTGTAACAAGACATGCACCAATACCAGGGGAGGGCACTGAAGCTCTTTTTTTGTTTTTCCTCTCACAAGTGCGGCAAATAGTGGTATAAACATCTTAATCACACTTTGGAAAGATTTGCGCAGAAGCTTTCTTTTCTTTTCCGGCTAAATTTCTGCCATTGTCTTTTTCTTTCTTGGCTTTGTATTCAAGCTTATGTGCACTTATTCCTCTAATTAGCTTGCTGACTTATCTTTTCTTCTTCAGTTCTCTTCGTCAATAATTCATGCATATTTTCCCTTTATCCTTCTATCTTATCTCTGTGACGCATCCTTTTAGTTTCTTTAAATGTCTCCTCTGTGTTTAGCCCCCCCCTTTGTTTCGTTTATTTTCTTTTCTTCTCTCTACTTATACTTTTCATATTACACTACTCTAATGTAGCCGATCCTTTTCTTTCTGGTTCTTTCTCTCAACTTTCTTCTCTCTTAGTTTCTAACCTCCTATCTTTGGGCCGTTTTCACAGAACTAATCTGAGACAAAATCCTAAACTTACTACTTTTGGCATTCATAAAAGGCACTTGCTACTTTTGGTATTCACAGAATGCACTTACTACTTTTGGTTAAACTTACTACCTTTGGTTAAACTTACTACTTTTAGTTAAACTTATTACTTTTGGTATTCACAGAATATATTACTACTTTTGGTTAAACTTACTACTTTTAGTTAAACTTATTACTTTTGGTATTCACAAAAGGCATTTAGTAGTAGTAACGTTAGTTTACTACTACTAAATGCCTTCTGTGAATACCAAAAGTAGTAAGTTTAACTAAAAGTAGTAAGTTTAACCAAAAGTAGTAATATATTCTGTGAATACCAAAAGTAATAAGTTTAACTAAAAGTAGTAAGTTTAACCAAAGGTAGTAAGTTTAACCAAAAGTAGTAAGTGCATTCTGTGAATACCAAAAGTAGCAAGTGCCTTTTATGAATGCCAAAAGTAGTAAGTTTAGGATTTTGTCTCAGTTTAGTTCTGTGAATCGGGCCCTTTTTGAGTTACTTTTCTTTGATTCTCGCAGAGTAATTTTTAATTTTGTTTCCCTTTTCATGTCTCATGTTTGATTTCTTATCTCCTTGATAGCTTCTGCTTTTCTTTCTTTCGGTTACAATTATTATGGTCTCTTTCTGTTCTTCATTGACTTTGTTTCGTAACATGTTGATGTTTGTATTTTATCTTTTATAATCTGCACTTTTAGGATTAGGACAATGCATGGTTCTAAAATGTAATTCAAAAGTAATCCTTTCCTAAATGGAGGGTAGCTGTACAATACATATGTAGTTTCTCACCTGGTTGTGAGTACTGGCTTTGCTATCTTGCACACCGCAAGGGGATAGCTGACGCTAAAGTGATGCCACAGGATTTTTGGTGTCTTTTCCACAATTTTGGAACCCACTCTTCTGTTATCTGGGATACATTAAATCTGTTAACATATGGATACTGGCTACTGACTAACATTTTACATCCCACCATCTCCAATGGCTCCGCTTTAAGTTCTATTGCAGTAGAAAAGTCGGAGTTAAGATATTCCCTTACACTTTTCTTTCTGTGAAGTTTACTTCCCAAAGAGGCTCAAAAGAATCGATACCATTGCAGAGTAATAATTATTGAAAGGCCTACTTCTATATTACAAGCTACAAGTACACTTAATCTGCTGAGAGGGGCTTTGGTAATATGAGATTGTTTAAAGTCTTTTGTATAGGTATACTTGGGGAGTTTGGTGTTTATTTTATATTAACTTTATATAAAGTGGTTTTTTTTCAAAGTGATCTTTTCATGCTGGTTTTTGTTGAAAAGGCACAAATTGTCATTACATCCAGAACTCTTTCAATATTAATAGTTTGGATTGTGTTGTTTGCTTCCAGTTTCTGACATACCTTTTCTCCCGGGAAAATATGCTGATGGACTCCAAGTATGAGCGAGTGGTTCCAGAGGACATGAATTACCCCCTGTCTCAGTACTGGATCTCCTCCTCTCACAACACGTGAGTACCAGACCACTACCTTTAATCTTGAGGATGATGTTTCTCTCTTCCAGGTTCAGTGTCTTTTCAGGGAGCGTAGTAATCCCAGAAAAGGACCCCCGTGCATTGCTTTCCAGAAGCCAGACTTTCTAGTTGTAAAACTTTTTTTTTCCTAGTTATAAAAATATATTTCAACACGTCATTAATTCCTACGTGCATTCTGACAAAACTCGATTGGATAGTTCACTTCCCCGCACACACTGCGTATTGCACATTCATTTGGGTATAGATTTTTTTTTTAAATTTAATCTTTATTGTTTAGTTAATTAAAACCATAACAATATGTATATCGCACAACCATTGTAAAAATGTATTAGCTTTTCCTTAAAAAATAGAAGAATGAATTAAAATAACATATTATAAAAACGGGTAATAAAACTCAATTATATTCCTGAAGTTATTCTCATCAGTATAGAAAATCACAGTAGCAAGAAGTCAAATCATTAACAATTCAAATCTCCATGTTGTTTAAGGTGTTTTTCAAATGCCTGCAAGAACTTCACCAGCTTGCAATGTAAACGAGGAGCAGTTGTGTCCAGGCTTCCAATAATGGCAGATCTACATGTTCGTAGCCTCTTAATCCGAAAACTAGGCTTTAAAAAATATGTACGTTCCTTGGTCAACATCTTACAATGACAAATTATATGTATTAGATCTTCTTTGGGGCTACCACAAAGTCGACATGTGACAGCTACATGCTGTTTCCAGCCCGGTTCCTCAGCTAATGTTGGGTATTTGCCTAGCCTCAATGCCATCAACTTTCTCTTAATAAAAATGGAATAAGTTATTTCCAAGAACAAAGCTTGGGTTAATGTTTTATAGCCGTTTATCACTAACCAAGAGTGGGAACGATGTGAAAAAATGTCTGTATCCAAAATCAATGAATGAGGTTTGGCCACTTTGTTTAAAACCTGTTTTAATACTTCAACTGACAGATTTTTATCCCATAGGGTTTTTGTGCAAGTAGTCTCCAAAGCATGCGTAAGGAATTGATTTGCTTTTGATCTTTTTGTAAATTAAGCTTTTGCCATAGATAGGTATTAAGATTATTGTTGATTGCTTTTTCCTTGATCTGGTACACACCTTGATGTACGAATATAATCTGCCCAGTGTTTCGTTTTTCAAGCCAAATTCAAGACGTATTTGTGCTGGTGATGACATGCTGGGTAATCAAAGAACCTTCTTGTAAGTTTTAGTTATTAGACTGTTTAGTAGGACCGCATCCTTTCCATGCATAGCCACACTTGCATACGTCAAAGTTGGAAGGACTTTGTTGGCCATCACGATTAATAAAGGTTTAAGTGATGGGCCATCCAATTTCTTTGTCAAAGTACTTAGTCCAAATATCAGGGCTCCCGCTCTTTGCGTCAGATATTTCGTTTGATCTAGAAAAAAAAAACAAATATTTGTATGCTGAGACTTTCTCTAGTATTTTTCCTTTTAGCCAAATATCTTGACGAGGTCCACGGCGGTTAGTTATCAACATAGTTTTTGTTTTTGAGACATTTAAAGCCAACTTGTTTGCCGACAGGAAATCTGAGAGTTCTGAAACTAATCTGGTTAAACCCACCTTTGTTAAGCTCATTAATACTATATCATCGGCGTAAGCCAGATGGGTGAGCTGTAGATCACCTAGTTTTGGTGGATGGGCATTACAATTATTCAGTTTCCTGGAAAGATCTGAAATAAAAAGATTAAATAAATGAGGCGCAAGGACACACCTTTGTTTGAGTCCGATCGATGTAAAAACTTTTCTCGACAGCCGTGAGCCATCCCCTATTTTTACTTGCGACCAGGTATCGGAGTAAAATAGCAGCAGACCCCTTAGAATACTCTCCGGTATGGCCCATGCTTTCAGTTTCGACCACAATAAATTACGATCTACCCTATCGAAGGCGGCCTGAAGGTCAATAAAACACAAGTTCAAGTCCTGTTTACTACTCATGCACTTCTCCGCAATCATAGTGATGGATAGGATATTTGCTGTTGTCCCAATCCCCTTCCTGAACCCCGTTTGATTAATGGGAATCAGCTCTTTTTCAGCTGACCAAGTGACCAAATCATTTAAGAGAAGCGATGCAAAATTGGGTATAGGTTATGAGCTTATGTAAAATGAAGGGCACTGTTTTTTGGGAATAATCAAAAGGTAACAGCAACCTTTGCATTGCATTTTCTTAGCCACTCTTTTTTTAAAAAAAATTTTTGAAAACCTTTATTGTGCAAGCAGAGGCGTACAAATACGGGCCTACAACCCATCAGGCCGGCCACGACACAGTATGAACGCGCAAAATCAGTATTGAATTTCTCCAGCAGTTTCTCAGCAGTACATGAACAATTAGACAACATTAAAAGACCCAATAAAACCGCTAGGAGCAGGATAAAAGAAGGTTAATTTTATATTATAGTAGGAAGTATAGCAGGACCAGTTGCTACTGTTAATATCTGAGTTCCTATTACGGGGAGTTGGTAAAGCATCAGTAGAAAGGAGCAGGGAGAATCGGAAATAGTAGCAACAATTGGCGAAGTCATAAACAGTCTCCCCGTTTCGAATCAGTTCACACCGCAGCCCACCGTCCACCCGTCACCACCTGAATATGTGCTAGTACAAATCAAAGGAGTCAGAGCAGCAACGCAAGGATAACCATCTACTATACTAACCCAAAGACAGGGAAAAAGAAAGAGAGGATAGAAACAAGGAAGGAATATTAAAGACAATAAAGAATGAACGCAGCGCCGCAGAACGCGCCCCATGGCGAGCAAAGCAAACAATACTAGAAACCCACGGTTGGGGTTGAGGCGAGTAAGACTTGTAAGCGTGCTATCATTATCTTGAAGCGAAGAAGACATATCTTACACTATCAGCTACTATCCCATGGAGTACGTGCGCGGTCACAGCGTCCCTATAAAGGGATACAAAAGAGCCATAGAACTAAGAAAAAGGAACAATATACAGACCCCATCCCACCCTCACCACCCTGCACCCCTGCAGAAGGCTATGGCCTACCCCCCCAGCAGCGTGCCTGTCGCCCTAATTAGAACCCGAAATACAGAAGAATCAGAAAGTAAGAAAAACACATCAGACAAAAAGAGGAAGAAAAGGGGGAAGAAAAACCCCCTCCAGTGGGGGAGGAGACAAGCATTCAAACATCTAGCTCCCACCCCCCGCCTGAATACAGTTGAGACCCCCGTCAAAACAAGATCGCCACAAACTTAAACATCAGGACCATGAATCAGAGTCGGTCATACTGTTACAGCTGCGAGCAGTTCTCATCTCCGTACATTGATTAGCAGTCCACTGGTGCAAGACCGTCTCACCCCTGTCCACTCCTGATCATTACTTTAGCACACAATAAAGAGCAATAAAGCAAGCAGTTAGGCATGAATTGTACATAGGATCGGAACAAGATAGGCCAAGGGTGCAGAACAGGGGATCCCAGTCTCGAGCAGCGATGCAAACAATGGCGGCAGCGGACCAAACAGATGAAGAGCAACGTCAGGAGCAGCAAACAGCAAGGGTGCAGTCCCGCTGACCAAAGTGGAGAGGTGTCCCCCACGGAACAGCCGGGGGACCCCACCAAAGCAGGTCGAGTCAAACAGCCGCTGGGTACCCCAGCCAGACTGACCCAGACGGACCCCAGCATGGGGCCCTCATCCACGTCCGCCACAAACAAAACCTCCCGGAGACTCGAGGCAGCAGGTATATGGTCTCCCAGATGAGCGGCGGCAGTATTCCTCGCTGCAGCCGGGAGTGGCAAGGCAGCACACTCCCTCAGTCGGGCCGCATGTATGGGGGGTGGCCCAGCAGGCACGGCGGCAGGACCGCTATCTCTCACAGCTGCGTCAAGGGCCATGGATGCACGCCAGAAACACAGGGCAGTGAATATATCCCCAATCGTGGACTCACTCCCACAATCTTCAGCCATAGTGCAGTTCGATAGAACAGAGTCGCCTCCCCCAACAGGTACTAGACCCAGGACGCCGGCCGCCATTTTGTCAGTGCCACAAGGGCGCTCCGGTCCTCAATCCCGAACCGGGTCGTCGAACAGGGCTCCGAGGAGTCTCGCCGGGTCGCGCTAATGGCAATCTTGGTGCAGAAAGATGGGCCGCCAAGAAGCGAGGGGCAGCCGGCGCCACCCCACCATGGGCGCCGCCCGCCGAGTCAGGGCGAAGGGCTTCAAGATGGCCGGACAGGACAACAAAGGGGGGACAAGCCCTCCACACGGGTCACCCCCGTCCGAGGCAGGCCGCGCCCACAGCCGAGCCCCCGGGCCACCAGACCGGGCCCGGTCAGTCGTCACCGGTTCAATCGCTCACTGGCTTCTTCAGCCGACCCCTCCCCTCCATCGGGGGTCGGCGTCGATACCCCACTCCGACCGACCGGCGCACGCGAGTCCCCGCCTGCACGCCACGGAGGCTCTGGCACAAACAAGGGCACAGCTCAAGATCCGCGGCACCCAGGAGTTCCCGGGACAAACGGTGAGTGCAAGCAGCCTTTCATCTTCCCTTAGGTCGTCGAGTGTGTCTCCTTGGGGCAGGATAAAGTACAGGATTTGTGATTCAGGCGGGAAGGTTGACGGAGCCGAGCTACAGTGCGGCCATCGCGGTCGCAAGCTTGGCTCCTCCCCCTCCTAGCCACTCTTTTGATACTCTTATGCAGGTTTGCAGTTTTTCAATGACAGTCATAAAACATTTGTGACTATTCTTTTCAGAACCTGTGGATAATAAGCGCACATATATCACACTTCAGGACTAACTTTTGTGAATTATACATAATGTAAGCATGTATACATTGTAACTTGTTCTAGGCGTATGTCTTGACCGACACATGGGTAAGCATTTGAGAATCAGACCCACAAACTACGGTTGCAAGGCTCTTAAGCATAGAGAGGTACTAGCACACAGAATCATTAAAAGGTTTAATTTAGAAAAGATTTGAATGAAAGCATGTCACTGTGCAACATGTGCTGCTCATCAAAGCAATGACGGTTTTTTGAATATGGTACTTCACCAATATTCCCATATAATCTGTTTGCCTATGTTAGGAATCTTGTGACAGATTTTTCAAAGAGAAATATATCTTTAGAGGTTTAATCTTGGCTTGCCAGACACTACCTTCACGGCTGGGTTTTCCTGAATGTCGAGGAATAGGATGTCTCAAACACATTGAGGCTTGCTTTATGTCTCCTGTAAGGCGTGACAACTTTCATACGATCGAGGAAAAAAATGGATACCTCCTACACAGGTTATATCCATTCCTAGTGCCACTCCTCGAGGTCAGTAATCAAATCGTTGCGGGGCATAAGCTCAGAGGTAGGTCTTATTCCAGGAAAAAGGATAAAACTCATCCACAGGTCATCGTCGTAGGAACACTATACCAGTTGGTGGCAGAATTCCTCTGTGGAGAAACCAAGTATCTCCTGAGACTCAGCTTTGGACAGGTATTCTCCAACATGTCCAGATTCTGTGCATTATAGTATAACATCAGTTGAGGATATACAAATGCAATCCAACGACGCTAGTAAGCTCATCATCAAAGCAATGCGGTACAAAAGGGGGTGGTAATGGAGGGAGCATCTGAACCAATCAAACACTCACACCCAGTCGACAGATCTGGGCTTAATCCATCACCGTTCTTTAGCCCACTCTGCCACCCCAGTTTAGACATGGCCATATGCAAATCAGTCTGACCATGTGCCTCATGGGAACAGTCCAGCCCGAACTGCCAAGCCATGCCTTCCCTGGACCGGATTCAAGCTTCCTAGGACCGGTTTATGGCATTACAGCCGTCTTCAGCCTGGCTTGCTTGAATCCAGTGGCAAAGTGAGCAAGGGACTCACGTCTGAGCATACCCTGCCAACTTATGGCGAACAAAGCGGTACAAAAGGGGGTGGTAATGGACGGAGCATCTGAACCAATCAAACACTCACTCCAAGTCAACAGATCTGGGTTTAATCCATCATCGTTCTTTAGCCACCTCTGCCACCCCAGTTCAGACATGGCCATATGCAAATCAGTCTGACCCTGTGCCTCTTGGGAATGCCACTCCACAACATCATGTTGTGTCTCAAAGTTGAAGAACACATACACACATGCCTCAGACTCTACTGATTGAACATGAATGCAGAGAAAGATTCTTTAGTTGAACAAGTTCAACTAAAGCTGTTTCAATGAAAGCAAACCTGCATCCCAGTTCCTACTATATTTACTGCTTGATAATCAAATACAAACATGTCAATCTTTGAAAGATTCAATGCTGGAGAAAGAAAATAAGCAACGAACCAGTGTTGACAGTTTTCCAGCATTGGTATCTTTAATAGATTTAGTTTTCAAGCATTGGTATTTTTCATACATTTCTTGTGATTCACCCTCTGTACCATTCTCTCTGGTCTGTAGCTCAAAGCATTAACTTCTTTCATTACTCTGGTGCTGGAAAATCGGAATTTGTGAGGCCTGTCGAGGGAGTGAAGTGTACAGCACACTAATTTCATTAGCCGAAGTTTGAGTACTTTCAAACGGGGTGAATGTGCTACTACTGTTTTACGTCTGTACATGTTACAGCTGTTTACCATAAATGTATTATGTTGGTGATTTCACCCTTACCAAAAATATCAACAAAGGGAGTGAAGAGGTGGTGCAACAAGGCACCGCGGTGGGCTAATCCTCCTCTTATGAACGTCTAAATAATCAACAAAGACCACCTGAAACAGACATACAATACATATTCCGATGGTGTTGGAATACACTCAGTGTGTTAAAATACCCCTCACACACCAAAAGGGCCCTTGGTGTCATGCTTCATCATCGGGGTCTTCCCGCCCCCGCTGCGGGACGGGGCAGTGCTGCGACAAGCGGCTACGCCGGAGCACCTTTTAATTGTGAGTACTATGTGAGTGATAATGGAGTGAGTGTCAGTGAGGTCAGAAGTGATGAACAGTGAAATTAAAGTTAAAAAATACCTGGCCTGGTGTTTAGAAAAAATTATTTAATAGGCACTGGCTGGTATCGTTAAAAGGGGTGAGGCGGAGTGCAAGATCGGGTTACTAGTCTTGCTCTCCTGTGTGGGTCAACATGTTTCGGGGCGACATGCCCCTTCGTCAGGACCGGGATGTATAGATCCCCCTGTCACTCACTAATGCGCTCCCACAGATAGAGAGTGTTGTGTTTGATCAATGTGTATAAATAATTTAAATACACGTGAAAGAAGCTCGGTCAGTAATACTGATGATGTAAGCCTGCAAGGATAAGAACACAGGATTTTAGAAAGAGCGCGGATCCCAATGCGCTTTACTAATGAATACCTGTAAGGAATGAAAATACACATAGGGGAAGAAAACACACTTTAGGCTGTTACATGTCACGCCAAAGACTTCTTAGGGGGACCTGGATAGCCGGATATGGAAAAGACAAAATATATAGAACTGTGGAGAAAAGCATTCATGGGCTTATTGCCTGGCTGGCCGAGGATTTCCCGGAGGGGCCAGGTAACTTCACAGGGTGCAAATGGGAAGGAAAAAACACACATAAAAATGTATACATACATACACACACCAATATAAAGCATCAAAAACTAGCAAAGAGATGCTTATTCACTTTTTATACATACTTATTGAATGATGAGACAATGCCACATGAGCCAAGCTGGGCGAAGGGTATAGAGGGTCCAACTGTGGGGAGACATGGAGAGATAATGCCAGGACCTAGATTAGCTTTTTACCCTGAGTGAATTAAGGTAGTGTATACCAGGTCAGGACTGTCGGATATGCCGTACTTACTCAACCCCCACACCTCAGTGTGGGGGTTGCCAGCGCAACCCCTAGGGGTATCAACCCGGAGTCAAACAGCGTCAACCAGTCGAGGAACTTAGTTGTAAACTTGTCTGACCACTTACTAACGGAAGCTCAGGAGAATGTCCTAAGTAAGGGCTTGGGCTTCGTCCCTACCCATAAAATGGATAAATTCAAACTCTGCCAAGAGATGAAAGAGTTTACGCGAAAACTTAAGCTAAAAGCTTTTTTTCAGGACTCTAACAATGAAATGAATGTCCAAACAGATACAGGCCTGAAGAACAAATCCTCTTTCACACCTCTAGACTCTACGCTACCGGTTGAACTGTTAACCTTTGAAAAGGCAGTTATGGCAGATCTGGAAAAACTAACCACTGACAGTGGGGATGTCTTTAACAACACCTCCACAGCTGAGAGAACGGCCTTGTATGAACTGGCTAATGATGAAACGATTGTAATCAAGCCTGCCGACAAGGGCGGAGCGACGGTGATACAAACATATACCAACTATGATAAGGAGTGTAGGAAACTACTTGAGGACAGACGCAATTATCAAATACTGAGGGAAGACCCGACTGAAGAAGTCAGGATCTGTATCCTCATAATGATTGAGGAAGCAATGGCACACGACTGGCTCACAAAACAAGAGAGCGATTTTCTGATTCAAAAGAATCCAAAAACTCCGTATTTCTACACCATCCCCAAGATTCATAAGGACGCCCCATATCCACCTGGGCGCCCTATAGTATCGGGAATCCAGTCAATCCTTGAACCCTTATCAAAATTTGCGGACGCTTTCCTTAGACCAATAGTACAGAAGACGAGTACTTATCTAAAAGACACGAAAGCAGTCCTACAGTTGGTAAAAGAGATACCTTTTGACCCCGAACACGACCTCCTGTTGGGACTGGATGTAGAGAGTCTCTACACGAGTCTCCCCCACCGAGAGACTCTAGAAATTATTGAGGAAGTCCTGTTCTCAACCCCATGGGCGTACCACACCCCGAGGCAAGTGGTCCTTGAATGCATCTCCATGACCCTAAAAAAGAATTTCTTCATGTATGAAAACACATACTACCTACAAAAACACGGCACGAGTATGGGCAGCACCTGTGCGCCGAGCCTAGCAGGGCTCTATGTGCACCATCTCGAAGCCACCAGAATCCTGAACGACCAGAACCCCTATAAGAACCATGTGGTCGCATGGAAAAGATACATAGATGACGTATTAGTCATCTGGAGGGGTGATCAAAACTCTGTGGTACAATTCATGACTTGGCTGAACCAACAAGATCGGTTCCTCAAGTTCACCCACACAGCCTCTAATGAAAACCTTGTTTTCCTTGATTTGAATATCTACCCCTCTAATGGCAAACTAGAGACATGTACTCATTTCAAGCCCACGGCTAAAAACAGTCTGTTACTATATAGTAGCTTCCATCCACGACATCTACGTGACAATTTACCCTATGGCCAGTTCCTTCGCCTTAGGCGTAATTGCAGCGCTATCCAAGATTTTAAAACCCAAGCAGCTGATTTGAAAACTAAGCTCAGTAACAGGAACTATCCTAGCAAGGTAGTCAACAAGGGTTTTAAGAGAGCACGGAACAACAACCGAGATGCCCTTTTGGAAACTACAGCAGAAAAAGAACAAGACCAACGCCCGATTTGTGTCACAACGTACAACACCAATTCGAACCAGATCACAAAAATTGTGAACAGACACTGGAAAATTTTGAATTGCGGAAAACTAGATTTCCCAAAACCAATGTTTGCACACAGGCGTGGTAAGAACCTGAAGGATCGGCTGGTCCACACGAGACCTAAACAACTCACGAACGAGAGACCCTCTGCCATTTCAACCATTGGAGGGCACCACCCATGTGGCTCGTGCACATCCTGTCAATATACAAAAAAAAGTCGTAACATAACTTTTTCTAACAAATCCACATGGGAACAACGTTCCTTTACCAACTGTAATAGCCGGAATTTGGTCTATTTGATCACCTGCCCATGTAAAAAAGAGTACATTGGCATGACCACACGACCGGTCAAGATACGAATGGGCGAACATCGAAGCAACGTACGTTGCAAAAAAACTACCACAAGAATGGCCACCCACTATGCCACAATGGGTCACAGTATAGACGATCTGCAATGGACAGTCATAGAAGCCTACGGGAGTGACAAGGACCTTCTTGCAAAAGAGCAACGTTGGGTCTATCGCTTGGGCACGCATCTCACAGGATTAAATGACGATATTCCTTGGTCGCAATTTAAGGCATGATTAAAACCTAAGCGAGTTCCATAGTTCGGGACCTTAATACAGTACTAATATAAAACTCAACACCATCGTGTCCCACCAGCAATCACAGAAACCTGCAATGTGGTCCTGGCCGACATGATGTGTAAATATGTATGAAAATCTCGAATTTTTATTTTATTTATTCCTTTTTACAAACTGTGTGCAAAAAATAAGAGTTTTTCGCTCTGAATAGCTGTAACCTAACAAGAGCCTCTTTATTTTCCCACCTATAAGTAAGTGGAACATAATTTGAGAATATCAGTCTTCACCCATGTACAACCTCTGCCTACAGGACAGTTGATAAATAACACATGTTCCGCTTTGACAATGATTTATACATCTTCATAAGCGTCCCTCCGTATTTCCATTGGCAAAAAACCCCCCCAGGCTCCTGATGAGCAGCGCGGAGGAACACCTCCCTCCCGCGCATGCGCGACAAGATAGTCACTATGCAGCTCTACTGCGCATGCGCGGAGTGTAGACACTTCACCGCGCAGGCGCATGTGTCGCCTGACACGCAGATACTAGCATCAGAGCGGACCTGGGATGTATCCTAGCATTCTACCCACCCCCTCCGCCAACTACTACCTATCGTAAGGGAAATGCAACCGACCCTTGCCAATACCTATCCCGGCCCAGCCGACCTCGGACATTTAACAATGGCCGCTCTGGTCACACGCCCAAACCACTCGACCGAACACGCACATCGGTTTCGAGTTAATTAATTAAGGCTCTGCTAACAAGCCACGGCCTCACTATATAAGACCCGCCCTGCCCCGGCTTACCATTACCACGGAAGCCACTGACGAAGGAGGAAGCACTGAGGTGTGGGGGTTGAGTAAGTACGGCATAGCCGACAGTCCTGACCTGGTATACACTACCTTAATTCACTCAGGGTAAAAAGCTAATCTAGGTCCTGGCATTATCTCTCCATGTCTCCCCACAGTTGGACCCTCTATACCCTTCGCCCAGCTTGGCTCATGTGGCATTGTCTCATCATTCAATAAGTATGTATAAAAAGTGAATAAGCATCTCTTTGCTAGTTTTTGATGCTTTATATTGGTGTGTGTATGTATGTATACATTTTTATGTGTGTTTTTTCCTTCCCATTTGCACCCTGTGAAGTTACCTGGCCCCTCCGGGAAATCCTCGGCCAGCCAGGCAATAAGCCCATGAATGCTTTTCTCCACAGTTCTATATATTTTGTCTTTTCCATATCCGGCTATCCAGGTCCCCCTAAGAAGTCTTTGGCGTGACATGTAACAGCCTAAAGTGTGTTTTCTTCCCCTATGTGTATTTTCATTCCTTACAGGTATTCATTAGTAAAGCGCATTGGGATCCGCGCTCTTTCTAAAATCCTGTGTTCTTATCCTTGCAGGCTTACATCATCAGTATTACTGACCGAGCTTCTTTCACGTGTATTTAAATTATTTATACACATTGATCAAACACAACACTCTCTATCTGTGGGAGCGCATTAGTGAGTGACAGGGGGATCTATACATCCCGGTCCTGACGAAGGGGCATGTCGCCCCGAAACATGTTGACCCACACAGGAGAGCAAGACTAGTAACCCGATCTTGCACTCCGCCTCACCCCTTTTAACGATACCAGCCAGTGCCTATTAAATAATTTTTTCTAAACACCAGGCCAGGTATTTTTTAACTTTAATTTCACTGTTCATCACTTCTGACCTCACTGACACTCACTCCATTATCACTCACATAGTACTCACAATTAAAAGGTGCTCCGGCGTAGCCGCTTGTCGCAGCACTGCCCCGTCCCGCAGCGGGGGCGGGAAGACCCCGATGATGAAGCATGACACCAAGGGCCCTTTTGGTGTGTGAGGGGTATTTTAACACACTGAGTGTATTCCAACACCATCGGAATATGTATTGTATGTCTGTTTCAGGTGGTCTTTGTTGATTATTTAGATTTCACCCTTACAACAGGGAACGGTTCAAATATGTGTATCTATGAATGATACCATTGGTGTAAAATCATAATTACAGGTAAGTACATTTCGTTTTTTTTGCCCTCTGCCAAGTGCTATAAAAGCGAATATTAGACAAATAAACATCCAGGTGGGAAAAAGGCCCAAAAGAGAAGTTCAGATCTACCCTTAACTGTAGAACTGTAATCAGTGTGTGGCGAAGGAATAGCTAAGGATACTTGTTTGATATATTCTCTATTATAGCAAGAAGACTAGTCTACTAATATGTGTAGTTCCACTCCCTCACTATAAAGTTATATAACAAATAATTGATGTTCGCAATCAACAATCATCACTGGCAGTACAAGTACTTCTCTTTAGCTTAGACTTTGCCACACGTCTTCTAAATTCATGGCAGAAGCTCATCTCAATCCTACAGAATATGGGGATTCAGAAAAACCACAGCAACCAAATATTCAGTTAAGGAGATTTTAAGGTCTGTCCTGGATCCACAGTTTCTTAAATTTTTCAGATGGCAGCAGTTCAGAAATATGTCATAAAAGCGTAAGCAAAGTGCATTCCTCAGACGTAAGACCATATCCTGTGTGACTTGTGCATAGTCCTATTTAAAGTTTTGTTCACTCAATTTGACCCAGTGTACATATTTCTTCTAAAGCGCCTGTTTATGCAAGAAAGCATTCAAATTATCCAATACATTGGTGAAGGAGTTTTGTCCACAAACCTTTTATGGCATTCATGCGAATGAAGGTTTCTTGAGAACTCACCCTTTTGGCTGGATTAGTATGTTCAAATATAAGAATAAGCTTGCATTGTCTTTTTTCTCCAGTATAACCTCACTTCATGCTCTATAACGCTGCATCGTTAGTAAGAATATCCAAAAAGGGATTCTCGAAAACATAAAAATCCTATTTACCTCACAAATCTAGCTAGCCCTAAACAAGTGCATAGCCAGTGGGATTGTTTTGGGACGCTCTAGATGCTTTTATGAGCAGGTAATGGTTTTACCCATTTTTGTATTCAGTTTCCTTAAGAGGGACTTGGAAATCAGGCAACACTGTTGGATTTTCTCTCAACAGACATACAAATGGTTCAAGAGTCTTCCAGAATATGTTTAGTTTAACCTAACTCTGTATATTTTGTACTGAGACTTCTATTTACTCCTGGCATATCCAATGGTGTCCACTTTGTTTTATGTTTATCTTCCTACCTGGCAATGTATTACCTACTTGCGGTCACCAGTAGGTAGTTATAGTTAGAACCTAGTTTCCATAGAAAATGCATTTTTTGATTTGCTAATAACTTTGGCGTTGTTTAAAGAATCTTTCTGAAATTCTTAAAAGAAAAAGTCTATCCAGGTCAGCTCCTATTCTGAAAGTTTGGGGGTGATTCGTCAAGCGGGGGATGAGAAAAAAGGGGGGTCCCAAAAGTCATTTTCTCCATGTTAATTTCCATAGGAAATTTTGCGACGAGCTACAGCTCGAACTTCTGAACGGAATTACCCCAAATTTGGCAGAAAGGTAGAGCTTGGTTCAGAAAGCGACTTTTTTTTTTTTAAATGTTGCAAATCCGTTCAGTAGTTTTTGAGAAATTAAAAAATTAAGAGTGAAAAAATCCTTTTCCCATAGGAAACTTTGTGCAAGGCTACAGCCGAAACTACTGAACGGAATTACCCCGAATTTGGCAGAAAAGGAGAGCTTTGGTCATAAAGCGACATTGTTAAAGATGGTGTAAATCCGTTCAGTAGTTGCTGAGAAATTAGAAAAAGAATAGTTTTGATATCTGGGTGGAGCCTAAGTTGCGTGCGCGGGCTTCACTGTGATTGGCTGCTAGCACTCCAAACCAGGAAGTGTTGCCAGCCATCTCGTGCCTCGGTAGAAGCGAGTCTTCCGAAAACGGAGAAACAAAGGTATAAAACAAGAGAAGGGGGCAGGGTATAAAAACACTGACCCACTAGGTCTGCTCAGGTGGTCCCAGAAGGACCCCCAGGGCCTCAAAAATTATTTAAAAAAAATAATAAAAAATCGGCAAGGATTTGCGCTGTGGTCGAGGGTTCTAGCGTTTTATTTTAATGAGGCCCTTGGGTGGGCTAGGTTCCGGGGGTATTTCTTAAAAAATAATAGCAAGGGCTCGCAACTGTTGCGGGGGTCCGCGCAGCCAGGGGCTTCGCTTATGTTGGGAGGGGGGTTGCGCGGCCCCCATCGTGGAGTCTTCTATGTGCTTGTAACTTTGGCGTAGTTTGACGAATCTTCAGGAAACTATCCAAAAAGTTTCTCTTTTTTTGATTAGCTCTTATATTGAAAGTTTGGGGGTGAATGCTGTAGGAGGGGCTGTCCCTTTGCGAGTTAGAGCCAAGCTCTCCCTCTGCTAGCCAGCATGCTGGTGTGCATTTGCGAGCCGACGGCCTATAGCTCACACTGTGCGAGCCGAGCCGACGGCCGTAGCTCACCCTGTGCGAGCCGAGCTGACGGCCCGTAGCTCTCCCTGTGCGAGCCGAGCCAACGGGCCGCAGCTGTCCCTTTGCAAGCCTGCCCGACGACCCGCAGGTCTCCCTGTGCTAGCCGGATCGCAGTTGGCACTCTGTGAACCGATATTGGAAATATAAGGCGGCTCTAAAAAGAGCCCTTGTGTTTATTAGTTGAAGCTACATAAAAGTGCAGATGCACAGCTTCAAGTTATTCAGAAAAACTCGATTTCCCTGATCTGTGAAGTGTACTCCATCACTTCTGTAGATATCAGCAATATCAAAACGTATGTTGTTGTTGTAGATCGACCCCATTCTATGGTCTCTCGGGTATGCCGACACAGCTTTGTTGACATTCTTCCTAGATTTTTCAATCTGAGGACAAATTGGTTTAACCATTTCCACTCTGTCTTTGGCATATATTGGAATATACAAAGACAGTTTGAGTCAAAAGCAACATCAATTGTAGAAAAGTGTCCTTCATTAGCATTTGCAAACCTACCCCAGTCAATGTGCCTAAGTCGTTTCCACCACAGTGCACAATCATGAGGTCAGGGTGTTGGAGATGCAAACAGGTTTTAACCAAAAGCAACAATTGGTGCCACTTCAATCTTCTCTGTCCAAACCATTTAATGTCCACATTTTGTAAACCTAGGTCTACGTCAAACACGTGCATACCTCTTGCACCAGAAAACATAGCTATGTCCTACGATCCCCACTAGCATTTTGAAGGTATTGCTGGGAGGAATGGATAGATGTCTGTAGCTCATGCAGTCCGTTCGTAGAATAAGAGATATGTGTAAAGATGGGGAACTACTTTTTTTTGCCATACAAAACGATACCTGGTTGGGAGATCAAGGGTGACTACGCGCTCTACAAAAACCAAAATAAAAAAAAATAAAAAGCATTGTTTTTAAAAGTAGGGTGCACATTCGTTTTGTGGAAAAGCATCTTTGTGATTGGTTAAGAAAAAACAGTTTAAACGTGGAGTGGATATTATAGGATAAAATTTGCTCAAGTCAACCACACTTGGTACTCACATTTGGAAGGCACTGTTCGAACTTAAAACAATTGTGAACTTTTAACCTGCACGTGCCGTTGAATGTTCGAGAAAATGTTGCAAAAAAATATCGTTAGGTTTAAAAAAAATGATGAATTTTTAACCTGCAATTGTTGTAGAATGTTCTAGAAAGTGTGTTGATAGAATACGTTGCACTTCTGACTTCTATGTGTCCTTGAATATTTAAAAAACTGTTATGGAAAATAAAATAAGAAACAATAGAGAGAAGTTTTGAAACCTAAAAGAATCAGGGAACTATTCAAATTTGTTCATTACTTGTATTTATGTGTGGAGCAACAAAATAACAGACACACAGCATCAGGAAGAGGAAGAAGCAGGGAGTGGGGGGACGGGGGAGATGGGCACAATGACACACATGCACAATTAAGTACAGCACAACTATAGACAAACCATGGTCAAAATGAAACACACCAATAAGGAGCACAAGTCACACAACCCGCCAACATCACACCACTGAACGAGCATAGCAGTGAAAACCACACTGCCTGAAAGGGAGAAGGGTGAAGAAAAGTTCACATTAAGGGACATCTCACACACAATGCAGCACACACACATAGGAAGCAGAGTACACCAACATCCAACACAATGTTGTCCAAACACAAACATTCGCACAATCGAACACAGGACACATATGCACTCGGATGTGGCGGATAAGCGTCCAAAAACGTCAGTACGAAAGAGGCACATGAGAACGCATAGGTACAAACCCACAGTCCGGATGTGGTAGCAATACGCGTATGGCAGGCAGCCAGAGAGTGTGTGACACACCCATTGGCATACAAATCAAGACACAATACATTTGGAGATGTTAGACCCGGCCTCGTGGCGTGGTCCTCCCTGACCCGTAGCACCCCCTTCGGAGCTTTACACCACCACAGACCCCTGAGTCCCCCGGCCTAGCCAACCCTTTCCACCCTGTTAACCATGACCACCCCCAGACTTCCCAGCCCGTGCCTCCATTTTCCCGGCCAGTAGGTCCTGTGTGCCCACTCTCCGGCACCTAAGATGGCCGCCCGGGCCAGCACAGCCTAGGCCGAGAGGCGCCACTTTGGTTGGAGGACAGAGCGCTCTCCTTGAGTGAGAGAGGGAGGAGCAGTATCCTTCACACCTCCGACCTCTCCTCGAGAAGTGGGTTTCGATCGCCCCTCCGGCCACCCGGAGGGCTGGCTCCACGCCTGCTGTGTGTCTGGGACTCCTCCCGAACCCGACCTGAATGGATCAAAGGGCTGCGTGGCAGGAAACCCCAACAAGCGGCCCCCAGGTGCCAAGACCCCTGCAGACCAGAACTCCAGAGATCAAAGAGGAGCAGTCCTATAACTGGGGATGCTCCGGGACTATCGAGAGATTCGATTCTGGAACGACGAGAGCCCTGCTGACGTGGTCGCGGCTCGCTTGGCAGAGAAGGACTGGAACCACCTGAGCCCTGCTGAGTGACTCGCGGCTCCCTTGCAACCTTGAAACCTCTGAGCCCTACTGAGTGACTCGCGGCTCCCTTGCAACCTTGGAACACCTGAGCCCTGCTAAGTGACTCGCGGCTCCCCGAAAGATCGTAAGCCTCCGACATCGTGCTTGAGCCCTGCTGAGTGACTCGCGCCTCCCCTCCAACCTTGGAACACCTGAGCCCTGCTGAGTGACTCGCGGCTCCCTGACTCTCCTGATCCGGCTGGACCCCAAAGAAAACCTCGTATCCCCCGGCTCGAGGATTGAGAGCCGTGCACCGGAGACACACCGAGATTGACACTGATCCTATAAGACTGTCCCGCTACCCATACCCTGTCCGAGACTCTTTGAGCCCTTGCTCTACTTTGTAACTACCTGCCTTTACCGATCATAAAGATCCCTTGAAATCACGAGATAAAGAAACGTTCTTAAGAAGCTACGGTGTGGTGTCCCTTTGTCGTGTGGTGCTTGTGCAGTGTGTACGATCATAGGTTCGAGACTCTCCTCCTGAGAAGTCTCCCGCCAGAGCGCGTCTGAGTAACTAGGGGGGTGAATCCTAGGGTGGTCAGGTACACTTCCTGCCCTCCCCTTAGGTCGCCTTCTAACAGGAGACAAGTGAAAATGTGGAAACTTTATTAAAAAAAACGTGCGTTTCAGCACGGCCAAGTGTAGTGCCACGATATGCGGACAAATGCTGCAGCATACCTGAATAAGGAACATAGGAAAACGTCCATGTTCACCTCGGGGTAGTCCATCACCAACACGCGTCAGTGTCAAGCAGCGTTGGTTGTCCGTGCCTCGGACATAATTCGATGCCAATGCAGCCATATCCACTGTTGTTTTGGGACATTTGATGCAATGATGCAGTGGGACACGTGCAATGTGGCACATCGAGTCGTGGTTGCAGGTACCTTGTCACTCGTCCATGAATGCAAGTGCAGCTGCGTAAGCCACTATCTCTAATGAGTGCTGGTTGGCCACAATATTTGACATGTCGTCGACGTAACCCATCAGGTGACGGGGACATATGTGCTGACTCCAACCACTGTACCCAATGTGCACCAAAGCAGAATCTGTAAGTGGGTCAATTTGCTCAATGCATACTACGACATGTGCAATCTCCCAGGCCCAGTTCCGACATGCATACCAAACATCCATGCATGACATAAACGGGCATCACCATGACACTCCTGGTCGTGGGCCAACAGGGGGCGCAAACACCCGTCGTAATCCATGTCAGCTACTCACTTGTTGGAGAGGCACACGTCCATGCACCACTCGGATAGGCACGGGCGACATTGGAATACAGGTTGAACACAGGTGACATCCGTAATGCAGAAGCTCAGCCGGTAAGTGATCCGCAGCACTGCCAAAGGCAGTGCACCCAGGACATGCAGCAGACGTGCAACACCGTGACACTGCCCTTTGGAGGTTGTGCATGCCACTTTACAACATCAACTGTTGTGGCCCTTGAGGCAGGCCACACTAGAATTCAGAGACACACCTACCGCACTTCCTGCACATGGACATGTCCGAGACACCCCGTTCCCCTTGCCGGATAGGGACACCCCTGCGCTGACCTGTGTACGCCTGTCCAGCACATGCCGCTTGTGCATGCAGGAGGATGCATGCGTAGCTACATGTCCATGGTCACTGCCAACGCTGAGGTGACATGGAAACGTCCGCTGAACACAGCACACTGTGATGTTGCAGGGCCTATGCCTATCATGCTAACACAATGACCACACGGACACACTTGCTCAGATGCGGGTTTGGGGGGCGTTGGTGGTCCTGGGGTTGTTGCGATGAGTGTTATGGCCTAATTGGTATCCCTGTATCATGCTCATCGACTCTATGGCACCTGTGGGTGTTCCTGTGTGGCTCTTGGCTGTGTTCCCTTTCATGCTGCAGGTAGTTGTCCAGCTCAACACCAGCAGAAAGCAGGTGTAAAATCCCTGGTGCTAGCACGGCTCATCGCCGGAATTTGTTTCACATCGCAGTTGTTGTGATGTGATTTTTTTCGTGTACAGAACAATAAACGAACTGGGCAGTGTATTCCGTCAAGATCCAGCACCTGACCCGTTATTCACAATCAATATAAATACAATGAGATTTCTTCATTGATTTAGTGTGTACACTGTAAGTGCACCCACTACCACAGTGCATTTCAATACAGGATTTTAGTATTTAGAATAAAGCACAAAGGTGCACCTTGTGTCTTTTTGTACAGGAAGGCTACTCTGCATTTCATTATCAGCACTTTAATGCAACTAAAGTTGAAATAAATCTAACACACTATTCAGAAGTTGGTGCAAACTGCAGACATCACCTGTATTCCTGCCATAACTGCTCCAAAATTTAACACCATGGTGGACACCACCAAATAACAGTACTAAGAACGAGAAAGAGGAAGGAGGAGCCTAGCTAGCAACCACGATGGCCGCCTGATTCCTCGGCTCCGCGGACCGCCTCGCTGTTCTCCCGTCTCCTGCCTTATCCTCCCAGATATCCTGCCTTTCAGCGGTGATTTCGGAGTCGGGAGACGAATCCGGTTCCGAGGGTGTGCCAATCTTCGGAATCCGTGCAGTGACGGTGACGGGGCGCCCTCGCCCTTCCCCGATGCCTCGCGGCAGAGCCTAGGTCTTTGTCCTGCGCTTGTTGCCGGCCCCGAAAACGGCAGCGGCGGCCATCTCGAGCTGGGCGGCGCCGGCCGCTGAGGAACGACTGCTGCCTCTGATTCCCGGCCGCGGCGGCCCAACTTGCTGCGTTGTCCCTCAGGCTGCTTTCAAGACTGAGAATGCCACAATGTATCGTCATCCCGGCCCTCCTTGATACATTCTATCTTCCTCCGTGGTGAACGCCATTTTAGAAAGCCGCCATTCGCTGCTGGCGAGAGATTGCCTCACGGTGCCGCTGGACCCCGCTTATTGTCTACATCGCCTGCTATCGTGGGAGTTGCAGGAATGGACTGGATTGCCCTAGTGCCCCCTGTCTGGGTATGTTGCTGCGAGCGCCGGCGGAGTGCTCGGCTGATTGTAAGAGACGGTGGTGTCCGGCTTCTGGACATGGCGCACGCCTGTAAGCGATGTGTACAGCGGCAACTCCAAGATCGACTCGCTCCCTGGGATGGTGGCATTTATTCTCTAACACCGACTACGGAGGATTTACCCGACGCACAGGGAATCGCTGCACCTTCAATTCCTGAGACGCCCCTGCGGATTGTTGACGTCCTCGTAGCCCTGAGTGATCTGCGTGCTGCCCACTGTGCTGCTGCCAAAGACCTTGAGGACCGGCTGGCCGCCATTTCCCCCAGTCTGCAACGGTCCGACCAAACTTATCCGCGAGTGCTGGGCGCCGCGCCACATCCTATGCCCTGTCACCGCGGATTGCCTATCCAGCTGCCCACGAGTGCGCCGCTGGCGCAGGATTTGACCCCCACCGAGTTAATGCGTACGCTAACTCGGAAGACGTCGTCTATTCAAGGTCTCACGCGGCTGCGAGGGACTCTCCTACAAAAGCCGCGTCCGGCTACCTCACTGTTGTCCACTGATGGAACTTGTCATCTTCCCCTGAAACAGGCGCTATTGCTCGGATTGACTTTCTTTGGCGGCCTAACGCTACGTGGTATTCCTTTTGCTACACTTCTTTTATGTTGGGCTCTGTGTTGGACACTCCATGGCGGTCATCGCTCCATCTTGCCGCGGCCGTTTGGTCTGCCTGCTCCGTCCGGGATGGCTATCGTGCAGCTGGACTCTGTTTACACATTGGACCGTAAAGGGCTGGGTTGAGGCTGCTTCTTTTTCCTTGGCCTGTTGAAACTCTTATTGCTGACATTGTACTACGTGAACCGGGAATTCGAGTGCTGGTTTGGTATTGGTCTTGGGGCTCGGGGATGGCTGATCGTGGTTGCGCGTATTGATTGCTTTCTATTTCTTTGATATGTCCTCCTCCGCTCTTACCGGGAGGTATAGATCAGGTTTCTCTGTTCTTCCTCCCTAACTCTTTCCCTTCTGTGGGTTCTCGGGGCGACAGGCACGTTCTTGGGGGGGGGGGGCCGTAGCCTCTTCGACGTGCAGGGTGGGGGGGTTGGGGCTTGCTTTCTCTCTTTTTCTTTCTATGGCCTTTCTTCTTGTTTTCTCTCTTGTTCTCTTCCTTTTCTCTTCTTCATATCTTGGGTCAGACGGGAGGTGGGGTTTAGGGTTTTTTTTATTTTTCCGAGAAGTTCCTTGCGCTTTGTGCCTATGTCTTTACCACATGTTTTTGACTGTAATACCAGTATACTGATTTTTATCCATAGTTACTGTATGATTGCATATCCTGCTTTTCCTTCCCTCTTCTGCTACCAATTGAGGGCGCATATCCTATTACGCAGTTCCCCATGTAATGAATGCTTCTCTCCATGTGCAGTCGGATCCTTTTATTGCTAGCTTGTAGTTATCCCTCCCATATCCTATCCTATCGTGTTAAGCTAGGTTGCAATCTCTGACATGTTACATTGATTGGGCGGGCGCTAACTGGGGCGACATGTATCTTGATGCTTAGTTATCCTGTTCGTAATGATCCACTTCCGTATTATTATAACGATGTTCACTTGTGGTTATCCTGCTAAGTAGTTCGCCCACTCCGCTACCCTGTCTGACTCTAGGACGATTCGTCAAAATTATAAAACGAAACCCTCTGTATCCTCCTCCGGTGTTCCCTTGTCAGTTTATTGTAGTGCTGCCAAATTTTTTTTGCCAACTGTTGCAAGCAAGGTGCTCCGGAAGATTGTATATTGTCATAGCGGCCGGCCAGCAATGGTTGTAGGCTGACGCTGTGTACTATGTCTGAGATAATTAAAGGTTTTCAAAAAAAAAAAAAAAAAAAAAAAAGAACGAGAAAGAGTCACACAGCACTTAAGAAAACAACAAAAAACGTTAGTAATTTGTTTTTCAAACGTAATTTTTTTCATAAACATATATATAAACGATAAACGAATAAACTAAATTTAACAAAAAGAATACAAAATAACAAGACGGAACACTCCTGTGGGGACCATGGATGTCGACGACAGAGCCTGGAAAATAATGCACAAAATAAGGACGTGTGTAATGCGCATATCAAAGGAGTGAGAGACAGAAACAGAGAAGGAAAAAAAGCCAGTGAAAAAGCGAGAGAAGGATAGAAAGGGAGTGAGAAAGTGAGAAGGGAGAGAGAGATAGAAGGACAGGAAGGAAGAGAGTGTGAGAGAGAGAGTGAGAGAGAGAGTGAAGAGAGGGAAGTGAGAGAGAGAGAGAGAGAGAGAGAGAGACACACCGTCGCCCCTGTGCATTCATGACCAAATAATTACCTGTTGTCACCGGAGTGTCTACCAGGGGGCACTCCACGTGCCCGTCAAAACTCTGTGGATCTCACAGATGTCGCTGAGTCCTGAGTCATGAATGGCGTAGACCACATCAGCTTCTCCGCGGCCCGGCAGATCTCACACATGACGCTGAGTCCTGAGTCACCAAGGCGGAGACCACATCAGCTTCAATGTGGCCCAGCAGATCCCACACATGTCGCTGAGTGCTGAGTCATCAATGGTGGAGACCACATCAGCTTTTGGTGCCGCTAACCCTGTGCAACTCAAGTCCGCGCCACGTGGTATTAGGCCCCTGACAGCCATACAACTCGGTGTGCGACTAACCCTCTGCGCAACTCTTCATGGACTCTTTATAATTCAGACCCGTGGAGCGTTCGCCATCCAGTCAGCACCAGCAATAAAGGATGTGACGTTGTCGATCCATTATATTTGCGTGGTCATATGGCCTGTGACTTATGTGCCGGATGGGTGTGGCATGTGTGCAAACCTGCCCTCAGGGAGTGGCCGTAACATGTTGACAACTAGACTACTGACCTGCACACTAATAGCAAGTACGCCTGCGACAGGTTGCTATGTGGGGGGAGAGGGGGGGGACGTGTTTTCTCAATGGATTTTCCATAGGAAACTTTAGACAAGGCTACAAGTCAAACTGCTGAACGCAATTATGCCAAATTTGGCAGGGAGAAAGGTTTTGGGACAGAAAGCGTGCCTTCTCGCATCAAGTGAAAATATAAAAGAAAGGTCTCGGGGCAATTTAATATAGCGGAGCTCTGTCTGTGCGAGATAACTCTTTCACGGTCCCTCTGCCCAACATGACCACTTCGCAGCTATGCCATTAGAAGCCAGTCCGTCGGCTCGCAGCTCACTACCTTTGCGAGCTAGTACACTAGTGTGCCTGTATCTCTGCAAGCTACTACGCTGCTGTTCCTTTGGGAGCGGACGGCTCGTAGTTCTCCCTCTGCAAGTCGAGCCCAGAGGCTACAGCTGCCCCTCTGCGAGCCTGGGTGCGAACTGTTCATAACTCACACTACATAAGTATTGAAAAATAATTTTGTGATTCAGTCCGTCAGCTGGCATCTGTCTGATGCATTTCTGAAAAGATATCGGAGTTCTTTCTGTGAGAGATAGCCCTTTTACGCTGCCTCTCCCTACATCAGCAGGTAACGCACCCTCTTCCCACATTACCAACATACCCCCAACAACCTTCTTGGGCCCGGAAGTGTCCCTGTGCAGTTGGACAAAGAAGAATCTTAGCCCTGTATAGATTTACATATAAAACATTTTATTTAAAGAAAACAACAACAAATAAAACTGAAGGGAGTCTGGTGCTGTGTTTGCTGCCACGAAGTTGGGTTTACTGCCATTCATTACTGAGGATACAGTTACAGATGTGGGATCGGCTTGTGTTAAATAGGGATAGTGGCACCAGAAGCATTGAGACAGTATGAGGTTGTGATGATGCTTGATGTGGACGGCCCGCAGTGGGAGCACTGTGTCTTGCCTACTGGACTTCGTCACGTGCAATGTGAGGCCTGCTGACCGTAGTGTAGGCCAGAGGTAGTGGTGAGCAAGAACCCACAGCCAGGTGCATACGTTGGTTGCCCCACCGGCCTGCGTAGTACAGGTTCAGTGGCACCATGTGTCTCTGGCCTTTCAAATGCAAATACCCCTCACTCATCGAAGGGAGTCTGGTGCTGTGGTCGCTGCCACGAAGTTTGGGTCACTGCCATTCAAGACTTAGGACACAGTTACACATATGGGATCGGCTTGTGTTAAACAGAGTTAGTAGGACTACTTGTCGACGGCCTTGCATAAAGAAATATGCCTCACGGATCGAAGGGAGTCTGATGCTGTGGTCGCTGCCACGGACTTAGGGTCACTGCCATTCAGGACTCAGGACACAGTTCCACATGTGGGATCGGCTTGTGTTGGACAGAGTTAGTGGCAGCTTGTGTCGCCGGCGCTCTATATGGAAACATGCCTCACTGATCGATGGGAGTCTGCTGCTGTGGTTCTCTCACAGAGTTGGGGTCACTGCCATTCAGGACTCAGGACAGAGTTCCACATGTGGGATCGACTTGTGTTGAAGAGGGTTAGTGACACCATGTGTCGCCAGTCTTCCACAGTGTAGGCCAGAGGTAGCGTGAGCAAGGGCCCACAGCCACGTGCATACGTTGGTGGCCCCACCGGCCTGCGTAGTGCGGGTTCAGTGGCACCACGTGTCGCCGGTCTTCCACAGTTTAGGCTGGAGGCAGCGGTCAGCAAAGGCCCACAGCCATGTGACGTTGACTTGAGCTGCACAGATTGGGAGCATTTTGTCTTCTTATCCCATTATAGTCTCTTACGCAATTTGCATTGGCGCTAATCTTGAATTGTGAGCCCTGCTGTCCCTAGTGTAGGCCGGAGGCAGCAGTCAGGATGGGCGCACAGCCACGTGGCGTTGAGTTGAGCTGTACAGTTAGTGGCACCTGGAGCACTCAGCGTGTGCGCACCCTGAGATGATACGTGGTCCCGGCGGGCCGCACTGGGAGCAATGTCTTTTGTCTAATGAATTCTGCCTCGATAAGGCCACGTGGCGATGACTTATGGTGCAGTGAGTTAGTGCCACCTGAAGCACACAGCGTGTGCACAGCCTGCGATGTCTGTGTGGGCCGCACTGGGAGCAACGTGTCTTGCGTACTGGACTGCGTCATCTGCAATCGCCACTGCATCTAAATTGTGAGCCCTGCTGTCCGCAGTGTAGATCGAAGCCAGTGGTCGGTACAGACATAAGTCTGCGGTGCTGTGCCGCTGGGTTCGCAGGGGGCCTGTGTCGAGGAGGCTCGCATTCATGGCGGCAGCCACGTGCCAGTCTGAGGGCTGCCGCTCTGGCAGACTCGTTGGCCTTCCCACAAGTGAACCACGCCCGGAGACTCAGTTTACTTATTCATACTCCTACGCTGGAGTAGCGTACGTTGGACCCCATCGCTTTCAGGGGGGGGACAACACAGCTACATGACCGAGATCTTCCCCACTGCCTGAGGTAACATGGTTGCGTCCACTGTGCACAACACCACAAGTATCAATAGAATATGTCCACATGGAGAGGTTTGTGCTTTGCATAGTGAGGTCTGTACAGCACATCACCTCTACACTTGGTATTGTGTGCATATTATTGATGGGTGACTTGCCTCCTTCACACATACTTGGTTGCCACATCTCCCAACATTCAGCTATTGTGCGGCTGAGGGGCCATGGCGTTTTGGGAAGGTCTGTTGTCCTGTTGCGCTGCTTCGGTCGTAGTAGAGGGGGAGGACTGGGGAGGAGGTTCTGGGGGTTGTGGCGCTGGGTGTTATGGCCTGTTTGGTGTCGGAACTGCATGATCAGTAGCTCTATCACGTGTTGGTCTTTAGATGTGGCTGTGAGTTGGGTCCAATTCACGCTGTAGATAGTCAACCTCCTTACACCGGTTAAAGATTGATATTAATTTCTAACTGCTAACTCTGGTTATAGCCTGCTTTTTGGATCGATTTGCAGATTTGACTGGTCGGTGAAAATATGGGAAGTGGTGTTTTAGTTTTTTGTTCCAGGGGAACGCCTACTTTGCATATGATTAGCGTTAGTTGTGGCTCTCGTTCGTGGCGATTTTTTGGGCGGAAGGTATCAATGGAAAAGTGGTGAGATTTGCAGTTTTGACCAGGTTGAGAATGGGATGATAATTTAAAAACTAAAAAAAAAATAGGTTTAATGAACATTATAATTAGAAATCAACATTTAAAAAACCTTTGAAATTCACTGAAGAACTATAGGCTTCAGGCACGTTATAGTTAGAAATTAGCATTTAAAAAACCTTAGAAAGTCACTGAAAAAACCATAGGTTTCAGGGACGTTCTAGTTAGTTTGACATTTCACTCATACAAAACCATAGAAATTCCCCCGTTATAGTTAGTTGAGCTAACTATAACTCGCGCCCCGCAATGCACTTCTGAAGACGTCACATATTACATCATTCATGACATGGTCAGTGACATCACTGATGACATCACTGATGACATCTCAAATGACATCACTGATTACATCATCCACGTGAACATCTGGAGCACCTCATCACACCCTGATATAACAGTTGATACACCGACTCTAAAATGCAGACTATCATTTTCGAAACAATGAACACACCAATACCAGTTAGTACATATCCACTCACTAATTCCTAGCTCTACACACACATCCACTCATTCACCCATACAGTCACTCATACATACGGTCAGCCATCAATACAGCATTATCATATGCACTCACATACTATACAGACACTCACACACCGCCTCTCATTCATAGATTTATTCACACACCTAGTCAGTCATGGAAATAATCAATCACACTTTCATTTACTCACCTGTACAGTTAGACACATATCACCTCACTTATTTAAACATATACTAACACATACTTACACTGTAATACAATAACTAATATAAGCACTCACTAATCCATACAGGCACTCTCACAATCACTCACTCTCACATATAGTCATTTATACACTCCAACATTCACATATACTGCCTTTCACATCTGCAGTTACTCACACATGTACCACTGATGCATCCATTCACTCACCAACACACCCATACACACACTCACCCAACCATATAGGCCTTCACAGATACAGTCTTAAACACATACACCCATTGAATCATCCACTCACAAATCTATGCACAGAGTCACAACACACAGACACTCAGGCATCCATACAGATACTCAGAAAACCAATCAATAGCCCATTTAGAGCCTCATTTAGCTACTTACCAACACATGCAACCGCTTACACACCAACTGACAACCTAAACTGTGTGAATGTCTGTATCAGTCGCTAACATATGCATTAAGTAAGACACAATTAATCACTCACTTAACAGTCAGTCACACACCTACTAAATCATCCATCCTGACTCGAACGCACAAACATTCTTCAATACACCTTGGCATATATACAAAACATATTTACATTTTATAGAAACACATAGTCACTGGATGATGTCATCAGTGATGTCCTTTGAGATTATAGTTAGCTCAACTAACTATAACAGGGAAATGGCCATGGTTTTGTATGAGTGAAATGTCCAACTAACTATAACGTCCATGAAACCTATGTTTTTTCAGTGAATATATATATATTTTTTTTTTCACAAAAAAAAATAAAGGTTACAGGGATGTTCTAGTTAGGAAATAGAACATTAAAAAACCTTAGAAATTTACTGAAAAAGCACATGGCTACAGAGACGTTATAGTTAGGAAATATAATATAAATTCTTTGGAAATTCACTGATAAAACCAAAGGTTACAGGGTTGTTATAGTTAGACTCAGATTTCACTTGTACAAAACCATAAAAATGCAGGTATAGTGACCTGAGCTAACTATAACGTATGCCCCCGCAATGCATTGCTTATGACCTCACATATTACATCACTCATGACATAGTCAGTGACCGTCAGCACTGTATAGCAACAACTTGAGTCCTCCACATAAGGTATGCCTGCTTGTACCGAGGGTGAATCAAAATTCATAAGGATAGTGTAGTGTTTGGGAGAAGCAGTAAGTCAAAAAGCAAACGGCCACTTAGAGATTTACAGCTGTATAGCTGTATGATAATATCACTTGAGCCAAGATGAGGGATTCTTATTATGTTCTTGGGGCATAGGCTATTTCTCTGCTGCATGAACTCTTAGAGGTTGGTGTACCCTAGTTAAAACGCAAGATGCTGCTTGAACAGAAGGACTTTAAGCTCTCTCTTGAAGAAATTGTGTGAGGAATTTGTTGTGAAACAGATATGAATGGTTTCCAGATTTTGAGAGAAAGTCCTGAGAAACCTTGCTTCAGAGTTATGAGTTTTGGAAGTTGTAGGGAGTTGGGGCTTCAGAGAGAGCAGGAGCCTCCTGAGATGATGGGTTTGTGAGCCAGGTAGTTTACAACACCCCCATGCATTGTCACATGAACTACGCAGGTTCACTTGAAAATATACCTTGCCTCCATCAGGGGCTCTAGGCTCATGGTGGCCCTGGGCAGAGGGGGTCCGGGCGGGGCAGAGCGCGGAGGCCAGTGAAGAGGGGGGGAGTCAGGGTGTTTGGAAGTGGAACAGAGCCAGAGGCCGCCAAATCCCTGCCAGGGGCCCCCACGCAAATATGTATCCATCCTCAGAGCATTATTATATTAAGCATATATATTGGTGTGGTGGCCCCTGGGTTTTGGTGGCCCTTTGCAGGCGCACAGCTTGCACATATCTAAGGCCACCCCTGCCTCCATGGAAAGGTATTTCAGAATGACCACGATTAGGCTGATGTGCTGTGGTCTTCTGGAGCCAGATACTAGTCAGTTCGCCGAATCGAGGGCCACCTTCAGAGGAGCCATTTAAACTCTGGGAATGTCGGTCAATAGGGAGTTGCCATGATCAAGACCTATGAGGTCTATGCTTGAACAACCATTTTGAAGCCATCTGCTGGGAAAATAGACTTGATTTCTCCGAGGATTCTGACTTGGTATTGAGCTCCCTTTGTTTCATTGTTAATACAGACATGGAGATTCTAAGGCCTATTCACAAAGGTAAATTTACATGAGAGTATATCTACATGAGTAAATTTACTCTTACACTTTATGGTACTATGGGCCTGCGTCCGTCGCCACCCCGGAGGTGGAGGGACCCTCCGCAGGGGTGGAGCCACATTTACAAGTGAAAAGTTACTGCTAGGAGCTTTTCACATGGAGGTGGAGTTGTGCATCACAAGGGCAGAGATTTCACTATAGTAATGTAAATAATTTTTTTTAATGGATTAAACTTTAAAAAAAAAGTAACAAAATATATTTTTGTGTTAAATATGTAAATTAATTTGAGATATTTACTTTAAATGTAGAACACAATTTAAAAATGCTACAGCACTATTAACTTAATGTTGAATTGAATACTAAATGAATTTAAATAATGTATATTAAACAAAAAAATTCAGTTTTATTTAAAAAGTCCGACCTAAAGTAACATGTTTATATTTATTTGTTATACATTAAAAAAAATAAAAGGTATGTATAGAATTAATTTTTTTCATTTACGTTTATATTTCAATTCAAAAAGATTATGAAAGATTTTTCATAAAATATTTTTATTTTCAATGAGGTTCTATTTTAAGTTCTGGCCTGCATTATTTTGTATAGAAGGGTGTTGCAGTACTAATGATTGCAAAAAACACAGTTGATGGACAGAATGTAGAACAATGTCATACATTCACCCCAGTACAAGGATCTGGGCCTAAATCCATCGTTTTTTTGCACTCCACACCACCCTGGATTAGACACTGGCTATATGCAAATCAGCTCTGACCCTGTGCCTCATGGGAACAGTCCAGTCCGAACTACCAAGCCATGTCTTTCCCAGACCGGAATCAAGCATCCAAGGACCGGTTTCTGGCTATCAGCCTTCTTCAGCCTGGATTGCTTGACTCCAGTGGTGTGGAGAGCCTGGGACTCACGTCTGAGTATACCCAGCACACTCGGGGTGAAAATTGCAAAAAACACACCACTGGAGTCAAGCTATCCAGGCTGATGAAGGCTGATAGCCAGAAACCGGTCCTTGGATGCTTGATTCGGTGATAACGATGCTCGGCTTCCGGCAGGCTTTTTTCATGCTGGGCTTTCTGTCATGGAATGCCTGTCAGAGAGTGAGCCCCCTTCTGTTTGCTGCCTCTGGTTGGGGGCCGAAGGGTCATAGTTGCCTGCGACGTGGTGCAGGGATGAACAAAACCTCCCATTTCCCTATAGGAGCTTGTGCTACGGCCGGTTTGCGGCCGAAGCACACGCTTCCGTAGGGAGCTCCCATGTGCAGTCGCATCGTAATTAGGGGGGGTCAGTGGGTCCCGTTTCCGCGACTGTGTCGGACAGACGCAGGTCATCATAATAAAACCCTAAGTAGTAAACTTAAATGTGTGAGGATCTCCCCATAGAAAATATTGGATTGGTGGAATTGGAAATTTCCACATGCAGCTTTGTGAACTGCACTTTGTATCAAGTACTGCGATAGTACTACTTTACATACTACAAAATATAGTTTGTGAATCAGCCGTAAGCCTATTGTCAAGATTAAATCCCTGAGATTTGGCACTTTCCGCAGTGGTTAGCTTGCAGTATAGCAGGTTCGATTTATCAAGGCAGACGTGCCCCTGCATGGTGAAGTGTGATGTGGACAGTAGAAGGGCTTTGGTTTTCTGAGGTTTCAACTTGAGATGAGGGAAAGACATTTGTGATCGATTGTCGTTGAGGGACTTTGCAAGATGGCTACATACTCCAGTGAGCACACAGGGTTTCTCAGGAAGGAGCGGAAGGTTCCAACTACAGAAGACGCAAACCCTTCTGTTAGGACTTTCAGAAGTGTAGTGTATTTGACTGTGTCAAAGTCAGCAGTGAGGTTGAGAAGTGCAAGGAGGTATTTCCGAAGATGCATAGCGCATAGATACTAAGGGCAACCTCTCAGATTTTCTCCCTATTTCCCTACAGGAATCACTGGCTGAAATCCTGAAATGCAAATCTGGTTCTCCTGAGGATCCATGTCCCCCGAAGTTGTTTAGGACATTGACTCACTTGATTAACCCTTTTTTCAATCACATTTGGAATATCTCGCTTTCCACTGGCATTTTCTATGATATGTGGGAACATGCTCTGTTACTGCCCATATTAAAAAAGCATAACGCTGACCTGACGGAGCTTAGCAACTACCGCCTGATCTCACTACTGGCCACACCAGCGAATATGCTGGAAAAACTGGTGCAACGCCAATTCGCCAATTTCATAGAAGGTCCTGAATGACACTCAATCCTGTTTCCAGTCAGGAATAATTACCGATGACTGCACTGGTGGAGGTGGCGGATTCTGTAAGAATGACTGTAGACGCCGGGGTGTCAGTGATGCTGGTTCTTTTAGATCTGTCCGCAGCATGCGACACTGTTGCGCACCCAGTCCTACTGGACAGTCACAAACAGCTGGGCTTGCGGGGGTAGTGCTCTCCTGGATCCAGTCTTACATCAAAGACCGCTCTCAAAGGGTCTTTCTCCACCTCCATCAATTGGAACCTAAGCCACTGTGGTGCGGGATGCCTCAGGGCTCAGCCTTGAGTCCATTGCTCTTCAACACCTATCTGGTACCACTTTTCTCTTTCATTGCTTCATGGGAAGTGAAGGCAGTCTCCTATGTGGATGAAACCCAGCTGGTGTTCTCTTTCAAGGATCACTCTGCTGATTCTTTTACTAGATTTAAGGGGTGTCTGAAGGACATTTCATGCTGGATGAATAATACCAGCTTAAAACTTATTGCGGACAAGATGGAGGTCTTGTTCTTCGGCCAGGCATCTCCAACACCCGCTGGACTTTGGCAGCCAGTAGAAATTGGGATCGCCACCTTTACTAGCAAACACGGTGAAAAACCTGGGTGTCAAATGGGAAATGGACCTCTCTTTCTCTGCCCAAGTCTGTCATTTATCAGCCTCGTGCTTTGGGAAGTTGAGAAATTGAGGAAATTATTGCATCTATTGCTGGAGGATTGTCTAAGGGTCATAGTCTACACTATTGTGACATCTCGGCTGGTCTACGCAAACTGTCTTTACCTGGGACTACCTGCCTATCTGATCAGTAGATTACAGATGGTACACAATGCGGCAGCGAGATTAATTAATTCTGTCCCGTTCCATCACCACATCTCTCTGCGTATCATACAAATTAACTTCACTGGCTACCTGTAGCTAAAAGGATAGAGTCCAAGTCCCTGACTCTGGCCCTTCGTGCTTTGCAAGATGGTGGAAGGGGACATCTTAAACGTAGGCTTTGTCTATATCAACAAAAATGCATGCTGAGATCTAACTCCCAGCACCTGCTCTGTGTACCTTGTTTTGCTAAGTCCTGTATGGGAGGCAGGTCCTTCACAGAGGGGACGGCCAGAATGTGGAACTCCATGCCTTCCCATATGCGCCTGATCAATTCCAAACTTGAGTTCAGAAGGAACTTGAAGACTTGGCTCTTCAGCCAATGCTAGCACCTCGGTTGGACTCCCTCACCTGCTGTTGACCGCAAAGCAGCGGCACACCTCTAATTTCCAATTTAAAACATTTCTAAAGCGCAGCGTACACCATGCGGTTTCTTGGCGCTAGTGGGCAGGATCGGCAAACTGAGGGAAAAGACCAGAGTGAAAGGACTGAAGAGCTAAGCGGGGAAAGCCTGATTGAAGAGGAAGGTTTTTAAATCTTTGCGAAAGGAGAGATACTGGGTGGCAGAGCGGAGATGGTCAGGGAGGGAGTTCCAGAAAGTTGGAGCCAAGGTGGAGAAGTTGGCCCCACCCCACTTTTTACGTGTAAAGCGGGGGATCTGAAGAAGGGACTTAGAGGAAGACCGGAGCTCTCTTGTGGGAACATAGGGTTTTATTAAAGAAGAGATAAAGGCGGGGGCAGTGCCCTGGCGGGCCTGGAAGACCATGCAGCCAGTCTTGAAAAGGGAAAGTTCTTTTACGGGGAGCCAGTGAAGCTCCCTGAGAAGGGGAGTGGAATGGTGATAGCGTGGGAGGCCGTACATCAGCCGGGCCGCCTGGTTCTGGATTGACTGGAGTCTTCGCAAGCTGTAAGCTGGAATGCCATGATAGAGGGCGTTGGCATAATCCAGCTTTGATATCACCAGGGCGGCCATGATGATCTTGAGGGCCTGAGGGGAGAAGAAGCGGGAAACAGAGCGGATGGTGCGGAGAGTGAGGAAACAAGAGGAGACCACGGAACTGATTTGTGAGTGAAGAGTGAGCTGATTATTCATTTTGACACCCAGTGTTTTGACCGTGGTTGAGGGGGAAGGTGCGGGGCCAAGGGAGGGGGGCCAGAAAAGAGAGTTCCAGGGGCTGGATGAACCACCGGTGAGAACCAATTCGGTTTTATCCGGGTTCAGCTTAAGGTGGTTGTGGTTCATCCAGTCCCTGATGAATGTCATTGTAGACTGGAAGTTAGAGACAGAAAGGGGAGAAGAGGACAGATCGAAGATGAGCTGGAGATCATCCGCGTAGTTAAACACGGTGACCTCCAGCTGCTGGAGCGCGAAGATAAGAGGGAAGATATAGAGATTGAAAAGCAGGGGGGAAAGAGAAGATCCCTGGGGAACACCACAAGTGACAGGGAGGGGAGTGGTAGAGAAGTCGCCTAGCCGCACTGCCTGGGTGCGGTCCCTCAGAAAGGAGGAGAGCCAAACCAGGGCTGATCCCCCGATTCCAGCCGCCCTGACACGGGACAGTAAGGTGGTATGGTCCACCGTGTCAAAGGCGGCGGACAAGTCAAGGAGGACCAGTGCCTGGTGTTTGTTATCATCCATACCCTTTCTGAGGTTGTCTAGGACTGAGACCACAACCGATTCGGTCGAATGTCTGGGACGGAAACCGGCCTGGCGAGATGCCAGCCCCCCATTGGTCTCAATATGGGCGCTGAGTACCGCGGTGACGTGGCGTTCCATCACCTTGCCCAAGAAGGGCAGCAAGGAGATGGGGCGATAGTTGGCTGAGATGGAAGGGTCTGCACCAGGTTTCTTCAGGATGGGTACTATAGTGGCTGCCTTTAGCGCGGGGGGCACTACACCCTGTGCTAGGGAGCTGTTGAGGAAGGCGATGGGGGGTTCAGAACAGCAGGAGTAAATTTGCTGCAGGATACGTGCCGGGCAGATATCCGCCGGAGACCCTGACTTCACTTTGGGAAGAATCTCCAGAAATGATTCCTGAGTAAGGGGGGGAATGGAGGTGAGAGGGCATTGAACGGTGGGGGGGGGAAGGATCAACAAATGCAGGTGAGGGTGGTGGAATGTTGGCCTTGATGGTAACGATCTTATCCAGGAAGTAGGCGTTGAGTTGATCACAAAGAAGCTGGGAGGGAGGGATTTGGGGTGAGATTCGATCTGAGAATGCCAAGTCATTTACTATGCCAAAAATTTCCCTGGAATTATTTTCAGCGGACGTTATTTTTGCAGAGAAATGGGTGGTTTTTGCGGCGAGGATTGCTGTTTTATATTTGGCCAGAGATGTGAGGAAGTAAGTTTTTGATAAAGGACAGTAATTTTTCCTCCATTGCCTCTCCACCCGTCGGGCGCTCAGTTTAAGCTCTTTTAGGTGGTCGTTAAACCATCTGTTGGAATCCTTAGGTCGACGGATGGAAATGCGAGGTAAGGGAGCCACTGAGTCACAACCACCAGCCAGCCAGGTGTTTATGGCCTTGGCTTGAGAGGTAGATGATAAGCCGGAGAGGGTGGGAGTGGAGTTACGAAGCAGGGAGGTCAGGGAGGGAAAGTCCAGTCTGTTCCAGTTCCGCGCCCAGGTGTTTTTGGCATGCGGAGTTTTTGATGTCGGGTTGCGGAGGATGGAAAGGGAAATAAGGGCATGGTCAGACCAGGGGCAGGGAGAGACTGCCGCCGAAGCCACTGGGAGGTTGAGGGACCAGACCTGGTCGAGTATATGTCCATGGGAGTGAGTAGGGACAGTTATATGCGGAGCAAAGTTGAGAGACAGGAGAGATTCTGTGAATTCTTTAGAGGCCGTACACTCATGTGGGTCTGAGGGCCAATAATTGAAGTCTCCCAGCACCAAGACCGAGGCGTAGTTGACCACCAAGTTGGCCAACAGGTCTTGAAATGCCGGTAGGAATGAGGGTGAGGGCTGAGGAGGGCGGTACATTAAGAGGCAAGTAATAGGAGGGGAGGATAAAAGAGAACGGACTACCAAAAAGTCAGCAGGGGGGATAGGGGAAAAGGGAAGTGATTGAAAGTTCAATTCCGACCGAGCGATTAAGGCGACCCCACCACCAGCCCTGCCTGCTGGGCGGTCGGCACGTAAGGCCACATAGGAGGGGGGTAGGGTGGCCAGGTTGCTTGAGATAGCTGTTGCGCTCTACAAATACTATTATAAAAACATAAAACTAAAATCATCCACAAACGTAGCATTTCTGTGTCTGTGCTGCATCCAGAATATTTTGACAGGACGATATTCTAAATGCAATATTCCAGTAGCATACTAGGAGAAAGGATAAGGTGATAGTGGTAAAGATCTTTCCATTAACGTGACTGATAAAGGAAACTGCGGCTTACAGGCACTGCACTGCATTTCAGGACCCTGGAGCAGCCTGCTGCATTAACTTTAGGGTCTAATGAGACTGTTGTCCATCTACTCCTATTTCTCTCACTTTTGTCTTTCAAAGGGAGGAATTAAAGTTTACTGTTTCGTCACAATACCTACGCAAGCCTTTTTTCAGTTTAAATTGGAGTGATGTAAAAATCCAAAAAAGCAACAATGTATTTTTGCAAATAAGTAAAGTGCAAAATATAATTTTGTATAAAAATGTTTTCTCTTTGATTAAAAAGATTTTTCACACATTCCCCACATAGATGGTGATAATCTATGTTTACAAATGTAATGAAGAATACCCATGTTGAAGAAATAAGACTTAGGCAAATAACGTTTTCTTCAGGGGACTTTGATCTGCATTGGAAAACATATTGAAAGTTTTTATTGCCAAACCTTTTATGAAATGCTTAGTTTGGGCTAATGATTACCCCCAGCAGAGTATTAATAGTTTCTTCTGATGGTTAGTCTAAAATCTTGGGTAGATAGGTGAATATGGGAAGTAGTGTTAGTATGTGGACACCTACTGGAAATAGTGGCATTGTAAAAGCTGTTGGCTAACAGAGGTATTTAACTTAAAAAACATTAGCCTCACAGGCTAAGTACATCTGAGGGACATTTCCCTTGGGATCAAAGTCTTAAGGTGATGAGAACTTCAGTTAAAGGTTTCATAAGTGCCCATATCAAAACATCCTAAAATAAATATTTTACGCTCAAGAAGATAATAAAGTAATGCCCTGTTTTGGCTGCATCTTAGGATAAAGACTGATGTTAACCAGAATAGCATAGTATTGCATTCTAGGTACAAATAAGGTGACGTCAGCCATGGAGAAATATTAAAGTACACTGAGAAACTCGATGAACAGTAGGAAATCCCAGAAAAGGAAAGCAAGAGAAGCAGCAAAAGAACCCAGCGCTGAATTTAGGGAATGATGCTGTATGTGCAAGAAGTTATGAATTTGTTTATGAAAAGATAGTGACATGCCACATTTGCTGCTTATCTTTCTTTGCTGTTTTTGTTTGAAGGTATTTAACTGGGGACCAGTTCTCAAGTGAATCATCGCTGGAAGCCTACGCCCGCTGCCTGAGAATGGGTTGCCGATGCATAGAGTGTGAGTACACCTCTGGGGTTGTGCGCAAACATTGATACAGTCTGCCTGAACTTACTAAAATCTCGATTTGAAATAATTATTCACTGTTGTTATGATTTCATGATGATCTACTACAGGATGCCAAGACTCTTCAACATCTGTTCAGTCTAGGACCTACTTCCCAGGGCCTGGTCTTCCTTAGTAATGGCCAGCTATTTTAGCTGATCCAAAGACAGCTTTGACACAGTTAGACCAATTTAAGTATAAATGTGTTCACTCTTCACATGGTAAGTGTGAGCTTCATATGCATGTTTCCTTTCACAGAGGATTAGCCGCTGAAGGATCAGCCGTCTGAAACCTCACAAAAACTCACCTGTTTGATTCCCTGCGTGATCACATGCCAAGCTTCACTCTGCCTCTAGAGCATACCGTATAGGTCTTGATCTCTGGGTGCTGTTGTGTTGTTCCTTTCTCATTAAGCAGACCCTATTTATATTTCAAAGCTATTTAGTCTTGTTCTGAACTCCAATCTGGTAACTTTCATTTTGTATAAAGTCACTTGAGTATAGTAAATTCTCTGCTTATAGCTGTTTTGAATGTAGTTGTCTCAAAACTAGTTTTCTGCTACTCCATCCATATACCTCCTCCTCTTCATTTTAAGCAGCTTAATCACTTCATTGATAACCAGTGACCTATAGAGAGAGAATATTGCTTTACCATTCCATCTCAAATCAAAAAAAGTTATATAGTGCTTTATTCTCTAGTGCTTGGATTCGGATGTTTCTCATGCCTCTCGGGCAGTCCTGTTTTCCCATTTTGTAGGGCCTGCTCACTTAGCAACAGACAACCCTCCATGACCTCCCTGAAAAAGCAAAGTTCCAGAACCTCGTTTAGGTCCATTCTTGTCAGATCTGTTTGCAGTAACCACAACATGATTCTCATAACTATGCTAGACCATCAGGTTTAGATTACAAATGACTTGTTGGACTCTCCATCACTTCTGGATCTTGTCCCAGAAGCAGGTCGTGGTGCTAGGCTGGGAATTAGAAGTTCCCAATCTAGGAAGCCATTAGTCCACCTTTTTATGTAGCGCGTTACAATCGAGTATTTATTGTTTTTTTGTTTCTAGGCACTGTATATAATAGGTTTCATTACTGAGTTTAGTGAGACTGCATTTACAATCTTAGGAGGATAACGTACTGAGTTCACATTCTTGGGATTCTAACGTGTGATCCTCAGGTCATGCCTTATGTCCAATCATGCATTTAGGACTCTGAGATGAACTTGCATTAGGTTAAGACTGGATTTTGTTTACTCATTACTAGCCAGAAACGGGAGTGTATTTAAAGGGCACCTGATGGGGGGTTAAACACACACATACACGCATGCACATACACGCATGCAGACACACTCACACGCTCTCTCTCTCTTTTACTTTTACGTCGAGAGGAGCTCCTTATGAAACACTCTACAATATCACCGACAGTTTAAAACTTCTCACCTCAAATGTCTGTTTTTTTCTAGCAGAGTTTTTAAGCATAGGATTAGCATACTGCCACCCTCGATGAGCTACTAAAGTGACAAAGTCCTTTGTCATTTTTTTCATCAAAGTCTTTAAGCATAGGATTAACTAGTGCCATCCATGCCACGTTGATAAGCCTTCTGCTTCTCCAGGCATGGCATTACTGCTTTGGATTAGTAAAATAATATCCTTGCCATCCTGGAATTAATACAAAGATTTCCTGACACATATGTTTGGCTCTTATTAGAGCTCATCAGAGAGACATAGCTTTGTACTGACACAAGGGAGCCCACCCAGCAAAGTCAAAGCAATACCTTTCAGGGTCAGAGTGCTTCTTAAATTATACAAAAAAATTAGAGAACTCTAGGTAGGTCCCAGATTTTAGGTGGCAAGCAGCTCCTTTCTATGGAACACTCGGCTCACCTCAAATGCCTATTGTCCTAGCAGAGTTTTTAAGCATATGATTAGCATAGTGCAATCCACACTGAGCTGGAAAAGTGAAATATAAATATATGTATATATATATATATTCACTGAAAAAACCATAGGTTATAGACCATATATAGTTAGGAATTCGCATTTACAAAACCTTATTTTACTCACACAAAACCATTGAAATTCCATATATAGTTAGTTGCACTAACTATATATCAGGACAGCCGGTGAAGCCGCACAGTCCCGCAGCCTCAAGTTAAGACCGGGAAGCGCGGGCATCAGGTGGGCGTGTCCAGGGCGTGTTGCTAGTCATTTAGTTGACTTTACCCGGGGAACTCTGTATTTTTTGTTGTTGGTATGTCATCAGTGATGTCACTGACCATGTCATGAATGATGTAATATGTGACATCATCAGCAGTGGATTGCGGGTGCGCGATATATAGTTAGTGCAACTAACTATATATGGAATTTCAATGGCTTTGTGTGAGTAAAATAAGGTTTTGTAAATGCGAATTCCTAACTATATATGGTCTATAACCTATGGTTTTTTCAAGGTTTTGTAAATGCTAATTCCTAACTATATATGGTCTATAACCTATGGTTTTTTCAGTGAATTTTCAAGGTTTTGTAAATGCTAATTCCTAACTATATATGGTCTATAGCCTATGGTTTTTTCAGTGAATATATATATATACATACATATATAAACATATATCATCTGTATATCTATATAAATACAAACATAAATGCATGCATGCATATACTTATATGCATACAGATGCATGTTATTTACATGAAAGTTGAAAAAACACTAATAAAAGCAAAGCTAAAAAGCCACCTCATTACAAACAGAATGGCTTTAACTTAAACGAGGGCGAGATCTATTGCATTTTCAATGCTTGTTTACTTTGGTTCCATCAAGAAGGCATTCAGATGTGTCACACATTTGCCATAGATTCTGAATGTTAGCACTCTAGTTGCACATTAGATCACTGTAGTAAAGCTACTGCTCACCAGGGACGTCTGCTGCTGGTATTCAAAGTGCATGTTTCAGTCTGCATGTCAGAATTTTTTTAATGAAATAGAAGAGGATTTGAGAAGTCACTCAAAATGATCCCTAATTTTTCTTTCTGAAGCACTAATCATACTTTCTATGGCAAAATTAACCCCCTCATGTTGTTCCTTTTTAAATTGAGTGTTTTCAGACTTACCACTTCATTCCAATCAAGATGGCTTCTGGTGTGCCATACTTTTGTCATAAGTAAGACTGTTAGCGCTCTAGTTGTTCTTTAGAACACTCTGGGACATTCTGTCATTGGGCTATACTTGGGGTACATCTGGGTGATATTTGGGCTACATTTAGGCTCTTTTGTCTCTGGTGGCCATCTTGTGAGACTGTATGTCAGAATTTTTTAATGAAATTGAAGAGGGTTTGAGAAGTCACTCAAAATGTGCCCTAATTTTTCATTCTGCAGCACTAATCATACTTTCTATGGCAAAATATACCCCCTCATGCTGTTTCTTTTTAAATTAAATGTTTTAAGAGTTCCCACTTTATTCCAATCAAGATGGCTTCAGGTGTGCCATACCTTTGTAATAAGTAGGACTGTTAGCGCTCTAGTTGTTCTTTAGAACACTCTAGGAGGCTGCAGTAGAACACAAAGGAATCAACTGACAGTCTCTGTCCTTGTTGGATGTACATGTTTTACTGAGAATGTCAGACTTCATTTTCACATGACTGAGAAAGATAATGTGAATTTACAGAATAAATATGCTTTCAGTTTAGCTTATAGATCCCCTTCCAAACCACTGTGGGAAAATCATGAGATATTAGTTTTCTTTCAAACAATATTCATGATATCACAGCAGAAGGTTTTTTCACATGGTAAAATCACCTTAGAACCCACCACAATTCCTAAAACGAGTATGGTACCATCAACAAATGATTTATAATGTAACTAAAGTCCTAAAACCCTCTATTAACTACAATGCTTTTTAATGAGGTGCTATCATGTATATTAGTCCCAAGATGGCTGCCAACACTTCTTGGATGAAGTGCTGACAGCCAATCAGATCAGATGTGTGGTTAGGCTCCGCCCAGATATATATCTTTTTTTGAACCTAAATTACTCAAAATCCACTGGAGCACATATATTGAGACCTAGCAAAGGCACATCGGGCTAACAGTCCCTACAATTTTGCCAAGTTTCGTGCAAATCCATTCAGCCGTTCAAGCTAAAAGTGAGGCCAACCGCCCTATGCAAATTAACATGGGAAAAACGTGTTTTGGGACCCCCCTTTTTTCTCGGCCCCCCCTTGATGAAACCCCCCCAAATTGTCAGGTGCTGCTCAGAAACAAAATGTTCCATTTTCCTGAAAATTTCAGCCAATTCCGTCCACAAACGCCAAAGTTATTAGACATAGAATTTTCAAAAATCCCATAGAGAAAAAATCCTAACTATATATACCTACTGGCGACCGCCAGTAGGTAATATATATATATATCTCAGAAAAAAAACGTTAAATTAATTCTATAGTTGGTTGAAAATGTCAGTTTAAGTGTAATATTTATATATAACATTTTAAACTAAGATTTATTTTAATATAAAGTGAGATAATATTGTCATACCACACATAAGTATAATGTCACTTTAAAGTAAAATGTTATTACCATACGTAACTATCCTAACAGTGTGTGACATGAGGTTAGCCGCAGGGTCTGGTCTGTGGTCGGGCCCTACTCACAACCCCTCCCCCGCCCAACTCCCCCTGCGCTTGGCCTTTGCACAGTGGGGGTTGGCTGAAGAGCCTGGTCTATTGTCAGGCTCCACACTCAACTCTCCACAGCAGGCCAACCCCTCCAACGCGAATGGACACAAACCCCTTACTTTTTGAAAGAAAGTTATTTATGCATTTACTGTATAAGAAGGGCCACATGAAACAACAGCGGGATGTAATACACAAAGCAGAGCCTTCAACACTGGCCACAGCAGCATTTCTCAACGCCCAACTCTTCGTCCCCAGCAATATTGCGAACATATTGAGCCTCATCATCTGCTCCATCGCTCTGAGTCCCGTGGTCATTGTCTAATTCCCCCATTCAGCTGTCTAACATTTCAAACCAGTCCTGCAGATCCACAACCACTTTCTCGTCTGTGCGGACCATTTTTAATAGTATTGCCTCCACTTTTGAACACTCTTGAACATCTTTCTGCCATGCTCTCAACCCTGGGGCCTGCAAGCATGTCCATGAGATAGTGATTTGGTGTTTCACCAATACCAGTCCCAAAAAGGTGAACTTGCACTGCAATCGTGATTTCCGGGGCAGAGGGACAAGATTCAATAAGCAATGTCATACACTGCGTTCCAGCCCAAGATTAACGATGTGTCAAAGCCTATCTACTGCCCCAGGCCAATATTCAAGCAGTACAGCACAGCTCATGTCCTATTGAGCAAATCAGCTTCCTCCTCCCCCATCTGGGCATCCTGGTGAACTAGCTGGAAATATTCCTTGCAGTTGTGAGGGGACCAAATATAAACGATGCACTATGTGAAAGTGCACTTCTTTCGAACTGGTGTGGCTAGATATGGATTGGACCTGCCTGGGGTTGAGTTCCTCACCGTGTCTGTGAGTGGTGCGTCTAAATCAGTATCCCACCCATGCCCTCTCCTAAAGGGACACGTTTGAGTCTGTCCCTTTTCAGTGCGCTGTAAAGGTTCGAAACAGCATGAGCGGTATATCCCAATTGTAGCAGGGTTTCTTGTACTGTGGTCATCTGAGGTGTGTCCGGGAAGTCTGTCCAGACTTCCCTGAGAGGGTTTGCTATTTTTGTATATTGTGGAAAATGCCCCACTCCTACCCCAAAGCTAGCTTGGGCTTCTTCAACTGTAAAAAAGACTCCCCAATGTTGAGGTCACCCAGTGTGGTGCAACCACCCCCCTTCCACCGAGTAACTGACAACGCATTTTAAATGGCACGGAAGGGCTGCAGGCACCATACATTCAGAGATGTAGAGAAAGGGGGAGGGGTGTTCATTATCCTCTTGACTGTGACATACCATGCTTTGGCGGCTTCCTTTTTTTTTTTAATAACATGTTTCATTGATTTTCAATATGCAGCATAAAAACAAAACAAAGACCAACAATGTAGTCACATTTGTTGCCCAAGCTATGGCAACATTCTTAATTATGAATGGGCAGTGTGCAGGTACTGCTCTACCCCGCATCAGTGTGCTGTGTCTTGGTTTTTCGTCCCAACAGCTCCTCTGTTATCGTTGTTTCCAATTATTATCCTCTTCGCACCACTCTGCGGCATACTGTAGTTGCGCTGCTAAGTAGTACAACTCCAGGTCTGTCAGCCCTGCACCTTCCTTTCGCTTTTAAAAAAAAATTGATTTCCCAATTTATTAGGACTTTTGCGAGAGCCTGCATGGGCCCTGGACTGCTGCAAGAGTTCAGATTCAGGATTGCAGCACCCCAAAAATAAAACCTTTGTTTTACTTTGACCTCAAAGGTGGGTCCTTCTGGCACCCCCAACATGGTCCAGGGGCTCAGGGTACCCCTAACCTTCTCCCTTATATCTTATTTTTTTAATATTCAGGATACGAGGATACAAGGACTGAGTCCCTGAGTCCTGCAATGGTAGTTGCAATATTCCTCTTTATGTTGCGCTGAGTTAGTTCAGGATAGACGATAAGCCTTCCCTCTCCCCTTGCTAAGCACTGCTAGCAAGACAGCGCTCAGTCCCAATTTGGAAGAGCGGTGTTCCAAAGCATCTTGTACAGTTTGACGGACTGAGCCTCTGTCTTACTCCTTTAGAGTTGATTCGATACTGTTCATATAAGGAATCTGCAAGTGTCAATACCCCTTTGGAGAATAAGTTATGTCTGGTAACATTGTCGCTGATGGTAATGATGCCACCAGTTTTCTTGTCACCACTACTCCATCGTATCACCCCCTCGTGGTGGCTGTCATTTTTATTTGGCTCCGCCCTACATATACTCAGACTCTAAAAGGGTGCAGAAAAGATTGAGGTGAAAGTGATGTCAATGGCTCACGCCAAACCCTATAACTGGTGACCAAGGGTGGCAGTGTACAGTGCCACCTGGTGCCAATGACATAATACTTCAGGAACATTTACAGATCCAGTTTGAGAGAGGGTTTCCATAAAGAATCAGCTGGATCGATTATAGCCATCTGAAAGAATGCTACCAAAGGTTCATAACTAATACTTTAGGGCGTCCAGGCATTTGTATAAGGCTTTTATTTCTTGCACAAGCCTTGAAAGCTGTCTTGAGAGGTTGTGCAATAAATATAAAATTGCTTATGTCGCAAAAAGAAAGATACAGTACTCCTGGGCCAAATGTGTTTTCAATAGCAGCAGTAGAGACAATGAAGAAACATAAACTTTCAAGTTCCCCATTGTATCAGGGGCTCCAGCTGCCCATCCTCTCTGCTTTGAGGTCAGAACTCCATGCACTGTAGATGTCTGCGTCATGACAGAAGTGTAACACAATTACTACTTTACCATATAGTAATTAGCTCAGTTTACCTAGACATGGGTGCAGATGCACCTAGAAAAGCAGGTTTCCAACACATGTACATGTTAAACTCACAGGAAACAACTTGTAGCAGTGACTTGTACTAGCTTGCATTCCTAGGTGTCTCAGGTTAAACATGCTACCAAACACGAGGGTCTGCACACAAAGATTCTGTTGTACAGTGCACTTGATATGGCTGTAACACATGCTTTCTTTTATACTCTAAACAATATCAATTAACACTGCGACCAATAAAATCATTCTTTTTTCAAACAAAGGGAAGATTTTTCAGATTTTTTCAGATTTCTAATGCAGTGCTGCCCATACCTTTAAGAAACATGAGCCATTTTATAGAACGACAAACATTCGCGGCTCACATAGCTTTAATGAACATGTGGTGAGGGAGATCTTTTAAATTTCATAGTAGACAATCTTTTAAAATGTTGTGAATAAACAAACTACTTTGCAGTTTTTTGCATGCCTCTCTAACAGCAATTGTTTATTAATGTCACGACCTACACCACACCTTTCGATATATCTTTATCGGACTATGGCCACAATATTGATATGTCTGTAAAAGTGGCAGATGATGAACTGAACTGGAGCTGGAAAACTTTTCAGATTAGGGTGCTAGCCTGTGGCATATGTTCACTAAAATGACAATGCTTCTGAAAAATCTGGGTGTTGATACCAATGATTTAAGCACATTTGAAAGACTCCTTCTTCAGCAGAGTATGAGGTAAGGCTCCATATCCATTTTTGTGTTACAACAAAGCCATGGGGTGCATTTTGGGATATACATATATATTTTGTCATTTTATATAACACATTTACAGCCCAAGGGCATTGGAGCGCTTTACATGAGCACCAGATAACATTACATAAGGTCAGATACATTTTTTGTTAAGCACCTGAAATTAAGGGATTTTCCAGAGCCAACACTGGGACTTGAACCCGGATCCCCAGATCTAAAGTCAGCAGCTTCCATATTTCTCAATATATGTGAAAGTTATACATAAGTGGGATGTTTGTGTATGATCACGTATAGTGAGCAGGTCCTCTGTTGAAATGGCTTTGTAAAGTAAAAAACACAGTGGCCAAACATACTGGAAGGTTTATCCGGAGTCTTGCTTAAGAATACTTGCAAGGGTTTTTTTAAAACTGGACTTACGGACATAGTTCAGCACCTTTGCACCTGTGGTGTTAGAACAATTTTCAGAGTGGGAATGCTGACATCAATGTTATATTTGGGATAATGAACAATTCTAGCTTCACGCAAAGTGTAGTAAATGTATTCAGCAGGAGAGTTATAAGGGTGAATTATGTAGCTGGTGGTGCAATGTGGAGCACACTGTCACAAATATATTACTAAAGCATCGTGCTGGAGCGCACTGTCATTTACAGACAGCACATTTTCCTTTGAAATGGCCACTAACTTTGTACAGACATGCAGTTTTACCGATAAAACCATATAGCACCCAAATGATAATGTGGAGAAATTGGGTTTCAGTGAATATTTATTATTTGCGTATCACCAAGTAAAATTGTCTTGTTTTGTTTTAAGCCAATTAAAATCTTTGTTTTGATCACACTTCAGAATTACAAAGAAAGTGATTCATTTTTTGCTTTCCTAGTTGTAGATATATTCTGAAATATGTGTACAGTTCATTTACAGTTTTTAGGTTGAGGCTACTGTCGCACTGCGTAAGCAGTGGGCGTAGCCGAAATCTTATGTTGTGTAGTAGGGTGCGTGAACACGCCCCTCTTCTTCATTGGCTGGCCTCGTAAATGCTGGCCAGCCATTGGAGGAGAGGAGCGTCACTCAGTTCAGGCCCCGCCTTGACGCGATTCGGGGGCGTTTTGCTCTCTTTTTTTAAGCCCCGCCCCTCATCTCATTAACCAAGAAGCATTAGTTCGGCTCAGACCTAAACCAAATAAAAGCCCGAACTCCCCACAAAAAAAGAGCCCACCCCCGCCCACCTAACTTAATAGACTTGTTCTGTCTTGCTTGTACTAATCGTTCCCGTTCATCGACTCGCAATCGGGAAAATTGCTTGCATTCATCGGAAAGTGGAAAGACCCCATACAACAGTTTCCCCATCTAACACGGCAGTCCTCTTGGCCCTTTTAAGCGTACGATAAGTAGCATATTCGGTCTAGTTTCCTTCATTGTTGATGACGTCTTTAGCTTTCTTCGCGCGATGCTAAGACTCAGGTACTGACCTCGTAATAGTTCCAAGACAAGGATTCTCTAATTCACCAAATGGATTTTGTATCTCTGGGCCAGGTAGTTTGTGTCACTTAGGGTTTGGGATTTGCAGCCGTGCCCTTCTACTAGCTTCTTGTACCGTCACTGCAGGATTCAGCTGCTGGGAAGGTAGGGTTTGCACGGCAGCTGATGGCCAAATGACTGGGTTCGGGAGGTCAGTTCGGGGTAGTGATTCTCTGCGGGAAGGCCAGCAGTGCAGTTGTATGGACCCTGTAGGTTGATTAGTGTGAAGGCTTCAGGGCAGTTTAGCTGCCCGCAAGTCAACATTGTACATCCGCGCAGCTTATCAGACCTTCATTACACACACGTTCGTAACACAGTCTATATGGTATGCGAGAGAGCAGCTAATTTAATTGAGGAGCAACGACTGGGTGTGCCTTGCTAGGCTTCTACTCTTTGTGGGTTGTTAGGATTGTGCATCTGACCAAGCGGCGTTGTGACAGTGTTTACATTGGCTGTGTATGGTTGCGCGTTTTGTGTTTCGGCAAAACCTGTGTTTGTTTTCTTTTCAGTAATTGTGCGTTTACAGTGTGCGTGAACTATATATCTAATGTCAGTTGCAGGACCTATACCGTGCAGTTGTTGTCTGTGAGCCCTGCCAGGCCTCTGCATCTTGAATTTTTGCTGTAGCTATAATGCATATAAACACTCAAAGTACCATAACGTACGTCTGCAGGGCAAAGTTTGTACATTGCCATTGTTTTACATTTGCTACGTGTACTCGGTGGGGATACTGTGCATTTGCATGGTGACAAATCTGTACTACAGCCGCTGCGTAGGAATTGTCTTTGTGCTTTACACAGCTGATCATCTTCGCTCTGTCTTTGTAGTTCCAGGTACAGCATCTGCAAAGTCTGCAGACGGGCACGATTAGTTGTCAGCTACTGTCGTCTTGCCATGCTGGGGTTACGTATCTGTGCGCATCACTAGTATTTTGTTGTACATTGTAATTCAAGTGCACACTGCGATAATGTCGTGCAGTTGTCGGCGTGCTCTTTCAGAGCAGTGTGTACCCGGTGTGCGCTGTGATTCATTTTCCTTTTTTATCTGCAATGCAAGGCAAATGCTGCCACTACATTTTTTATTTGATTCGCGCAGTCTCTCAGCACTGCAGTTTGCATCCTTTGCAGATTCCCTATTTGTGCCGTGATAAAAACGCACCCCTGGCTCAGGTAGAGTGGCTTCCCCCGCCCCGAGATGTCTCGCAGGGAGCCCCGATCTCCCCAGAGAGCCCCCTGTCTCCCTCAGAAAACCTCCAGCCTCCCCAAGTCTCGCACCAGGCGTCTCCCTAAAATAGGGAATGTCTTATAGCCACAGCTGCAGACTTGGGAGCTGCGAGTCTCGGCGTCGATCCTGTGATTCTGGGCAACTCACCTAATCTCGTGCATAGAAGCAAAACAATTGGTGTTCATGCAAAACGCTCCAATGCCCTTGGACTGAGTTCGCTCTACATAAAAATGCAACAATAAAAAAAAATCTTCAAATGCACTCGTCACAAAATGATGTAACTGTATTAAGGGTTATTTTACTGCACATTTTGCGAAATCACTCAATTCACTGATAACGGGGTACCTGGCTAATTCGACGTGTTTTATGCGTTAAATACATTATATAATGTATGTAATACATTCTTTAAAATCAGTTTTCCCAAAACCTGATTTTTTTTAAATCATGGTTTTGAGGAAAACAATCATTAGATTACAATTTCTCTTAGCGACCCACCACCGTCTGGAAATAAATGGCTAACGCTGTAATCTGAAGTAATGTGTCGTAGGACGAAAACATTATGCAAATGAGCCTCAGATGCTGTTTCACGGACGCCCCCTCTGCCCCCGCACAGACAATCACCTCAAGGTTTAGCGGTTACAAAGCTGTACCTGGGTAGGACTGCTCAGTGGGCGAATGCATGTGCCGCAGACACCTGTATTCAGCACAGTGCAATGGCTTGACACCCAGCGGGGCCTGCTGAGCAGTCCATCCTTTGAATGTTGGTTAGGCAAATACAGAGGGAGAATGCGGATGGAAAAGAACCTGCAATGGTCAGATGAAGAGAGAAAAGCTAGGGTATACGAGGCCTGAGGGGGAATCAAGACTAGGCAGCCCTGGTAATAAACAACCCCTTCATCACAGGGAGCCCCGATCACCCCAGAGAGCCCATTGTCTCCCTCAAAGACGCCAGCCTCCCCAAGCCTCGCACCAGGAGTCTCCCTAAGCATAGGGAATGTCTTATAGCCACAGCTGCAGACTTGGGCGCTTCGAGTCTCGGCGTCGATTCAACATCCTGTGATTCTGGGCAACTCACCTAATCTACAAGCAAAATAATTGGTGCTCATGCAAAAACGCTCCAATGCCCTTGGACTGAATTCTCTCTACATCATTTTTTTTGAACATTCTTCACATTTACTCTTTACAAAATTATGTCACTGTCATAAGGGTTATTTTACTGTAGATTTTGCCAAATCACTCAATTCACCGATAACGGTGCCTTGCTAATTCGACATGTTTTGATATTTTTTTTATAGTGGTTTTGAGGAAAAGATTACAAGTTTCTCTCCTAGCGACCCACCAAAACGTTGCATATATGATACAATTAACGGATAGCATAGGTCATAGGACAAAGAGTTGTGCCCTGCATTTTCTTTGCAAAAAAAAAAAAACAAATGTCCATAAATAACCTTATTTTGTTGCGAGGTACGATAAAAAAGAAAGCAGCAAAATTATGTTTAGAATTTACCTTCCAGCAAATCCATTCACATTTTATGTTAAAATAAACGTTTGCTGCTGACATCTACTTTTATCTGAGGATAACAAATTGAATTTTCACAAAACTAATTTAGCCTTTCGTCTTTTAAGGTGAGTTAATTCTCTTCCATTAAATTGAGTGCTATTTCTTAGGGCAATTGCCGAGCAGGAAGCAGTGGATACCAGAGGCCTGCAAAGGGCTCAAGATGCGCGCTCGGTGTGTGTATAAACGGTAATATATACGGTACTCCGATTACACGTCACATTACATATCTCTCCAAATAAGGCCCAAGTAATCCCGCTCTACTGGCAGTAAACAAGTCAAAGACATTGAGGAGACCCGATTCATCACAATTTTATAACTTTTTTTTAAGTTCTGCTTTTTCAGCTCAATTCAGCCATTTCCTTGTCTCCACACCCTGAAAAAGTCCCACAGTTATTAAAAATACCATGCAACGTAGTGCTGCATGAAAATACTGGGTGCTGCGCCGAGCAATCGGGAGAGAATTGTGCAGCGTCGTACTTACTAATATTATTTTTAAATGCGGTGTTAGCGCAACACTAAAGAAATATGCCACGTCACCAAGGGCAGAGAGTAGTGTCTTCCATCAGATTTAAACTCGAGGCGCTCCCTCTAGGGCAAATGTTTACAAAAGGGGGAGTGACACACAAGGCGGAAATTACACCTTGTGCATGCAAAATCACTGAGATTCAGCGGGTCCTCTGTCTGGCCCAGGCTTCATGTCATGCCAGAAGAGCCCATGTAGGCACAGCATCAATGCCAGCATTTCTTCATTCCACATCCATCACTTCTGGTTCTTCATTCTGCATCCCTCACTCCTAGTTCCTCATTCCGCTTCCCTCATTTCTTGGTCCTCATCCCTCACTCCTAGTTCCTCATTCCACATCACTCACTTCTGGTTCCTCAATCCGCATGCCTCACTTCTGGTTCTTCATTCCACATTCATCATTCTTTGGTCCTCATTCCTCATCCCTCACTCCTAGTTCCTCATTCCGCATCCCTTACTCCTAGTTCCTCATTCCGCATCCCTCACTCCTAGTTCCGCATCCCTCACTCCTAGTTCCTCATCCCTCACTCCTAGTTCCTCATTCCGCATCCCTCACTCCTAGGTACTCATTCCGCATCCCTCACTCCTAGGTACTCATTCCGCATCCCTCACTCCTAGTTCCTCATGCCGCATCCCTCATTCCTTGGTCCTCATGCCGCATCCCTCATTCCTTGGTCCTCATGCCGCATCCCTCACTCCTAGTTCCTCATTCTGCATCCCTCATTCCTTGGTCTTCATTCCAAATCCCGCACTCCTAGTTTCTTTTGCTTCCATCCTCCTTGGGGTGAGACTGCCTGTTTTTTTTAGGTCAATTTGCCCTGTAGGTGGGGCAGGCGGTTACAAACTCACAAAGCACCTGGGAATACGTTTCTGTATCTGGGGGGAGCTGCCCTTGTTATTTCTTGCCTCTGTTCCCTGCTGCTGTTCGTTTTTTTACTTGCCTCTGTGTGGCTCTGTGTGTGTGTGACTCTGTGTGAGGGTGGCTCTGTCTGTGTGAGGGTGGCTCTGTCTGTGTGAGGGTGGCTCCTTCTGTGTGAGGGTGGCTGTGTGTGTGTGTGTGTGAGGGTGGCTCTGTGTGTGTGTGTGTGTGTGAGGGTGGCTCTGTGTGTGTGTGTGTGTGGCTCAATGTGAATGACTGTGGGTGGCTCTGTGTGGGTGGCTCTGTATGTGTGTGTGGGTGGCTTTGTGTGGGTGCAAATGCAATAGGTCTCGCATTTGCGAGAGATTAAGCTATTGGCATTGTAAATGACAATGCCATTTATATATATGTTTTAAAAACAAAAACATAAATAAAAAATGTCACGAGCAATGCCAATAGCTCTTACTTTAACAATGCCGAGACCATTGCATTGTAAATGCTTGTTTTATTTGTGTTGTGTTTCAAAAAATGACATCCTGCAGCCTTTTCTTTCACACTCCTTGTACCCCAGCAACATTGTCACATAATTCACTGAAAAAGCTTGTTTCACTTTACAGTCAGAGAAAGAAAAGTAAACTCCAATCCCCATGTTAAAAGAATAAGTAACAAACTGTCAGAAGACATAGCCTGACATTTTGCCTCTGTTTTAGAAGCATTGCAGATGTGACAAGATAAATACAAAATCTACAGGCATCTTTATTTATTGCTCCCTTTGTGACCCACCAGAAACTGGCTGGCGACCCACAGTTTGGGAAACACTGTTCTAAAGTATTTATTTGCATAATGATGAAGTCTCCAGAAACAATACGTTTTAGGCTTTTGCCTTTCCCACGTTTCAAGCTAGGCATTTTTCAACATAGAATAAATAGCCATGTTAAAAAAAAGTACAACAGTTGGGGCCCGATTCACAGAACTAACTTAAGACAAAATCCTAAACCTACTACCATTTTGGTATTCACAGAACGCACTTACTCACTTTGGTATTCACAGAAGGCACTTACTCATTTCGGTATTCACAGAAGTTAGGAGTCCTAACTTTAGGACTCCTAAATGCCTTCTATGAATACCGAAAGTCTTAAAATTATCAGTTTAGTAGTAGTAAAGTTAGGACTCCTAACTTTAGGACTCCTAAATGCCTTCTGTGAATACCAAAAGTCTTAAAAATAGGGTTTTTCTCAGTTTAGTAGAGGTAAAGTTAGGACTCCTAACTTCAGGACTCCTAAATGTAATTAGAGAGCTGAAGTGCCACGGGTCTCACTATCATCATTTGCAGTGACTTACTTGTACACAGAACAGCAGCTTGCCAGCTCCCCATCTGCTGGACACTGTTGCATTTGTCATATGCTATATTATTTGTAGTGTCCGCCAGTGCCAGTGAGCACATAGATCAACCCAACACTGGTGCTTGGTTGTTCTATGGTATGCTTTATGGCCAAGATCACCAGTTCCATACCTGCAGCTTTATAGAGTTGTCTTGTGGTGTGATTACATTGTCACCTCAGGGCGGTTTTAAAAATCCATTGGAATGTGCTACAAAGCCAGTAAGCGGAAGGAATAGCTAAAGAGCAGTAACCGACTGGCTGATTTTATAAATCCGAGTTACTCGTACTCACCGATGGGTCTGGTAAAAGTGTTCATCAGGCCCATTGATGTTACTAGTAATATGGGAACACAACAGGCCTTTACAGTTTCCCACACAGTTTCCGCTTGTCCGTGGATGCAGAATTCCTAAAAATCAGATGCAGTAAATCTGAGTCCACCAGTTAGTTATTGCCCATTTCTTAGTGGACCCTCTGGATCCAACTCATAATGGCGGGCTATTTAAAGTTTCCAGTAACCAGAAGTTACTTACTGATCTGTAACAGTAACTTTGGGGGTCAGAAAAACTAATTTTAAATTGGTAAAATATCCGGGGAAAGACCTTCCTCATAAATAATGAATGTAAACAAATAATGTCAACTCGATCCACACTCATTTTGGAATGATTCTCGAATTAGTCGGTATATTGCATCAATAACCAACAAGGTCGGTGTTCCATTACACAAAATTGTGTAATGGCTCAGGGCTTGCATTTAGTGCAGGACCCGAGAAAATAGAATGCAAGTTTTGTTGTAAGCACAAAGCCAGGTGACAATATAACTGTATTTAAGGCAAATTGTAACATTTCAATAATGTCATAATCACAATTAAAAAATCCAGTTATCCATTTCAAGTTTACGGCGACGTTTTGGCCCTTATTGTGTTGATTATTCGTTTAGTGGGTGTTCATCAGGACAACAATTACTAGATACATCAGTGTGATGAGAAAACAATGTGAGGCATGTGCAACATTGTGAGTACAAAAAGAGTCTCATAAAGGCATTTTATAGTCCTATATTCTAAACCTATTTTTTCCAAAACTGCCCTGGAAGTAGTAATGATTACCAGTATACCAAGCATTATATAGGTGTCCAGTGTCCACTCCCTGTAGACTTTTATTCAGAAATCTCTGACGCTCTTGGTAAAGCCAAATTACTAGGGTATTGATTGCCTAAATGACATTTAAACAGTTATGGTTTTCTAATGAAAAAGCAATATGAAGGCTGTCTGGGTAGTAAATACTGTGTAACGCGTAACAACAGAGCTAGGGCATACCCGTCAAAATAGGTATTTTAGGAGGAGGAGCTACGCGGGCATCCAAGATGGTCGCGTGAGCAGAGAGCTCCCGAGACCCGCGCCGCCCTTCTTTATCTATCCTGCAGATATCCTGGTCACTTCGACAGGCTTTTGGAGTGCTACTCTCACTGATGCTGTCGATCCTTTTTTGGTCGAAATCGGACCTCGGGGACCATTTTTCTATCGTCTCCAACTTTCTGGCCTAACCCCAGACGCAACCGGGGTCTCAACTGCCTATTATGGCCGAGCTGTAATGCAACAACAACGGCTGCCTAGCATCTGGCCCACCGGTGGTGTGCCACTTTCACTTTCGGTTTCCGGCCCTCTCGTCTCTGACTCCTTGGGACCTCCTACTTTGTCTTGGCCTGCCACTCTCACGGTGAACGCTTTCCTTCTTTGGGCTGGCAAGGAGGCCTGTGGCATCCTCTCCTAAAACTACACTTTTGAGTTTTGGGACTTGTCACCGTCCCGCTGCACTTGGGTGTCTCCGGCCGACGCTGAATGCAACATGGCGACAAAACCTGAGGCGGAGAAACGCAGGAAGACTGTTACTCGGGGGGGGGTCGATCCAGTCCAATATGATCGAGCGCTACACCCAGCCGAGAGGCTCCCCCGGTGTTACCAGTGCTGGCTTGGAAGACCCGAGGACCGACATGTCGTCTTCCTCTGAAGTGTCTCTTCAAGACCTTTTGGCCGCCATTTCTGGACTCAAGGCCGATATGAGTCAGCAATACGAAGCCATCGTGTCCAAGATAGACACGGTGGCGGTGGATGTTACTCTTATTCGAGCCGACCTGGCCAAGACGAACGAGAGGGTGAAGGCATTGGACTTAAAGGCATCGAGTTTGGTGACGGACATGGCGGAGGCGCAATCCGAGATAGGAAATCTGCGTTCCTCACACGACCTCTTGCTTAAACGCATGGAAGACTACGATAATAGGGCCAGGCGGAACAACATACGCTTGGTCGGAGTGCCGGAAAACAATGGTGCTGCCTCGATCGATCTACTGGTCGAGGAACTTATTGTCGCTAAACTCGCTCCTGCAGGACTCAGCAAGTTCTTTGCCGTAGAGCGCGCCTATCGCTTCCCAGGGGGTCAGGTGAAGCCAGGAGGCCCGCCGAGGCCTATCATCGCTAGACTGTTTCACTATCGGGACAGAGACGCTATCCTACAGGCCGCTCGTAAGCACGGCCCGTTGAAGTACGATAATAACTCTGTCTCTATCTATCCTGATTTCACTCCCCAAGTGCAACGACAACGATCTGGGTTCCTCGGAGTGAAGCGTCGTCTGAGAGATCTGGGACTGAAATACGCCATGTTGTTTCCAGCTCGCTTGCGGATTGAGTTCAGAGAACGAGCTTATTTTTTCGATCAGCCGGACCGTGCTAGTGACTGGTTGGAATCGTTGCCGAAAGATGACACTGAGAGCGGAGGCCCTGGTGGTGCGGAAGGTGGTGCAACGGCCCAGGATTAACGTGGGCCCCCAGAGGTCCGACTTGAGACTATGAACTCTACAGAGTAACCTTATTGTATGCTTTATGATTATGCCCGTGGTGGTGCGGGTGCGGGTGATTTCTCCCTCCCTCCTCTGGGGGTTCTTTGTGTAGATCAGATGGGGCGACAGGCACACTGCAGTTTGGGGTGGCTTTTTAGTCAGCAGGGGTGCAGGGTGGGGGGCGTTGTAACGGGTTCTTGGTTGGGGGGTGGTTTTTGGGGACTTGGTTGTGTTTCATGTTTTTTGTTATTTTCCCTTTTTCATGGTATGTCACTGATTGCAAATATTCTGGATTCGTGGTTGTGGGGGGGGTTGGATCGGGTCGCTTTTTCTGGGATGGGGGGGTGAGATGCAGGTTCTTTCTTGGAACGTCAACGGTTTGGGTGACAGAATTAAACGTGGCATTGTGTTACAGTTTCTGAGGCGCCATGCCCCTGATGTTGTGTTCCTTCAAGAGACGCACTTGATCGGTAATGCCTGTAAGGCTCTTGACCGTCGGGGCTATCGACTGGTCGCCCACGCTGGTTTCATCTCCGGGTCCCGGGGAGTGGGTATAATGGTGAAATCCTCCCTTGCCCTTGAGATTGATGATGTTATCCTGGATGATCGGGGGCGGTATGCTGCTGTCTCCGGGAGATGGGAGGGTAAGCCAATTGTATTAGTGGTTGTGTATATTCCCCCGGGGCTGCAGGCTACCACCTACGCCGATCTTGGCAAGACTCTTCTTGGTCTCCCTGATGGTCTGCTGATCATGGGCGGAGACTTTAACTCTGTTATGTCTGGCGAATGTGATCGGCTGCCCCATAGAGTTTTGCCGCAATCCCAGATGTGGCTCTATGAGATGGCTGAGACTTTTGGTCTGGTGGATGTTTGGCGTTCGCTACACCCTGCCCTGATGCAGTATACCTTCCACTCTGGTGCACATGGCAGCCTCTCTCGTATAGATTACTTCTTTATGCTGGCTTCTACTCTATCCTTGGTCCGGGAGGTTCGTCATCTCCCCCGGGGCATCTCGGACCATTCCCCCTTGATGATTAGGATTTCTGTGGGTGGTCTGCTTGGTAACAGAGTTCCACCTGTTCCCCCCTGGCACTTCCGGAACCCCCGGCTCCGCTCAGATATGGTGAAGGCTATTGACTGTTACTGTGATGAAAATGTGGGTTCGGTCACCTCCCCTACGGTTCTCTGGGAGGCCTTTAAAACTGTTATTCGGGGATCTGCACTATCTCTCATTGCTGCTGAGCGGAGGGCTAAGAGGGAGGCCGTTCTGGCCCTTGAGACTGAAATCACGGCGCTTGAAAGTGAGCTGGGTGGGGACGACACACCTGCGCTGTTACACACTCTGGAACTGAAACAGGCAGATTACAAGGCTTGTGTTACCGATGCTGCTAAGTTGATGCGAGCGAATCAATTGGGCCGGCTGTATGATGTGGGTGACAAGGCCAGCAAACTCCTGGCATGGCTGGATAAGGCTGAAAGAGCGAGTCGTGTTGTGCCTGTTATTGTTCGCGAATCTGGTGAGAGTGTGTCTGACCCCGGCGAGATTGTTGATTGCTTTGTTGACCACTTCCGGAAGGTTTATACCCCGGTGAGTGATCGTGATGAGGCTGATTCCAGGCTGTTGTTGCGTGATATAGCTCTTCCTTCTGTCTCGGAAGAAGAGGGCCTTGCTCTGGAGGCTCCCTTTACGGTGGATGAGATTGCCCTTGCTATCCGATCTTTACGCTCAGGTAAGGCGATGGGCCCGAATGGTTTGCCCATCGAACTTTACAAAATTTGCCCGGACAAGATGGCCGCCCATTTGCGCAACATGTTTCTTGATGCGTCCGAGGCTGGAATCCTTCCACTTGAGCAGCGCCTAGCTACTATTTATAAGGATGGCAAGCCTCGTGATCACTGCACCTCCTACCGCCCCATTTCCCTGCTAAACGCGGAACCTAAAATCCTGGCCACGGTTCTGGCCAATCGGTTGTTGAAGGTGATTTGTGACTTGATCCATCCGGATCAATCCGGTTTCATACCGCACAGAAACACGGCCCTTAACCTGCGTAGGCTTCATGGTGTTCTCGCGAGAGCTGCAACTCTCACGGAGCCTGCGGTGGTGGCCTCTCTAGACGCTACTATGGCTTTCGACACCATCGAATGGCCCTATCTATGGGCGGCCCTCTCCAAGTTTGGCTTTGGTCCTAACTTTATTGCCTGGGTCAAGCTCCTCTATGAACAACCACTGGCTCAGGTTGTGGTAAATGGTAGATGCTCTGACCCCTTCCCGTTAGGCCGCGGCACCCGTCAGGGCTGTCCGCTTTCCCCGCTCTTATTCGCGCTGGCGCTTGAACCCCTTGCGGCGTGGCTCCGGTGGGAACCCTCGATTAAAGGGATCCGGTGGGCGCCAGATCTAGAGGATCGCGTCTCATTGTATGCCGATGATATCCTTCTTTATTTCACTTCCCCTCAAAAGTCCTTGAACGTCCTCTTCGACGTTCTTACATCCTTCGGTAAGAACTCTGGATTGGTCATCAACTGGACCAAGTCCTGTGTTTATGTCACGCAGGTTCCCAATTTTGGTGGCTGCAGACGGCTTCAAGTATTTGGGGATCTATGTCTCTACAGTTTCTTCAGTCCGCTATGAGCGAAACTTGTACGCTCCGCTCCGCCGACTCAAACAAGATGTGAGACGGTGGCGTGAATTGCCCTTATCCCCATTGGGCCGAGCGGCGCTTTTTAAAATGATGTCGCTCCCCCGATTTCTCTACGCCTTGCAGAATTTCTTTGACCCAGTTCCTGCTCGCTACTTTCGCGAGGTCGAGAGTTTACAGCGACAACTAATCTGGGATGGTCGTGCCCATATTGCATTGTCCAAGCTCACCCTTTCCTGGTACGATGGTGGTATTGCTTTGCCAGATATCAGACGCTATTATTGGGCCTCGCACCTGAGCGCTATTAATCATGCAACGTACTCATCGGATCCCGCTCCCGCCTTTGCCTTGGATAAATTTTTATTGCCCGGTGGCAACTTTAATAGGGCTTTGTACTCGAAGTCACCAATCCGTCTCCTTACGGGTCCTACGAAGTGTGCAGTGCGGGCCTGGAGGTATGCAACTGTGGCTACGGGCTGGGGTGGCAAGCTGACGCGTATGACGCCACTGTATGATTCGGATCGATTGGGCAACCTTTGGAAGACGAAAGGGTTTGATAAGTGGGACATGATTGGGATAAGTAAGGTGGAGGATCTTTGGGCACGGGGCGCTGTGAAGTCCTTTGCAGTCCTGAAACTGGAATACCGGCTTGATGACAAGGAGCACTTTCGATAAATGCAGGTTCGACATGCCTTGTCCTCCGTCTTTCCCCCCGGTACTGATATTCCGCAATCCTCCCCTCTGGAGGACCGTGTCCTAGACGGCCCTGTCCCTGATATCACGATTTCCTTAATATATAAGAAGCTCATTAACAACAGGGCTGACCAGCTGGAGAAACTTCGTGCTTCTTGGACAGCTGACGGGCTTGAACTAGACGATGAGGACTGGCAATCCGCTGTGTCCTCCCCGAAGGAGGTGGCTATTCCGGCTTGACTTTGTTTTGTCCAGCTGAAGATCCTCCACCGTGTGTATGTGACTGGTATGCGTCTGGTGCGAATGGGATTAGTAACGGATGGACGATGTAGGCGTGGGTGCGGTATGGATGGTACTTTTCTCCATGTTTTGTGGGAATGTCCGATGGTCTCGGCCTTCTGGTCTAGAGTGCACGATGTTATGGGACGTGTTACTGGAGTCCCTCTCCTTCCTGAAGCACGACGTTGCCTGCTTAATGTGTGGGAGCCTTCGGACTGTAATGCTGCTCAGACGTTTTGGGTCACTCTGGGCAACATGGTTGTGAAGAGGGATATAGCTCAGCTCTGGGGCTCCGCCAGACCATCGCTGCTCAGTGCCTGGAAGGAGAACATGGACTGGTGCATGTTTCGAGAAAAAACGGTGTATGAGGCACGGGGGCGTCCAAAGAAATGGTCCAGGGTCTGGGCTCAGTGGAATTCGTACCGCGGAGATATTTGCTCCCCTCCACTTGACTACGAGGCTCCTCTCCCCTCCTCCCTATGATTGACGTTCCGTTTCCTGCTTTCCATATTATCTGTGTTCTTTCTTCCTTCATGCTCGCCCCCCTTGCCAGATGCGTTCCTTTATATACTTATTCCTTTTCCCCTTTCCCCCCCTCCTATGACCCTTGCCAGTATGATACCATGTGTTTGTGTGTTGTTGTTTTTCTTCGACAAAATCATAAAATCAAACCTTTTCTATCCTTTTGATATGGTTCTATGTTCCACACGATAATGTACGCTCAGAGATTGCTTTAACGGCGTACTGTCCCCTTTTTTCCTTTTTTATCCTTTCGTTATATGTCATAGCGGCCGGCCCCGAGGGGTTGTAGGCAGACGCTGTGTACTGTGCATTTCACAAATAAAGGTTTTAAAAAATAAAAAATAAAAATAGGTATTTTAGCCTTCGTGTAATCAAATTCTTTCTACTAGAAATATTTATTATGTTCACTGTGTGAGTGAAGGCATAGAAAAACTGGCACAAGTCAGGAGGTGACTATCTGTTTTCAAAAAACATAAAGGAAATATAAAGTCAAGATGTGTGTTGTACTAAAACTAAGAGCTAAACTGAGGCATGGAAAACACCAAAGATTACATGTGGCTGAAAAACTCCCATCAGACCACCATTATGGCGGAGTAGCGTGACGTGGGATACGGATGGAAAATCCAAGTCTCACCCAGCCCATCAGGTGATGGTGTAGAGATGGATTGTAAGTGACCCTCTTGCCACAATGTATCAGTAGGTGGTGATGGTGTACTAAGTATAAAGAGTGTGTACTAAAATGAACTACTGTAGCAGAAAATATGTTTAATAGGCACTGTTACAGTGTTAAGACTAAAATAACGCCCCATAGTGTGAAAATATGACTATGTAAAGGCGAAGTGCAGAGTGGTCACTTCGCCTTTACATAGTCATATTTTCACACTATGGGGCGTTATTTTAGTCTTAACACTGTAACAGTGCCTATTAAACATATTTTCTGCTACAGTAGTTAATTTTAGTACACACTTTTTATACTTAGCACACCATCACCACCTACTGATACATTGTGGCAAGAGGGTCACTTACAATCCATCTCTACACCATCAGCTGATGGGCTGGGTGAGACTTGGATTCTCCATCCGTATCCCACGTGACGATACTCCGCCATAATGGTGGTCTGATGGGAGTTTTTCAGCCACATGTAATCTTTGGTGTTTTCCATGCCTCAGTTTAGCTCTTAGTTTTAGTACAACACACATCTTGACTTTATATCTCCTATATGTTTTTTGATATTGATAGGGTTTCGAGGTATATAGGTCGGTAAACCAACCCATAGACCCCCCTCTACCTTTCCTTTTTTTAGTGACTATCTGTTTTCCCCAAAAATATTTATAAATTTACCAGCTGTTCCTACCATTCTTAGAAATGTGATGGATCTGTTTCGTTTGATAAAAGAAAAATCATCAATGAAACATACTAACATTTTAGGAATGCAAACTGCCGGGTACCGTCCACTGATAAAGAATTGCACAAATTTAGAAAACAGTATTACTAACCGTCCATCCCTTCCCCAGGGGAACTTCAAGCATGATCTTTTGTTTTATATTTTGCTTCTTAATTGTTGCGTCAAGTATTGAACGACATTGCTTGCACACATCCTCTTTCAATACTTAGACACCTAACCTGCCCGATGTTTTTGCCTAATCCAGATCAAGACACGAGTTTAGATGGAAGGATGAAAAACATATGCTCCTTGTTAAAAGTAACCCATTCGAAAACAAAACCAAAACTAATTGCAAAATACCAACATGGAAAACGAAGACATAAACAAAATGTTTTTAAACTAAGTCACACAATAAGGTCATTGAACTAAGGAGAACATTTCCACACTAAAGCAACACAGACCATCATGCAGCCTGAAGTCAGCTTACCTCACCAGAGAGAACTCAAAAAATAATTTCAGGCAATTTTGAAAGACAGGTACTGTTAATTATAGTGGTACAAAAGGGGGTGGTGATGGACGGAGCATCTGAAGCAATCAAACACTCACACCCAGTCAAAAGATCTGGGTTTAATCCATCACCGTTCTTTAGCCCACTCTGCCACCCCAGTTCAGACATGGCTATATGCAAATCAGTCTGACCCTGTGCCTCATGGGAACAGTCCAGCCCGAACTGCCAAGCCATGTCTTCCCTGGACCGGAAACAAGCTTCCGAGGACCGGTTTCTGGCATTCCAGCCAACTGTTAATTATAGTGCCTGGTTCTCTAAATACGTTCCCCTCCATGTGGCACAGAATGAAACTGAAATAGTGCTCTCTTCTGCCCTACAATTGATTTAGCCGAAAAACACCCAGCCTCAGAAGGAACCCTCGGTTACTGGTCGATTGTGTGACACCCACTTCTACCAGGTACCACTGGGCCTTTAGAATCATAACGTGGCCACTTGAGCAGAGGGTTACCTTGCCACTGCTGAGCAAGTTAGAAAGTGCCTGCTCACTCTTTCCTTCCCTGTTTGATGGAAAGAAGGTCTCAGAACCAAAATGGCTGCCAGGCACCGTTAATAAAGAGAGGTATAGTCTAAAGATGGAGGATTGAGCTTTGACTGGCTTGAGAAAAAGATGCGTTGACATGGACTTGATAATGAGCACCTCCCATCTTACAGTGGTTTGTACCTGACGCCCCATTTCTCAGCGACACACCACAAAACAGAGCTTAATGACTCGCTAGCCTGAGTCACTTTACCAAAGCAGATTCCACACTCCATTCATGAGCAGCCAATGATTTCATAAAGTGATCCAGCCATGCATGAAGACTGAAGCCGGTCGCATTACACCATCTGTAGGTGAACCTCTTTCTCCTCCCTCTTCGGCCAGTAAAAGACCTCAGAACCTAGTCAGCTTCCAAGTATCCCTTTCCAAGCCCGTGGCTTACCCTGAGTTCTAAGCTTCCAAAAATGGAAAGGCTATACAAAAAGAAAGCCCTTTAAAGTTAAAAGTAAGATCTTTTCCCATTACAGGTAAGCCATGTCAAATGTCGATGTGAATCAATTGATGGCGTTATAATGACTGTCTGATAGAAGACGGCATTACAGTCCTCAGGAAATTATGTTTTTCACTTTTTGCACTTAGGATCTGCTGAATAATCCTGTTGGTATGTATTAATAAATGCTGCTTCTCAGCCATGAGGGGAAAAAGTATGTTCTCAGAACATCCTAGAATGCTGGTGAAGGCACAAACCACAAGTCCTTCAGGTTTGGATTGATGATGATGGCATTAGGCGCAATGGCCTAATAGACCTGGAATTCTTTACTCATTATTTTTCTATCTCTAGCATGGGAATATTTGAGGAGGCCGGCTTTGACTTGATGGACAAGGAATGAGCGTTGAGTGGTATTACAACTACTTACTTTCTGATCTCTGTTTTCCTAGTGGACTGTTGGGATGGCCCAGATGACCTGCCGATCATCTACCACGGACACACGCTCACCTCCAAAATAAAGTTCCTGGACGTATTGCACACCATCAAGGAGCATGCCTTTGTCACCTCTGAGTAAGGAATTCTTAGACATTCAAGTGTGTAATCCGGAATTTAGCTCAATTTATACTGTATATATTTGATTTTGCTTTTCTGAAATGAAGTTATGTCTGCAAGAACCTCTGTTTGTAGACAGTCTTCCTTAAGCTCAGATCCTGTCATTTTCCAGCCCTTCGTTCATGTTGTTACAATAAACAACATATAGGCAAGCGTAGTTTGTAGATAACCTCTTCATGAGAAGTTGCTGTTTGTTGTGTTATTAATGGTGGCTCACCAGTGATACTGGCGGAATAGCCACAATTTAATGTCTGCAGTGGTGATTTGTGTCAGTGGTTGCAAGTGGGGGACACTGGCAATCATTTTTGAGACTGAGTTTGAGTTTTCCTTAATATTCTTTGGCCCAGAGCAAGAAAGACAAACACAGAAAAGGGAGAACAAAGGAGAACGAGAAAGATTGGAAAACGTTGAGCAAGGGAGAAATTAGGGATGAAAAACAACCTGCAAGAGTGATATAAAGAGACGACAGGAAGTGTAGGGTGGTGGAAGAAAGAAGCACGAAGGGGAGTCAAGACTGGACAACCTTAGTAGTCAAAACCCAGCAATCGACAGCACTAGTAGCAGATTCCTAAGGACATGTTTAGGTCCCTGAACTTTTTTTTTATTTCAGTTTGGAAAATACGCTTAGCCTGTTGGCTTTAGCCTGTGAGTTGGATCCCACAGAGAAGTGAAGGGCCGCTTGAACCTCAGCATGGCAGACAATTGTCCGCACCGGTAAGAACATCTTTCTCAGCCTGCTAAAAAGTGCAGTGACAGCAGGGTTGACCAGGGCTGAGATAGAAAAGCAAACACATCACAAGCCATGCCGTGGTGTTAAATCCTTGATGCCGGGCTACCTTGTGCACTCCATTATTCCATACTCGCAAACATTTCAGCGTGCACTGTCAGTGTTAAGGACTCTGGCAGTGATATTAGCCTTGAGATATGTTTTCAGAAATGTTGTGGAAGATACCAGTCCTGTAACAACAAGACCATCTCAGGAGGTTTCTTCCACTGATGGAAAATAACACTGTAGAGTTTTACTTTGCTAGTTAATGGGAATTCCTGAATTGTTAAATCATTAACCTCACCACTTACACTAGGCAGTGTTTACTGTGATCAGCCTTTCAGACTTCAGGTCGCCAGACTTACTTCACAAGGGAAGGCGTGACACGCTTTTCGAGTTTGACCACTTTATAGATTATTGAACCGCAAGGAGCAATGTTGGCAAAGGGCTGTTTTTGTTTTAGCAGCGTAGCTTAGCCCTGAGAGCACAAAGACACTGCTGCCTTTGTGGAGCTGTCTAGCAGTGTTGTACAGTCATTCTGTGCTCTCGGTGAACGTCTCTAGCGGACCTAGGACAAAGTCAATGAGATTACCGTATTTTCCGGCGTATAAGACGACCCGGCGTATAAGACGACCCCCGACTTAGGCAGAAAAATTTTAGGTTTAGTGCTATACTCGCCGTATAAGACGACCCCCCACTTCCAGCGCAGCATAGCCATTCCGAGTATGTACCGGTATTTTGAACTTACCGTATTAGTCTAGTCCTCCTCCCTGTGGGTGAGCAGTAAGGCTTTATCAGTGGGCAGTGGGTACCTATAAGCGTTTATTTTACAAACTGAAAGACTAAACGCAAAGAAATTGGTTGTAGAAACAATCTTGCTTTACTCGGAAACATTTTATTTAAAACCATATCAAAAACTGTCACTTCTGAATAACGGCAAACATAAATAACGTAGTGCATGAAACAGTGCAAGTGCATTAAACGTTCCATAACTTCCCATAAATCCAAGCGATTTCTACAGGATTTACAACGTTCCCTTTAAAAACCTTCAAAATCCTCCTCTTCGTCATCTGATCTCATAAGTAAGTCTATGAGATCTTGTGGTACATCTGTAAGGCAGTCATCGTATGGATCTTGTACCAATTCCGTATCAGATGATGTGGTCTCTTCTTCGGCATCCTCTTCACCTTCCCACAGATAGTCGTCCTCCATACCATCTAATGAGTTCGATATGCCACACTTCTTGAAAGACTTTATGACTGTTTCTGCATCGATGTCGTTCCAGGCCTTTATGACAAAGTTGCACAAAACATCCAACTGTGGCGCACGCATGTTTCCTCCTTTTGTGAATGTTTTTTCACCGCTAACCATCCACTCATTCCACTGTTCTCGGATGCGATCTTTAAATGGCTTGTTTAGGCACACATCCAGTGGCTGCACCAACGATGTCAGTCCTCCAGGTATAACAGCAGCATCCGTTTTCAGTCTTGCCAGCCTTTGCTTGGTGCTGGGAGTTAAATGAGCCCTGAACATATCCCACACCAGTAGACTACGCCTTTGTAGAAGTCCACCTGGTCGCCTGCTCCATACGTTATCAAGCCATAGCTTTACCCCTTCTTCATCCATCCATCCTTTCTCATTCACATGCACAAAACAACCAGCAGGAAACTTGAGTTTCGGCATTGTTTTCCTTTTAAAAATAACCATTGGCCTCAGTTTGCCACCATCAGCTGTGCATGCAAGTACCACAGTGAAACTGGACTTCTGATGTCCTGTTGTTTTTATTAAAATTGTCTTTTCGCCTTTTTGATGGACAGTTTTGTTGGCGATCATATCAAAATTCATCGGAGTTTCATCCATGTTTCCGATGCTACTTAGCGCATACACATGTTCATTGCGCAGCCTAATGACGTAGCGATGGAAGCTATGCATTTTGGCATCAAGATCCGCTGGTAATTTCTGGGCAATTTTTGTCTTTTGCCGCAATACCAGATTATGCCTTCCCAAGAATCTGGTACACCAGGACACAGTGGCCTTAAATCTGTGGCTGAGATCGGGATTAGATTTGGCCCACTGAAGTGCAACCAAGCGGATTTTATTTCGGGTCACGACATACCCGCTTTGCCGATGCTCGGCCACCATGTCTGCTACATGCTTTTCCAGTTCTGGCCAATGTGGGGTGCCTCTTCTTAGTGCACACTTGCCCCTTGGCATACTCCGCAATGCTTGCTCATTTGCTCTCCAGGCCCGAACCATCTTCTCTGTCACTCCATATTGCCTAGCAGCAGCACAGTTATTATGTTCCGTGGCAAAAGCCACAACTTTGAGTTTGTAGCTGGCTTCATATTTTCTTCTCCTTGCCACTGCTGGAGCCTTGCTGAGTTCTAGACTGCCAGCCATTTGCTCTGGATGCGCTGCTGGAGCCTTGCCGGGTTCTTCGCTGTCTGCCATTTGCACGGAATGTGCTGCTGGAGCCTTGCCGGGTTCTTGACTGTCAGCCATTTGCACTCGATGTACGGTACTGGTGCTGTACAGAATGGACAGGTGCAGAGACTGTCTTCAACACCACACGTACGGTACGGCAAATACGCTATCTGGTCACGAGACTGTTTTTCCTCTTAGCAACAACCAGCCAATCACGGCAAGTGCTCTACTGCCTTCGGGAACATTCGGGAACATTGTACAGTCCCCTTTCTATGCCACGCCCATGCCAAGGGGAGAGGTGAGCGTGCCAAAACGTGCCAAACGTGCCAAACGTGTCAACACACTGGGCGCTGCCATCTTCGGCGCTGGCTGCCCATTACCATGTACCGTGTTTCGGACGTCCTGCTGCCTCGTCCTGCTGCCTCGTCTGCCTGGGGATGTGCAAGCGGTTGGAGGCACGTGTACAGCGGCAGCGGCAGTCGAGGTAAGACTCATGGCGCCATTTGCTCGCTTGTGAAGCGGTTTGACACCTTCGAGTGAAGTCCTTGCTATGAAAAAAACGCTCGCTTTCGATACTTCATGGCGCGGGGCCTGGGTGTGGACGTTGCCAGGGTCGGTGGCTGTATTTTTTGACATAAGGTGTGTTGTTTCTTGTTATTTCCTATTGTGAAGCGGTCTGACACCTTCGAGTGAAGTCCTCGCTATGACAAAAACACGCTCGCTTTCGATACTTGCACAATTCATGGCGCGGGGCCTGGGTGTGGACGTTGCCAGGGTCGGTGGCTGTATTTTTGGACGTTGCCAGGGTCGGTGGCTGTATTTTTTAACATAAGGTGTGTTGTTTCTTGTTATTTCGTATTGTGAAGCGGTCTGACACCTTCGAGTGAAGTCCTCGCTATGAAAAAGCGCATGAAAAAATACCATAAAATTTTGTACCCGGCGTATAAGACGACCCCCGACTTTCCAGAAAATTTTAAGGGGTTAAAAGGTCGTCTTATACGCCGGAAAATACGGTATTCACTGGAGTCACATGTAAGAGTTGCACTCAGTTTAACAATTTGAACTACAACCTTTGGTGATGGATATCACTTTACATTCAAGCCTGCAGTCTCATACTATCAGAAAAGTTAATGTCGATGTTTTGTGGGTTAAGATGAAAAATATGTGTTACCGTTAAGGTAGGAGTATGAAAAGCTGACACTTAACCGGCATAAGCAAGTCAGGATATCAAATAAGAATATTTAATAGATGACACTATGTAGAATTAATCTAAACAGGTGTTTAGATCTATTTGAGGCTCTGCTGCAGTACCATCACAAGTAGTTGGCGGGGCTGTGTAATACATACAGCTCTGAGGTTCTTTAGGGACTCCCACAGAAAATGATTATGTAGTTTTAGGTTTAAAGTATTTTATTGAAGCAGGGTGGGGTAGGACACAAAGGGGCAAAAAAACAAGTGACCCACAGGATCCGCTCAGCAGTGCGCATCATCCAGCCAATACAACAATACAATTGCAAATCAATAAGAGGCTCTGTCTGACTCTTGAGCCTAGCTTCAGCCCCTGTGGGCACTGACAAACCACGGAGGGGAGGGGAGGGGGGGGGACGGAGGAGGGGAGGGGGAGGACGGGGAAAGGAAAAGAAAAAAAAAAAAAAAGGGGGGGGGGGGGAAACCAGGAGGGGAAAACAAAAGGAAAAAAGGGGGGGGGGGTGAAGGGAGGAGAAACAACCCCGCTCCAAAAACCTACCTAACCAAACGTAAACCCCCAACTACCATACCCCGACCCACCCCCTGTACTGTGCCAGCTTCTACAGTCTCCGCCTCAGCGAACTCTACAGGAATCTCCACTATGCAACACCAACCCCACCCACTCAGGCAGGCGGGTCCGGCGGCGGTGTCAGCCTCAACAATCGAAGATATCTAGGGCAGGTAATCTCACGGAACTCGGAACACAATAGGCTGTGAAAGGGCTCCCACAATTCCTCAAAGGTATCCGTATCCCCCAGGGCTACCAGTGACATCTTTTCCATTCCAAGAACATGCCATAATCTGTGCAACCAACCAACTACAGAGGGAAGTGTTGTAGTGCGCCAGTGTATGAGAATATTCTGCACCGCTGATCCCAGTGCAATTGCGATCTGCCTACCCCTTTTGGACCTAAGGGGATACATCAACCAATTCGGCAACCCCAACAGGACATAGGCCGGGAACCTAGGCAGTTCTATCCCAAAGCATTTGTCCACCTCGCTCAGGACCTCTTCCCAGTACGGAGCCAACAGGGGGCAATCCCACAATATGTGCGTTAGTGTACCAGTGTGGCCACAGTCGCGCCAGCACGTCCCCGGTATCGCCCTGTCCATCTCGTGCAGTTTCTCCGGAGTGCGGTACCAGTAGGTCGAGATTTTGGTGAAGGTCTCTGTGAGACCTGTGTGGTAGGCCGAGTGGCGTGCTCGGTAGGAGATGTTGTCCCATTCTTTATGACTCAGCTCACGCCCAAGCTCCCGCTCCCATCGTCCCCGACCAGGGTTGTGAATGTGAAATGAGGGGGGCTGCAACATTCTATACAGGTCAGAGATCAGTTTGGCGTCCGACGTGCGAGTAATTAACCAACGCTCATACTCCGTGATTTCTCTGTGTGCCGCGTCGCGCACTTGCGGTTGTAGCGCCCAGTGGCGCGCCTGCAGGTATCGCATGCGTTCCGTCTCGGGGAGGCCATATTCTCGCTGCAGGTCCTGGAAGGAGACAACTCCCTCAGGGGAGTACAAGTGGTACAGAGTGCAGCAGCGGGCCGCCCGCCAGCGCTCATAGGCTCCCTGTTCCAGCCCCGGGCCGAAGTCCGGGTTGCCAATGAGCGGCGTGAAGGGAGAGGGGAAAGTAGTCAACTCACATCTGGCAGCTACCGAGTCCCACGTCTGGAGCGGGGCCCGCGTCACCAAGGACGCATAAAGATTGGGGGGCCGATGGGCTCGCCGCAAGAACGGTACCTCCTGCAGCGTCCTACCCGCCACCGCTTGATCTTGGAACAACCAGTGTTTATCAGATTCCCACCGGCTCCATTCCACGAGGTATCGGAGCTGAGCGGCCTGAAAATATTTCCGTAAATCCGGTATCCCCAACCCTCCGGATTCCGGTGAGAGCATAGCGATGCTTCTCTTGATCCTCGGCCTGCGGCCCTGCCACACGAAGCGTGCAATGGCGGTCTGAGTCTCTGCGAGCCACCCCGCAGGAGGGTGGAGCGGCAGTGCTCTGAAGAGGTAGAGCACCTGAGGAAGAAGAGTCATCTTCACCGCGGCCACCCTACCCAGTAGTGACAGCGTGCCCCTATCCCACCGGCCCAGTTCCTCCTTGATTTTCGTGCCCAGAGCTGCGTAATTGGCCTTAGCCATCTCCGGGAGGGTGGGCGCCAGCAGGACCCCCAAATAAGGGATCCGGTCCTTGGACCAGCTCAGAGGATAAAGCCTCTGCAGTTCCACTCTAGTGGCAACGGATAGCGAGATGTCCAGGGCGGCTGACTTACCCAGGTTCACCCTAAAGCCCGCAACGTCAGTGAATAAATTCAGTTCCTCCACACAAGCCGGCAGTGATCTCCGCGGGTCATCCAGCGTCAGAATGACATCGTCCGCGTACAAACTTATCGCGTGGCGAAACCCGCCCATCTGGACACCGATAATGTCAGGGTTCTGCCTAACCCTCTGGGCAAATGGCTCCATGTACAAAGCAAAGAGCAGGGGGGAGAGTGGGCATCCCTGTCTCGTGCCCCGTTCAATTGGGAAGGGCCGAGAGCTGCCGCCGTTCACCCGGACCACCGCAGATGGGGACCTGTAGCAGTTAAAGATCAGGCGTCGAAACTTCTCCCCTATCCCAAATTTGCTCAGGACCCTCTCAAGGTAGGGCCAGTGCACCCTGTCAAAAGCCTTCTCCGCGTCTATGGACAGGAGCATCCTCTCTCCAGGGATCCTAGAAGCCTTCTCGAGAATGTGCGTCACCCTCTTCGTGTTATCCGTCGTTTGCCTACCGGGCACGAATCCCGCCTGGTCCGGGGCAACCATGCCGGGGAGATGCAACGCCAGGCGTGACGCTAAGATACTGGTGAACACCTTCAAATCGGTATTCAACAGCGAAATAGGACGATAGGACCCACAGGCGGCCTTATCCTTGCCCGGTTTAGGGATCACGGAGACCGTGGCCTGGAGAAATTCGGAGGGGATGGCTCCGGGGTCGGCGAAAGAGTTGAAGAGGCGAGTCAGCAGAGGTGCCAGTTCCTGACAGAAGGTCTTGTAAAACAGCGGGATGAAGCCGTCCGGACCCGGGGCCTTGCCCAGTTTGAGTCGAGATATCGCCGTGACCACCTCCTCAATACGGAAGTCACGTTCCAGATACTGGGCCTGGTCCTGTGTCAGCGACGGGAGCGGAACCGAGTCCAGGTAGTCCCCCTCAGCCTGGGCCGAAGGGGGTTCCCCGGAGTAAAGGTCCGCATAGAAGCCGCGGAAGACATCCGCGATGTGTTCGTCGGTCGTGACCCGGCCACCGGCCGGGTCTAGCAGTTCCTTCACTCGGTGCTGCTCGTGCTGCACCCTTAGTTTGTTAGCCAGGAGCCGCCCACACCGATCGCCTCCCGTGTAATATTTATGCTTCAGGCGGAGCACCGCGTACTCCGCCCGATCCGTGTCCAGGGCCGCCAGGAGCTTCCGCGCCGCCTTCAGCTGCCGCCACACCCTGGGGGCACCCGTCCTATGGTGAACCTGCTCCAGCTCCCTCACCTGCTGGGTGAGCTCCTCTCTCTTAATTTGCCGGTCCCTATTCTCAGCGGCGGAGATCGCGATAAACTCGCCTCGGAGCACGGCCTTAAGGGCCGCCCACTGTGTCGCGCGGGAGGTATCCCCATTATCGTTCACGGTCTGAAAAGCCAAAATGGCCGCCCTGATCTGATCCACTACCGATCGCCTGTGCAAAAGCGTATCTCGGAGCCGCCAAACCCCCCTCGACCGAGCCACCGGCGGTAGAGCGAAAGCGCCTTCAACTGGGGCGTGGTCAGAGAGAGAGAGGACTCCCATGTCCGCATTCGGGGCCAAAAGGAGCATCGGGCCTGACACTAGGAGGTGGTCTAAGCGCGCATAAGATCTATGGGCATGGGAGAAATAAGAGTATGCGCGAGTGGTAGGGTGGAGGCAGCGCCACATGTCATGCAGGTCTAGCTCCGCAAGTCGAGTTCGAATCGAGCCCGAAAGCTCGCCCAACTGCTGGCGCCGCTGCACAGACCTATCCAGCGCCGCGTCAAAAACCAGATTCAAGTCACCTCCCAACACTATGTGCCTATCAGAGGTGAATGCAACGTCGTCCAGGGCCCTGTGTAAGAATTGGTCCTGATGATCATTAGGGCAGTAGACGGAGCCTACAGTCAGTGCTAAGCCCCCCACCTTGATTCTATACACCAGGAGTCTTCCTTTCTGCTCCGCCACCTTGCTCACCACCTCTCCCCTGAACCTTCTAGAAAACAAAATGGCCACCCCTGCCGTCTTGGAAGTGCTGGAGGAGAATAGCTGTGTGGGGAACTTGGGGGTTTGCATCCGCGGGCAGTCCTTAGCCAGCAAGTGGGTCTCCTGCAACAGGCAGATATCCGCTTGTGAGTTTTCCAGCAGGGATAACACTGCCCGCCGCTTAACCGGGTTATTCAGCCCTTTCACATTGAGTGTAAGCACCTTAAGAGCCATCAAAGAGAGAGTTCAAGGAGCACAGATCACAAGGCAAAGCCCCATCAGCAAACACAAAGGGCACCCTTCGAGACCTCAAAACATAGCAACGTGTAAGCAACCAGTGGCACAGTACAGTCCCCGAACCCCAACACCCCACAACCAAAGAAACCCCCCCCCGCCTCTACCCCAACAAATCCACACCACCCCCCTCTACCAATCCCCCCTCCAGGACCCAAGATCAAAACAGCTGCCCGTCCACCCCGATCCCTTCCCCCGCTTCCAAAACCGTTCAAAAAAGACATTGTCCCAGTCCGGCCCAAAACGGGCAAGGCCGTGGAAAGTCAACCTAGTGGACGTCCAGCCACCACCTCCTGCACTCGCCCTTCCTCCCACGCCACCCCCCGAAACCCCGCACCTGCAATGAGAATGAGCTAAAATAGACTCCCCCCGGAGTGAGTTCAGGCCGTCAAGGCCACTTCGCCGATCGCCGTCACTCTGGAGGCCTCCTGGATGGCAGCCGCCATTTCAGCCCGAATTGCAGGCGAGCCCGGGCGCTCCGCCGGGGGAGAGGCCCCCCCCTCGGCTCGTTGCCAACCGTCGCGGGTGCTGCGCCTCCGTCGCGGGGCCGGGGTGTCCGCGTCCGTTGCAGTGAGGCCCAGTACCGCGCAGACATCCTGAAGGGACCGAAGCTGATGTAGCACACCGTTCCACCTGAAAATCAGGCGGAAGGGGTGCCCCCAGGAGTACTGCGTTCCGTGTTCGCGAAGGAAGTCCGTAGCGATCTTGAAGGATTTCCTCTTCTGCAACGTGACTGTGGATAAGTCCTGAAACAGTGCCACAGGATGGTCCCGGAATCGATAAGGCTGCTGTCTTCGCGCCTCGCGGAGGATCCGCTCCTTCAGAGGAAAGTCCGGGAGAAAGGCCAGAATGTCCGGCGCGGGCGCCGTGGCTCTGCGGGGGCGACCCACCCGGTGCGCCCGGTCGATGCGAATCCGAAAGTCCTCCGGCTCACCCAGGATCGCTCGGAAGAGGGCCACCAGATATGCCGTCACATCTTCACCCTCCTCACCGGACGGCACTCCGCGGACCCGTATGTTGTTCCGCCTGGACCGATTTTCAAGGTCCTCGGCGTGGGCCTGTAGCTCAATCTGTTGCTCCCGGAGCCGCAGGACCTCCTGCTGCAGATGGGTGATCTCCTCATCCCTGGAGTGGCCCGCTTCCTCTACTGTGTTCACCCGGTCCCCCAGGGAGTCCATCTCTCTCCTCACTTCGCGGACCTCCCCGGCCACCTCATTCTTGAGTGCATGGAAGTCTTCCCGCAGGGTGCTGAACAGGGACTCGAGAAAGGACCTCGTCACCGGGGGTTCGCCACCTTCTGCCCCCCTAGTCGGTGCCGGGGAAGTCGCGGCCGGTTGAGCGCCTCCGCTGCGCAGGGCGCCCCTTCCCAGCATTTCCGGCAAGGTCCGATCACCTCTCCGCTGTCCCCTTGCATTCGACATTGCAGCACAATAATGGACGAGGCTCGCTGAACAGCAGAGAAAGCAACTGTATGCAAGCCGGGGGCGATCCACACAAAGAGCACCAGGAGGGACGGGCTGCCCGGCCAAGCTCCACAAAATGGCCGCTTAGTAGTGTCGTAGGGACAGCGCCCAAAATGGAGACCCTCTCCTTCTTCGATCCGAGAGCCAGATACCCGGCTCGGGGGCTAAGTCACAATGCAACAGTCACCAGTGGCCGCCACTCCAGGGAGAGATCAGCTTCGGGGGACTCGGTCTCCAATTCCGCACAGTTAACCAGCCGAGGCGACCTCCTCCAGCAGGCCACGTCAAGCCACGGGCTGGCGTAGCGAGGTGGCGCCGACTCCGCCACCGTTCTGCACCTCTGCTCCGCTCCGCTCCGCACCACCGCTGCTGGACAGCTCCCAGCCTCACGCGAAGCCGTCTCCGAAACCCACTCCAACAGCTCATGCACCACAGCGGGCCTCACACCTCAGAGGCCGGCCACCTCGTCTCGCTCCGAAGGTCGGGGGACCCGCGGCTGCCAGCTCTCACTCGGGTCGTACACGGGGTCCGACCTGGGCTATATCGGCCAAAATCTCGTCCCCGACGGCGCAAACCAGGCTCAGCAGGCTCTCCACACCTCCGCCGCAAGCACCAGGCTCAGCGGCCGCGTGATCCGGGGGGGAATCAGCGGTTCCGAGCGATGCAGGAGTTCAGGGGTCCGGGAGCCCTCGGCAAGTGCGACCGCTCAGCCCGCCATCTTGGCCACGCCCCGATTATGTAGTTTTAAAAGCAGATTGCCTCTTTATAACTGAAGAGGTTGCTTAAACACAGTAATACCATTTGGTACTTAGAAGTAAGTAACTTTTTTCTGTAACTGCCTACACTGCCTCACTGGGCTTTCCCTCTACACACCTTTCCTTAGTGACTGTATATCATCCGTTGGTTTTTTAATACAATCTGTATGTTTTTTATATTTTTTATATTTCTTTTTATTGAATCAAGGCATCAAAAACAAAATAAAGGCACAACAGTGGGGAGACACTCCCCCATATTGCATATCATCTCATCAGGAGAAAACGGAGAAAAAAGGGGGGGAAGGGGAGAGAAAGCGGAGAGCATAATACACCAATAAAAACAATCAAGGAGAGGTAGGAATATCAATGGGAGAAGCAACAGGAGGCACACATATGTCTCCCCTGTATCGATTCCACAGCCCCCACATGGATGCCCACCTACGGGGGCGGCCCCGCGCCACATAAACAGTTTTTTGCCTAAACATACACCAATCCATATTCTCTTTCCATTCTTCGATGGCCGGTGACCTCTCTGACCCCCACCGCTGTGCAGTACCATCTGTATGTTGATGGCAAGTACATATTCTTATCCTTCTCTTCCCTCACACCTACAAATTGAAATCTATAATTGTGTTACAGCTATCAAACACTGGCTGGCACTCCACTTCATAATAGTCAATTCCTTCAAGACAAAAAGTATCTACTTCCCTGCCTTGTTTCCCTCTGCCACCAAGTTCACCTTAACAGCCTTCTTCTCTGCTAGTTAGCTCGAGATATATATATATGTATATATATCACACGCAAGAGAGTTACCCCTTGTCGAGACCGTGCTCAAAGGAACAGCAGGACTCCGCTTTATTGTTCACATTGTCCTTTATTTTTGGCAATCAGCAGGTAATACCTCGTTCCATTAAGCACCCTACGCGTTTCGAAACACTTTGTTCCTTTATCACTGGCATTGCATGCAAGGAAGCAAATACAATGAAGGTAAGAGTCTTTTTTGTAATCCTTAAGTGGAAACACCCTCCAGTGGGCGTGTTTAATCGCTCTGTATTCTGGGACTTGTAGTACCTTCACTAATAAATTCTGACCCTCCAGTGGGTTTCTGCCGCACTTGCATTGATTGTTGCGAAAAACAGGCTCTCCAGTGAGCCCTAATTTTTGTGTGTATTATGTTGTGTAAATACGTATGTTGAAATGGTGATGAAAAAAGAATAAATCTAAAGGAAGTCACAAAAACAGAAATAAGATTATTAAAACAACGGATGTCATCTCTGGATAAAATGCATAATTGTATTTTCTCAAATTTGAGGAGGTTTTGACTTTCACTTAGATGGATTTAAATGTGACTTTATAAGAAATGGTCTACAGTGTTAAATTTCACACTGGTTGTAAATTCACATTTATAGTACGTCAGTAAGTGCAGCCCGCATGATGGCATCTCACAGAGCTAACAAGTGAATTGTTTTGAGATACGCAAGATAAGCTCACATCCAAACTGAAATTGAAGCAGCAGTATTTGCTACTGGTTTGAAGCCTTCCCTGTGAGGTGGTGCCTACGACTAAAACTATTGTTGACTTCTACAAGAGTAGTGGACACTGAAGCGTCACTTTGATGCCAACTAAATTCCCTAAGGCTTTAAGATTATGTGGTGATTGTCACAGATTTCATACATAGTCTTGTCAACCTAGACTTGTGGACTGGTTCTCCCAGCACTCTGGGGTGTACTACCTGCAGCGTGTTCTAATTAAATCAAATAGAATATCTCAAGCTTGTCATATGTTAGTTTACCGCAGTCGAGATCTTGTGATATCTGAGGTTACATCTCAGACTAGTTTTACATTAGTAGAGCTTATGTGTGGTGTGTCGTAAGTTGGTGTTTGTTGTGTAGACAATTGCATTTCTGTCTGGAAAGATTTCAAAAGGGGCTGTCAAATATCTCCTTTGATCTAAATTACATCTCCCACTGCCTCTAATTTATTTGGGGCATTGTCTTATTTCATAAGACGTGTCATTGAAGAGGTGTGTAGAATTATGAGGTGAAAGCAGATATTTCTCCAATAATTGAAGAAGTGATTCAGATATTCATAACAAGACAACCCAGGCTCTCTCCTACGGTATATGGAATGCCTTGTCTGCATGTTGCCATAGGTGTCTGTCATTGGGACATGGAGCCCTAAAATTGAACATTACGATCAGCCAGTGAACTGTTCTCAGACGTTTGAGGGTCTTCAACGCTCTGCACCATATCATCCTAACAAATGTCACTGCTGTGCCCGAAGATAACAGTTGTTTGTGAAAAGAGAGATATTAAGATGGGTGATAGTGTCCAGTTGATCTATAACCTCTTTCATGCAGGTACCCCGTCATCCTTTCCATTGAGGACCACTGCAGCGTTGTCCAGCAGAGAAACATGGCCTCCCACTTCAAGAAGGTCTTTGGGGACATGCTGCTAACCAAGCCTGTGGACATCAATGCGGATGAACTGCCCTCACCCACCCAGTTGAAGAAGAGAATACTCATCAAGGTGATTCTTTGACCCGCACCTTAGTGGAAATAGCCTCCCTGATAAATAAATTGTGTTCTGCTAGACATTGTAAAAAATTAGCTTTTTTAGATTTCTGGCTAGGTGTGTCTTATTTCACATTACATCTTGTGTTGTGGTTAAGGACCAGAGGGTGTGCAAGTGTACTAGTCGTAGAGACTATTCTTTTACGTAGTGGCGGGTTCCAAACTTGATAGCCGCTTCACATAGCGGAACCATATCAAATAGAGTTGTGTTATTTAGAATCAATTACATAGATAATACAAATGGCAGATTTCAAAGGCATGATTCCAAGGAGAGTTTTGAGCAGATTTTTCTCAAAATGTTTTCTGTTATATTGAACTTTATGGTAAATATTGGATTAAATATTGCCCAATTTCAACCAAAGACATTGAGTTTAACATAGAGTCTTGCTTCTGGTTATAGTGGGATTGATGTAATTAGACATCAAGAATGGCTCTTGTTATTTTCTCATGAATAATTAATTCCAATAGAAATGAGTGAAAAGTATTGTGTCATCAGCTTAAAAGTGCATCCATCTAAGCAGCTAGCCTTTGTGCCTTTGATGCCCATATTTCTCCCAAGTAGATGCTCAGATGTTGTGATTTGGGTTGTATAATGTCAGTATTGGTCTGAAGCAAAGCCATTCTCAAGCATAAGGTCAGTTTGTTTTTAATATGAATTATAGATATTTGACCTATTACAGGCTAATTAACCAGAATTAGCTTTCTTCATCTGCCTGTTTTTGTAATGTAATCAATCAAAAATAATCTATCAAAACCCATCACCAGATGATATCTACTTCTACGAGGCCTGTCTATTTTGTACCCAACGTCTTTTGAAGAGTTTGTGGTAATTCATCTCACATTTATATGTGGTAATTCATCTCACATTTTATATGTACACATGTTCATGGGGAAATGAAACTATGTTTTTATGAGAGCAGCATGGGCGACTTCTACGGCAAGGATCCTCTTGTTGGCGCTTCCCCATACACAATTTGGTATTGCATATGTCTTTCATGCCTTTACCATGCCCAAAAGAGTTTTCCTGTTGGACAAGGAAATAAAGTGATGAGACAAAGTGTTCTGAAGCAGTCATAAAGTGCATCTGGCAACCAGTGGAAAATGTAAAGGGATACTGTGATATCACTGAAGGTCTCGACTAAATTGACTCTTAGCGCTTAGAGACCGGTCGGTGATTAGCGCTATACAAATACAAATACAAACTGCAGTGATGTCACCGCAGTTAACAGCTGTTAAAAGTGTCTGTTTTGTATAATGACTTCGTAGGAAAGCAGCATAGCATGTCTTTCATAGTGTAGAGTACTTCCGCTATACTGATCCCCTAGCAGACATAAATTTTAATTCAATTTGTGCTGTTTCAGTCCTTCATCCTTCTCAGGTTGGTAAATTAAGCACCATTGAGTTGGATGATAATAACACTTATATTTTGTAATCACCAATAGAATATAGCCTCTATATATTAGAGATATCCTTTAATATCAGCATGAACAGAAGTAGTGTCTTAAAGGTTGCAGAAATGTTATGGATTACTTCTAGTGTGTCCAGTGCTTGTGTAGGAGGGCCTGATCTATGCCACATATTAAAAGACAAATACTGACTTATGAATATTTCAAATTTGCATCTGTTGTTTTTAAATTTATCTCAAAAGGATGTGCATAAAATCAGGAATGGGTCTGACCTTGGTGGTCCACTGTTGAACTCACCTGGTCCAAGATCACAATCCATGCCTCATTTTTAGGAAACCCATTAACTATGTTACTGATGCTAAATTTGGATTTGTTGTTTGTAGATTGATCCCACATGGATATCCTGAAACTATGGCATGCATCTGGCTGTCATAGGTCAACGTCAACATTGGACACAGATGATTTTTATGATTAATAATTTTCTTTATCCATTCCAAATTTAGCACAAGAAGCTGGTTGAAGGGAACCTATATGAAGAAGTTTCAACAGCTAGCTACTCAGAGAACGACATCAGCAATTCCATAAAAAATGGCATCCTCTTCTTGGAAGACCCCATTGACCACGTAAGTGTTGGGCTAGGCGAAGACAAGAGGAATATTTTGAAGATAGTTTATGTTCAGTGGCATTTTACAATGTCAAAGGGTGGACATTGAAAATGATTGAAAGTTGCAGTTTCCTCCCTCAACTTCCTGTACGATAGGTATGCTTACGTTTTTTTTATCTGAAATGAACAAATGAGGTGTGCTTTCAAATTATGATTTTTGTACAGCGTTTTACCAATATTTGGTATTTGGCTTGTAAGAGTTCACAGTTTACCTACATACTTAACTAGCAAAACTATTGATTTGGGACCTCAATATAAAAATTCTTCTATGAAATACGATAGGTCTACCAATTTGCTCCAGCCTTAGTTTTTTTCTAATGTTGGACCTTATACCTGAGTGTTTGCACTCTTATTCTTTTAATCAGTTGTACTGCTCAGATTAAATAGTGTACTTCAGCAATTATGTTTGTTTAAAATACAGTCTTCTAGTTAAGTTGCTGAATAAGGAGCCTGAATATTTAAGTTTGCCTCAGTATTAGAACTTTCATAGATTCCCATAGCTTGTATCATTCCCCGTTGTCGGAATGGGAGTCTCAGTAACAAAAATAACATAGCAGTAGGTACAAAAGAGAAAGAAAAAAGGCCTAGGCCTCATTCCCTTTTGTAGCATATCCACCTCTTTTTGAGTATGGACTCATATCTTTTCCCACCATTCTCATGTGCCTTCTGAGTGATAACATAATGAATCATATGCCCTTTGGACCTACCTAGAAAAAGTCCAGGAGGCCTTTTCACCCCAGGTGTGGGAGTCAACAAGGCTCCTATTTTTGGTTTTCCATCTCAGATAAATATGACAGCGCCTCCAGATGTGACTCTCAACATTGCCATCTTCTTTGTAAGCTCACAGATCATTATCTCAGTTCTCAACATGTTTAGTTTCAGATGATTTCATAGCCTCTATGCCAACTGTCTGCAGGCAGTCTGTAAATTCAGTTATCCAACTGTCTGGTAGTTTATCCTGTTTATTATAGTCTGTCAGCGTAGGTGTGACAAATTAGATTTCACAGGTCTTTATTAGTTAAACAGTGGGGTCAGGTATACGTTGAGGAGAAGAATTGGAATTGTTAATCCTTGGGTAATGCCAGCATTTTATATGAACTGCGATGCCATCAGGAGAGGTACTGATATTATTTGTGTTCTCTCGTTGAGGTTTCTGTTTTAGTACAGTGACTGTATTTCAGTATTGTTTAGCCTTTTAAGTAATAGTTGGTGCTTACAGTATCAAAAGCTGCTGAGATGTCCGGTACTCGTAGTGCTGTGGCTCCATCAGATTCTACTGTGTTCTTGTAGTCATCCCAGGTTACGGTCAGTGCATATTTGATGCTGCTTCGGGTCAGAATCCTTTCTGTTGGTCAGAAAGAAGATTGGTTGTCTTTGATGGACACTGAAATCTAGATAAATGGTTCTTCTTCAGCCAGTTTGCCCACAAATGATCCATTTGATATAGCCCTGTAATTTGTTAGGCTGCCCGCTTCAGGTTTTGCTTCTTCTGCTTTGATGTAGGGTGATTTAGTTCCCTGGGGAATTCTATTGATGAAGGTGATTTGTTAAGAATTGCTCTGGCATGTCTGCCCGCAGAGCTGCCATCAAGGATGTTCTTGAATAGGTAAGGTGAATATGGGCCAGGAGGAAATTCAGCAATGCTGATTAAGGTTTTCATTCATAGATTGTTTGTTAAAAATGCTTAGTTGTAAATAGGTGTTGTGGTCAATAGTGTGATCGTAATAATGCCTGCGTTAGTTGGGAAGTAGTTCTCGAGATCTTTTGAATTTTTCAGATTACATCAGTTGGGTTGCAAAGTGATTGGCGTGGCCTAGAATGCACTCTGATTAATTGGAATACTGTCCGGTGTTAGTTTTAGGGGAATGGGCCAGGCACTGCAAGTACTAGCCATTAGGGTAGAGGAATCTTCAACCTTTATTTTTGCACTTTTGGTGCCTTGACTAGACCAAAATAAATTGTGCTGCTATCACATGTGAGCTTGCACAGGAAGGATCTGAAATTCACATAATTTGCAAGGTGTTCGCTAATAAGTGTCCCCCTTCTCACATCCAAAGAATTTTGATGAAGCTGGTAACAATTGTGGTGGTTTAACTTTTTTAATAGAGGGTGCCACGTGGAGTGACCTTGCCACAAGATGTCTTTAAATAAAAGTGAGTAGAGAGATTGTACATAGTTGCAAAGCTTCCCCAGTCCAGAATTGTCTTTCCTTGTAGATCAGTACCTGCTATTAAGAGAGTCAATGTAAAGAATGTCTGATTGTATGGCTCGCTCCAGCAAGTGCATTGGAGTTTGTCTCGTTAAACTGCTGCCAATTGAATGAGTGAGATTTGTACTTACAGACACATTGTAATCTGATTCAATGTTATTGTATCTTGTTTGTGTGAGTTTGATTGTACTACTGAATGTCAACCCCTAGAATATCCTGGTGCAAGAATATGGAGAACAGAATATCTTGAGATAAAAGGTAAGTGTGTATAGGGCAGTATAGATTTACTATTCCTAACTGCACATCTACAAACCGTGAAGATATTTGAACTGCGTGGGTACATATATGTGGGGTTAGCTATAGAAGATCTACACTTACTTACCTGCGGATAATTTTTTCAGTATTTTGTCCTCGATATTCTGTCCCATCGATATGCTGGGCGTTGATATTCAGGGTACACACCTGTAAGTTTATGGTGTGAAATGAGTGCTTGAGTCAGAACCCGGGTGCTGCTCATCTTTCTTCAACGGTTCTCTTTACTTGTGCAAAATGCCCATCCTGACTATGTGCCCATTAAATTCCTAAATTCTTTGCTGAGAAGGCCAACATGTATGATGGTGGTGTTGTGTTGTGTGAAATGAATACTTGATAATAGGGACGTTTACGAAGTGCAGTGACTCAGTTATTATAGTCAGCTATACAAATATGAAAATCGCTGGATAAACCAGCTACAATTATAGAGGTAAGAGGCCCTTGACACCTGTTGCAGACCATTGAGTTACCCATTTCCAGCAGAATCCCCTGTCTATCAGTTAGATGACCACTTCTTTGATGCAGGAGTTTCTGAAGGCATTTTTTTCAGCAATTGGCGTTCCAACTATGTTCCTGTGCGCTCTGGGAAAAGTATTAGCAAGTACGACCCTACCCAAAAATACTGTGTGAAAATTCTAGTGCTCACAGAATGTTGAGCCGTGCTCGCAATTGTTGGATAGTTAGTGTGTGAAAATCTTTGTAGTCATTCATACAATGTAATATGGAGCTGGGCTCTACTCCCACTAAAAGATAACCCTAATGCTGAGTCTCTTCTTCCACAGACTTGGAGCCCACATTACTTTGTACTGACAAGCAACAAGATCTACTACTCAGAGGAAACCTCTCACTACCAGACCAACGAAGATGAAGAGGAAACAGAACCGAAAGAAGTAAGTTCAGAACCGATGATTGGAGTGTGTCTGTAGCTTTCTAGCTAGGTGTGCATTAAACAGATACCTATAAACACATTCATACACATGCTGAGGCTTGGGCGGATACAAGCAAGGACAACAAACCTCACCATACCAGGACTAAAAAGTAGATAGTGGTAAGAAGATGAGTTTCATTTTTGGTCAGGGAAGCTATGAGTGGACAATATTTCAAATACTCAAGTAGCTTATTGGCTGCATAAAGTTAATTGCAGTTGTTTTTAATACTTAAATATCTATTTAGTCTTAATTAGCAAAAACATGTTACAAAACATTACCCTTCATTCCTCTTCGTGCCATTGGGCCACATATGCGAAGCATTTTTGCAGTCGGAAACAGCAGATCGGGCTGTTTCCAACTGCAAAAATACTATTACATATGTACAAAACATAAACTTCAATTTGGTAAAACATTACTGAATCACAATTTGTGTTTGCAATTGAGTATTTGGAAGGGGCTTGTTTAGGGTTGAATTACGGTTGCAAAACATTCATATTTTATCGACTCCTTAAAGGAGGTGCGAACCCATTCGCTAATCTCTTCCCTTTTGAGAATGGAAAACATATTTTTTTAAGAGCAGGCAGTGGTCCTACTGCAAAGCTTATTTTTTTTATTTTTAAACGCTTCCCGTTTTCCTTTAAGAAAAATGGGCTGCATTTTAAAAAAAGATTGCTTTATTAAAAAACAATCACAGACATGGTGGTCTGCTGACCTCAGCGAGCCACCATCTCTGTGATGACTGTGATTCCTAATGGGACACAAATTGCAACCTACCTCATTAATATGCATGAGGTAGGTCTATTTGTAACCCACTAGGAATTGCTAATGTAACTCAAAAGAGTTTCATACATTAGGAATACCGATTTTCTAATGACGATTTGTAGAGAATTGCAATTAGGAATTTGGTATTCCTAACGTTCGTACATCTGGCTCTTTGTTTACAGTTGTCAGTATATGATAGAACCGATCAATATTTCTTGCATTTGGACTTAATAGGTCGGTGTGCTAATAGCCAATACAAAATTTAAAAAATACTTCCAGGCTATTTTTTACAGTCTGATTCAAAATACTGGGTGAAAAACCATCCCATCACAATTTACGTTTACCAGTTAACAATGGAGAACTATGTGCACAACCTGTATTAGTGCACAATTTGCACACATTGGTTCCATATTTTCTGTATTTGCACCTGCATTTACCACCAGGTAATTGCTAGTGGTGTATGTAGGTGCCATATCCCCCAGTTCATTAATTAGTAGTGCCTTAAAAACAGATGCAAATGCTTTTTGAGACTATTTTAGCATTCCCACCAATGTGTGAATTACCCCGCAGGTCTAAAAAACAGACAAAAGCACCCTTTTATTGTGTTAAGTTGTCAGAGTAAAGTGAAGATAGAGAGGAGCAGCAGTACTGCCAAACTATTTACTTCATTGTCCTTTTGGATCATGGTTTTGAGTTTAAACTATAGGTGATTAAGGCAGCATGCCTCTAGCACCTTATAAGTTATATTCATTATCATTCACATTACAAGCTAAGCATAAAACGTGTTATGGAGTGAAATCTGTATAAAGCATATGGCAACTCACATCTTATCATCGAAAACTTGATTGCTCACAATTCACAGTGCATACCATTCCACCACAAATCCTATATTTGCCATATGTTATTGTTATTTCAGCTGCATTGTTCTTGCCTAATTGCAACAGAGCCTGTAGCAATGGGAGTTGGATTAATGCTTACAAGTATTTTGTTGATGCTGGACTTTCCATACTGATAACTTTCCTGCTCCTCGTTTATAGGTCTCGGCCTCATCCAGCGCATGCGCTGGTCTCGGCCGAGACATTTGGGGCTCTGAGAAATGTTTCTTTGCGCTGCACATAAGACACACTAAACTCACTAGATAAATCCGACCATCAATTCTTACCCATGATTGTGAGGTGGACGCTTTTGAGGGACTTAAAAACACTGCTGCAGAAGGGAGTTTGCCGGAGAGAAGCCATCCTTGGTCCTCAGTCCAAGTATGATATATGCTATACCTATTCGAGGTCCCGACTTGTATGTTCTGGAAAACACTGTTTCCCGCCAAAGACCCTAATAACCATCCTCTTAAACTTTGGGCATCATAAATATATACCATTTTGAAAAAAAAATAGAGGGAGTTTGGGAACCTCTAATTCATACTACACCATACTTACTGTCCGATATCTGTAGACCTTAGAGATTTTTTAGATGAGTTACTGAACTCACTGTGTGTCATCAACAAGTGTGAAAATGAGGTACCTACCGGTAGGCGTAAACAGAATTTTACAATGTTGTACACTTTTTTAAAATTGATTTATATACTTTCGAATGAAATGTAAAAAAGAGTTTTATTTCATGATTTTGCTCGTTACGACAGCTGTTTTACATTTTTGGTAAAATGCATGAAACTACATAATATGAACAAACATATATTTATACATAACAACAGTTATATTTCTGGTTTTAGTAAGTTCGCAAAGTCCTGGGGGATTCAGCCCTTTATATGCTAGCCTCTCGCCTATTGAGGCCTTCACCAGAAAGACGAACCACACTCCATTTTAAAATACAAGACTATTTGAGCCCAAAAGTGCTTGTGTAATGTGAAAGAGGCCAGCTGTGGCTATAGCTGAGAGCTATACATACCTCACTATACTATATATATGCATGGTACATAAGACTGCTGGGCATCTTGCTTTAATGTTTTCTGGACGGCATGTATGACGATTCGGCATTGGTTACTCTCCCTATACTGAAGTCATCTTTGGAACATTCCAGAAAGAGAGGCACTTTCAAGTAAGGTGCAAGTGCGTGTTTTTATCTCACCACTAATAATTGGAGGGATTTCAACAATTACTTCTTCCTACGACAGGTAAGCGTTGTCAACAATAACGTCGTCTTGACGCCCACAATTGTCTTTCTTTATTGTTGTTTTGTATATCTCTCATGGAACTGGAAGTATTCTCACAGATGGTAGAAGGAAGAGATGGTCAGAACAAAAAGGGAAGAGTTTATTTGAAGACAGATGATGAGACGCATATATGGTAGTAAGCAAGGTGTATATTTAGGCAGTCGGATACTGTAGGTAGGCCCAAATGTCTGGGGTGCATGGGGTTTTGGACCCTTTTTGGATTCTGACTGGTGTTTCAAGGTAACGGTGGGACAGGAAAGAGTTTTATAATGAATGAATTTTCTCTTTACACAGTTCTAAACTAAAATGTCCGTATAGCAGACAGTAAGCCAAACTTTAACACCGGCCTTACAAGGAAGCCGCCAGCCTCGTTTTCGTTGTTGCTGTGGAGTTGTCAGCACAACAATGACCTGTTGAGCCTCCTGCTATGACAGTGCTTAGACCCCCACGCTTGATCTGTGGCAGAGCCTCCGACACAGTATAATATCGCACAAAGACCTCGACTAATGTGCTCCATCCGGATCTCTGGTCCGCCACCATCATGTAATAGAACTCCCCCAAGGATCTACAAATGCACCTCTATCCTGGCCTGCGTGCCCTGCTGTTACAGCGCAGCAGTCCATTCACTGCTCCGCCAGTGCACCTCTATCCTGGCCTGCGGCGCGCCGCTGTTACAGCGCAGCAGTCCATACACTGCTCCGTCAGTGCACCTCTATCCTGGCACCCACACTCTTCCCGCCGTCCTTGAGAAGGGCTTAACCTTCAGAGCTTTGCACACCGCGTCACTGACCCCGAGTTGAGCCAAACCACCCGGGCTCAGAGCTCTTTACAGCACCGCCAAGCCGAGCCCAAACACCCAGGCTTCAGAGCTCTTTTCAGCGCCGCCAAGCCGAGCCCAAACACCCTAGCTTCAGAGCTCTTTACAGCGAGGCCAAGCCGAACCCAAACACCCGGGCTTCAGAGCTCTTTACAGCGCCGTCAAGTCAAGCCCAAACACCCGGGCTTCAGAGATCTTTTCAGCGCCGCCAAGCCGAGCCCAAACACCCGGGCTTCAGAGCTCTTTACAGCACCGCCAAGCCGAACGCAAACACCCTGGCTTCAGAGCTCTTTTCAGCACCGTCAAGCCGAGCCCAAACACCCGTGCTTCAGAGCTCTTTACAGCGCCGCAAAGCCGAGCCCAAACACCCGGGCTTCAGAGCTCTTTTCAGCGCCGCCAAGCCAATCCCAAACACCCGGGCTTCAGAGCTCTTTACAGCGCCGCCAAGCCCAAACACCTGGGCTTCAGAGCTCTTTTCAGCACCGCCAAGCCGAGCCAAACACCCGGGCTTCAGAGTTCTTTACAGCGCCGCCAAGCCGAGGCCAAACACCTGGGCTTCAGAGCTCTTTTTAGCGCCGCCAAGCTGAGCCCAAACACCCGGGCTTCAGAGCTCTTTACAGCGCCGCCGAGCCCAAACACCCGGCCTTCAGAGCGCTTTACAGCGCCACCAAGCCGAGCCCAAAAACTCGGGCTTCAGAGCTCTTTACAGCACTGCCATGCCGAGCCCAAACACCCGGGCTTCAGAGCTCTTTACAGCGCTGCCAAGCTGAGCTTCAAACACTCGGGCTTCAGAACTCTTTACTAGGTAATAATGAAGGGGTTCTGCCCACATCACCCTCCCATATCGGAGCAGGGGTCATCAAAAAGATGAGAAAGTAGAAAAAACGGTATAAAGGGATAAATTTCACATTTAATGTTAGAAACCAAGAAAAATTTAATTATCTTGTTCTTTACAACTTAATATAAACAAATCTAATTAAACAAAATGTATATGGACATATAAACGTATCACAAGAACAAGTGGCACACAGAATTAATCCAAGAAAAAACAGATCACAAAATATACATATATACAACAATTATATACAACATATACAATATATACACAAAATATAAACAACGGCGTACCCTAAGAGAGGTAATTGAAACCTTTCTCAAAATATATACACTCCCACTTATGAGTGATATAGATCTAAAAGGAAATCCTAATGGCGCCTGAGAAAAGAATTCTCTCACAAAACTAGCTAAATACAAGGCGCAAGGAGTTGAAAGAAATACAAATAATAATAGGGGGACTCCTTCAACACAGAAGCTCTTTACAGCGCTGCCAAGCCGAGCTTAAACACCCGGGATTCAGAGCTCTTTTCAGCGCGGCCAAGCCGAACCCAAACACCCAGGCTTCAGAGCTCTTTACAGCGCCGTCAAGCCAAGCCCAAACACCCGGGCTTCAGCGATCTTTTCAGCGCCGCCAAGCCGAGCCCAAAAACCCGGGCTTCAGAGCTCTTTACAGTGCCGCAAAGCCGAGCCCAAACACCCGGGCTTCAAAGCTCTTTTCAGCGCCGCCAAGCCGATCCCAAACACCCAGGCTTCAGAGCTCTTTACAGTGCCGCCAAGCCCAAACACCTGGGCTTCAGAGCTCTTTTCAGCGCCGCCAAGCCGAGCCCAAACACCCGGGCTTCAGAGCTCTTTACAGCGCCGCCAAGCCGAGCCCAAACACCCGGGCTTCAGAGCTCTTTACAGCGCCGCCAAGCCGAGCCCAAACACCTGGGCTTCAGAGCTCTTTTTAGCGCCGCCAAGCCGAGCCCAAACACCCGGCCTTCAGAGCGCTTTACAGCGCCACCAAGCCGAGCCCAAACACCCGGGCTTCAGAGCTCTTTACAGCGCCGCCAAGCCGAGCCCAAACATCTGGGCTTCAGAGCTCTTTTTAGCGCCGCCAAGCCGAGCCCAAACACCCGGCCTTCAGAGCGCTTTACAGCGCCACCAAGCCGAGCCCAAACACCCAGGCTTCAGAGCTCTTTACAGCGCTGCCAAGCTGAGCTTAAACACTCGGGCTTCAGAACTTTTTACTAGGTAATAATGAAGGGGTTCTGCCCACATCACCCTCCCATATCGGAGCAGGGGTCATCAAAGAGATGAGAAAGTAGAAAAAACGGTATAAAGGGATAAATTTCACATTTAATGTTAGCCCCTTCGAGGCTAATGACGAGCTGGGCTCGTCATGGCGCTTACCTGCCGTGCGCGGATGACAAGGCCAGCTCGTCATGAATAATGGTAATTTTCATCCTGCAGCACAGGACGGGAAAACGCCTAGCAGCCATGTGGTTAGAAACCAAGAAAAAATAAATTATCTTGTTTTTTACAACTTAATATAAACAAATCTAATTAAACAAAATTTATATGGACATATAAACGTATCACAAGAACAAGTGGCACACAGAATTAATCCAAGAAAAAACAGATCACAAAATATACATATATATACAACAATTATATACAACATATACAATATATACACAAAATATAAACAACGGCGTACCCTAAGAGAGGTAATTGAAACCTTTCTCAAAATATTTACACTCCCACTTATGAGTGATATAGATCTAAAAGGAAATCCTAATGGCGCCTGAGAAAAGAATTCTCTCACAAAACTAGCTAAATACAAGGCGCAAGGAGTTGAAAGAAATACAAATAATAATAGGGGGACTCCTTCAACACAGAAGCTCTTTACAGCGCTGCCAAGCCGAGCTTAAACACCCGGGATTCAGAGCTCTTTTCAGCGCGGCCAAGCCGAACCCAAACACCCAGGCTTCAGAGCTCTTTACAGCGCCGTCAAGCCAAGCCCAAACACCCGGGCTTCAGCGATCTTTTCAGCGCCGCCAAGCCGAGCCCAAAAACCCGGGCTTCAGAGCTCTTTACAGTGCCGCAAAGCCCAAACACCCGGGCTTCAAAGCTCTTTTCAGCGCCGCCAAGCCGATCCCAAACACCCAGGCTTCAGAGCTCTTTACAGTGCCGCCAAGCCCAAACACCTGGGCTTCAGAGCTCTTTTCAGCGCCGCCAAGCCGAGCCCAAACACCCGGGCTTCAGAGCTCTTTACAGCGCCGCCAAGCCGAGCCCAAACACCCGGGCTTCAGAGCTCTTTACAGTGCCGCCAAGCCCAAACACCTGGGCTTCAGAGCTCTTTTCAGCGCTGCCAAGCCGAGCCCAAACACCCGGGCTTCAGAGCTCTTTACAGCGCCGCCAAGCCGAGCCCAAACACCTGGGCTTCAGAGCTCTTTTCAGCGCCGCCAAGCCGAGCCCAAACACCCGGGCTTCAGAGCTCTTTACAGCGCCGCCAAGCCGAGCCCAAACACCCGGGCTTCAGAGCTCTTTACAGTGCCGCAAAGCCGAGCCCAAACACCCGGGCTTCAGCGATCTTTTCAGCGCCGCCAAGCCGAGCCCAAAAACCCGGGCTTCAGAGCTCTTTACAGTGCCGCAAAGCCGAGCCCAAACACCCGGGCTTCAGAGCTCTTTACAGTGCCGCCAAGCCCAAACACCTGGGCTTCAGAGCTCTTTACAGTGCCGCAAAGCCGAGCCCAAACACCCGGGCTTCAAAGCTCTTTTCAGCGCCGCCAAGCCGATCCCAAACACCCAGGCTTCAGAGCTCTTTACAGTGCCGCCAAGCCCAAACACCTGGGCTTCAGAGCTCTTTTCAGCGCCGCCAAGCCGAGCCCAAACACCCGGGCTTCAGAGCTCTTTACAGCGCCGCCAAGCCGAGCCCAAACACCCGGGCTTCAGAGCTCTTTACAGTGCCGCAAAGCCGAGCCCAAACACCCGGGCTTCAGAGCTCTTTTCAGCGCCGCCAAGCCGAGCCCAAACACCCGGGCTTCAGAGCTCTTTACAGTGCCGCCAAGCCCAAACACCTGGGCTTCAGAGCTCTTTTCAGCGCCGCCAAGCCGAGCCCAAACACCCGGGCTTCAGAGCTCTTTACAGCGCCGCCAAGCCGAGCCCAAACACCCGGGCTTCAGAGCTCTTTACAGTGCCGCCAAGCCCAAACACCTGGGCTTCAGAGCTCTTTTCAGCGCCGCCAAGCCGAGCCCAAACACCCGGGCTTCAGAGCTCTTTACAGCGCCGCCAAGCCGAGCCCAAACACCTGGGCTTCAGAGCTCTTTTCAGCGCCGCCAAGCCGAGCCCAAACACCCGGGCTTCAGAGCTCTTTACAGTGCCGCCAAGCCCAAACACCTGGGCTTCAGAGCTCTTTTCAGCGCCGCCAAGCCGAGCCCAAACACCCGGGCTTCAGAGCTCTTTACAGTGCCGCCAAGCCCAAGCACCCGGGCTTCAGAGCTCTTTACAGCGCCGCCAAGCCGAACCCAAACACCCGGGCTTCAGAGCTCTTTACAGTGCCGCCAAGCCCAAGCACCCGGGCTTCAGAGCTCTTTACAGTGCCGCCAAGCCCAAACACCTGGGCTTCAGAGCTCTTTTCAGCGCCGCCAAGCCGAGCCCAAACACCCGGGCTTCAGAGCTCTTTACAGCGCCGCCAAGCCGAGCCCAAACACCTGGGCTTCAGAGCTCTTTACAGCGCCGCCAAGCCGAGCCCAAACACCTGGGCTTCAGAGCTCTTTACAGCGCCGCCAAGCCGAGCCCAAACACCCGGGCTTCAGAGCTCTTTACAGCGCCGCCAAGCCGAGCCCAAACACCTGGGCTTCAGAGCTCTTTACAGCGCCGCCAAGCCGAGCCCAAACACCCGGGCTTCAGAGCTCTTTACAGTGCCGCCAAGCCCAAACACCTGGGCTTCAGAGCTCTTTTCAGCGCCGCCAAGCCGAGCCCAAACACCCGGGCTTCAGAGCTCTTTACAGCGCCGCCAAGCCGAGCCCAAACACCCGGGCTTCAGAGCTCTTTACAGTGCCGCCAAGCCCAAACACCTGGGCTTCAGAGCTCTTTTCAGCGCCGCCAAGCCGAGCCCAAACACCCGGGCTTCAGAGCTCTTTACAGCGCCGCCAAGCCGAGCCCAAACACCTGGGCTTCAGAGCTCTTTTCAGCGCTGCCAAGCCGAGCCCAAACACCCGGGCTTCAGAGCTCTTTACAGTGCCGCCAAGCCCAAACACCTGGGCTTCAGAGCTCTTTTCAGCGCCGCCAAGCCGAGCCCAAACACCCGGGCTTCAGAGCTCTTTACAGTGCCGCCAAGCCCAAGCACCCGGGCTTCAGAGCTCTTTACAGCGCCGCCAAGCCGAACCCAAACACCCGGGCTTCAGAGCTCTTTACAGTGCCGCCAAGCCCAAGCACCCGGGCTTCAGAGCTCTTTACAGTGCCGCCAAGCCCAAACACCCGGGCTTCAGAGCTCTTTACAGTGCCGCCAAGCCCAAACACCTGGGCTTCAGAGCTCTTTTCAGCGCCGCCAAGCCGAGCCCAAACACCCGGGCTTCAGAGCTCTTTACAGTGCCGCCAAGCCCAAGCACCCGGGCTTCAGAGCTCTTTACAGCGCCGCCAAGCCGAACCCAAACACCAGGGCTTCAGAGCTCTTTACAGTGCCGCCAAGCCCAAGCACCCGGGCTTCAGAGCTCTTTACAGTGCCGCCAAGCCCAAACACCCGGGCTTCAGAGCTCTTTACAGTGCCGCCAAGCCCAAACACCTGGGCTTCAGAGCTCTTTTCAGCGCCGCCAAGCCGAACCCAAACACCCGGGCTTCAGAGCTCTTTACAGTGCCGCCAAGCCCAAGCACCCGGGCTTCAGAGCTCTTTACAGTGCCGCCAAGCCCAAACACCTGGGCTTCAGAGCTCTTTTCAGCGCCGCCAAGCCGAGCCCAAACACCCGGGCTTCAGAGCTCTTTACAGCGCCGCCAAGCCGAGCCCAAACACCTGGGCTTCAGAGCTCTTTACAGCGCCGCCAAGCCGAGCCCAAACACCTGGGCTTCAGAGCTCTTTACAGCGCCGCCAAGCCGAGCCCAAACACCCGGGCTTCAGAGCTCTTTACAGCGCCGCCAAGCCGAGCCCAAACACCTGGGCTTCAGAGCTCTTTACAGCGCCGCCAAGCCGAGCCCAAACACCCGGGCTTCAGAGCTCTTTACAGCGCCGCCAAGCCGAGCCCAAACACCTGGGCTTCAGAGCTCTTTACAGCGCCGCCAAGCCCAAACACCTGGGCTTCAGAGCTCTTTTTAGCGCCGCCAAGCCGATCCCAAACACCCGGCGTCCAGAGCGCTTTACAGCGCCACCAAGCCGAGCCCCGTTTAGGTTTTTTTTGTCTTTTTCAGCCTGGCAGTCTACTTTTCTTCTTTCCTGTCGGCCCTTTATTCATTGTTTGACACTTTCTTTTACTTCCTTTTTGATTACTTTCGCTCTGACTCTAAAGTAGTGTTTCCTTTTATGTGTTTCTTACTTATTTTCTGCTTCCTTTCTTCCTTTACCCTCCTTCCCTCGCCGATTGTAAAATATTTCCATAGCACAGAAATCGGAAACAAAAGCACACACATTAACGGTGCATGTTCATCTTAAAAGCACGACTACTTTGCAAAAGCAATCCAGAACGCACATAACTCACTTTTCGAGACAGTACTGTCTGGAACCAGTCCTAGTTTTACCATGAAACTCACACGTATGCGCCACACGGTGATGAAAACCTCTTCTCTACGCCACAGAGCCAGTCTCAGATTTGTGCTGTTGGAGATGTGAGAACTGATTTGTTGGCTCTAAAGACAGGCTGTATTTCGTTCAGTGCTTGACGTCAGCCCCGTGGGTGACAAATTGAAACATTGCTGTCTCAAATCTGTTCGTATGACACAACCAATACTTAGGTTCATTTGACTTGACCAAACGGGGCTGTCACCTGAAAAGAAAGAGCTATCAAAATAAAGCTTTACTTTCTTTCTTTTTCTTTACCTCTTTCTTTTTTTTCTTTCTTTCTCTCTCTCTTCCTTTCTCTCTCCCTTTCTTTCTTTCTTTCTTTCTTTCTTTCTTTCTTTCTTTCTTTCTTTCTTTCTTTCTTTCTTTCTTTCTTTCTTTCTTTCTTTCTTCCTTTCTTTCTTTCTTCCTTTCTTTCTTTCTTCCTTTCTTTCTTTCTTTCTTTCTTTCTTTCTTTCTTTCTTTCTTTCTTTCTCTCTTTCTTTCTTTCTCTCTTTCCTTCTTTCTTTCTCTCTTTCTTTTTGTCTTTCTTTCTTTCTTTCTTTCTTTCTTTCTTTCTCTCTTTCTTTCTTTCTCTCTTTCCTTCTTTCTTTCTCTCTTTCTTTTTGTCTTTCTTTCTTTCTTTCTTTCTTTCTTTCTTTCTCTCTTTCTTTCTTTCTCTCTTTCCTTCTTTCTTTCTCTCTTTCTTTTTGTCTTTCTTTCACATTCCCATTTACATAGACAAGTACACTGACAGTATTAGCTAGAATCACACATTATTTTTAAATGCCCTATAGATCAGATTGCAATATAGCTCCATATTTTTTTTTACAGTCTGCTGCTATTCAAAACGTGCATCAATTATGGTCCAAATGGTAAATATAACTCTTATATTATAATGTATACTTGATTGATTAAAATTCATAAGGACCACTGTTACCCAGGAATAGGATGTCCTGGCTCTGACATGACTGCGCTTCACAGTCTGTACGGAAAGAAACACATAAACACAACTTTCAGAATGGCTTTATGCAGACACGTAATAAGAGTAAAGCAACATATGATCTGTTGACTGCAGTATCCACACTTACCTATAATACGTAACAAAGGATAGTAATAACCTTAAATGAATTGCATGGCAGTTGCAAGACCCACAAGGTTTATTTCCTGATTCAACAAGCATTTGCAATGCAATAGGTCTCGCATTATTAAAGTTTGAGCTATTGGTTTTGCATTATTTAGCAATGCCAATAGCTCAAACTTTAATAATGCGAGACCTATTTCATAGCAAATGCTTGTAGCATCTGATGCTCGAAATATTTCTTCCAGAACTCCATTAATTTCCATAATATAATTTTCGTTTTTGATTGGAAGATAGCAGAATTAGTGCAACTGAAGGCATCATTGTTGACTCCCACTTTTTGCCAGTCACTCATAGTTTGCTTAAATCCGATGACCCACACTATATTTTGGGTGTGTTTAATGTGCATAAGAGTTCCAGACACATAGATTTATGACATGTGACTTGCTTTGAATCTGTGTACAGAGCCTTGCTTACTAATGATAAGGAGAGATGCCTGTAATTATTGTCTAAGCTTGATATTGAATGTACTTCCTGTAGTGGTTAAGGACAGGAAATGCATTTAATGCATCCTTTTCACTAGGTATAGCATTTGCCCTGCACAATAATTCTGTATTAAGTAGTCATAGATCATTGTAGATAGTTGTGTATTGAATGCCTTTTTTGTCTGAACGTCTCATAGCTGTATTGGATATCATGTATTTGCGTCAGCAACCCAATAGCTATAACTTTAGGTTTCGATTTGTACCTTTACAAAATGTCTCCCTTACGGAGAACATCATTGAAAAATTGGGACTTACTTTGTGGTAACTTTGGTATTTCCTGCTCATTTAATTGAAAACTTTTAAATTAAACATCATGTGGATTTCTAAAGAAAAGCATTTGGAGTTCGATATCGGACAAATAAAGAATTAAGAAGGAAATATTGGTAGTGTGAATAAAGTAACGTGATAAGCTAAACTAAATAATTTAAAAGGACATGGCTGTGTAATATTAATTAACATTGTTCAACAAATTAAGAAATGAGTAAATTTCATGTATTTTTATAAATGCATATGTTTCTGTTTTTTTTTACAAATATAGGGAGCTAGTCTCAAAGGTAAATTTACATATGAATAAATATACTAGTGTAAATTTACTCTTTTGCTTTATAGTAAATTTGCTACTTTTGGCTACTCACCATATAAAAGTGTAAGTTAACTACAAAGTGTAGACTTACATGTCCTCACCTCCGAAACCAGGGGTGGAGCCACATTTACGAGTGTGAAGCTACTACTAGTAACTTTTTGCACATGGCAGAGATCCCTGACACAGGGGCGGATATCTCTCTGTGGTAAAGGACTGGGGAATATGTATATGATATTTTAAGAAAAAATTGTAAAAATAATTTATGTTAAATATGAATGTAAAATTAATTTGCATACTTATTTCAAATGTAGAATGTAATAAAGATATAGAAATAAAGTGCTACAGCATTATTAAGTTAATTTTGAAATAAATATTTAAATAATTAAAATATTAAATTCAATTACAAAATAAAAATAAAATGTTCATATTTATGTACTACAAATTACTGTTGCAAATTAAAAAGGTTAGTTACATCTTTACTAATAAAACACAATTTATTATTATAATCTTTTTGATAATCATGTTTATTTGCATTTATATGAAACAGGAAAACAAAAAAACTGGATTATTGCATAATGAGTCAAAGTCCATCTTTAGCAAATAGCAAAAGATCTAGGCACAATGTACATCTTTCAAGTCAGGCCCGGCCATAGAAAATCGATAAAACAGCATAGGAGAAAGAACAGACGCATATATAAAACAGTATATTCAAATATTTACCCCATATCTTATGGAATGTCTCAGGAACTCCCTGGGCCTCAAAGAGGGGTTCCTCCTGAGCCACACACCAATCCACCCCTCGTTGCCACTTTCGTATGGTAGGAGTTTTGGCCTGAGTGCAGGCCGTTGCGATGTCTCGCTTAGCCACCACCACCGCTGTACCCAGGAAACATTTGTCTGCTCTTGAGCCGTCCAGGCCATCAAAAAACCCCCTCAGACTCCACGCCCAGCCAAAATGAGGCAAGGGCAGGGCAGGATCAAACCATGTGATAGAAATCGGCTGGAGCTTGGCCACAGCGTGTGCAGTCTGGGGAGGCACGCATCACTGCCCTAAACAGGCGCGCAAGAGTGAGGTAGGCCTTATTTTTATTTTTACATAATTTAATATTAAATTATTATTTAGAAATATTTTTTAAAAAGTAGAAATAAATTAATTTACATTAAAAAAAGTCGCATGAAGTTCTATTTTAAAGGCCTGCATCCATTATTTTCTATGAGAGTGGTTGTCAGCGTTTGGTGCTGGACCCCATCTCTGAGCTGGAGTACATTTACTACTGTTTTGGGTCCTTTTTCGCTTGCTGTCGTAACTTTAGAAGTGCAGTTTGTGAATAGAAATGGGCTTACGCTTTTGTAGGTGGGTGCATGTCACTCCCTAAACCTTCACTACCCTGCCTTAACCCCTCTTTAATCCTTCATAAATCCCTCCCATTTAGTTGTAAACGTTCCCCATTTTCCTGCCACTCCCCCAGCCTTCCATATTTAACACAAAAACTCTGCACTTGCGTTGATATCGCTGCACAGAAAAGAAAGGAGAGGCAGTCAGAGACCTCTGCATTTTTAATACCATTTTGTAGTACGATTGGTACTATTGAAGGACTACTAAATGTACTACAACATGCAATTTGTGAATACGCCCTATAACATTATCATACACAGTGATGTATAGACAGTTCATTTTAGTAAACATTAATTGTATGGTTAGGAACCATTGCTTGAACAAGACAGAGAGTTATTTGAGATACATCTTCTTTAGCTTGTTGTATTCTTAGTGAAGCGCTGGCCCCAGGAGTCGAGAGGTGCACCTTCTGTGACAAATAAGAAAGCTTTGGATGAGATGGTTTTATAATCCATTCATATTAGCTTTCTACACTGTTTTGTTATTGTAAAATATTTAACAAAGGGATCTTTCCTCCCTTTACCCAGAGAAGAGCTTCTTGTATGTAAACTAATTAAGGACTCACTTGTATTTACTTACATAAAGATCTCTTCCTGTTGACATGTGACACACACATCTTGATTGCATTCCTGGCTTAACACATTTAACTTTTGATACACTGGTTTTTACGTTTTGTATCACACAAGCATTGACCCAATACCAATGATTTGGACTGTGTTGCAGATCAAATATGCAATACATGGCTCCAGTTAGGTGCCTGTGGCTTTCACTCAATAACTTTAAGAGTAATTGAAGCTGGGAGAGGTTGAGGTTCAAGAAGGAGCTTCAGGTTGTGTGTGAATTTCAATTTTTGTATGCATTGGTTTTAAATAGATTAATTAAAATGTTATCATTTTTGTCTATTTGTTTGTGGCTTTAAAGCACTGTTCCTGTGCAAAGTTTTGCTCCTTATTTGACCACAGTTCTTCAACCCTTGTTAAGTGTCATTCGTTGTGTGGCCAGCTAGAGAAAGTAAAGAGGGCTTCTTAGTCATAGAGGGTAAGAACAGATCTATTAAGTGGAAATTTAAGGGGCCAAAGTACTACCAGTATTGACAGGTGTTTTCATTCACTCTAAATAGTTCCGAAACAGAAAATGCTGCATGTTCTCTTGGATTATCTAGAACAAAGCTTAAGGATTTCACAGTGGAGGGTAGAAGCAGTGGTAGTGCCTGTGTAAGTGCCAAGAAGAGAGAAAAGAGAGAGGCTCGTAGCTGTCTGGATGCATGTTCGCTCATTCATTTTTGGAAATGCAAGCTGGCCCATTGGTATTGCAGTACAGCCCCTGCAAAATGGAAAAAATAAATTTTCCATTGAAGCATTTAGATAATTGGTAGAAAGTCCAGAGATGTACAGCTGCAACCCCAAGTGAATGGCAGTAGACCCACACCAGTGCAGCACATCACTAACATAATGTAAAAGGCCCATAACCATGCCAGCTCAACCCACTGAGAATGAGAAAGATCCATGACTGTTCCAGAAGTACCCAAGGAGAGACCAGTAGCTCTGCCAACGTACCCGTGAGAAGATGAGAAAAGACCTTTAGCAGAGTAAGTTGGCCTCAGGAGTATGAGAAAAGAGCCATATTTATGTCATTCCCATCCTAAGAGAATGGTAATAGACCCAACATTTTACAAGTTCAGCTGCATGAAAATAGTAAGGGGCCAATAGATGTGGCTGTAACAGCATTAACTAAGAGAATGTAATAAGGCCAGTACAATAGCAATGAGGTGTCTACTATGTGTTAATCATAAGGGTAGACCAACAGTGGTGCAAATATATCCTATGAAGAAGCACAAAAGGCCATTGTGTTGCCCATGCAGGCTATGCAGAATGTGAAAAAGCCTGAATATCTTTGATAACATGTCAAAGACATTTGTAACTTTTTTAACTTGATGACAGAACCCCTGTGAGTGTCAGGGGGACTGGGCTGCATTTAAGAAATCTGTCTGAGATCAAAAGGCTTTGTTTATATGGCTATGAGCTAAGAACAACTCTCCAGCATTTTCTTTTATATCCTACACCATCTAATTACTGTCTTCTTGATGTCCCCCCTCATTTAATCACTTATGGGTTCTTTCAGGAGTTCAACAACAACGAACTGCACTTCAGCGAGAAGTGGTTCCATGGGAAGTTGGGTGGAGGTCGGGATGGTCGACAAATTGCAGAGAAGCTGTTACACGAGTACTGCACTGAGACGGGTGGAAAAGACGGTACATTCCTGGTGCGCGAGAGCGAAACCTTTGTAGGAGACTACACCCTGTCCTTCTGGTAAGGGATCCCTCACTTCATGGTTGAGCAAACCAGCATTCCTAGTTCCAAGGCAGCCAGTACCCCATGGACACGGATGTATTTTTTACATTTAATGTAAATTGCAATATTGATGTTTTTGTTGATGATACGTCAACTCCTGACTGTCGTGTGGTCTTTAAAACTGAGATTTGGCAACAGTTTTAGAGCTAAGGGCTTAAAAACCACCTGATATTAGTGCAGTAAAAATATAACTTTACTAGTAACTAGATTTATTTTGTGTGTGTGCAGTAAAGCAAAATCATCTAAAGGTGTATGAGGGAATACTAGGGTATGAAGTGATTGCTATAGGAAGTGTTAAATTGAGGGTATGGGACATTAAGGCCCCTCACAGCAGTGCTACCACCTTTAAATAACCAAGGGAAAAATACACAATGTACTGGAAGTTTAGAAGAAGGTTTGTTCTCTGTGTGGAATCCGCCTGATCATCTTTAGAGATTATGAAATTTAAAACATGAGAAGGAAGAGTGAGGCAGGCCTCAAAAAAGAGTTACATCTAAAATATGATTGAGAGACAGGTCTCAAATATCTTGATGGGGACTTTGCAAGGCAGCAGTTCGAATCAAATAGTGAAAGGGGGAGAGCACTTAAACAAGAGGGCTGTTGAGAGACGATGTGAAACATATGATTGAATGAATGAGACATCTGAAGCTGCAAGCAGTGGAGCGGGATGCCAGTGGCTGGGTATGAAATATGAAACACAAGTATGTAGTTGAGAGGGATATAGAAAACATAAGCAAAAATATGAGAGACAGGTCAGGTTACTGATTGATAGAAACATGTGAAACTCGAAGGACTGAGCGAGACACATTTGTGAAACATAATGAATGGAAGAGGTTGATACAAGCAGCTGAAAGAGATTGAAACATGAGCTGGCATCTGAGAGAGAGAGATCTAAAACAAGCGCAAGGAACTAAAATAAAAGTGTACATTAAAATGGATGGTTGTGACAAATATGTGAAACATAATTAAGTGCCATAGAGTGATCTGTAAAATTAACTGAGAGAGATCTGAAACATAAGCAGGCCGCGAAGAGATGATTGAAACATCAGCAAGCGGGAGAAGAAGGGTCGTGAAAAATAAGCGAACAGCTGCGAGAAGTATATGAAACAAGCAATCCTGCTGAAATAGATAAAAGAGGCACACCAGCAGCGGAGATATTTGAGGCATAATTGGCTCAAAGAAATACCTGAACTTAAACAGCTGAAAAGAATTCTTTAAAATTTAAGAGATTGAGAGAGATTTGAGGAAAAAGCGAGTGACTGAGAGGGACCTGAAACATAACTGAGCCGCTGAAAGATGAATGTAAAATATAAGCAATAATCTGTGAATGATCTGGACCACAAGCAAGCAGCTAAGAGATGTGTTAATTAATCCAGCGGCAACTAAATAAATTCACGGAGGATAGTAACGCTCTCCATGAAACACAATCAGGTTTTAGAGCCGGCTTTAGCACCGAGACCGCCCTGATTGAGGTGGCCGAGTCAATCAGATGGTCGCTGGATTCAGGAGCATCAGCAATGCTGGTGCTCCTGGATCTATCGGCCGCCTTTGATACGGTGGATCACGACAGGCTATTACAATGCTTGGCTGAGATCGGCCTCCAAGACCAGGCACTGGGCTGGCTCCACTCCTATCTGTCCAACAGATCGCAGAAGGTGGCTCTTGGCGCCTTCTCCTCAGATTCTAGGAGATTGAACTGCGGGGTCCCACAGGGCTCTGCCCTGAGCCCGCTGCTTTTTAATATTTACTTGGCCCCGCTGTTCACGATGATTGCCAATTGGGGAGTCACCGCAATTTCCTACGCTGATGACACCCAGCTGGTCTTACCATTCTCTGAGGTTTCTGAGGCAGCCTTTTCTAACTGTAAGGGCTCCCTTCGAGACGTGGCCTGCGGGCTGAATACCAACAAGCTGAAACTAAACGCGGGCAAAATGGAGGTGATCTTCTTTGGCACAAGCATCCACCCCCCGCTGAGTTCTGGTGGCCGGACGAGATGTGTCCCGCACCATCTCCCAGCATAAAGGCCAAAAATTTGGGGGTTACATGGGATAATGGCCTGTCTTTTGCCCCCCAGATACAGAAGGTTGTTGGAGGATGCATAGGTAAACTGAGGAGCCTACGCAGATTTCTCCGACTGCTCCCGGTGAGCTGCCGCAAAACGATTATTCACTCCACGATCACTTCAAGGCTGGATTATGCCAACGACCTCTATTTAGGCCTCCCGAAGTTTCTGCTGCAAAAGATGCAAATCGTTCAGAATTCGGCAGCCAGATTACTCAGGCAGGTCCCTTTTAGACACCACATTTCTCCTCACTTGCGCATGCTACACTGGTTACCTGTGGCAAGTTGCATAAAATTCAAGGCGCTCACCCTGGCCTATAGAGCCCTCTATGGAACCTGCCCAAATTACTTAAAAAACGACTGCCTAGATATTCTCAGGTCAGACTTTTAAGGTCTAGCTATAAGGTCCATCTCCACGTCCCTCGAGTGAAAAGGGCGCGCTTGGGTGGCAGAACTTTTTCCGCAAGTACAGCACTGCTCTGGAACACCTTGCCACAGGAAATCCAGCAAGCACCCTCTGAACCATGTTTCAGAAGCCTACTGAAAACATGTTTTTTCACGCAATAAATCTCATCTCTTTGCACTATGACTCTCACTGTTCACGCCAGCGCTGGGACACTTCCTACGGAGGTAGCTGTATGCTCTTTATAAAACTCAGTATTATTATTATTATTATTAAAGATAACCAGGTGTTTGAGAGAAGTAAATGAAGCACATGGCTGAGAGATATGAATCATAAGAGGGCAGTTGAATAAGATATGTGAAGAAAGCAAGCATCTGAGGTAAAGATCTATAATGTGTGAGTCTTATAGAGATTTGAACATAAGCGAGTGCCTGGGAGATTTGTAATTCTTGAATGAGAGATCTGAAACTTAGGCTCACACTGATAGATATTTGTGAAACAAAAGTTGGCAGCTAGTTGAGAAACAAGCAAATGAATGAGCAGAAGATCCTAAAATTTAAGCGAGCAGTTGAGAAATATGTGAAACCTAAGCAGGGAACTCAGAGGGAATTCTGGAAGACAGCTAACTGAGGAACTGTGCAAAGGATAGGTCTTAATTAGAGCCAAGGATGAGATCCTAGACAAGTAGAAATGTATTTCTTAAGAAAAGAAGAAGTTTCAGTTTGCTTGCACTTATCCCTTTGTAACATTCTGTGAAGCTAAGTTTTCATAAAAGGCCATCATTTTGTCTCTGGGTACTCTGAATTGCTGTCGTGCTTGCTGTTTTCAGGGGCTTGCCACGCTGGTCAGTTGTTCCTGGCCAACTAGCCTTTCTGTGGACAGTAAATGATAATTGAGGGGAGCACTAATGGCTGGCAAGTGGAGTTCAGGAAACTTTGAAGGTGGATAGAAAGTCACCAGAATGACCTAAACATGTGGTCGTTTCAGGTGGTGAAGGAGCTTTTTGCAGGACGCTTAACATGCCGTAGCAAGCCAGTGTCTCTTTTTCTGTACCCATGCAGGAGGTCTGGTCGAGTCCAACACTGCCGCATCCACTCCCGCCAGGAAGCTGGGACCACCAAGTTCTACCTGACAGACAACCTGGTGTTTGATAGTCTTTACAGTCTGATCTGCCACTACCGAGATGTGCCACTGCGTTGCAATGAGTTTGAGATGAGACTAACGGACCCAGTGCCACAGCCAAACGCACACGAGAGCAAGGAGTAAGTGTGCTTATCAGGCCTGTATCCGATACCTGACTTCTTGACGGAGTTACTTGAATTCATTGCCTTTGTCTGTATATTCTCAGTATATTGGGTATCCTTGTTGTCATGTTGAGCTCCAGAAACTCGATTTACCAGATTCTTTTAGTTCTTTTATTAATAATTCTAATTTTACAAATGTAGTAATCAAAGTACTTTAAGACAGCATATCCAGGTATATCATATTTCACAAAAAGTATGATTTACTAACTTAGAAGGTCCTAACTTCTCAGTTTGGTCTCCTCTGTGGTTTTCACAGGATCACACCTGATACTACTGTGCATTGCCACTGTTCTGTTTTTGGGAGTTCTGTCGTTGTCGAGCTGATCTATATTTAAGTTTTTAACATCCAGTTCTTCAACTGTTTGAGGCAGGTTTTGAATAGGTGAGTGTCCAGAGCATGGGAGATTATGATTTAGAGTTATGTTATCGATCAATCGTGTTGCTGCTGTCTGGTTTAAGGATCCAGGGGCTCCATGCAGAACATAAAGAAGTATGGGAGAGAGGATGGATCCACAAGATAGTTCACATGCGATGGGGATTAACTTGGATCTTGAGGTTGCCTTCTTAACCAGATGTTGGTGACTGGCGAGGTCTTTCTCGAACAAGCCTTACTTAGTGTTCACTTGCAAGTAATAGTGCATGTTGAGTGTCATCATCTTTATCACCTCTGTTGGGAAGGTTCATGAAGATCTTGTGCACCTCATGTGCTGCATATGAGGTGCAATGGGAAGACTTGAAGCTTTTGTTAAATTGGTACCGTGTAGTGATTTACACTGGATCCATGGACTCCTAACCATAACATTATTGTGCAATTGAAGGTCATGGTTTTGTCAAGATCAGAGCTGTCAGAGATCACCTAGTTACAAGTGAGAATGTTGCTGCAATTGATCCAAGAAAGCACAGGTATGTTGGAAATTAGGAGAAGCTCAGCTTTTAACAGGTTGTGTTTCAAGTGGTAGATTGTCATCCAATCTTGAACAATCTGGAGTATTTGGGCGGGTTGTGGAATATCATTTGGAGAAGAGCTCTTGAGATACAGCTGTGTATAATCGGTGTAATGGTGGTGTGAGATCCCTGAAATTCTAAAGATGAGAAGCTCTCGATAAGAGGGTTGGACCAGGATTGAAACGTTGCTGAACCCCTTGAAATTTGTAAACGGTACTGGTTGATGGTATGCTGATTGTGATCGTGTGACATCAATTAGTCAAATATGATACAAACTAAGAAAGGACTACACCATCTATGCCTGTGTACTGTTTGTGGACATTGGTGAGGGTTGAATGGTTCCCATCGAGGACGGGGTGATTTCAGTTGGGAAAGACCAGAATCCGGACATTACTGTGAATAGACACTTATCGCCACCCAGTGAATAAAAAAACATTGCCACTAAATACATCGGTTTGTCTTCTTGGTCTGTTTCCACACATTACATAGCTCATTACAAAAGGCACTTGGAAACAGGAAAGGAGGATATTGTCAGGACTGCATCATTTTATGGACTGAATAGGAAAATAAATATGTCCTACATCCTACAGATGGAAGACATGCACATAAGCGAATTGGGGAACAGGAGAGAGGGATTCCCCTACCTTTTTGAGCATATAGATAGGCCATGTCAGAAGAAACCATGAATGTCAGTCAGACTTCAGACCCATCCCTTCAGTATTCACTTTCTAACAGATTGCTCATTACTTTGCCTGGAGATGTTGCACAGACTTGTGAACCTTGTAACTAAAGTCGGCTGCTGAGAGCACTACATTTCTGTGGTCCACACCTAGCAACAACGGCCCTTAATCACCGGTTACTCTTGCTTTTGTAAACCAGATCCCATCCCTGGCCATGACAAGAAGGAGTTCTTAATAGCAACGATCAGACATTGATTCAACCCTCTGTTTACAGCAATAACTGCTTTTTTAGATGACTACACTACCACCTCACATTTTTCATCCCATATTAAGCTGTCCTGTAGAACTGTAATTAAACAACAAGTGCTAGCTATATTTTATCCCTGTCCATTGGTGAACATCTGGAACATTATTTTGTCTACAGAAGACCAACATCGGCAACAGAGAAGATTACCATGTTTGATAGGGATTACCAACCCTCCAGTCACAGAGAGCTCAGCTCTTGTTTACGTATCCCTTATCTCATTGCCACTTGTAGAAAATCCAATTCACAACAAAATTATTCCAGGATACTGATTCAGTGAAAGGCATTATTTCATTACTCAGTAAATTGTGAAATACATTTGCATAAGTTTGTCTTCCAATCATACTGAATCTTGTAGAACAGAGGTTAGCTTCTTAAATGTTTTCTTCCCTTTCTGGTTGCAGGTGGTACCATGCCAACATGACACGACTACAAGCGGAGCACATGCTGATGAGAGTCCCTCGGGACGGGGCCTTCCTTGTTCGTAAACGGAGTGAGACCAACTCTTACGCCATTTCTTTCAGGTAAGTAGACCTACTGTTGCACAGAATGTAGAGTTCATTCACTCTATATAGTGTGCTACATATGTGTCCTCTCTGTAAGGAATGCCACACATGGATCCTGACCACACAGTGATGCTTTCCAGTGCTGTTCTGCATCACATAGCTCACCTTTTCCTATGTAGATAAGAACCAAAGCGATTGGTTTAGTATGTGGTTTAGTAGTGAAAACATTCATGCCTACAACTTCTAATCATGCCTTGATAATGGGGTGAAAATCATTTCTCATGGTTACTTCTAGCAGCAGGCTTCCCATATTGAACCCTTCCCAGTCCAGTGGCTGCTAGGAAGCGTTTTCAGAAATTCTTCATTACCAAGCAGCACAGCTTCTGTCAGTCAAGAGACACAAACTGTGAGGACGTGTTATATACAGATATGGGAAATGGTGTGGAAGGAATCTGATTAACTGATGAATACATTTATAGAGAACAGGAAAAGTCATGGGAGAGATCAAGATAAGGTGGTAAATGGATGAAAAGGAGGTGTAGAATGAGGTTAGTAAGAAGTAATAAATAAGGTGGCATAACCAGCCTAGAGAGTCGTAAGAGGAACGCAGTGTTAACAAGTACAGTTTGATTGCACCATGTGAGATGCAAACCAAAACCGATGAAATAGGTTTATAAAATCACTACCAGCGGCGGTCTTGCTTTTGTGCTCTCATAAACATGAGATTCTGAGTCTATTTTGTTTTCTATGTCATTATTAAACTATTATGTAGTTGTTCTTTTAGTTTTTTGGTAGGCTCAAAGCTATTTCTTATGGATGCAAGTTTCAGTGCATTCCGTACCTTATCAATTACGCTTCCATGTTTAAAACGGGTTTGGAATAGATTTTCCCTGCAACATCTCTCTAGCATTTTCCAATGATACATTATGGCCACCAATGAAATCCAGCTGCACAATGTGATGACATTGGAGAATAGTAGATGCCAATGAGTATATTAGATGTCAACCGACATGCTGGTGTGATTTTTTGCTTTCCACGATTCATCAACGCTGTCTCTCGGTGTTCATCAAGAACTTGTTTTAGCATTTCAACTGCACCTAATTCAAATATCTCCTCCAAAATTGTCAGGTTTTGAACCATGTCACGGATACTGCAAGAAGATGTACTGTTGGACTTACATGACATTTTTTTTTAAACATCTTTTTATTAAACAATAATAAAGACATTACACAACTCAAAACTGACCAGAGCGCATTGAGTGACTGCAAATGTATACAGTGAGAACATAGACCTCCACCAGAGACAAATAAACAGAATATAAAGAATATGAAGAACGGGCTTAGGTGTCCTCCGGTTCCACACTGTCTGGATCCACATCAGGTGGCGTACAGATATCACCCCGGTAAGCATTCCAGACTCCCCAGACCTTGCCCCACTTGCGTGGTCGCCCCCTCAACACATACACAGACCTCTCCCGAAACATACACCAGTCGAGGTCCTCCATCCACATCCCAACCCGAGGCGCACGAGAAGCACTCCAGAGTTGTGCAATATTGCGTTTGGCTATCGCACAAGCCAACGTGACCCAAACCTTGCCATGAATCGAGAGGTCGGTGGGCTCCCAAACATTCAACAGACAGCGATGCGCCTCCAACTCAATCCGCACTCCCCAAACTTCACTCATCTTCAGATGTATCCTGGTCCAAAAATCACGGACCTTCTCACACTCCCATAGGATATGAAGGAATGTACCAGGCATTCCACACCCTCGCCGACAATGCCCGGATATTACATGACATTTTTATGTGATGAATAGGCTAGAACACAACATTGTAGCCTGCAAACCTTGCGCTTCTCTGCACCAGAAGGCCAAGGCTTGCAGGAATACACTAAAGCAATCTCACTCTCCTCCATGTAAGTACCCTGTCAGGGAATGTACTCCCAACAGATCACCCCATAAAAAGCACATCAGGAAGGAAAACTCCTCCTCTTCCTCATCAAAATTGTCAAACAATAAACCTGCTTCTGTTACCATTTGGAGTCTCAACTCTCACTCTTCCTCCTAATCGGATAAAATTGCCACATTAAAAGCAATGAGACCAGACTTTTGGGGTTCCTCCCTGACCATGCACAGGTCGAGGCCTTTCAGCTAGACTTGTTCAGCATAGCGCCTTTACACTCTGAGCATCCACAGAATGGGGAGGTATGACCCTGTGGGCAAGGCTAATCCAATGGCTTCAACGCTGACTCCTACGAACACCTCTTCTCTACAGTCTCTGGCCTGGCACCCAAAAAGTAGTTGATGGATGCCAAGACTCTGTCCCCTATTTGGTTGAACCTCCTTTGGCACCGACTGAGTGTTGCTGTTAAAGCTGTAGAAGTTGGAAGAAATTGTTTGTGTGGTGATTGAAAAAGTTATACATTTTTTAAAGATGTGTCTTTAGCAGAGCTGCTTCATAGGACAGAGATCGCCCAGACGCAAAAGTTGTTTAGCTCTGATTTTGAAGCCCCTGCCATGACTGTTAAGGATTATGGCAGCTCGCAAGTCGATGTTTCAGAGGCTGATAACTTCCTGCCAAACTATAACACCTATACCAGACTTATAAAATGCTAGTTGCCTGGGCACTTCCTCAGAAGGGTACCCCTCTAGTCCTCACTCAGAGCAAGTCTCTTCATTTCTATCACTGTTGTTACACAAAAGCAGGAGAAGCCTTCAAATTGACCTGGGTTTTTGTGGAGGCAAAAACGAACATTTTGACAGAAATCTTCCAACCCTACTTTTCAGTGGTCGTGCCCTTGCTGCCACTTAATGAGTCTCGTATGGATCCTGATGGCTGCATGGTAGAAACACTTTTCAAGCCCTGTGATCCACAGGTTGATAACCAGATGCCAATGACCCTCTCAGGTTGACCCATACTTTTTGATATCTTTCTCCTCCATGAAAGTCTAGCAGTCCAAGCTTCATCGTTCAAACAAAACCCAAATGCTTCCCACAGCACCTGCCGATAGAGAATCAAAGAAGTTTGATTCTGTAAACAAAATGTCTTTTGTCTTCGCCTCCCATATCTTTCTCTTTGCACCGTGAATGCAACCTTCCTTGTGGGCTGATATGGTCATTCTTTGTGGAAGTTGGCAAAACACCATTTATGATCTGGTCATTGAAAGGTTTGATGCATCCAACAGAAGTGCTCTCAGGATTCTGTGTATACTGTGATTTGGTCCGTGGACACAGCAATCACACTCTTCTGACACTTGGAAGTGCTGCACTCACACTCATGGGATGCCCTTCGAAGGTGAGTGGCTGTGCAAGGAGAAAACTGACTAGTTGCTTTCTAAAGAGGGTCCAAACATCTCAGTGACCACAACAACAACACCAGCTGCAGAGGTCTTTTCAAAAGACAAGATCATCAAGAGAGCCTGCCACAGGAGGAAAATAGTGACTCCTCTCTTCATCTTCTTCTGTCCACGATTCCAGTATTTATTATTTATTTATTTTTGAAGCTTATAAAGCGCACGGCTACCCCCGACGGGGGTGTCCCGGCGCTGCGGACAACATGCTAAAATAATGGGTGGTGTATACTAAGGGCTAATGAACAACCAGGTTTTCTATCTACTCCGGAACAGTGATTCCGGAGTAATGAACCTAAAATCTAAAGGAAGGCTGTTCCAAACTTTAGCGGTCACTACTCCAAATGCTCTGCCCCCCATTCTGGACCGGCGAAAGCGTGGGGTGACCAAGAGACGAAGATTGTTAGACCTCAGTGATCTGGTCGAATGAACCAGTTTGAGCCTTTTTCTTAGGTAACAAGGGCCAAGTCCATTAAGAGCTCTAAAAGCAGAAATTAATGCCTTAAATTGGATAGGCCGGGAAACTGGTAGACAATGTAGCTTCCTCAAATAAGCTGTTATCGAATGGCGGTAGGGAATATTGCCAATCAGTCTGGCCGCCGCATTTTGTATAATCTGCAGCCGCTCGATTTGATACAAAGGGGCGCCAGCATATAAGCTGTTGGCGTAATCTAGGTGTGAGGTGATCAGGACATGAATGTATGTATGTATGTATATGCATTTATATAGCGCACTACTTACCCGGAGGGTCCCAAGGCGCTTCGACCGCTGCGAAACCCTTCCTGGCTTCCCTGAGAGATGGTCCCTTAATGGGTATCTCCAGGGTGAGACCAGGCATCCCCGGCGGTCTGGTGGGGCCGTTAGTGAAGATGAGGCAAGCTAATGCCCAGAGTTGCCGAGTGTGATCGCTGATCAGAGTGGGCACCGAGGTGAGAGAATTATCGAGTCCGCTGACCCTGGTCCAGAAACCTGCCGCGCCGGGAATCGAACCCTGGTCCCGGGCCGTCCTCTGCTCTCGGGTCTGCTGCCTCTAACCAGTGAGCCACACTACGACAGTTCTGCGCGAGTCCACCGGGAGGTAAGGGAAGATTTTCCTAATCATCCGTAGCTTGCCAAAGCAAGCAGCCGTCACCTTGTTAATCTGGGTTTTGCAAGATAAAGAATTATCAAATTGAACGCCCAAATAGGAGGAAACATCAGGAACTACCTAAAAGAATTACAAAGCATCACTAAAGAAATATTGGTGTTGCGCAAAATAGCTATTCTCTGAGCCTCATGAGCATGATGCAGTGTGTGTGACCCCTTGCACCAAGAGGTTTAGCAAGTCTCTCTCTCTCTCTCTCTCTCTCTCTCCCTCTCCCTCTCCCTCTCCCCCTCTCCCTCTCCCTCTCCCTCTCACTCTCCCTGCCCCTCTCCCTCTTCCTCTCCCTCTCTCTCTCTCTCTCTCTCTCTCTCTCTCTCTCTCTCTCTCTCTCTCTCTCTCTCTCTTCTCCCTTTCTCCCCCTTTCCCTCTCTCTTGGTGTGATTAGGAGAATTAAGGTTCAGTTTACACTGGTGACTCCAGAGCCTTGCTACAGTGTCAAGTCAAGCTCTTCTTTTGCATGGTCTCTGTCACAGGAAGGAGAGCACCACTCAGCCAGTGAGCCTAGATTCATAAGTGCAAGAGGAAAGCCTTTCCTAGTTTAGGTACAACTTCAATCCCTTATAAAACATGGAAAGCACAAAAAACAGAGCGTAATTTAGCACAGTCCTCTCCGGTGCAGCTGGTGCTTGGCCCATCCTGTTCTTTAACCCCCCCCCCGCAGTGCGCACCACCTAACCGCCCAACCCCGTGAACTTCCCCCAATTCACCCATGTACACAGGTAGCTGAACCTGTGGTAGATACATAGTAATCATTCATCCCACCATTCTTATAGACCAGCGTTTCACAAACTGTGGGTCAGGACCTACTGGGTTGCGTGCCGATTTATGGTGCGTCGCAAAAATCCTGGCCTATATTTAAGTAATATTTAAAATGACCAGTTCTGTTTGTGCACCAGTGCAAACATGCCGAACAGTGTCCTTAAGATCAGCTTTTAAACAAACCCTTGTAAATACACCCAAGTAAGACTCCAGGTGAACCTTCCAGTATTTGTTGCTGCTTTTTGTTTTACTTTATAAAGCCATTTCAACAGAGAATGTGCTCCCCGTACGTGATCATCATGCCAGAGCAGCCATCTTTGGGTCTCGGGATTCCGGTTTGAGTCCCGCTGTTGGTTCAACAGCCTTTGATTGTGGGCGAATCACTTCATCGTCCATGCTTATAATAAAATGAATCTGACATTCTGTAATGTAAACTGGTGTTCATGTATCTGGTGTTCAGGTAAAGTGCTTCAATGCCCTTGGCCAGTGTTGCACCCCTGGACCTTATTTTAACACAAAAATGAATATGAGGCCCTATTGTGCTGCAGAGGGGGTTTATCAAATTTGCTAAAATCACTGGTATCAACACCAAGATTTTTCAGAAGCCTTGTTATTTTAATGTATGGATGTCACAGGAAAACACCCCACTCTGAGAAATGTTCCGACTCCAGTGCACTTTACCATCTGCCACTTTTATGGGCAGGCCACAGTCCGATATCGAAAGGTGTGGTCAAGTTTGTGACGTCTATAAACCATTGGTATTACTCCATTAAAAAACACCCCTCCCTATTGTCAATTACAGCTAGATGGGTTATGTAAGTTTATCGTTTTTAAAATTGGGTCGTGGTTCTAAAAAGTTTGGGAAGTTCTGTTTTAGGCCAAAGGCAGCTGGACTTACAGGACACCTCCCAACCAGTGCTTAATTTGTAGAAAAAATACTGCCAGGGCTCAAAGTTTTGTTCTGGAGCCCGCAGTCTGTGCTATCGAAGGTCAGCGTGCCAAATACCAAGAATGTGTAGTCTTACCTCTCTCATCCACCGTTAGACAATTCCTACCGCTTTTGCTCACTCTTGCAGGTTCTTTATCATCCCGGCTTTCTCCCTTTGGAAAATTAGTGCTGGTCCCCAAATAGTATGCCAGTGGCCTCCCACCAGCTCATATTAAGGACTTCTCCCAGCCCTCCTCAATCCACGCTGTCTAAAGCCACACTCTTTCCTATATGCACTGAGGGTGAAGTTGAAGGCTAGGGTAGCTTCCAAGTCCCTCAGTCTCATGTCCCAGAGATCTTCCGATAGTATGAATAAACTCTCAACATCTTGGTGGAATGTCCCTTCCACCCACCCAGTTCGCATCTTATGGTCCCCACCAACTCCTCACAGTGAGGGTCAGGTTGCAGGGAACTCTCCATCTGTGCCCTTTGGGAACTTGCCAGATTGGTTGCTGCAAAATAACATTTTGGAGCTGAAAGTCATCTTCTTAGTGTTGAAAGACTTACTGGCAGTTGTGAGATTCAGGGTACTGATGATTCACACAGCCCTCTTCTATGTGAGGGAACATCGCTCTGCCATGGAAAATACATGTACGTTGAATGTACCAGCTGGTCTCTCACTCTGCAAGGATTCCCACCACCAGAGTGGACAGTTTGAGCAGATATCTACATTTTCACACAAGTGGGAATTTCTTGATTCTTTGAGGCTTGGGGTCACCAGCCATGGACACCTTTGAATCTCTTCTGAATACAAGGTGTGATCAGGTCAACTTTTTTAGATAGAAAACCATTTAAACATTTTCTAAACGAAGAGACTGACATGGTCCTGGCAGTGGATCTGCAACATTGGCCTCGATGCACATAGATTCAATCCTGAAAAATCCACTTAAACTCGATTTCGACCTTCAACGTGGTTCCCAAAGTCTCAACGTCAGACCACTTTCACCCTCGAACCTTCCGAAAGTGATGAAGGAGCACTTTTTTACATCACCCCTGGCACCTAAAGGCTACTATAGTGCCAATTAACAAGCTTCCTGTAACCTGAGGTAGTGGAATCTGTCAATCACCTATTGCCAAATATTTATTTGTATTAAAGTGTAGAAAGGAACAAAGAGGGAAGGGTATGTCCAGACGTTTGTCCCTTGCTCACTTTGCCACTGGATTCAAGCTAGCCTGGCTGATGACGGCTGATTAGCCATAAACCGGTCCCAGGATGCTTGTTTCCAGTCCCGGAAAGACCTGGCATGGCAGTTCGGGCTGGACTGTTCCCATGAGGCACAGGGTCAGACTGATTTGCTTATGGCCATGTCTGAACATGAGTGGCGGATTGAGCTAAAGACTGATGATGGATTAAACCCAGATCAGTTGACTGGGAGTGAGGGATTGCAATGTTTAACATTCTATCCATCATCCCCTTTGGTTTTACAAAGGGGGAAGGTGCCAGGTGAGATGACTTTAAGAAGGCTTTGGGAGATTTAGCATAGATGAGTTAACATAGAATTACTTCAGAGGCTTGAGGAAGATTGAATCTTTTGCAACAAAGACCTGGCGGGCAGCCAACTCTGTTGCACTGTTCAGATGATATGGTGACTAACAGGATGTAGATAAATGTTTTCATCCATGAGCTGATGAACACAGGAGAAGGATATACCAAATAATTCAGCTAGCCAATGTGCTATTTTATACCTGCATGAAGGCTTCCTTGCATGTGCCCGATGCTGCCATGTGCCAGCTAGTTATAAGCATGATTACTTGGGTGTCACTGCTGACTCAGAGTATCAGATTTAGATCTGAGATGCAGGCTCGTAATAATGCTTTCTAATGGCAGGATGAATTTACTTGACTAAACAGGTTAATTTATGACACACTGTAAAGGATTAGATAGGAAAATAATACCACTGATGTAGTTACGTGCAGGCATGGTAACCCTAACAGAGGTACAGCCAGCAATATTGTCCATGACAAAAGACTGAAGCGAGGTTCAGGTACCCAATAAAAATGGTACTATGCTGACCCTAGTGGAGCCCCTTTAAAAGGAACTGAATTAGATTGCATTTTCATTTAAGTGAGATTTCATACCTCCAAAGCGCATGTGCAGATCGGTAGCACGCTGTAATGTGGGAATACTTTCTGTGGAAGATTGTGTGTCTTGTGTTGCAAAGTTTTACCTGACGGCCAGAGCTGCACTTTACATTTATTTTGTCTCTGCCTCAAGGTGTGTAATTGATGGGAATTACAGATTGAGCTGTGCACAGTAAATGCAGTGTATATTCAAAAACAGTTTACACAAGATTATTGAAGTCAACCTGACGATTTTTTGTTCGAAACATGGGTTGGGATGTTATGTTATGTTAATAACACTTGTTTAGCACACAAATACCACAGGTCTCTTGCCGCTTATCTATGGGTTATGATACCAAATTACAACAGATATTGTTAAAGTGAGAAAGTCAGTTTATTTCAAACGCTTGTTAAAATAAGAACGTTTTCAGACTCTTCAGAAAGGCGAGGAGAGCGTTTTCTCTCCTCAAACCTTCCAGTAATCCATTCCAGATCTGTGGTATCAGAACTGAAAAAGCCTGACTGCCCAAGGTAGTTTTATTAAAGCGTGGGCAGGTCAGCAGGATCACCTCAGAGGAGCGGAGACGGCGTCCAGGTACATAGTGCCTCAGCCGGTCCTCAAAATAGGCTGGTACCGTACCATACAACATCTTGTGTGCAATGCACAGGACTGTAAACCTGGCCTTCTTTTTGACTGCCAGCCAAAGCAAATGTTGCAGCAGTGGCATAGCATGCACACGTCTAGGTAGCTTGAACAATAATCTTGCAGCATCATTCATAACCACTTGAAGTTTACCCAGCAGCTTATTGTGGAGACCGATGTACAAGGCATTGCCAGAGTCCAACTGTGACATGATCAGTGCAGAAGATGAGGAACCAATTTCCAGAGCTGTCTAAGGAGATCCATGCAGCTCCCAACCACTGTCGCTACCTTCTTAGCCATCGACAGACTGCTATCCAGGTCAATACCAAGGCTTTTTACTACTGGCACCGAATATGGGGCAGGACCTAACTCCCGGGGCCATAAACCGTCCATCCATGGATTTCCCTTCATGGTGATAGCCAGAACCTCGGTCTTGTCTGGAGTCACTTTCAGAGAGTTCACTGTCATCCAGTACACAGTAAACAGCAGAATATTCTGCACTTTCAACTGTGCCTTCGTGGAACTCTCAATCCATAAGATCTGTAAGATGTGACAACATGGTACTATCATCACCGACCTTCTTCAAGGAACTGCACATCCGCCAAGGTTGGCCGTCTGTTCCAGACCAGGGATTGTAGATTTTTGTGAATGGACTACCAGCCACGTTCACCATCCTGTCATGTGTAGTGTCCGGCAGGAGGCAGGCCAAACAGATATTTCCATTAATCCTTCCGCTTATTTGTTGGCTATGAACTGAACATTGAAGGCAGAGTGGACTCTGTCCACTAGTGGTGGACAGACTTAGACATGCCTGCAGCACAACAGCCAAGACTAATGTGTTGCTCTATTTCATTCCGTGGCAGAAGATAGCGACTTCCCAAGTGGATTGAAGGATGCATTATTTCATATGTCCTTACAGCTGGTGAACAGAAAATGCTTCATTATTTGTATATTTACATACTGCAGGTGCACATTTACACCCATAAACCACACATTTCTACCCATTTGGTTCAGTGTTGTTCGTGTAATTCTTGTCTGCAATGCCAGTACACAAACAAGATAGTTCTGTTGTGGTTAGATTGAATCTACTACTGGATGTCCCTCTGATAGTATGTCTAAATTTTTGAGCTTGCTAAATCCCATATTTAGTTCTTCATTTAAGGTTACTTTTTACCATACAGTAAAAAGTGTGTTACTCTGGGACAGATCCATGTTGCAGCTGCTTTCTGGGCCATGTGGCTGGCCATGTAATCTCCAGATAGAGTTCAAGCCAAGAGGAATTTTAGGGTTCCTGTTGCCTTCACCGGGGCCTGGTGATCGACACTGACACTGCTGATGCCATCAGGCTTTTATTTACATGTTCAGTGTAGTCTGGATCCATCCTCAAGGTGGCGAGCATATCCAAATCATGTGAATTTGGGAAATTTACCAGCTGTGTACGCACTGTTACAGGTAAGTAACATTTACGTTAAGTGGTCTGAGTGTTATAGGTGATTGAATACTACACAACCTCTTGTTACTTTCAGAGCGGAGGGGAAGATCAAGCACTGCCGGATCCAGCAGGAGGGCCGCCATTTTATGTTGGGAAGTTCAGCTGAGTTCGAAAGCCTTTTGGACTTGGTTAGCTACTATGAGAAGCATCCTCTGTACAGAAAAATGAAACTTCGTTATCCAATCAACGACGAAACCCTTGAGAAGATGGGCACCACGGTGAGTGCTTAATAGTTCATGCCACTTGCATGAGCCTGGGTAGCATGCACTGATTGGGTACAAATCAGCATCATAGCTGTACGTGCAAAGACATATCAGATCTCAACTGGACGGTATGTTACAGTATTGTATCTCAGGGGTGCATCTATTATGTGGCACATAATGCAATGGTCCAAGTGAAATAGAAACATTAAGGGCCTAATTATGAGTTTGGCGGTATGCGCACCGCTAAACTCACGGTGGCGCCGTGGTGGCAGTCCAGTCACCACTACACCCGTTCTTAGACGGCCCTATTACAACTTGGGTGGTTGGACCGCCATTGTTCCGCCGCAACCGCCAGAGATCAGAAATCCCTGGCGGTTTCGTGGTGGTCTTGAGGCTGCAATATGCTTGGCGGGATCATGGCGGTCCCGCCAAGCATAGTATGAGTTTCCTCACTGCCACGATTTTCATGGTAGTTCCTACTCCATGAAAACCGTGGAGGAGAGGAACCCCCGTGTTGCTTTAGGGCCATGGGATGCATGCAGGGAGGCACATGTTGTGCCCCCTTGTGTGCATGCACCCCAGTACCTGCACTGCATGGACTGCACCAGTTCCCATTGCTGTGCCTATTTCACAGGCACCACTGTAGGACCGCCAAAGAACCGCCCGCCAGTATTTGTAAAAGTTGTAGTCTGGTGGGGGTGCGCACACAGGGTGGGCGGTGTGGGAGCGGTGCGGTAGCTTGGCGGTCCCGCTCTCCTTCCGCCAAACTCGTAATCAGGCCCTAAATGTGATAGCAGATGAAGATAGCCATGACAATCCATTCTGTATACTTCCCTACCTTCACTTGGCTCACATTCCCTAGATAGTCCTGCTGTTTACTGTGGTTTGCTCAGTCAGTGTTCCCTAATGTTTGCTCTGAGCATTTTTAATTCTGGCTTCCACCCCTTTTGTGTTTTTCCAGTTCCAGCATCACCAGTAGTCACACAGTAAGAATCCAGATGCGGCTAAATCAAAATCACAAACACAATACTGCAGATTGGGCTTCATCAACATAAGACAGGGTTTTGTGGCAATATAGCCTCATTTTCAGCAGCTTAAACCCCACCTTTGCATCCCACTCTTACTCCCACTCCTCATAGCCATATCACTTTATTTATCCATATTCAGGTCACCAAATATTATATAACCTCAAGATCGAGGTCTGTGCCTTGTAGTATCTTTTATGGCAGTGCGCCTCTGTGTGATTGAAATTTGGGATTCTCTTCGAGAATGGTGGCTCACCAGCCTACTGGATCAGCAGAAGCTATGACCTCTGGTCTCTGGGTGGAAGGCAGTCCACCATATGTAGAGACCCACCCAGGCAGGTGCCGATCCCTGTGCTTTCAGAGGAGCTGCGGCTACTACAGCTCAGCTGAAGGTCTGAAGATTTGGTGAGTGGGCCCCATGTGAAATGGTCCCGCTTGCAAAGTGTTTTGTTTTTTAAAAAAAATAACTGAGATCAGGTGTTTGTTATTGAAAAACCAAAAATAAAGAATAGCCTTGAGGAACTGGAAGTTTTCTGCCAGAAAGTGAGGGTCATTTCTCTTGTTTGCTGTTTAGGAGCACGAGGTAAGGTCTGGTGACTTGGAAAGCAAACATCTACATTGGACTGACTGTCCTAACTTGGGAGGCCTTTCTGATTTATAATGATCAAAGGCTCTTTGGCGTACAGGCCGTCTGTTAAAGCTTGTTGGCAAAAGAGACAGCTGAGACTCTATGTTTTATGGGGAAAATAATGTAGATAAGCTGAAATATATGGATCAGTTCTCTAGTGCTTTTTAGGTCTCGCCTGAGCCAGCACATACATGTGCTGCCGGGCAAGACATTTAGTAAGCGGGTTTTCAAAGTGCTACCAGAGGCTTTTGCTGGGCTCAAGCTTGCGGTTACGCGCCATCTGCCTTTCCTTCGTCATGTGTCATTAAGTGTATCGCTCACGGGCACCCTTACAGCCTGAGATCACGATCACTTTCGCGGCCGTGCGGCCAATGCTTGTTTCCATTTCAGGTGTGTAAAGGGCACCCATCCTCGTTGTATACCTACGTCTTGTGTTTCGTGCAGGTCCATGTATGTCCCTAATTGTAGTATTTCTTCTACAGCCTAGGTCATTGCCTCGGATATCAGGTCATACTTGAAATATGTTACGCGGAGAGCTTTTGTATTGCACACTTCGAGCATTTGAAATCTCCAGGTACCTAAAGGGCACGTATGATTCAAGCTCTGCAAGGAAAAAGGTTCAAGCAAGAAAACTCATCAGGAAAGTCCTTTTTGTGGATAATTGGGAGCTCTAATGCCCGAGAGATTAGGCGCTGAGACGCGGGGACCGAGCAGGCGTTAGTGGTTCAGCTTTTATCGTCTGTGGACAGGAGCCTCGCGCCTGCAGCTTTACGCCTTTTCTGTGTCACTCTGACATTCCCCGGCTGCCTCTTGCTGCACCAGCATTTGCTTTTCAAATCGCTTGAATATGCGAACATGGCAGCCAGTTTTCTCTCATTACAAATGCAGCACACAGCTGTATGCTGGGACCCAGATGTGTAGGAAGACACGCAGTACGCTGACATTTCCCTCTAAAATAGGAAAGATGTATCTCTATACAGTAGCAGCAGGCCCAACTTCTCAGGGACGCCATCTATGCCACGCTTGTGGGCCAGTGCAAAATCAAGTAGCGTGGGCAGTCTCACGTCCATTAGGTGTCTACAGACAGCTCTGTTTTTGCAGCCCATGTGCTATCAATGCTTTACAAAGATGTAAAATAAGTAAAGTACAAAAAGAGTGTGCTTTGCATCAGCTCCTCAGCTATTAGCTTTTTTGATGGTTTTCATTGCTTGCCAGTGCGTGTTTTTTTCTGTCTGTTAAGGACAGGCATTTTAAGGATGGTTGCAGTGTCCCTTTGGTGTTTCCGTTTTGATCACGTGACATAAGTGACACTTCACTCTTTTTAGACTCCAGATGTGTCAAGTCGCTTGTAACTGAGACTGAGTTTGATCTTTTACATGTTTACTTTATGTATCAGATGTTTTATATAGCATAGACTACTTTGCTTAAAAAATTTGAAATTACTGGTTTATGGATTTTTTTGTTTGGAAAGTGCATGCAGTTAGGATGCTCTACACTGTTGTAAATAATTACTATAATTTCACTTTGGAGGTCTGAAAATATTTTGTTGAATTTATACCTTGTTTTGTTCAAAGGTAAAGTCAAGCGCACATGCGCTTATATCTGTCCCAGGCTGGTGAATGCACCGTAGAAAGCAACTGAGATCAACTGTGATTGAAATAAAATCTGTTGTCCGTTACAATCTTCTAATTTTGATATTTCAGAAAGCATGATGGACGTTGCCCTCTGTGACCCCGTCAAAGCTGCCGCTATTCAAACAGGCACGAACGTTCCACCGCAGCTGCCCCCTCCCTCTGCCTAGCAGGGCTTTGGATTTCTCGCCGTTTATCACCCCTCACGCGCTGGCCTTCTTTTCCTGCCAATACACAACTTCGCTTTTAGTCCGCGTGAGGTCTTGGAAGCGCAGATATTGAAGAGTGATTGCTCTGCGTGCCTCTGCAGAGACGACTAAATAAAGAATACATTTTCTAGGGATCCATTTGCCATCGCCAGTTGCCGTTTTCTACATAGACAACAAATCCTGACTGTTTTGATCCAACCAAACGTCTATGCTATGTCTAAGCAGCACACATTGTCTAAGGTGGTGCTGCACTAGAATTCTAGTAGTTTCTGAAATCTTAAATCGGCCGGAAAACGCGCCTTTTCTCCTAATATGCCAGAGATGGGGTGATGAGTCTAGAAGGGGTAGAAAGGTTTAAAATAGAAAATATTTCATTCAAACATGCGCATTACTTCACATGTTACGAACCAGATGTGCTTTGTGGTGCTTTTTCTACCTCCAGGCATCATGTTTGCTATAACATAAATTATGCTATAACAAATGGATTGATCTCATCAAATGTATAAGCTACCCTCCCCTTGAGTATCTCCGGCCACTGGCCCATCAACAAGAAACCCCCCCCCCCCTTACTAGTGTACACAATACCAAATAATTGTATCCCTTACCCGACATATCTTCTATGTATCCACAATGCTGTGTATGTCACTTGTGCTGTAAAAATGCTAGAACTAATAAGTACAATAAAGATTCACTGCAGATGTCACAACATATAGCAAACCCATCATTTTTTGTTTTGACTATTAAAATAATTGTTTCTTTTTTATCCAATGTCCCTACTGCAGCATATAACTATGATTGAGGAAAGGGAACATCCTGATTAACAGCATCTTCTGGTTTGTTTTCAAAGTGTATTCTAAATTGCCTTATCACCCAGACAGAGAACTAACTTTAGTAAAGCACAAAGGAAATCATAGTCACAACAAAAAATTATACTTATGCAAAGATTGGCAAAACATTACTATGAACTGAGGTGTGCCTTAGTTGCATGGAAAGCTGGAGTATGTGAAGACATATTTGTGAAGCCAATCAGATTAGTTTGTTCACTAATGTTTACATCTGTATGTCCTGAGTTCCAGAATTCATAGTGAGCGAAACCTAACGGGAAGTGAGATCCACTACATTTGTGTTCACGGATATATACTTACACTACTTAAAACATTTTTTTAAACTATTTTAATTATTCTTTCAAAAATTATTTTAACCAAACCTCTCCCCCCGTGCCAGGATTTATTCCTGCCAAACCCACACTGCCAGTCAGATTACTACTACTTTTTATTTCATGAGACTTTGGCCTCCGTTTAGTACTTCACCTGTTTACATCCACATCTGACCATGGAAACAATATAAGTATCTAAAGAAAGAGTGGCTATAAGACTTCAAAAGAGGGAATGTTCCAGAAACAGTAAAATTTGAAAAACAAAAGTAACTTGGGGTGAGGATAGCGGGCCATGAGAAGATTAAAAACAAGCATTGGCATAGCCAATAGATCTCGCCTTTGGGACCTTATAAGTGTTTAGCCATGCAACAGTTGATGTTGTTGCACCAAGGATATTGTGCTGCTTAACTAAATACTTATAAGGTCCCAAAAGCGAGACCTATTGGCTATTCCAATGCTTGTTACCATTGTTTTCTGTTTGTCCAATTCCTTTGTCGTCAATTTAGATAGAGGGTAGCTGTGCATCTTTCAGCTAATTCTATCTAGTCAAAGGTACTCACAAGAGCCTAATGTTTTCAAATTTGCAAACATTAATTGCTTTATTGGTCTGGGCGGACACACAGGGGTAAGGGAAATCAATGGTGGTTACTTGATGATGTCATATGTCTACAAGAAAATGTACTGAAGTCTTTTGCCTGTAAAGAGTTGTATGAACAGACAGTACACTGATGAATTGCTAAGGTCACATGTTATTTTAACCCATAGGAACTGGACTACGGAGCACTGTATGAGGTACGGACGCCACATTTCTATGTGGAGGCCAACAAGATGCCGACAGCCAGGGTAAGTTATCACTTGTCAATAAAATCTGTGCTCTCCTATTTATCTTTCTGTGTTGTTTTTTTGTGTTCTTATTTCCAAATGTTGCCAACTGCATTGAAGACAGCAAGACCATGTTGGAAATCAAGTAAGTATTTTCCCATGACAATATACAGTCAGTGGTCGCGATTCACAGTGGCATTTCTGAGTTTGTGTAGTAGACATGAAACTTTTCTGGATTAAATAATGCAACCTTGGACAAAAACAGATCTTCTGATACATTGATCACCTCCTATAACTTTGGGTTGCAAATCTGTGTTTTCCCCTTTTTGTCTGGGGTTTGATATCGTCCAAGGCGCTCCCCATACTCATAAATGCATCTGTGAATCAGCCCCAAAATGGCTGCCTATCAGTAAAAGTGCTAAAAAGACACAGACCTCTCTTTTTGAGTTACTTGAATATCAATAAATATGACTATTCCCGTAATATTCCCAGTTTTGATGTTTTAGCATTGATTTACAAAGGCTATTATTAGTATTTAAAGTAGTTTCATAGGAGCACTACTCCCATATTCATAAATGCCTTTCTGAATGAGCCCCAATGTTCCCAGAGAAGTGAAATTCTTGATTGTGGCTCCCACCCGTCTTCGTGTGTATGCCCTTTTTAAAAATAGAGTGTTTACCCAGAAAGAAAGGCAAGGTGTATGGCGGTCACAAACTATAGCCTACAGTAAATTCAGAATATACATTTACCATAATTATCCACACCACTGGTTGACCCTTTGGGTGCCTCTTTGCACCAGTCTTCTTGAAGACCAATGAGGATATGTGATATGTATGTTTATGTTAGGGAGATTTATAGCTACTCATAGAATTCCTCGAAGCTATAGTGGACTCAAATACTTAAATTGCTGAACTTAGCTCACAGAACTGAAAAGCCAGGTTTTGGCCAATCTTTTAACAAACTAAATATTCTCCACAGGCCGCACCTGCTGTGGAAGGGTGTTGCAGTCTTTGGCTGCAAGATATTATTATTTTAGCTAGATATCTGGGGTCCGAGTGGTAAAAGGCTTTCTGTATCATAATAAGTTCTTTAAACCTCACCTGCTCTTTGATGGGTAGCCAGTGAAGCGCTCTCAAGTATGGATGGATGTAAGTCCCACCGGGCAGCTTTAAGAGACGATGCACAGCCACATTCTGCATCAGCTGCAATCTCAACACGTAATAGGACGTTAGACCTAAGTACAGGACATTGGCGTAATCCAGCCTTGAAGTAATCAAAGCCTGGATTACTGTTGTCTGCTGTGGGGTAGAAGAAGACAGAGGGACTTGTTACGCTCTTTAGAAATCCAAAACAAACCCTGACAACACTAGCTACTTGAGAGGCAAAGGTGGCAGAACTGTCAAACCTCACTCCTAGGTTATGTGCCATCGTGGCATGGGCCGGTGGGAGCGGAGCCCCTGTGGGCCAGATGTTATTGTCCTAACAGGTGGGTGTACACTGCCTTATACTATATAAGTCAGTTTGCTGCCACCTGGTGGCAGATGGATGGCCCTCTCTTGCTGAACCCTCTTTAAGTGATGTCTATGACCAAGTTACATATGCTTTTTCTGAAATGCCCACAAGCAGTTCAGCTGCATCGTTGATGCTGGAGGCGATCACTTCAACTTCATCTACATCAGATCAGGGATTGTCTACTTAAGAGTTTTCGCATATTCCGGGAAAGATATAGTTCGTTTATTTCTATACTTTATGTCTGGAAATTTTAAATAAATGTCACGTTGCAAATACTAGTGACTCGGGATTGGGAAATGTTGCAGAGCATTTACAAGCCAACTAGATGTCAGAGTTTTGGCAGCTTGAATTGAGAGGGGAGAAAGTGATTTCCACCTATATTGAAAGGGTCTATAACATCTAATTTCCACTACATTGATGACTTCTCTCTCTTTAATTCTCTTTAATGTCAGACTTTATTGTTCCAGAATCAAGAATGAAGCACTCTTCCATTACCAAGGCAAACAATGATCATACGAAGGCCAGTCCTGATACAAACTTGGTCTCTCTGACTAGAGAATTAGGACTACGTTGGGTTCTCCTAGTCACGACACCACACCCATAAATCATGTTTCTTCAGAACATTAGGGGTTTCTGCTCAAGACTTATAAGATAATTATCCACAGCATACGTTCTAAATGTCATGATGAAAGATTCCTCTATGGATGTTGGCATGATGTTCAGTTCTCCAGCTGAGTGTCATCCAGTATTTACAGCACTTCTCTCTTTTCTGATCAGAGGATATTTTGTTTGGCATTACCCTCTTCTATCTGTTCTACTTCAGGGATAATTAGGGTGAAGTCCTCATTGCTTTTCAAGGTCATGTGGTGTTTTGTATGATAAGTCCTTATTTTGAGCTGTTTGTCGCTGTGACGCAAGTCTTTGAGTCAGATCTTTTTTGATTGGTGAGATCAGTGTGACAAAAGCAAACACATTGCACTGACACCCACGCCACCCACTCGTCCCTCTTCCCTCCGTCCCTATTCCTGTCAGAAAGATGTCCGTCTTCCCTTCCCTAACCCCCTGGACCAAAGCCAGACTTAGTTAATTTTCTTTCCAGTGACAAGGAGTGTTTCTCTATACCCAGCAACTTTCAAATACGATATATCCAGGCCTGCAAATCCTGAATTTTCTTCCTTTCCCACAATAATGTGATCTCTTGTCTTGCTGCGTAAAGGGACATTTATAAACAATTGGCCCAGGTGGATTTTAGAGGATGTATGCTGGGAACATAGAAATAGAAGTCTAGAAGATTGCATTATTAGTCATGTGTTCCAAAATGCCTTCATTGTTTATGAGCTGTCTTGGCTGTATTGAAAAGAAACGGCAGTGAAAAGAATACATAATTTGCTGTCAAACATCCATTTGATGCCAAGGCATATATTAGCATCAAAACATTTGTCTCATCATTCGACGTTGAGAAGTTTGCCATCGAGGCATTTGACACAGACACCAAGGAAGTTTGACATTCACGCCTCTTTTGTCAACATCACTATCTCCATCAATGCCAATTCTTCCTTCTGTCACAATTATTTCAGCTGATGATTAACGTCAAACTCCTCTGAAATCAAATAAACAACCAAGTTAACAAGATTTTTCTTTGTACTCAGTGATGCCAAGAAATAAGTCTTTACCAACGCCACCAAAAGAAGAGTATTATCTCCTTTGGACACTTTGGCACTTGTTCCAACTACAATTGCTTTCACTATTTCACCAGTGGAAATTCTGTCTTTTTGGGCATGAGAACGTTGCTGTCCATCCACTTTTTTATTCTTAAGATATAATTGTGTAGTATGGAATTGTCTCCAGTTGAGGAGTGAGGGTGTTGCCTGTATATTGTTGTATGGTGACTCATGAGTCTTTTAGAACTAGAGTGAGGGGCTCCATGTATATGTTGAATAAGGCAGGAGCAAGGATGGAACCTTGTGCTACCCCGCAAACCAGATCAACTCTTGATGAGAACCAATCTCTTATTTTTACCAATTTGTGTCTGTTGGGTAGTAAGTAATTTGCCATGAATTCCCATTCACTGATCGAGTATCAGGAAATACCTGCCATGCTCGATTGTAATGAAGGCAGCAAAGAGATGTAGTAATATCAGTAAACATGCATTACGTTTGTTGAATATATGATGCACATTATACATATATTTATACATACATACATACATGTATATATTAACTGAAAATCAAAGATTAAAGTGACATTAAAATATTAAGTACTTAGCGTATGGTAAAAGTCTCCAGATATTCAATAGTTAGGTATTGAAATTAGATAATTTTTAAAAACCGACACACCACTGAAATGTGCCAGTTATTGTTTAGTGAACTAACTATAATTTTCACCCTTTGATGCACTGCTTATAATCTCCCATGCTGCATCTCTCATGACATGTTAAATTACATCACTGATGACATCTCAAATGACCTTATCCACTGTACTGTAATTCACACTACTTCATATATCCCTACATCATTTTTAAAATGATGATTAGCCTATCAGCACCATGGTCCAAGCGGCGGGTCAGGGGGAGGATCTAGTACTTATCTAGGGTTGCACTCATTGTTCTCGGCAATGTTAGAATGCCAGCAACCTTTTGGAGGGTTGGCCGTTCCTGGACCCAGTTCCGCAAATGACATCACCACAGATGCTTCGCTCAAGGGGAACACACCTTCGAGAACAAGGAGTGTGGACCCCTGACTGAAGAGATATGCACATCAACCACCTGGAATTGTTAGCAATCTAGCTGGCCCTCAAGGCATTCCTTCCTTTCATTCAACACAGGGTAATTCTAGTCCTGATGAACAGCACAATTGTCATGTTTTATTACAGAAGCAGGAAGTCACACACTCCCTGCAGTTGTCTGCCCTAGCTCATAGTGGGTGATACATCTCCGAGTCCATCTGCTCATACAGTACATACCAGGGAACGACCTAGCAGACCTGCTTAGGAAGATGCATCAACAAATCCATAAGTGGGAACTCACCCCCCAAGTCATACTTCCGTACTTCGACTGTTGGATGTTCCCTCACACAGCCTTCTTCACCACCACCGAAAGCACGAAAAGCCCAAACTTTTCCTCCAGGCTCCCGCCCCCACAGTCCATTGGCAATGCACTATGGATGAGCTGGTCAGGGATATTTCTCCACACTTTTCCCTCTCTCTCACTTCCTCCATTCATGGTTCTGAAGCTTTGTCAAACATTCCTCACTCTCATCTTAGTAGCCCCGACCTGGGCCAGAAAACCTGGTTCACCACCCTTCTCAACCTCTCTCTAGTGCCTCATGAGAAGCTGCCCAACTGGCCGGATCTTTTCTCCCAAAATAAAGGCCTCATATCCCCAAACAGCTCAATCTTGTGATTTGACTGCCTGCAGAATGCATGACTATTCTTAAAGGGGCACACAGGCCTACAACCAGAGCCTGCTGTGGGGCCAAGTAGAAACGGTTCCTAGACTACTGTCTCCCTACACACATTGATCCTCTGAACTCAAAGCAACCGTCCAAGGCATTGTTTGTTACCTGCTTCACTTGCAGAAGTCAGGCCTTGCTTTTACTTGTATCAAACTACACTTAGCTGCTGTCGCTGCTTATCTCCAAAACAGAGAGCACACTTCGCTTTTCAGGGCGCCTGTTCTCAAAACCTTTATTGAAGGGCTCAAAGGAATATTTCAGCATGGGTGCCACACGCTTCTGTGTGGAAACTCAACATTGTTACCCATCACTTCTCTCAGGGGTGTTAGTGAGATACAGACTCTTACTCTAGAAGATTATTTTTCTTCAAGTACACCATGATAGGGTAGTCCTCAGGACACACCCTAATTCCCTGTCTAAGGTGGTCTTCTTCCTTCCACATCAATCAAACCACAGACCATCGATTATTCCCACATTCAGAATCAGTAGCAGCTCTTTATACATTAGATGTCAAAAGAATGTTGATGTATTACATTGACCGGAAAAAGCCCTTCCGTAAGACACAACAGCTCATTGTCTTTTTCTCCAAACCACACAAAGGGCAGGCTGTCTCTGAGGCTGGAATAGCATGCAGGGTGGTCAAATGCATACAAACCTTTTATGCTAAAGCCCAGCAAACCTTTGCCTGTCCCTTCCAGGCCCCTCTCAACCTGCAAAAAAAGGAGCTTCTGTGGCTTTATTGGGTAATATTTCTACAGCTGACATCTACAAGGCAGCTACATGGTGTACCCCCAAGACATTTTTGAAACATTATTGTGTGGACTTTTTAACTTGCCAATAAGCGAACATTGGTTGGACTGTCCCTCGCATATTTTTCCAATCTTCGGCAATCTCCTCAGGCTAGCCACCACTTCTGAGGGGATTGCTTTTTAGTCTATGCACAGCATGTGTAAACTGCAGCTACACATGCCACGAAGGTGAAAATGTTACTTACCCTGTAAAGCATCTGTTTGTGGCATTTAGTGCTGTAGATTCACATGAGCCCTTGCTCCTACCTGGGTGCCTTTAGATGTTGCAGACGTTTTTAACTTTCATCCTTAATCTTTCATTCAGCCATTTTTTCTGTATCTCTGCCCTCCATCTACATGTTCACCCTTTGTGCGGAAAAAACTATGGGCCCGATTCACAGAATGAACTTACTACTTTTGGCATTCACAGAATGCACTTACTACTTTTGGTATTCACAGAATGAACTTACTCATTTCGGTATTCACAGAAGTTAGGACTACTAACTTTATGACTCCTAAATGCCTTCTGTGAATACCGAAAGTCTTAAAATTAGGATTTTTCTCAATTTAGTAGTACTAAAGTTAGGAGTCCTAACTTTACTACTACTAAATTGAGAAAAATCCTAATTTTAAGTCTTTCGGTATTCACAGAAGGCATTTAGGAGTCCTAAAGTTAGTAGTCCTAACTTTACTACTACTAAATTGAGAAAAATCCTAATTTTAAGACTTTTGGTATTCACAGAAGGCATTTAGGAGTCCTAAAGTTAGTAGTCCTAACTTCTGTGAATACCGAAATGAGTAAGTTCATTCTGTGAATACCAAAAGTAGTAAGTGCATTTTGTGAATGCTAAAAGTAGTAAGTTCATTCTGTGAATCGGGCCCTATGTAACAATGAAGCAGATGCCCATATGCATTATTACCAGCAATAGGTGGAATCACTATACCGCGTGACTCAAAAATAATTCTTCAAAGAAAAACAACTTGCACATATCCGAGCTTACCCATAGATGGCAGGAGTACGCACAGCATGTTAATCTAAAGTACTACATGGCTCACGCAGATGCTTACAGGGTAAATAACTTTTTCCATATGTATTCACATAAGAAAAACAAAATGAAATGTGACAAGTTAGGTGTTGGAATGGGACACAAGCTAATATTAAAACAAACACTGAAATTCTCAAGCTACAGTTTAGTGAACTAACTATAACTTGTGCCCCCATCATGTGCTGTTTATGACCTTTCTAAAAGAATATTCTCTGACAATCTCTGCATTAGCTCCCGCGGTATCGTCACATCAGCATCGTAGCACTGTAGCATAATGTGTTTGAAATGCTATTTCCCATTGTAACACACACTTTACTGTCAATTGTAAGTTATGTCAAGGAGCGTCTGTGTAGCGCAACTTACACATTCAAGACGTTTTTAACGAAGGTTTGCATATTTTTAACCAGTTTATAAGCACAGTTGTGGTTTCAGCAGATCCTGCAATGTATGACTATTGCATAACATGGCTGTGCAAATGTTTGTGGTTAAACACTTAGGCTTTGCTGTCTTTGGCCCTCATCCGAATGACAAAAAGCAAAGGATAAACCGTCCGTAAAAGGAACAAGCGTTTACAATGCAACGGTTTCGCCTTTGTAAAAGTTAGAGCTATTGGCATTGTAAATGACAATTTTTCTCATTTACTTGTTGGTTTCCTGGTAACCTGCCAGCACAACCTGTAATTGTGAAAATTCAAAGCTAGCTCCATGAGGTGACTGCAGCGCTATACTATGTACAGCTCATGTATTCATTCATCTCCCGATGCTAGAGACGGCCTTTCCAAGCTGATTTAGTGAATCCTCTACTGAATGTATTTGTTTTTCGATCACCCCCTTGGCCCCCGATAGGCATGTCATTAGTGATTGTTGTGGCCCCTCATCTGACTTTAACACATTCCCGGCCTTCCTCTTTCCCATCCCTCTCACTCAAATTCGAAAATACACAAGTCACAGTAATTCAGGAACAATACAGTCTTGAAACCATTATGGGTCTGCTAGGGTCTGAATGCTATATGAACCCAGACCTAACAAAGTTGAGTGATAAGGCGACGGTCCCCTCAAGACAGAGCTACTCAAGAATACACTGGGAACAGGCTTGTGTCCAAACAAATACATATGAAAGCTACGAGTTTTGGCACTCTCACTCTGCACTCACACTCACTCTGCACACTCACTCACTCTGCACACTCACTCACTCTGCACACTCACTCTGCACTCACTCACACTAGACAGGGCGGGATACGGCCACTGGCCGCAATGGCTACCACCTACATATATTCTGACTCACCACTGAATGTCATCCTTGTAATGCCATCCTGGGGCAGGTCCCCCCTCCCTCCCCACTGGGCTGTGCGCACCTGTCCTCAGGGCGCTCATGCCCACCATAGCGCTTAGAATCCTGCAGCGCTGTAGAGGAGCGATCCCAGCGCATCCCTCTACAGAACCGACCTCTCCTTTGCTTCGCCTCTAACCGCGTAAAAAAGTGCTGCAGTACCGTAGACGAATCATGAGGGTACCTGTGACGTATACACTACAGATGCCTTTATGAAACATGATAACACCTCCAAGACCCCGCCACCCACCCCAAAAAAGAGAGATTACAATAACACGCTGGGCTGGCTCCACTAAATGGAACTTTGGGCTAGTAGCGCTTCGATGCCCTAAAAAACACAAGCCCCGCAGCCGTCATTCTTACCCGACACGCTGTTGTTGCCAAGTTACAGACATTTCGACACACAGCGCACCTGCGCGCCCTCCCCTGTGTGTTTTTTTTTTTTACGTGTTTTGTTGACATGTGCAAAGTCCACAGTGCGGGGTAAACTTTCACAGCTCTCCGGATGCCCCATGACTGGCACAAGCGCCTCAGCGACGTGTACCTTTGTGTTCCCAGAATACAGCAAGCACTGGCAAAGGCATTAAGACTGCTAGGTAAAAAAAAAAACCTCGGCCTGGGTGCCCTGTGCGCAGAGCCCGGTAGTGCCACAGCGGTGGGAACCCTGCCCTTAGCATGTACTCTCAGCAAGCGAGTCCCCGGGGGGCATGGGCATCTCTGGTGTCCGTGGGGCGGGTATCCCCTGTCCATGAGGTCCTTTGAACCCAAGGGAGGGGGGGCCTGGGCACTTAGGCCCTCTTTGGGGTGGGGTTGGGGGACCTGATAAAGGGCTACGACTAGGTGTAACAGAACACAGCAGTTATTCTTCACACGAGCACCCCCCATCCCGGCCCGAATGACACCACTCATGGGTGTGAGCCCATTCTTTCAGTGGCCTCGGAGCTGAGAAGTGTAGTTGCCAGTGGCGTTGGTTTCAGGCTGTGACTGTGAGCACGGGAAGCCAACAGGGAGTTTGCCGAGTACATGAACAGGGCTGCAGTTTGGTGGGTTCCAGCATGTGCAGGGGCGGCAGCCAGCGTGCATCAAGCGCTTTACCTGTGCTCCCTTGGTCGATCTCCGCACTGACAGGGCCGCTCTGGGCCCCTTGAGATTACGAGCAAAAGACAGAAGAGCTGAGATATGCGGAGAGGCTGATCGGGGAGCACGGGGCGTCACTCGGGAGGGACTTTCGCCTCTTCCACCTGTCCTCAGGGCGCTCATGTCCACCATAGTGCTTAGAATCCTGCGGTGCTGTAGAGGAGCGATCCCAGCGCATCCCTATACAGAACCGGCCTCTCCTTCGCTGCAGGATGTGAAGGCCTAAAACACACCGAGGCTCGCTTAAATAAATCTCTATCGTTTAATACTAGCAATTTTATTGAAAAAGTACAGTTCAGCGCTAGCATCTACATTTACACACCCAGTAAGTTTGTATTGCTTCAATTATTTTTAACAAAACTGCCTAGCGTCATGTGGACAGTACGGTTTATGTGCAGGTTAGCCTAAAACAATAGCGTGTGCATAACTTGAATGACAGATGGAAATACATCTTTTTTGGCAACAGCCCATCCCATTGTAATTGTAATTCAGCGAGGTGTGGGGTAATAAAATGACACCGTCTGCAGGAATCTTTGTATGCCTTGCCAGTGCCTATTCTAAAAAGCATCACTAATCTATGCATAAATGGTTTACCATGTGTGACACATAGCGCAGAACCACACATTCACATTAGAAAATACAACTTTAAAAAGTTGTTTTCTCGTGCACTCCCTTACCTGAATCTCGTGAATGCGACTGAAGCCATCCCTGTAAAACAAGCACCTACGAGGACACGGACAGCGGGAGGGGGGGCGGGAGAGGACACGGACAGCCGGAGGGGAGGCGGGAGAGGACACGGACAGCCACCCCCTTACCTGAATCTCGTGAATGCGACTGAAGCCATCCCTGTAAAACAAGCACCTACGAGGACACGGACAGCGGGAGGGGGTGCGGGAGAGGACACGGACAGCCACCCCCTTACCTGAATCCCGTGAATGCGACTGAAGCCATCCCTGTAAAACAAGCACCTACGAGGACACGGACAGCGGGAGGGGGGGCGGGAAAGGACACGGACAGCGGGAGGGGGGGCGGGAGAGGACATGGACAGCGGGAGGGGGGGCGGGAAAGGACACAGACAGCGGGAGGGGGGGCGGGAAAGGAACGGACAGCGGGAGGGGGGGCTGGAAAGGAACGCAAAGACTGACATTCAAAAAGCCGTAAGTAAAGAGAAACGGAGCTACATTTCACTTACTGGCATTTTAGTATGAAATGGCCTTGTGTTCTGGGAAAAAGGTGCGGGCAAATGGAGAGATGGCACGAATAATGAAATACAAGACTGAAACAAGCATTAGAAAGTGGTGCGGGAACGGGCACACAGAGAGCGGGAGGGGGGGCAGGGGCGGGAACGGGCACACGGAGAGCAGGAGGGGGGGCAGGGGCGGGAACGGGCACACGGAGAGCGGGAGGGGGGAACGGGATAAAAACACAATTTAAAAAAAATGCTTGTTACCTGAGCATTGAGCAGGGGAAACAGTGGTCGACGGGCCCCGGCGCCATCTTCGGCGGAATGAGAAAACACGCCCTGACAGAAAAAAAAAACAACACGCCCACCGCCGAGATGACGCGCACAGAGGGACAGAGAGGGAAAAAATCGCCGGAACGCCCCCGAATCTGGTCCGGCCTTGACGGACAGATCCGGCTCCCAATGGCTAGCCTCCATTTATGGAGCTAGCCAATGGGAGCCGGGGGACGTTCCTGAAGCCAATATATGTAAACAATAGATTTCGCCTGCGCGAACTGCTTGCGCAGATCGCCAGGTCGAAACCTAAGAAGCGGAAGCCTCGGTCACAGTCTGCTCAAAACAGCAACATGAGGGCACTATTCAAAAGAGCAGTAAACACAAAAAAAAGGGAAAGGGGAAGACACACTTCAGCACATAGAGTGCATTGGTGTATGTCTGGTGGTGAAGTGTCTGCAAACCATCCATTGGCTATTAAATTCTCAGTTCCAGTTTCTAGATTGAACATTGAGACGCCTCCAGCAGTGCTTGGAGAATCAGTGGAATTAATTTGAAGGAGATTGGAAGGACTCGCTGACAATTTCTCGAACTGCTGTTCAATCTCTGGAGTTGTGATGCAATTGTAGTGTCTTCTAGCCACCTAGTTTCTCTTACTAGTTGATGATTAAACAAATGGGGTTCATTTAGAATTCAAAGTACCACATCAACTTATTAAAGCTGAGGGCTGTCTATTTAGCCCCTCAAGACCGTCCTTCCACCGCCCATCCGTCCATTTAAGTCATGAACAAACAGGATGACATCATATCGAGAACTCTGGGTCAAAGCGTAAGCAATCTTGGGATGGCTTACCCCAAGCAGCCTCTCCATAAAAGCAGTGCATTATATAGACTGTCTCACCCAAGAGTTCTTAGAAATTAACAAAGCATTCCTAAAAACAAAGTTTGCATGGAAAATCAATTTTTGAATTCTCAGAATGGAGTTGATTTGTCTGCCATGAGGTAAAGTTTTTGGTACATTATTGATTCTATTTGAGCACATCCAGAGCCGATTTACCCCTAGGTCTGTTAGTAACCCCAAAATGATGCTTTGTAAGTCTGTTTCAGTCAGTGGTTATGTCATCCTCTCAGCAAGGTTGTTTTTTTATGTTCCTTGTTCTCCATAACTCTGCTGCGTATCTTGTATTTTTACCACAGCATATTTTAGAGCTTATACATTTGTGATATCTATCCTTTGTCCTATCAGTGCACAGTGAAGGCCCTCTATGATTATAAAGCACAGCGGGAAGATGAACTCTCCTTCTGTAAGCAGGCGATTATCCACAGTGTGGACAAGCAGGATGGAGGCTGGTGAGATTATTGCGATTCCCCCCTTCCTTTTGGCAGAGATCACAGCAGTGCGGTGAGTGAGAGTGGCGAGTGGAGGAACGGTGTGAAGTGTGCTAACTTTGGTGAAGTGTGTAAAGGTTCTGTACATGTCTCCGTTTTTTTAGTGCCCTTGTTCTTAATAATCCCCTAATACATGAGAAATTACAAGTGAATACATTAAATTCAAGCATTCCTTCCATAAATTGTTTTATTTTTTTGGTTTTTCTAAGAGGGTATGCTCAGACATTGGTCAATGCTCGCTGCACCGCTGAACTCCAGCTGCACCTCGCTGATGAGGCCCAAACAGGCCAAACCCTGATTGGGGATGCGTGTGTGATGGCACCTGGCCATGCAGTTGTGGCTAGAGTCGACTATTCCTTTTGGAGCAGGATCAAGACTGATTTGCATATGGCTGGTCTCTGTTCAGAGTCACACAATGGACCCATCTTTTTTTTCTTTTTCTAAGTGAGGTGCCCTTGGTATGACATGTATGCCCAGATGTGGGTCCAGTGCTCCCTGTGCCTCTGGACTTTTACTGCATCTGGTAATAAGGTTCAAATAGGCCAGAACCAGCCTGGAGTTGCTTGTGCTTCAATCTAGTAAGGACCTGGTCTGGCTGTTTAAGCAGGACTATTCTTACTGGATCAGGACAAAGAGAGACTGGCCATCTCCTGGCATTGCATGCAGTATTGCAGTATTTCACACCCCTAATCCTCCTGAGTCAGTCCATTTGTCTTGTTACTTTACTTCTCTAGGTGGCGTGGCGACTATGGTGGCAAAAAGCAACTCTGGTTTCCTGCCAATTACGTAGAAGAGATTACCAGCACCCTTGTGCAGGATCAGGATGAAGCAGTGAGTACAAACCCTGTTTTTGTTCATGAATATTATGGCTTTTCCTGTCGTAAAAGGTTTTCAAAAACGTAGGCCGCAAAATAGATGTTGTATCTGCTTGTGCGATACTTCAAATGTCAACTACACAGTTTGTATGAAATCCATAATCACATGTGAGCACACAAACTCTACACTAAGGTTACCACAGAGTTGTTCTAGAAATGAAAAAAATGTGTCTCATTTGCTCCAATGTCATTAAATAATGTCATTGGTCATTTTTGCACCCTTGCTCCGACAGTCTGCAAAAGGTAGTTGGGTAAACGAACCACCAATTCCTAAAAATAAATTGATATTGCAGGTCACAAAATAGGCCAAGATATCTAATCAAAATTCTACAGTTAATACAATACATCAAATGATACAAAGTTCAAAAGTAAAGTGCTTATGCTAATTTAGCCTGTAAAAACGTACTCAGTGATATATTAATATCATGCTGCCCCTTGATTTTATAAGATTTAAATTGTGTCAGTCGGATGTATAATTCATACTCTTACTTAGGTGGTAGACATACACAATTAGAAAATAAGATATATTCCAACATCTACCTTGCATTTCCTACTTTCTTTCGGCTTAAACTAAATTTTAGGTTTAAAGCATTTTTATTGAAACAAAAGGAACATGGGGAAGGAGAGTAGGAGGTTAAGGTTACATACAATACAGTTAAAAGAAAAAGAAGCGTGTGTCAACAGTTCTGGTCAAAGGGAGGTCAGAGGTCCAAGAGGGGAAGATATCAATTGTAAGGCAATAAGGCAATGCACATAACCCTCTCGTGTTCCCCAACCCCCCACCCAAAGCTGAGCGCAAGTAGCTAACAGCGATCCAACAAAGCACAACTCAGTCCCTCCGAGCCCCCCATCCCCAGAAAGAAAAAAGAGAAAGAAAACAATACCCCAACACCCCCATCCAATGGCCCGTAGTAGAATAACCCGCCCCAAACAGCCTACCCCCGTCCCCTAATCCCCTATTCCCTAGTTGTCCTAATCCGCAGGGGCCGCCGGTGGCGTTAGCCGAAGAAGACGAAGGTACCTCGGGCAGGTGAGTTCCCGGAATTCCGTGGACAGTAGTGCCAGGAAGGGTTGCCATAGTTCCTCGAACTGATCTACATTCCCAGCCACTGTAAGCGACATCTTCTCCATACCCAATACCTGCCAGAGTCTATGTAGCCAACCAGAAATGGAGGGGACAGTGGAGGTGCGCCAGTGGACAAGGATATTCTGGACCGCTGAGCCTAGCGCAATAGCAATCTGTCTACCCCTGCGGGACTTCAACGGGTACATTAGGTCATTGGGAAGGCCCAACAAAACATACGCTGGGAAGCGCGGCAGCTCAATCTCGAAATGCCTATCTACCTCATCCAAGACCTCCTTCCAATAAGCAGTCAGCACCGGGCAAGCCCAAAGAATGTGCGACAGGGTACCCTCCTGCCCGCAGCCCCGCCAGCAACCCTTGTCTGTGTGTTTGTGCATTTCATATAGCCTCTCCGGGGTGTAATACCAATAAGTGGACACCTTAGTAAAGGTCTCCGTAAGCCCAGTGTGGTATGCAGAATGCCTCGCCCGATATGCGATCTTGTCCCACTCCTTGTGGCTTAGCGTCCTGCCCAGTTCTCTATGCCAGCGCTCCCTTCCCGGGTTGTGATAGTGAAACGTCGGGGGTTGGAGGAATTTATACAGGTCGGTAATGAGCTTGGCGTCCGAGGCCCGGGTCACCAGCCACCGCTCATAAGGTGTGATTTGACGGGCAGCGACGTCACGCACTTGGGGTTGGAGAGCCCAGTGTCGGACCTGCATGTAGCGCAATCTGTCCATCTCCGTCAGGCCAAATTCCTGTCGGAGTTGTTGGAAGGGAATCACGCCCTCCGGCCCGTAAATCTGGAAAAGTGCCCTGCAGCCTGCGCTCACCCAGTGGGAAAAAGCTCCCGGCTCTAAGCCCGGGGCGAAGTCCGGGTTACCAACGATGGGCGTGAACGGTGAGGGGAAGGTAGTCAATTCACGCGGCTCGCAGACCGCGTCCCACACCCGCAGGGGGACCCGGGTGACAAAAGAGGCATAAAGATTAGCCGGGCGATGCGCACGGCGCAGGAATGGAACCTCCTGGAGAGTACGGCCCGCCACCGCCTGGTCCTGAAAGAGCCAGTGTCTGTCGGATTCCCACCTGCTCCACTCCACCAAATATCGGAGTTGCGCCGCCTGAAAGTACTTCCGGAGATCCGGGATACCAAGACCCCCCGCCTCCGGAGCGAGCGTGGAGAGAACCCTCTTCATCCGTGGTTTGCGACCCTGCCAAACGAAGCGGGAGATGTCAGCCTGCGCTTGCTGTATCCAACCCACAGGGGGCTGGAGAGGTAGAGCGCGAAAGAGGTATAGGATCTGGGGCAGCACCGTCATCTTCACCGCTGCGATACGGCCCAGCCACGAAAGCAGGCCCTTGCTCCATCGGCCGAGTTCCTCTTTAATCTTCCTGCTGAGGGAAGAGTAGTTTGCTGTAACCATTTCAGGCAGCGAGGGCGCTAACAGGATCCCCAGGTATGGCACCGTAGACGAGGACCACTGCATGGGGAAAAGACGCTGAAGGTCTCTCCTGGTGTCCGCGGTTAGCGACACGTCCAGTGCTGCCGACTTGGCCATATTCATTTTAAAGCCGGCCACACGTGCAAAGGCATCCAGTTCCTGGACGCAAGCAGGGAGTGACCTCCTGGGGTCGTCCAGGGTCAGCAGGACATCGTCCGCGTAAAGGCTGACAGTATGGACATATTGACCCATCTTAACCCCAATAGCGTCAGGATTATTGCGAATCCTCTGGGCAAACGGCTCCATGTAGAGGGCGAACAAAAGCGGCGAGAGGGGGCAGCCTTGTCTCGTACCGCGCTCGATGACAAAACTGCCAGAGCTGTGCCCATTGACCCGTACCGACGCTGATGGTCTTTTATAACAGTTGAAGACCATGGTGCGGAACTTCTTGCCGATTCCCAGTTTCCTGAGAACCAGCTCAAGGTACGGCCAATGAACTCTGTCAAAGGCCTTCTCCGCATCAACCGACAGCAACATCCGCTCCCCCGGAACGCGTGAGGCCTTTTCCAGTATGTGCGTCACTCTCTTGGTGTTGTCAACCGTCTGTCTACCGGGTACAAAGCCAGCTTGGTCCGCCTCCACTAGGCCCGGTAGGTGTAGTCTAAGCCTGGACGCTAGAATCCCCGTATAGAGCTTAAGGTCAACATTCAAGAGTGAAATAGGCCTATACGAACCACACAAGGTCCGATCCTTCCCGGGTTTCGGGATGACCGACACAGTTGCGTTAAGAAGGTCCGGTGGGATAGCGCCCGGTTCGGAGAAGGAGTTGAACAGGCGAGTCAGGATTGGTGCCACAGCGGAGCAGAAGGTCTTATAGAACAAGGCTGTGTAACCATCCGGGCCCGGGGCCTTTCCGTGCTTCAGTCGAGCTATGGCGGAGATGACTTCCTCCACATGGATGTCCCTCTCTAGGTGGTCCGCCTGGGCGGGCTCTAGCACCGGGAGGGCCACCGACTCCAAATAGTCCTCGGCGTCCCCCGGTGAAGAGGGCTCCGCGGCATATAATGCCTCGTAGAAGCTACGAAAGGAGTCCGCCACCTCCGCGTCACTAGAAACAGTAACCCCGTCCGCACCCACTAGTTCCTTCACCACATTACGCTGCTGAGCAACCCTGAGCCGATGGGCCAGGAGCATACCACACCTGTCTCCCCCCGTGTAAAAGGCATGCTTCAGGCGCAAAGCGGCATATTCCGCCCGATCTAGGTCTAGTGCAGACAGGAGTTTCCTCGCCGCTTTCAGCTGCCTCCACACACGAGGAGCCCCTGTGCGGCGGTGAACCTGCTCAAGTTCTCTGACCTGCGCAGTCAGTTCGTCCCTCTTACGCTGCCGCTCCCTATTCTCGGCCGAGGAGATGGAGATAAATTCCCCTCGGAGGACCGCCTTCAAGGCCGCCCACTGAGTCGCCTGAGACGTGTCGGAGTTGCCATTGTGGACCAAATAATCCTGAATGACCTCCCCCACGCGCTTCACCACAGACTTCTTATGTAGAAGAGTATCACGAAGCCGCCACAACCCTCGAAAGGGGGGGGCCGCTGGCCATGCGAAAACGCCGGAAACCGGCGCATGGTCGGATAGGGACAGAACCCCGATGTCCGCCGCCGTGGCGGCAGTGCGTAGCGGGCCACTCACCAGGAGGTAGTCCAACCGCGAGTAAGTGCGGTGCGCATGGGAGAAATAGGAATAGTCCCTATCGGTGGGGTGCATTGCGCGCCAGAGGTCGTGCAAATCCATCTCTGCAATCCGGTCTTGCACCGCGCGGGAAAGTTCCCCCGTCTGTGGGGAGCGTTGTGCAGACCTGTCCATAGCCGAGTCAAAGACGATGTTCAGGTCTCCCCCCAGGACAACATGGCGATCGGGCGAGGCCGTGACGTCCACCAACACCGAATCCAGGAAGCGATCCTGGTGATCATTCGGGCTATAAACGGAGCCAACCGTGAAAGCAATTCCCCCAAGTCGCATGCGGTATGCTAGAAGCCTCCCCTTTTGTTCGGCATATTTATACAGCACCTCGCCCCTGAAAGAGCTAGCTAAAAGAATGGCTACGCCTGCAGTCTTGGTCGTTGCTGAGGAGAAGAATTGGGTGGGGAATTTGGCAGAGCGCAGCCTATGGCAATCCTCGGGCAGCAGATGAGTCTCCTGCAGCAGGCATATGTCCGCTTGCGTCCCCTCCAACAGGGATAGGACCGCTCTGCGTTTCACAGGATTATTCAGACCCTTAACGTTAAGGGTCACTACCTTTAAGGATGGCATCCCACCCGGGAACAGAAGCGCTATGTAGCAAGCAAGGGATCAGCGGGGGGGGCGCATGGGGCAGGCGTGCGGGAAAGGCCAAGACAGGCCGAGCGTGTACACGGGCAACATCGAACGGGACCCCCCCAACAACAAAACAACTCTTACACCCTCCCAAAACATACTCATGGCAACTAGCCAAAACCACAAACAAGTAGAAACACCCCATTGTCTCAGCCAAGCCCGAACGGGCAAGTCCGTAGAAACCAACCAAGTGGACGTTCAGCCACTCACCTCTAGCCGCTCCCTCCCAACCCCCGGCCCCAACCCAGCATCGTAGAGGCTAAGAATCTCTCCCCCCGGAGTGAAGTTAGGCCGTCAAGGCCACGCCATCGGAGTCAGGTAAGTTCCTGGCCGACGTTCTCAGAGCTTCTGCCATATCCGCCCTGATGGTGGGGGAGTCAGGGCGACTCGCACTCGCAGGTGATTGTCGCCTCGTCGATCTCCGTCGACTCCGTCTCTCTGGGCGCCTCCACGACGGCGTCGCTCCGTCTTCCTCCGTGGCTGTGAGTCCCAATACTCCGCAAATGTCTTGTAGGGAGCGCAGCTGGTGGAGCGCTCCGTTCCATCTAAAGATCAGACGGAAGGGGTGTCCCCAGGAGTAGGGCGTCTCGTGTTCACGCAGAAAGTCAGTGGCGATCCTGAAGGACCTGCGCTTCTGCAGCGTGATGGCGGACAGATCTTGGTAGAGTGCCACAGGTCGCTCCCTGAAAGTCAAAGGCTGCTTCCTTCGGGCCTCTGCCATGATGCGCTCCTTCAAAGGAAAGTCGGGCAAGAACGCCAAGATGTCCGGGGGGGGGCGCCGATGACTGGCGCTGTCGGCCCACTCTATGCGCTCTGTCGATGCGGATCGGGAAATCTGTATCTTCCCCCAAGATCTCACGGAACAAGTCCTGTAGATAGGCCACCAAGTCGGTCCCCTCGTCTGCGGACGGGACACCCCGCACCCGGATGTTGTTCCGTCTGGACCTGTTCTCGAGGTCCTCGGAGTGGGCCTGGAGCTCGACACATTGCTCCCGGAGGCGGAGAACATCCTGTTGAAGATGGACAATCTCTTCATCTCGGCGCTGGCCCGCTGTTTCCACCGTGTCAACTCGCTCGCCAAGGCCCTCTACTTCCCTGCGCACTTCGCGGACCTCGCTGGCCACTTCCTTCTTTAAGGTCTGGAAGTCTTCCTTGAGGGAGCTAAATAATTCCTCCATAAAGGACCTCGTGACCGGCGGTTCGCCTCCAGTTGCGTCTGCCGAGGCCCGGGAGGATCCCGGCGACGGTTGTGTTCTGTCCCGAAGCTGCTGGGCCCTGCCAAGCATGTCCGGCAGGGTGCGGTCCCCCTTCCTCGAGCCTCCTCTTCCAGTCATCTCGACCGCTGCAGTGGGCAAAGCTCAAGCCCGGCCGCCGCAGAGGCGCCCAGTCGTCCGTGGACACCAGATGTGGAGTCCGCACCGAAAGCAGGGGTGCTGCGTCACAAGCGACAAAATGGCGGTCCGGCCCGGGCAGAGCCAGTCGCGACACCCAGCCAGGGTGGCGACCGGGGGCCAAAGTTAGGGTCTTTCCGTAGTGCTCCCCTCTGGAAGTTAATCCGGGAGCCGAGGCAAAAGTAAGCACCCGCCCGCCAGAGGTACGGGTGGAGGTCGCCAGCGCCAGCTTTCCAGGGGCAAGATGGCGGCAGGGCGGGGCCAGGGAGGGCGGCCTGGGTTGGCAAGACCACCGGCGGCCCCCGGGGCACAGTAATCAAGGAAAGTCCGCAGCCAATGTCCGACAATGTCACCGGAGGGCTTGTACAGGCCGGTCGCCGTGTAGGTGCCTCCGGCCTACGCCTCCAAATCCGGGGCCCGCACCACCCCGTGTGCCGTCGTCGCCAGCGAGGGGCCAAAGCGCCAACTCAGGTCCGAAGTCCGCTGTGCCACGGCAGCGCCGGCTACTTAGACACCGGATGGAGGGCTCTGTTATTCCTCGGAGAGCGGCGGGTCCGACCCCCGGGATCGCCAGCTTTCAGCACCAGGCCCAGCCGAGGCGCCTGGACAGCACTGCAGTTCGCTCCGCCCCCTAGGCTCTCCTCCGTGCTTCGATCTTTAAACAAACTTTCGAAGGGCTTCCTCTGGGGCGATGAGAGTCAAAGTGGTATCAATGTGTGCACCAGGAGCTCCGGCACACGCCTCTCACCCACCAGGCAGCTGCGGGGGGAGAGAAGCGCAGAAAACGGGGCTCGAGCTGAGCCGGGCCGGAGGAGCTACGGGAGGAAGCGTCCGCTCACCCCGCCATCTTGGCCACGCCCCCCTTAAACTAAATTTTAAAAGAAATTTCGCAACTCTTGCACAAATCCTCAAAGCTGAGATTTAGTGCCCTGTGAACTGTATGAATCCCCTCCAAGAAAATGTTTCTTATATATTTCCTCCTTTCTCCAAGATGCATGGGGATGATTGAATTGGTGTGAGTTATGTCTTGCTTAGGGTAGCCAAATGCACTTTTCTCCTTCCCTCCCCAGCTTGCCTAAAGACTTTTTAGGTCTCACCAAGGCAGCACATGCGCTGTCTGCCGAGACAAGCTGTATTTACTTTGTGAGTTTTCACCGCACCCATCCGTTTTCATTCGTTCTTTCATGCGCCTTTTGGAATTCCTCGGTTTTCATTGGTGAATAGTTTACATTTGTCCCTTCGTTTGCTGTTTTGGTCATGCCCTGTTACATGGATCACTTCACTATCTGCCATATATGTCAGTTTTGGTGCACTACTTTTTCGTTTGCTGGGCGTGTTTGGCTCTCCGAGCGCGCTCAGCAGAGGGCTGCAAATTATGTCCCTATCTTGTTTTCCTCTGTCTTTGGCTACACAAGCGCTCTTTCAGATGGAGGATATATTATTTTTAATCCTATAACATTTTTTGTTTCATTAGCTGAGATGTCTAAACCTTAAATAATATACTTACTTAATGGAAGTGTCGTTTAACCACTTCACTGCTAGGCCTCCCCCCGTGCTAAGCCTTCTTTTGGCTATTTAGGATAGTTCGCTTTTGGCCCTTGCAACTTTTTGTCCACATAAGGTATTCACGTCAAATTTGTGTCCTTAATTTCCAACACCCTGAAGATTCTAAAGGTCCCCATCATTTGTGGATTCTCCTGGAGGGGACCCAGAAATTAGCCAAAATACAGCTAACTTTTGTTTGTTTTCGAAAAAATAGGAAAAAGTGCTGCAGAAAAAAGCGGTAGAAATGGGTGTGAAAGCAATAATGGATCCCTGAAAGCTATACATTTCTGAAAAGTAGACAGAATTATGATTTCAGCAAAGGGTCATTTGTGCAGATCCTTCAGGGTTTTTTTTTATAGAAACTAACAGTTGGAATAAAAAAATGTTGAAATTGAGTTGAAAAAAATAGCCACTTGTGCCAACGTTTTCACCTGTACCTTCTTCTAAGTATGACAGATCTTTTAAAGCCCTATTAAAGCAATATAGTGTTACATCCGCTAGACCCTTCTGGTTGTGGGTATGTATAGGACTTGTAGGTTCACAAAATCTTCTAACAGAAGATGAGGCAGATCTACGACCGCTTCGACACTCAAGACCCTGCCACTTCGCCCACCACCACGTGCAACCACGCCACACCCCAACAGATCGTGCTCAACTGTACTCCGCTCACCACAGACAACACACTCAAGACCATAAGAGCATCCCCTCAGGAACTCCATCGGATCCTTACTCATACCACACCTTCCACAGAGCAGCAGCCTCCATCGCGCCCCAGATTCACTGCACCATCAGCTGCTCCATCGAAGCCGCCACCTACCCAGACGGCTGGAAACACGCCAAGATCAAACCTGTGCTAAAGAAACTGTCTTCCGGCCCAACAGACCTCAAGAACTTCAGACCTAACTCCCTCCTCCCCTTTCTCAGCCAAGGTCATTGAAAAGGCCATCAACTCCCAACTCTCAGAGTTCATCGAAGAGAAAAAAGTCCTGGACACCTCCCAATCATACTCCGCAGCAACCACAACACCAAGACCGCACTCCTCGCCACCACCAACGACATCCGCTCCCTCCTCGACCGGGGCGAAACTGCAGCCCTCATCCTACTGGGCCTCCCGGCCGCCTTCGACACCATCTCCCACCGCACCCTAATCATGAGGCTCCATGACGCAGGCATCCGCGACAAGGCTCTGGACTTAAGACAAACTTAAGACAGACTTAAGACAGACTTAAGACAGACTTAAGACAAACTTAAGACAAACTTAAGACAAACTTAGGTCAGACTTAAGACAGACTTAAGACAAAATCCTAACTTTACTCCTACTAAAGGCCTTCTGTGAATACCAATAGTAGTAAGTTTAGGATTTTATCTTAAGTTAGTTCTGTGAATCGGCCCTTACAAATTGTTATTTTGTTTTTCGTTGAGCAGTACATAGATACAATCATGTTGACCAAAAGACTCACCCCGTTGCTGCATCTCATTGATTGTCAAATTAGTTTGTTATTCCCTTCATGCTAAATTATTGCTTTTAAATGAAGCAGCAGCTGGAGTTTAACTACTGATGGACCATTTTACATGGGACCTGTAGCCATATTTTGTCGAATTTAAACCACTCGATCATTCATTTTTCCAAAGGTCTTAGTAGCAAGTGCCCCTCATATCCCTTCCTTTTTAGTTAAACTATTGTTATCCCTATTCATTTCCACATAAGGATTTTAATTTAGTAGGGAGAAATGATTTCTAAATGCTCCTAGCTAAAAACTTCATTGCTATTCCTAAGCTGAAGTACCTCTTGTTCAATAAAACCTGAACATCAGTCAGAAAATAAACTGATGGAGCAAATGATTAATGGGAACAAGTATCTCCCAGGCCCCTCGTGCAGCCTCACCTGCATTAAACAAATACCTACTTTTGCCAATTGCCGAATGCAGTCACATTTGCTTTCCTAGCGGGAGAGTCCCCCATAGTGTTGAGTATTACAGCGTAGGTGTTCCGTCTGTTTAAGGTCAATGCCCACAGGCTCCGGTTTGCACGTGAAACCATTCCACACATGTATACAGACAAGGATGTGTTAATGAGTTTGATAGTTTTACTGGCATATGGCAAAGTTTTTATTTCATGCAGAAAGACACAAAGAAAATAACCAAAAGTTAATGACAGGCGAGGGAAACCCACCAACTCAGTGTTGCCAGACAACGAATGATAGTTCTAGCACTGCTTAAATACTTATTGTGCATTGAATGCTTCAGACAGGGAAAGGGAGAACAGGAAGAACATCCTAAGTAGCATGCAGTCTAATGGATGCTTTCCCCAACCAGTGTGGCTCCCACTAGAAACAAGAACAGCACTCCTGAGGACTAGGAAAGGCATCTTTCTAGTTCTTACATAACCATCCTGCATGTGATAGAGTCCTGCCAGGCCGTCCTGCCAGCTATACCCAGGATGTCACAAGTATCAACCTCCTAACCCTTGGTGAGCCTAGAGCTCCGATGCCACCGGCCAACGGCAAGAGAACAAATGCCACCCACTGCAAACCTGAGATAAACACCGCGAACCACTGGCCACCAGATGCCCTGCCACATGAGTCCTGATAGTGGGAGAAAAATTAAGAGGAAGTATGGACAGTGTGTGCAGGATTATTGGTCTAATCATCTCTTGATTGTATCTAGTCTGCCCCCCATTATAATTTGAACAGTTTCCAAGATTATGTTTTATCTTTAATGTCTTTAAAGAGCCCCTTGGGGTTTCAGGTCCACACAATCACACAATACTCAATATCCCCGGAGAAGAGAATCATTTGATATTGGAGCCATTTAAATGGTTATTCCTGGCTTAGATGTTTGATGTAAAGTTTGGTAAGCGTTAATATTGATCTCTTTTAGGAAGTTAATTAGAGATTGAGTGCCTCGCTCATTAGTATAAGTATGCCACCAGCATATGCTTAGAGTTTGTATTGGTGAGATAAAATTTCTATTCTCTAATCATCCGGTTATTTTATTTCCTCTGATAAATGATAAAGAATTCATAGAACCAGATTATAGAGGAACAGTGATAGAGGTCATCCTTGTCTAATACTCATTTGCATGTTGAATCTCAATGATGGGTAACAATTAAGAGACTGCAGAGTGAGGATTTGCCTATAAGAATTTGATAACATTTATGTACTTTATGATGAGACTGTGCCATTTGAGAGCTTTAAAAAGAAATTACCTTTATAGTCGGCAGTAGGCTTTCTCTACATATAGAGCAATCCTACACCAGATAATGGTTTGAGATTAAAATGATATAAATTAAGAGTCTTACTTTGGATGTTGAGTGTCTGCCCTGGGTGGATGAGTAATGACATTAGTGGTTCCAATCTGGAGACAATAATTTTCGCTAAGATTTTAAAGTCTGATTTAATCAGTTTGAATGGGCAATAGTGTTTTGGCTTCGAGGGGATTTGTATCATGTTTATGACACACAGTAATGGTAGCATCAGGAAAGGCGCATTCTGGACATTTGAACAAATTAAATGATTAAAAATAGACTCTCTCTGATCTAAGGTATCTTTAAAGGGTTGGTGAACGTCAGTTGGGAAACTGTCCATTCTGATGGGTTTTTTTTCTTTTTAAGTTAGTTTATGTTATTGACAATTTCAGATATCATGATCTCATTTAGTAAGGCGCAGAGGCCTAGGGTTTTTTGTTGTTGTGAAGTTGTATTATTCAAGTATGATTTGAGGTCAAATGCTGATGGTGATTTTTCAGTTGAGTGTAATGTTTGGTAGAAGTGTTGGAAGACTGGGTAAGCTTTATTTTTCTCTCACACCATTTGCCAATAGTGGTCACAAATATATACTTTTCCTAAATATTTGAGGACTGGTGTTCGAATAGTATACCATCCTGTCGTCAAATATATGGGGATATGGGGGAGGAGCCAAGATGGCGGACGGAACGGACGTGTGAGCTCCCGGCTCCGCAGCCCATCTGCTTTCAAACTACAATCCTGCTATATATCCTGGACTGTACCGTGCTTCACCGAAGCCATGGACGCGCCGGACCCACTGGCTTTCTCCTGAGGTCTCTCCCGGCTGGATTCTTCGTGAACTCACGGCGTTTGCCGACCTCCGGCGCGGCCCCTGGAATCTGTCCCGATGAGCGCCGCCGGTCGCCGCTGGACATAGTCGCTGGGACTGTATGTGGCAGAGCCGATCTCCTTGGGAGCGTAATCCATCACAAGACTGGGCTGAATGGTCTTAATTATTTGACGCGATTTCGCTTAACAGCAGAGCGTTTATTTGAAGGGACTGGGACTGTTCAGACGGCACTTTCCTTTGTTCAGGGACGGGCAGCCTGGGCGGACTCCATCTTTGGCCGTCTTCACCGCCGTAAGCGCCTGCACCCACAGCGAGCGAGGAGGCTCTCGCTCCGCGCGACCCCTAATCTGTGCGCCGCGCTACCTTTGGTGGCCCAGTCTGCTGCTCCATTTGGTGCTGTGGTCGCCCCCCCCCTCACTCCATTGCGGGTGGTCTGGACTGGTGGCAATGGCGCCTGCAAATCGTATGGGAAATGTTGTGGCTCCCCTGTCTTCGACATCTGCCGCCCTGCCTGTCCTAGAGCTCGAGGCTGTTCTGGGGGCACCACTGAGCAATGCTGATCGGCCAGCACTGCGGAGGGACCTGACTACTGGCGACATCCTGATGGCCCTCGCGGATCTTAGGGCGGCATGGTTCAGGAATGCCCAAGAACTGGAGTGGACGATCGACAAATCTACTTCTGGCATGGAGCAGCTACGGCTGGCTGATTCCCTGCTGCCCCCCACTGCTCTCGGGGTGGATACAGTGTTGCAACGTGAGGATCCGGAGGGCTGCCCGTTCCCTGGCTACAGTGTTGAGTGTTTAACATTAGACGATGCTACAGTAACAGGGTCTCCCTCCACTCCGACAACTGAGACTTTGCCTTTACAACTGCTGACATCGTCTTCATTACACTATTGGAATGCATGCCATCCTGGTACAAAAGGAGAGTCCGTTATTTTGGACGCTGAACTGGTGGGTGCCTGGGGACACTCCCCCTTTCTTCCCCTGCTTCTTCGAGAGCGGCCATCTTGCTCCTTTGTCCGGTCTAAAGTGTGCATACAGCTGTGGCTGTGCCTAGTGGGATTCCGACGTTCCGGACAGGGCTGATGATTCTTCCCTCGCTGGCACTGAATGTCTGCCTGGTTGTGACCCCGGACTGAAACACTTGTTGATGCATTGATTACGTATTATATGCGACTATCACCCATTTCAGATTGTACTCCCTGTTCTGCGCGCTGGCCTCTTCTCCATTTCAAGCAGCAATTATTGTGTTTTATCATTTTCGTTTCTTCTTTATGGGGCGACTGTTTTTTGCGGGCTGGTGGTTCAGGGGCAGATGTTGTGGTTGATGGCTGCGGACCTTGTATTTGATTAGCCGGGGGGGATCCGGACCGGAACACTAAACGGCGTAGGGGTTGCAAATGGCTGGGAGTCCGGGAGATCTGTTATTGTGTGGGCTCCTCCCCGCCTCCTTCTTTTTGGGAGTGGTAGATCAGCTTGCTCTTTTCTTCCTCCCTATATTCAAGTGTTGAAACTCTTCGTTTATTATCATCTTCTTTTTCCTTCTTTCTACATTTTCTTGCTTTCTCTCGCCTTTTTCCTTCTTCTTTTCTTCTCTTGCTGTATTTCGGGTTTATGGGGCGACAGACACTCTGCTAGGGGGGGGGGGGGGTAGGCCATAGCCTCTGCATGTGTGTAGGGTGGGGGGTTATATTTCATTTTTTGTTAGTTTCTATGGGACCTGTTTTTGCTTCCTTTATAATTTTTCCTTTCTCTTGGCCCGTGTTCAGGCATACTGGGTGAGGGGTGGCGGCGGAGATACGAATGGGATGTTGAGATTGCTACCCTGTAGCGTGGATATTGTGTGGCCATCCTGCCTGGTCGGGACTTGCTTGTCGAGATGTTGTTTGACCGGAAACTGTAGCTAATGTCATGTCCCACCTGCATGGTCCTTGCTCTTATTTTATTATTTTATGAGTACGGAACAACACGACCTGAACTCAATAGTCGCACAAAAAACTTAAAAAACTTAACCTTCATTACTCCTGTGTCATGGTCTTGCGGCGTCCTCCAGTTTGATTTCTGCTTAATAACCGATGTGCTGCTGTATTACTATGTCACCGTATTGCTTGCACTAGTGCTATATGAGAGTTCGTGGCCGGCCGGATGGTTGTAGGCCCGTATTTGTTCTTTATTTCGTGCACAATAAAGGTTTTCAAAAAATTAAAAAAAATATATATATATATATATATGGGGATATTTCTATGCCTTTCCTCCGAGTTTCCGGGAAGGCATAGACATACAGTCACTTTTGATAGAGACTTCTACTCGCAGATTCCTCTCCTTTGGAATACTCTCCCAGGTATCAGACTGGATCCGGAAAATTTCCAGCGGTACCTCTGCACACGGTGGCTCCTCATTGACATTTAAGAGTTTTATATAGCGCTAACTAGACTCGAATATATAAGGTATCAGAGCGCTTTACATGAGCACCAGTTTAGTTAAAGTTGGATACATTCATTTTTGTTTGGCATGGGGAGAATAAGTGATTTGCCCAAAATCACAGTATGTTGAGCGCTGTTGCTGAGACTCGAACCTGTTTCCCCACCTTCGAGATTCACCACTCTAGCCGCAAGGCTACCTACTATTATGACTTGTAAGATCCTTCTTCTTAGCAGTTGCATGCGTTTTTCACAATAAAAACTAAAAACCATATAGAAATCAACTTGTTAACAGTCATAATGGAAAGGAGAGGCACGCTAAGATTGCTTCAGTGATGAAAAAACTAAGGGACTAGGGGCCGGATGTAGCAAAGGGTTGTCCCCATTCTGTGTCTACCGAAAAAATGTGTTGATAATTTAAGGACCTAGACCTGATGTATGAAAAGTTCTTAAACTCGCAAAGCTTTTGTTGTACTTAGTTCCAAGACGGTTGTAACATGCGCTTGCCTATTTAGGTGCCACCCATGCACTCTGACATTGACCTCAATTCTTTCTATCCACATCAATAGACATGAAACCCGAACTATCCATCATGTCAATGAGATACTTTTTAAAATATTTCTATTTAAAAAAACTGTGCAAAGGAAATGCCACCTCCCAAATCGGCAGTGTGTGGGAAATGTCACAAACAAATGTCTTTAACTGACCCACATGTAGTTTGCCACTGCCTGGGGTTGGAAAATAATTCCAAAGCTGAAACAAATGTACCTTAATGGACCCGAGGTCGTTGAAGACCAGGAAGCAAATCTCTTTGTGGCGAGGCACCATAAGATACCACACCAGGATTGGTTGAGGTGTAAAGGTAGGTCCCACACCCGCTCCAGAGGTTGCTCCTATGGCAGGTCATCCTCTAAAGAAGCTCAAGATGTCCAAGCATGATTCAACGCTGTCTTGCCACTCTCAATCTCCTGAGAAGGTGCAGAGGTGTCATTGTTCCTGTACTTGATTCCAACCCTTTTTCGCGGAAACAGGAATTTTCCGAGCTGTTGGCAATGCCGCATCGGATCCAGGGCTTTCGTGAAGCCATGGTGCAGTTTTTTGGCACATTATTGGCTTTCTCTGGCTTGGTATGCCTGCAGGCCCTAAGGAGCAGAGAAATCTCCCAGCTTGGTTTCCTCTGGGTCCATCCTCTAAGCTATTTGTGTCCTCTGGATCCACTCAGGGCTTTGGACGAACTTGGTTACCAGTTCCCTCTGCAGTGTCACAACCCAAACCGGAACTTGGTTCACTGATGCCGGTGGCACCGTTGACTCCGGACATTGACAGCCAACCCATAGGTCTGTACAGCGCCATGGCGGCACCGCCCCAATCTTGACCGGGGCTGCACACACCTTTATCTAGGCACAACTTCTCCTGTACTGTTCTGACACTGATACAGCACATCTACCGTCTGGAAGGGCTCATGCCCTTCATGAGTTACTCTGCAGAGAATCCTAGAATGGGGGCTATATTGCTGGGTATGGCACTGCCCAGACTTACCCAGAGGACAACTGGTACGACGATCTCCAACATGTCAGTGGGCAGGGATACCTCCCCAGACACTGGCCTAGTTTACCCTCCCACCAAGGGTCAGTGACGGAAGACAGTGCCTCTTTTACTATTGTTATGCAAAGGGTGTTGGAGGTTTTTGATTCTCAAGTTCCCACTTATGAGGTTAAAAACAATGTTCTGATGATGTTGCAGCCTGGCCAGTTGAGCTTTGAACACTTACTCCCATTCAATGAGGCTCTTACAAAGTCAAAAGTCAAAAAGTTTTTATTTTTGTTACGGTACTCTTTCGAGGACCACAAAATAATATACATTATACTTTCCTTTTAATACATTTTCAATGAGATTTTAAAAAACTTAAAAATTCTGTAACAGACGAATTCATTAGGAGGGCTATTACATAATGATAAAAAGTCTTTTGAGTTAACGATCCTACAGGACCGATAGATGGGCTTAAGACATGTTAACCTTGCGTTTACAATTTCTGCATTTGGACATATAAAAAGTAAGTGTTCCAAATTCTGGTTGCCCCCTTGGCAAAGGGTACAAAGGGGAGAACTGTCAGGCCTCCAGGAGGAAGTAAAGGTTTGTACAGGAAGTGTTCCCAGGCGCAACATCATAATTGCACGCCTTGCACCGTGTTGAAGTGTATACTCTAAATAAGGCTGGCATTGTTTGTATTCCTGGGAGGCTGCATAGTTCTTATATGACGATAATCTATTACAATGTAAGTGGTCAGTCTCGTAGCTCAGTTTGTGAGTGAAGTTTTTTAGAAAAAGTTTGAGTTGAGCTGGCGACCACGTAGACAAAATTTCCACACTAACTTTTGCAAGCTGTAGGGCCTCTCGCATATTTTTTAAAAAGGTAATATGGGTAGAGCTGGTCTCAAATGTCTCTACTTTGAGTAAACTTCTTAGAGTGCCTTCTTTTGAATGAAGAAGGTTATAGGCCCACCTTATAATACTAGCTATGGCTGTGGCATATGCACTCGTGATGGTACATTCCAGTCTCAATGCCTGTACTGGGGTAGATGTAGAAATATTCAGTAGTTTTTTCAATATTTTACCTTCTACTGAGTCCATATAGGTCCATTGTTTAAAAGGAATATATTCCGAGGCGTAAGACAGGACCGGTGTGATTTTGGCTCGATAGACTTGAATTAGTGCAGAGAAATGCCTTTGTCCAGTGGCCGAGTATAAGCGGGACAAAGCCCCAGCATGTAGGTCACTTTTCCTTTTCAGGTGATTGATTTGATTGATGTTACTCATGTTTTGTGAGAAAATTCTGCCCAGATATGTATACTCCTTTACTTGTTCTAACTTCTCACCTCCCAGTTTCCATTCGTACCTTACCCTTTTCTTCTGATTTGAAAAAGCAACCACTTTGGTTTTGCTTGTATTTGGGGTTAAAAAGTTTTTTATGGAATACTTGTATAAAATATCTAAAAGATTTTGTAGTCCAAAAGGTGTTAGGTCAAACATGACTATATCGTCTGCGTATAGCAGGGAATGAATATATTCAGTGGCTATCTTAGGAGGAGTGCATATCCCTTGCTGCAGTTGGGAAGGTAGGTCACTTAAATACAGTGAGAATAAAATTGGAGCCAAGAGGCACCCTTGTTTCAGGCCATTTGATGTTCGTATTATCTTCGATAGGCCCTTCTCACTCCCCATTTGGACACGGCACCAGGTGTCACTGTGTAGGTTCACTATCAAATGTAATAGCTGCTCCGGAATGCCCATTCTTCTTAATTTTGACCACAGGGTCGGTCTGTCCACTCGATCGAAAGCTGTCGAGTAATCGATGAACGCTGCGTAAATAGTTTGTTTTTTCCCTGTTGCGTACTTGTCTAAAATGGTTTGGAAGATTGCTACATTGTCTGTGACTGAGTGGTTTGAGCGAAATCCGGACTGGAACTTAGGGATTAGACTCAATGAGAAGGCCCAATTTTTCAGCCTATCCAGGATTTCTGCTGCAAAAATCTTCCCGGCAGCATCCATGAGGGCGATTTGCCTATAGTTTCCCGGTATGTTTCTTTTTCCTTTTTTGTAAATCGGGATTATAATACTTCCTTTCCAGGAATTTGGCATTTGACCACTGTCGAATATATAGTTAAATAGCGGCGAGAGCACCAGTCCCCACTCTTTATGATCAGTTTGGTAGACCTTGATAGGTATCTGATCGGGGCCAGATGCACCCGTGCTCCTTGCCTTCCTGATATTCGTAGAGACTGACACTGCCGACGTTTTATTGATCTTAGTATCTTTTGTTTCCACAATTTGTTCTCCCGCCTCTTCATTTTTACTAGACTTATTCTGTTTATATAGCTCACGAAGGTAAATATCCCAGTTTTCTTCTGAAACAGGAGTTGCCTCCAGCTTTTTTTTGGATCCCGTCATTTTTGCAATCAGTGTCCAATATTTGCGCTGGTTCTTATGTTTAGCTGCTTGTTGGATTTCAGTCTAATTGAAGTCCTGCTTCAGTTTTTTCTGTTTAGTTTTTTCTCGTCGTATTTGATTCTTTAATCTATTGATTTCCTTTTTGTTTGCTGACGAGAAGTTCAGATACTGGGCGCGTATCAGCCTATTGAGTTGTTTTACGACTGGTTGGTTCCAGTTTTTATTCTTATTTCTCCATTTACTTTTTACTGATCTGTTGTGTTCTAATTTACTTTGCAGAGCTTGTTTGAGATTATTCGTTAACTGTTCGAAATTCTTTATAGGGTCATCTGAATATATATTGGTCAATATATTGGTTTCGGAAATGAATAGCCTCAGATAGTCCAGATTTTCTGTCCCCCAATAAATGCGACGCCTTGTTATGCTTATTTCCGTTTTTGTTTTGAGAAATATTGGCTGATTGTAAGAAGAGGACTGTGCAATCCAATGGGTTGAAAGGTTTAGAAGAGCATGATCACTTTCTTCATTGAATATTATCGAAAGTCGAATCATTTGTTCTTTTTCTTCGATCCCGCATATAAAATAATCCAGGGTAGAGGGAGATCCATTTCCTTGCCGTGTGTATGTTGCTGGTATGTCACCGTTGATGTTACCGTTTAATATAGTCCCATTAATGCTGGAGAGAAAAGATAATAGTGCGCGTCCTCTCTTATCTGATTTCGATCCTTTTGGGAATTCAGGGAGTGATGTTTCCAAAGATTCCTCTTTAAAAAGACGAGCCCATTTCTTTATCTCACAGTTTGAAATGTTAGCGTTCAAATCCCCCATTATAAGATATGGTAAGTGAGATTGATCTTCAATGATATGGGTGATTATCTCCATTAGGCGGTCAAACAGCGAATCATTATTATTACTGGGAGGTGCGTAGATGTTGAAAAGTAATATTTTTTCAAGTTTGGCTGACGCTTGAGTTCTAAGGGATACTTTTAAACATTGTAGATTGTCTATTTTTGTATCGATTATTTCCTGTGACCAAGAGTGATCTTCTTTTAATAATATTGCCAGACCACCCTTGGCGTGTCCCCTTCTAGATCTTTTTGCCAACGTTTCATATACATAGTATCCTTTTTGAGTAAAGGTATTACTTAACCAAGTTTCCTGGAGGGCAATGATATCAGGGGAGTTTTTGATTGCATGTTTCATTTTTAAATCAGTTTTCCCTGCCAAGTTCCAGGACAATAACGTTAGACCTTTGCTAAACTTGGTGTTGTTGTGAATTTACCGTTTTTTTGCTATTTAAGGTTTCTGATAACCATGCCCACGATTTTATTGAGTTCTCAGTGTTACTAGAGCTTGAATTCCGGGACCATACTGACCTCTCACCTTGTATTACTTGTATTTTGGGTGAATCTTTCCTCATAATATTTGATGCTGAATCTCCCCAATTAAAACTATTATTTTCTTTTCTTCTATTGGTTTGTCCTAATGTACCTTTGTTTAGGTTGTTGATTTTAAGATCTTCCACCGAGATTACATCATAGCCATTTTTGTGAAGAATTTCCTTTTCTCTGATTATTATTCCAGGCAAAACTGAGGAATAAAAGGATACCTGTACTAGTTTGTTATTATCTTTTATTGGAAAGAGTACTAGGTCGATTTCTTTACTTGTCAGAGAGTTCAGGGATGGTATTTCTTGCAAGAGATTGATTATTCTACCACGATTAAGCGGCTCCTTGTCTGAGGGAAATAGCTCTTCGATAGTTATGTGTTTAGATGGAATTACTTCCCATGATTGAGATTTATTATCCTGTAGTTCTTTTATATCCATGATATTTTGCGTTGTTGATCTGTTTCCTATCGGAGGACAAAATTCGTCTGCTTTTGGGTTTAAAAGTTTTTCTGATGGTAATTTTTGAGTTTCTGGAGAGTTCACCAAATTTACGGGAGTGAATTTTTGGAATTTAAGCTTATTCCCTTTTTTCCTCTGTATTCTCCTCAAGGGTTTTCTCTTCTTCTTCCCCCTTACTTGTTCCCTAGTGTTACTTTTTTCAGACTGTCCTCCTTGGCTGAAATCCTGTTCGGCAGTTACCCCCGATAACTCTGCTTTATTTTCCCCGATAATCTGATCACGATTATTATCGGATACTTTATTCGAAAAGATAGGATAATGTTTAGTTTTGTTTTCGGTGATGGTTTCCGATTCTTCTTTGAACAGTTTTTTAAGTGAATATGTGATAAGAGGTTTTTCCTTATTTCTTAGTCCCTTAGTTTTAGTCTTAATTATTAGTACGTCGTTCGTTTGCGTGCTTGCTTCCTGTTGTTTTGGGGTCGCACTTCCATTTTTATGAAAATTATCTATTTGTTGTGATTCGACTGCTCCGGGTTGTTTTGGTGAGACTTTAGTTAGATCTTTTTTCTTTTTTTCTTCAACCAGGAATTTAAGTATTCCTATTTGTACGTCTAAAGTATCGTCCGAGTTTGCTAAAATTTGACCAAGATGAGTTAGTACAGATTCCAAAATTTCTTGTAATGAAAAAAGTGCTTTTGACAAGGGAGAGGCAATATTTTCAGAATTTGGATTTATGAAATTAGGGGCTGATAGGTTGGCCAGATTAGAATAAAGGTTAGGCGATTTTTCTGGTGAACTGGTTAGTGGATGTTTTTGACTTAGCAATATTTCTGTTTTTTCTTCTTCGGTCTTCGTGTGATGATTTACAGATACCACAAAGAATAAGTCGTTGTCCTGGTTTTTTATAGGTGTTATAGATGTTATTTGAGACGTATCTGGGAATGATTTTTGACATTCTTCCGAGAGAGAGAAATTTGCCAAATAACTCTCAGTTGTGATTTGACCTTGTTTATTGGGTTTCTGATCTGAGAGATGTAACGAATCATGGTCAACCTTATTTTTTGGAGGATCCAGCTTATTTGGATCATCAGTTGAATATGGAGAAAGATACTTTTTCTTGGAGAGGGTAGAGAAGTATTGACTTATAGCTGGAGTACTTGATATTTGACCAGGTTTTAGTGATTTGTCAACAGATTTTCTTACAGCTGCGTCTGTCCCCATACGCCTCATGTAGATTGTCCGTGAGCGTAGTTTTTTTAGAGCCCTCATTCTTGGGACCGGAAATCTACTTTATAGCTTATAGTAGTCGCAGCAGGTTTTGTGTATTTGTAATAACTTTATCTTTATCCACAGTCTCAGTTGATCAGTAAGGAATGGGGGGTTTTTCCACGTCGGTATCAGAATTTAGTTGAGTAGTGTCCTCGTGTGCTGAACGTTAGTGGGGTGGCCCGTCCCGTCCTCGGTCGTCCCCGGACGGCCTCAGACGGCCCGCCCTTTGTCCGGGCTTCGTTCCGCGCTTGGTCCAGCGCGCGTCCCGCGTCGCGGAAGGCTAATTGGTTTTTGTACGTTTCGTCAGTGGGCGTGTCCGTGGGCGTGCCGCCTGGGGAAAGAGGAACCAGCTGATCCCAGCTTGGAATTCTGGTCCTCGCAGTCCCCCAGGCTAGGCGCGCTGTAGTTTCGCCCAGCCTCAACCCTTCTGACTCCAGCTGGGAGCGACAGGCAGAGTGTGCGGATTGCAGCTCTCGCTCACACCAGCGAGTCAAGGGGAGGCGCGCCACGGAGCAACAAACAGAGACAGCGTCAGCTCAGGCACAGCAGCTCAGGACACAATCGGTGAGCAGAGATAGAGATCCCTCGCCAGGCACGAGTAGCAGCAGATCACAGTAACCAGATAGCGGTGAGTGGCGCCCGCGAAGCGGGTGTCACGAATTCTTATCCTGCCTCGTCAGTGGGCGTGTCCGTGGGCGTGTCGCCTGGGGGAAGAGGAACCAGCTGATCCCAGCTTGGAATTCTGGTCCTCGCAGTCCCCCAGGCTAGGCGCGCTGTAGTTTCGCCCAGCCTCAACCCTTCTGACTCCAGCTGGGAGCGACAGGCAGAGCGTGCGGATTGCAGCTCTCGCTCACACCAGCGAGTCAAGGGGAGGCGCGCCACGGAGCAACAAACAGAGACAGCGTCAGCTCAGGCACAGCAGCTCAGGACACAATCGGTGAGCAGAGATAGAGATCCCTCGCCAGGCACGAGTAGCAGCAGATCACAGTAACCAGATAGCGGTGAGTGGCGCCCGCGAAGCGGGTGTCACGAATTCTTATCCTGCCTCGTCAGTGGGCGTGTCCGTGGGCGTGTCGCCTGGGGGAAGAGGAACCAGCTGATCCCAGCTTGGAATTCTGGTCCTCGCAGTCCCCCAGGCTAGGCGTGCTGTAGTTTCACCCAGCCTCAACCCTTCTGACTCCAGCTGGGAGCGACAGGCAGAGCGTGCGGATTGCAGCTCTCGCTCACACCAGCGAGTCAAGGGGAGGCGCGCCACGGAGCAACAAACAGAGACAGCGTCAGCTCAGGCACAGCAGCTCAGGACACAATCGGTGAGCAGAGATAGAGATCCCTCGCCAGGCACGAGTAGCAGCAGATCACAGTAACCAGATAGCGGTGAGTGGCGCCCGCGAAGCGGGTGTCACGAATTCTTATCCTGCCTCGTCAGTGGGCGTGTCCGTGGGCGTGTCGCCTGGGGGAAGAGGAACCAGCTGATCCCAGCTTGGAATTCTGGTCCTCGCAGTCCCCCAGGCTAGGCGCGCTGTAGTTTCGCCCAGCCTCAACCCTTCTGACTCCAGCTGGGAGCGACAGGCAGAGCGTGCGGATTGCAGCTCTCGCTCACACCAGCGAGTCAAGGGGAGGTGCGCCACGGAGCAACAAACAGAGACAGCGTCAGCTCAGGCACAGCAGCTCAGGACACAATCGGTGAGCAGAGATAGAGATCCCTCGCCAGGCACGAGTAGCAGCAGATCACAGTAACCAGATAGCGGTGAGTGAATGAGGCTCTTACTGATATACTATTAGGTACCTGGGCCAAACCCTGCTCCATTCCCCCTGTGCATCACCTGGCACCATTACACTGCTCTGGGCAATCCAGCTTTCCTCACCCCAGTCCTGAGAGCCTTGTGGTGCAGGCTTCAGCCAGTACAGTAAACCCAAGCTTGTTCCTACTACTCCTCCTGACAGGGAATAGAAGAGGGTAGAGACTTTTGGTAAGCAGTTTTGTTTCCTCCACAAGTTTGGCCCTTCACTCAGTGAATGCCAGCTGCCTCTTATTATTTATTATAATTATTATTATTATTATTATTATTATTAGAACTTGTAGGGCGTAGCGAATTATCCCCAAGGGGATCTCTCGGCACCTGATTAGCGGACAACATATGAAAGAGAGGTTCTTAAAACATCCAAGTTTTGAGCAGTTTCTTGAACTGTGCCAGATTAGGGCAGGCTCGGATCTTATCTGGCAATCGATTCCAGTGGACGGGGGCTAGGTGAGAAAAGGCACGTCCACCCATTTTGGCTTTCTTGAATGTCCGCGTGCAGAGCAGTTTCCGGTTGCTCGATCTCAGCCGATGCATGGGAGTGTACAGATCTAGTTTCTTCTTAAGGTAAGCGGGACAAGTCCCCTGAAGGGATTTAAACACTGTACACAAGAGCTTAAAGACTTAGTCCATTACTGTAATATTTTGTGGGACTATGCGTTCCACTGTCGTTGTGAAAGAGACTTTTAGGCAGTCTTATGGAAGTGCTGTTTGATGGCTTCCCACTTTTTGGGGGGATACAGTGGAGATGGCCCTGAAGAGCTTTAAAGATAGCAAGACCACTGTGTGCTCCCTGGGCCTTTCCAATCCTCCTCACCAATAGTTTTGCCCCCTCTGTGGCTTTGGTAGGGGCTTCTAATATCACCAATAGCACCAGCAGTTGCAACAATCACCCCTGCCTTTTCGTGGCTGCACACCTTCAGGAGAGTGGCGCAGGGAAAGTAGGCAGCCCAGTCTTCTGTCTCGCCCAGTTGCCTCCCCTCCTTCCGATCCTCTTTAGCATGCCCTTGATGGCACACAGCCGCCGCTTCTGCAAGGGTGGCAGGTGATACCTTCAGACAAGTAGGTCCTGCAAGTTGTTCAGCTGGATTACACCTTACCATTTCTTGAAACCGCGCCGCTATTTCCAACGTCCCCAGTTCAGCTGATGGAGAACCAGTTGCTGCTCTTGCAGCAGGAAGTGCAGACTCTTTTGGCCTAAAGAGCCAAAGAGCATGTACCGGCACCAGAAGTTGTTCATGCTTGTTATTCCTACTACTTATTGGTGCTGAGAAAAGGATGGAGGGGACCTCCATCCCTTTGTAGACCCTTTCTCTGTCAGTGCCTTTTTGTGTATAGACAAGTTCATGATGCTCACCTGGCCCACGTCTTGTCTGCTTATGACCCTGGAGACTAGATCGTAACGCTGGACCTGCAGAATCCTTATTTCCACATCCCTGTTCTGCAGGACCACAGGCATTACCCACAGTTCACGGTAGGCCACAGGCATTTTCCGTTCTCATTCTGACCTTATCCCCACCGTTTGGGTGTTCATGAAAGTGATGGTGGTGATCGCCGCACATATTCGGAGGTTCCAGACTTCCCCTACCTTGATGACTGGTTTTGGAAGGAAGGCTCGTCCCAGGTAGTAGTGAACCACCTCCAGACTGAGGCACACCTCGTGACATCCTTGGGTTCACTAGCAGTGTACCGAAGTTACATCTAACTCCTTCGCTGACACTCCCCTTCATCTAACCCATTCTGGAAATGGTACAGTTTTGTGCCTATGCCCCGGAGGGAAGATTCCAGATAATTTAGAATATGATCTTGATGGTTCAACCTCTGTCTTGGATCTCAGTGAGGATGTCTCTGAAGCTACTGGGACTAATGGCCTATTGCATCCTGGTGGACAATGAAGGCAGATGGCATATTCGGGCGGTGCAGTGGGACCTGAAGTCCTAGTGGGCACAGCACCAGGTGGTTCTTTCCAAACTGGTCCAGATTTCAGAGAAGACTGCAAAAGATGTCCAGTGGTGACTGCAACCCGGAGCTCACAGTGATGACTAATACATTGCTTCTTGTTTGGAGAGGTGGAGACCAGAAGCATCTGAATTTCTGGGAAGGCCTGGCTCCATATAAGCCTTCTGGAGCTGAAAACCATTCACTTAGCTTTGAAAAACTGCCTGCCCTCCATCAAAGGGAAGCTGGTTTAGGTGCTCACAGATAACACCTCTGCCATGTGGTACTGCAACAAGCCAGGCAGAGTCGGGTCATGGAGCATATGGCAGGAGGTGTTGTGTCTGGTCATGGCCAGACTGCCAAGGACTGAGACTTCACCGGTTGAATCCAAAATGGGCAACTCAGCTTCTACATCGATCATACTGAAGGATGCTGGGTGGGTGATCAGCTCTTTATCAGGCTCACTGGCGTAAGAAAGGCAGGGCTGTGAACAAAAAGGACCATCTGTCACTGGATCATACGCTGTATGGAAATCTGCTACAGACTGGCCAAAAAGCAACCTTGTGAGGGCTTTTGATCTCACTCTTCCAGGGCCAGGGCTGCTACCCCTGTGTTGTTATGTGGGGTGCCTGTTTGCGACATTTGTCAGACTGTTACGTGGGCATCACTACATACGTTCAGAAGGCACTATTGCCTGGATAATCATGTCTGCAGAGAAGGGCATTTTGTGCGCTTGGTCCTTCAGGACTTTTTGGTATGAGTCAGTTAACGGACCCACCATCTTGGAGGTATTACTTTGGTAGCTATTTAAAGGAATCTGTGGTTAGAGGTCACTATCAGAAGAACAGGTTTCTCATCTTCAGTAACTCTGTTTTCATTAGAAACTCTATTTAACTGCATATTCCTTCCAGACCTTCCCACCTCCCCTTTCTGTGAACTGGTCTCTTCACATAAAAATATCTTAATTTAGGAATCTGCACACTAGTCGCTGCCAATCTGATTGGCTCCTCGTCTGTGGATGCGGACATTTCAAGAAAGCAACTGATGTCAGCGTGCATGGGTGTCTCCTGTGTAGGTCAATGAGCATCCAGCACTTTGTAAGGCAGTGGTAAAGCTTACAGTTTCCATGTGGTTCCCTTTGCGGGTCAAGCATTGTCATGATAGGAGCCCCATATGAGGGGAAAGTTGGGGAAAGGATGCTCTAGAGCCCTTTCAATTAGAGGTTTGCCTGCAAGGAATTTCAGTTTGGTTGATTCCTGAGCCCCTCTGTATTCCTACTCCAAGCATTATTGTGTGGATGCTGAGTGCACATTCGCACTTTGGCAGAGGTTAACATCACTGTAAATTATTCATCAGTTTTACCTCTGCCCGCTGCCTTTCAGAGCTTGCAATGGAATAGGCCCACATAAGGACTCTATCAACAAGTATCCTTTAGAAGCGCAACTTAGCTAACCTACAATAATGGTCTTTCTTATGGATACGTAGATTCCCACAGATTCCTTTCTGCCATCCCACTTCCTCTGTCTGAAGATGCGATTAGTTTTTTTTAATCTGTTTTACTGATTGATTAGTCCACCATGTGCTGGCCTGAGCCTCTGAGTGTAGAACAATTTGTTAGAACAGATGTCACTGTAACCTGTAACCTTTCCATTACTTTCTTTCAAGTCTTGTGTATCTGTGCCCAGACCCACCCAGCTCCACCAGGCACCAGTAACTGGGTATTTTCAGGAAATACATTCTGAATTACAGTTTAGCCCCTTAAAAGGTTTGCCATTAGGAATCTGCAGTAAACTCCATATCTATCAGAAAGATCACTAGCAAAGGTGAGTGCCTTGTTCTTTACAGTGGAAACTGATACACCAAGGGGCACTTGTGAAGTATAGCAGTTTTTGTAGGAATCTAATGTAAAAGTAAGATGGCTATATTCATATAGGTGCAGTTGCTACAGAAGCTGAGAAACTTGTACTATAGTACTGGTTGATGAGGAGATTCTGTATCGCACCACTTTTGGGTTCAAGTGGTAGAGTTTGATATTTTGTCTGCCTCTTGAGTAATAGCAAGAAAAGATCTTGAGCTTAAGCAAAACGATAGTTGTATTTGCCCTTATGTCTCCTTTTATCACCTCTATCCCAGTTCTTCTCCTTTGCACACCGTAGTAAGCACTTGTCAGAGTGGGACCCTGAGGTCTTGCAAAACATCTTGCCCAACATCTTACCTCCACAGCGGAGATCCACTTCAATTGTTCCTCTGACCTTGGACTTTTTCTATCCTCGGAAAGGAAGAGGTCCGAATTCTAGTACTTTAAGAACAAAATGGAACGTTGTGACTAAAAGGAGCAGCAAGGACGTTGGTTTCACTGAGTGGGGTCTAGGCTTGGAAAATAGATTCTCCGCCCTCTCTAACCTAGATGTCTGTGATTGACAACCATTTAATCCCACGCCTTCGTTACAAAATACCCTTGATGCATGTACTACGGGGGAGTATGGCCATTTTGTAGGTGCTCGAATTGAGTCTCTTAACCCTGAGGTCATAGTAGGATCAAATAATGAAAATGTAAATAACAATGGTATTGATGATACGGTGTTTAGTGGGCTTGTCTCTAGCTCTATACCAGTTACGGCAAATGTCATTGGGAATTTATTGTCCTGGAATGTGGCTGGGCTATGCTCCAAGCTGGATTGCGGAGACTGGTTTGGGTTTGTTAGCCAGTATGATGTTTGTATTTTTCAAGAGACAGGGGCCTGTGATCCTGTTTTTGCTTTGGGGTACTTAAATTTCTATGTTCCGGCCACCAAGGGCCCTAAAGGGCGTCCGATGGGAGGACTTACCATATGGGTTCGTCAGTCCCTAAAGGTTATAGTGGATAATGTGGAGCTTCACCAAAAAGATATCCAGCTTATTAGACTTAAAAGTGTATCATCTATTACCATCGACATCTATAATATATATGCTAGAGGTGGAAATGCTGGAAAATCTGAGGTTCTTCTGACCCTGTATAATCTGCTAGAGACACATTCTTCTAGGAAAAACATAATAATTGCAGGCGATCTAAATCGCACATTTGAACCTCTAGATACTGGTGAGGCTTTCTTAGGTGCTGAGGAAGACAAGCAATGGGATATTCCCGCACTAGATACTATTCCAGTAACTCGCTGGACTGAGGATATCTTAGGTTTAAATGCAATGTGCCTCGAACATGGGTTAAGAGCTCTGAATGGCCAGACAAAGTCAGATAGAGTACCAGCTATGACTTTCAATAACGGGAGAAACAAAAGCTGCATCTATTATGTAATTTGTAGTATGTCTCTTTGGTCATTTGTCAGCGATATGGTTGTAATGGAGAGGCTTGAGAGCGACCATAACCCCTTATGTGTCTCTCACAAATGGTGGTTGTCTGATGATAAAGCTTCTAATCCTTGTGATGAACCTCTACCCCCGTTGATAGTACCCACAAACGACATGCGCAGATTGAGGTGGACAAGTGTTAGGACAGATGAGCTGGTCTTAGAAAAAATAGGAGTGGCTACTGACAAAGCTATTACGGCCCTAGAGTGTGTGGCAGGGCATCCCCCGGGCCAAGGTGACACTACTAAGGTGCATGAGATTCTCTTTAACGAAATTAAATGTTATTTTTTAAAACCTGTAAGCAGAAAGAGGGCACGTGCTTATAGAGCTGCCAAATGGTATAATCATGATTGCAGGGTGGCACGAACCTCTCTGGGAGCAGCAATTAAAAGTAAAAATGTGGGGGCTATTCGTTCAGCTAGGAAACATTACAAAAGCTGCATTGCCAAAGCGAAAAGAGACTGGGACGAAGCCCACTGGAATAAATTGAAATGTGCAAGTGATCGAAAACATTCAAGATTATTTTAGCACATTGTCAAATGGGGTCAAGAAAGGATTGAAGAGGCAAGTACCAACAACGTCCCACAGGAAGCCTGGGTCAAATTCTTTAGTGAACAGTATGCCACTAGGGACCAGACTGTAAATAGTATTTGCCCTACCCACTGTCTGGCAGAAGACAATTTCTTCACGCAGAGTGAAATACAGTCCGCCCTTAAAACTGTACATAGTGGCCGTGCTCCTGGCATTGACGGGGTCCCAGCGGACGTTTTTCTAAATGACACGGGAAGGTGGTGTAAATACATTTACCTGTTAATAAACCACATTGCCAGGGGTGCAGATATCCCGGTATCATGGCGGGGTGCTGTAATCATTCCGGTATATAAAAAGGGAGATCGTGCCCAGCCTTGCAATTACCGCCCAATCAGTTTAATTGATACTGTTCAAAAAATCGTGGGGCGTGTAATTGTAAATAGATTGTTAGATTGGGCGGAGGACCACAATATTTTATCTCCCTTCCAGGCTGGGTTCCGCAGGGCAACTAGCACTGTGGATCAAGTCTTTCGTTTTCAACTGACCGTGGTGCTAGGAGGAGGCAGTCTTTATGCGGCATTTGTCGATCTGAGGGCTGCCTTCGACCTGGTACCAAGGGCAAAACTGTGGGAAGTGCTTGCGGCTTTAGGGGTCCCAGGGGTCTTGCTGTCCTTGATTATGAGATTGCATAAAGGTACTTATGCCAAAATCCAATGGGGTGGGTACGGTAATGATACTGCTGAATTTCCTGTTGAGCGCGGGGTTCGGCAAGGGTGCTCAATGGCACCAACACTGTTCACCCTTTTTATTAATGGTATTGTCCCCCGCATGCAATCTCAGGTAGTGGATGCTCCCTCTCTCGCAGGTGTAAAAGTTCCTATTTTAATGTTCGCCGATGACACGTTAATTTTATCTAAAACCCCAAGTGGTCTGCAAAAAGCATTGGCAATATTTGATGAGTTCTGCGGGAACCACGGTTTGGAGGTGAACGCGTCCAAAACAAAACTCATGGTTTTTAATCCACATAGAAATTTTAAATCTAAAATCACCATGAGTGGACGCATTCTTGAGATTGTAAAATCATTTACATACCTGGGGATCCTGATCTCTAACGATAACAGGTGGAACCAACATTTAAATATCGCTATATTAAGGCACAAGCAATTAGCTGGTACCATCATAAGGGAGCATAGGAAATCGTTGACCAAACCGATTAAACCACCTCTGATTATATATGAGGCAAAAGCAATTGGGTCAGCTTTGTATGGGGCTGAGCTGTGGGGGCATGAAAATCTGCATGAGCTCCAAACATCTGAGAACACATTCCTTAGGAAACTCACAGGTACCCCACAGAGTAGCCCGTTGTTGCCCCTGAGATATGAGCTTGGCGGAAGAGAAATCTCGGAAATGGGCAAACTACGACCGATTCTATACTGGCGTAGGCTCTGGACCACGCCAGAGCTTTCCCACTACGCAGATGGGTTCATTGATGTCATCAAAGCAGATCGTTTTAACAAGATTAAATGGTTCAAATCATTAAAACTTGCACTATTTGAACTAGGACTAAATGCATTATGGTCCGATCCAGCTGGGGCATCATTTCCCACCAAGTTAACCCTAAAAAACATCTTTTGGGAACGGGTTGCTAACAGGAGTTTGCTTAGTACCAACAGTGGGTCCATGACCACCAGCTTTTTTGAGGTTAAATTGTACCCTATATACGAATTGTATTGGGATTACATATCGAACCCTATGGATAGGAAATTGCTTTTCCAACTAAGGGCTGGTTCTCTCCCTCTTCGTAATTTAACATCTAAATGGAGAGAAGGAGGCCTAGCTACTTGTCCAGTCTGTGGGGAAGGAAACGAAACCCATGGTCACTTTTTGTTCTCCTGCCAAGTATATTCTGCTCCAAGGCGAGCCTGGTTGGCTCCTATGTGCAGGAATTTGGGTACTAAAAGCACTATGGTAGCATTGCGTATTGTTAGATCTACTTCTTTGACTTGGATCACAATTGCCACCGCAAAGTACCTGGGGTGGGCGTGGGTAATAAGGCAGAGATTGCTAGTAGGGTAACTACTCTCTGCCTAGTTGTACAGATTGCTAGATTACTGTCTATTCTCTGTTTGGTTTATTTCACGTGTCACTAGGAACGCTATTTTATCGATTTAATGTATTATGATATTATAAACAGTTTTAACGGTATTTTTAACAGTAATGAACTTTACACCTGTGATTATGTACCTTCTGCTGTAAATTAACTGTTTTATAATGTGTTACGTGCTTATGTCAAATATGACTTTTGTAATTTAATTGTCTTTTTATTACGTGTTTGTATGTCTGCTTTTATGAGTAATACTCGAATAAAGCACTTTTGAATTGAATTGTTATTCATGACAGTGTCTTCACCCTTGGTTGCTTTTTCTATTTTCAAATGATCTCTTGAAAAACTCAAATAAAACAAATGTGTGATGTTGATAAATGCTGTCCTGCCTACTCTTATGGATCATGTGGAAGCAACCAGCCACCTGCATGAGTACACTAAGCAAGAATAACAATAATCCTAATACAACACCTCAACCAGCCCTACTGCTTACAGTGTTTTTTGCTCTAACATACTGAAAAGGTTCTGTTAACTATCTCCCTTCCATGTGCTTCTGTTCCACTAGTCTGCTGAGAACAGCCCACTGGGGAACTTTCTGAAAGGATTCATCGATGTGCCTTCTTGCCACGTAGGTGAGTTTCCTCTTGCTTACAAGTTTATTCTTTTTACGGTGTTATCTAGTGTTTTTTTTCGTATATTCGAATTTTGTTTTCCATGTTATTTACAACAAAGCCAGCCTAGCCGGTTGAGAAATCAGATTTACTGAAGCCAGTAGAGCTTAGGTTCAAATTAGATTAATGTCAGTCTTTCCTGACATTTGACTGATTCTTACTTGGCCTCTTTTAGAGATATCAAACACAAGGAGATGATAGACGCAGCACTGAAACTTTTCAGACACTAACCCCCAGTCACTATTAGATCTGGGCTGAATCCATCATCGGTCTTTAGCTCACTTTGCCACCCCAGTTCAGACCCAGCCATAGCCAAATCAGTCTCGACCCTGTTCCTCATGGGAACAATCCAGCCCAAACTGCCAAGCCATGTCTTCCCTGGACCGGAAACAAGCATCCTGGGACCAGTTTCAGGGTTACACCCCTAATCAGCCAGGCTATCTAGAATCTAGTGGCAAAGTGAGCAAAGGACCCCCGTCTGGGCATACCCTGACAACTTAAGGCGAACAAAGCAAACACAAGGAGATGATGGACGGAGTGCTGAAACTTTTCAGACACTCACCCCCAGTCACTATTAGATCTGGGTTGAATTCATCATCGTTCTTTAGCTCACCTTGCCACCCCAGTTCAGACCCAGCCGTATGCAAATCATTCTTGACCGTGTTCCTCATGGGAACAGTCTGGCCCGAACTGTCAAGCCAGGTCCTCCCTGGACCGGAAACAAGCATCCTGGGACTGGTGTCGGTAACACTAGTAGATGCACATGTTCTGCATACTCCTGTCATCTAGCGATGGGCTTAAATATTTGCAGGTTCGAAGAATTCTTTCGAGTTGTAGGGTATAGTGATTGCTCTCTTAGCTGGCAATGCACATGGGCATCAACTTCTAGTTAGTTGTTTTTTCCCCATCAGGACATCTAACATATATTCAATACTTGTCGGGCTTTCCTTTGGGCCCATTCAACCACTTTTCGACTCCAGGAACACCCTAAGAAACTCCACTCTGTGATGATTCTTTTTTCTTCAAAGTTGTATTCAGCAGACCCCTACCTTCTATTTTTTATTATTTTTTTGTTAATTATCTCTATTGGTCTTTTCATTTTTTCCCATTTTCTCAAGGTACATGACCTAGCTAAATGTAAAAAAAAACCCAAAAAAACAGTGTTTCCAGTTATACATTATAGTTTTGTAACAATACTGTTGCGGGTGAACTACTCATGTTACAGCAGATCGCATTTCGATGCGTTACATCACATCATCTTTACATCTAGGGGCTGTTACCCATAACGTCTTTACGATCATCTAATCTACATTCCTCCCCACACTGCTTAATCGCCCTTAGAGAAAGGAAGAAGACAAGGAGAGAAAATACTACATAATGGCATTTCCCACAACATTAAAGCCACCCATATCCGATAGACCTGGGATTAGCAGGTTGAAAACAGTCTTATGAGGCCAGTGAGACAGGCCAACGAGGGGGTTATTCCATAGGAAAAGAGGGAGGAGAAAAGTAAATATGCCAACAAGATAAACATTTTCAATATAATAACTGTGAACAACATAATCAAAAAGTTGCCATCTATAAACCATTATGAATGCCAATACATTACAAAATATGGGGCTGTGAAATGCAGGAGACGTGACAGGACAGCACATTGAGGTGGTAGTCAAACTCGCGTCAATGCTTGGAACTAGCCTCAGAAGTGCCAGCATCGGGACAAGAGGGATTGGGAACCACGCTACACCGGGCATGCGCCACGAGGCGACATCCGGTGTGATGTGAGTGAGTGTCTCCATGCTCCCGTCCCCCGCACCTCCAGGACCCCCGACATGTGGCCCATGGAATAGCTGGCTAGGTGGCATTGCCCTCCCCAGCATTTGCAGTGTTAAAAGCTGCCAGTATGGCATCCCATTGTGTCGCTATGGGACATTTCCGAATCCCCGCCGTCTCCTCCCTGTGAAGTGCAGTGCTTTCTGCCTGCGCCCATATCTTAAGTGAGTGTGTCCAACTGATCATCTCTGGGGGGTTCGCCTGTTTCCGTCATTTTGTAATTAATCGCTTGGCAGCTATTAGTCCTAAATCTCTGAATCGTGATGTAACCCTGTTCTTCTTGGACCTGACATAAACTCCTAATATGCAGAGCTGCCACGTGGGCGCCAGGGAGGTGCCAGTGCAGAGCGCCAACGCTGCAGCAATGTTCCGCCAATAAAGTTGAAAGGAGGGGCAGGACCACAACATGTGAAGTAGATCCGCGTCAGGCGGATGGCAACGTGGACACTGACAGGGAGCAATATTAATATATCTGTGAATGTTGTCGGGAGAGAGATACACCCTCTGTATGATGTATGTTTGTATTAGCTTAAATCTAGAACTCCGTGGTATATATGTAACCCCAGCTAGAATACTAGTCCATTCCTCGCCCGTCCAGGGTCGACCTCTGTCGGCCTCCCAGCGGGGGCAAAGTGTCAGCATTGGCCTCAGCGTGTGTGTGAGTAAGGCTGTCACCAGCCAGTGCACTATGTGAGAACCCGCCCCCATGACATGTAGGTATTGCAACAACAGGTGTGTCGGCGGTTCAGACGTTAAATCCCCCAGGAGGATCGACAGGGCTCGTATTAGAGAGGTGTGCAGCAGAAACTGTCCAGCAGGCAAATCAGTATCTTCTGCTTACTCCTCAAATGTTAAAAGTATGCCATCTTTGTAAAAGTCACCCAGAGTATCTATTTCCGCTGTGCGCCAATGCCGGAGGGAGGTTTCAGAGGTACTCATTTCCCCTCTAGGCGCCCCCAAGAGCGGTAGTATCGGCGCGTACGGGAGTGTCGCACGGGTAAGGTACAAGCCCTTTTTATATCATCGGTGGGCAAGGCCCGAGTGAAGTTGGAGTGGACGTGGGGACCGGGCAGCCGAATGAAGTAAGTGACATATTTGGGCGTGAGTCTGTGGTTGCTGCAAGGCCGCAGTGTCCTCAAGATTAGTGTCATTGAGCCACTTAGTTACCCATTGCAGTTGAGCTGCTATGTAACACAACTCCAAGTTAGGAACAGCCAGTCCTCCCTGAAAGGCGGGGGCGTATAATTTCCACAGCGCGACTCTGGGTCTGCCTTTGTTCCATAGGAGGTCTCGGGACATATGCTCCAATTCACGAAAGGTCTTAGTGGGGACATAAACCAGTAGGTTCGAAAAATAATACAGTAGTTTGGGAAGAACTACCATTTTCAACAAGGTAATGCGACTCATGACGTTCAATGGGAGCAACCTCCAGAAATGCACCTGCGCTCGTACCGCCGAATTTGCCCTCGTCAAATTACCCTCCAATAAATCATCTGGGGTTCGATATATACGGATCCCTAAGTATCGGAAGGTGGTGGGATACCAAGGGAGCCGCGAACCGTTAATGAACACATCAGTTTCTGTTTTTGCCGCACTAAAGGGAAACACTCCAGACTTGGCCCAATTTACCCAGAGTCCTGACATTTCCTCAAACACCCTCAGCACATCTGCTATGGACGCGGGTATATACCCCTACCTTCTTCTATGCCTTACTTTTGTGGCCTGAGGCCCTCTTCAGGGATTTGTAGTCCTTGTCTAAGGATGTCAAGATTGCGTGAACAGTGATGGAAAGGACACCCTTCCATTACTGTCCCCAGTGCAACTCCAAATATCCGTGGACCTTACATCATCAGGTTTGCAACCTCTCCCTCGACGACACCTTGTGCATGGCCTGCCTCATTTTTGATCCAAGAAGACCCTTCATTACCAACTTGAATGTAGGTGGGCCTATTCGAGAATGGAGAGACAGGAGTCGGATGACACCCCAAACATCTTTGAGGAGCACAGAGTCAAGTCAGAGGATGTAGAAGCTGGCCCCTCTGAGGCACAGCTCATCCATTCGTCTACCATCCCTAGAGACAGCCTTTTCCTCAGAGTCCGCCGAGGAAATAGAGCAAGACACAGGTGCCTTGCAGACACTGGTGAAGTCTTCAACTGTGATTACCATTGTCTTCAACACACAGCTCAATCCAGCACAATGGACCAAGCCGAGGCTGAACACTGGCCCAAGGGGTTCAGGTATCAAGCCCAGTGCCTAAGAAACAGTGAGTTAGGCCACCACTGCATTTGGGCCTTGGTCGGCACTGATCCAAGTCTTCAAAACCAACAACGGGTTCGGCTCTAAAAACTAGATTGACGCCAAAACTGCCCATGATGTCAAACACTCAATTGACTCCGAGAACCTACTCTGGACCAAAAACACCCTAAATGGCCTGCTCTGAGGAGTCAAAGCTACCCATCCTCCAGAGTATGCAGAAAAGATTGTTCATACTTCCTCAGACACATACTATCATTATCAAGCTGCTGCCAAGCAGAGACTTTGCCACAGAAACGGAAACTCACTTTTGAGTAGAAAATTGCTTTGGAGTCTCCACCTACTGAGTACAAGAGGGGCACTAGCCTTCTCACTTTTCCACCTCAACCTCTGCCTTCTCCTCCTCCCCCTCCACCTTTTCCACCACCGTAACCTCCTCCACACATTTCCCATCTCCCATGTTCAGCAGAGGGTTCACTTCATTCACCTTACGGGGAGGGCAGACCACTTCACCCAGCAGACCTCTACAATATACCTTACGACTCTGTGTCTACTGACGACCTGTGGGATGACTACAATATTGTTCCCTCAGGTGACACAGACCCAGATCTGTACCCATTAGGCCATCCCTCCTGGAGAACACCACATCCTAACACAAAGTCATTCAGAGGGCAGCGACCTTTCATAAGTTGGATATGCATGTCCTCCAGAAAGAGGACTTCCTGGTAGAGATGCTATTCAAAAGCCAGTGCATGGTACATGTTCCTCCTCGTTGCTTAAGGGTATGCGCAAGACCACCACATACACCTTCAAGGGGCCTGTGACGGCAAGGGTAGTTACTCCCCGGGTAGGCAAGAAATACAAGCCCTCTCCCAATGACCCGCCCTACATATGTGAGAAAGTATCCCCCGATTCTTTGGTGCTCCACACCCCTTCTTCTTATCAGAGACAGCAACAAGCCTCCAACCATCATTCTCCATGGTGATACACCATAGCGGCGTACTAGAATAACAATAGCATTACATGTGTATTCGTAAAGCACATGTTCACCCGTAGGTATCTTGGCTCTGAATAACAGATGTTTACTGTTACCCAACTCAATTGTACTCATTTTATCAACCTCAGATGGATGAAAGGTTGAGTGAACCCACCGGGATTTGAACCTGTGACCATGAGTTCGAACACAGGCGCCTGCAATGGACTCATTAGTCTACTGAGCCACCAGACCTGAAAACAGAGGTATGGGAAAGGGAGGATCTGGTAAAGGGGTCCCTAACTTAAAGCAGTGACTCCCCTTTGCTCCCCGATCACACATCACCTGTCAGGTGACATTTTCTAGGATTTCCTCCCCTGCTGGAGAAGAAATCTTATCAGACAAGTGAATGTTAGACATAGTTCAGCTCGGCTATTGCCTAGAACTTCTCTCATCACCACCCAACATTCCATCCCGCCCCCAAGCACCTGCTCAGCATCAAACATATGCGCCTGTTAGAGGAAGAGGTCCAAGAGCTCCTTCAAAATAGCGCCATTGAGTCGGTACCTGCCCACCAACAGGGCTCAAGGGTTTCTCACTTTATTTTCTTATCCCCAAAAAGGACGACTCTCTCAGACCTATTCTGAACCTCAGACTCCTCAAAAGATATGTTCTTTCTGAACATTTCCACTTGGTGACATTCCAGGATGTCATACCTCTGCTACAGGAAGGTAACCACATAGCAGCCTTAGTTACTAACAAGGCAGAAAGGTCCAAGGATTCCAAGGCTAAACAACGCTTAGTAAGCTGGTTTTATAAGTAGATGGAGACACACTCGAAGCTCTGGACCAGCTTCGTAAGAGAAAGCGAGTTTGAGAAAAGGGGAGTGTGTGTTCCGTGAAGCGTCAGTATTGTACTTATTGGGATGAATGCCCGTTCTTTCAGATTTTCATATAGAGGACACGACTACTTCAAGTTGCAGTGTGACATCTTTATTGTTGTGTTGTGAGACATAGACAGCCGACATGTGTTCGCCCCCTATTGGCGAATTACGCCGGGGCTTTCTCAAGGCTATTTACACAAATGTAGCGTATAATACAACTGTTTCCATATTGTCAAGATTCCAAAGACAAGAGTTTCAATACTCGCAGAACAATATTCTTCTGTAAGATTGCAGAAGCCTGAAAAGTGCAGTCCGGTCCCTGCTCGCGGCTCTCGGCATTAGGTATGTGCATGGGTTGAATTGCAGCCTTAGACCTCAAGGACGCCTACTTCCCAATCCATCGTCCCCATCAACGCTCGTGGTAAGTGATGGCATTATTAGTTCAAAGTACTCCCCTTCGTCATCACCACTGCCCCCAAGGGCCTTCACCAAGTTCCTGCCAGTGGCGGCTACCCACATAAGGAGAAGGGACATCCATGTTTTCCCCTATCTTAACAATTGACTTATTAAGAGTGCAGACGGTCAACACTGACTACACTGACTACAGCACACAGAGGCAACTATTTCCCTTCTCCACAGTCTTGGGTTTGACATAATTGTAGCCAATTCTCAGCTCCATTCCCTCCAGGACAAACCCTTATTTTGGAACAGTCCTAACTTCCGTCATCTGCAAGGCCTACTCCAGCACTCAAGTCAAGTCAAGTCAAAGAATCTTTATTCGGTGATTAAAAAACACCATAAAAGCACACTCATATTTACATGTTAAAAAGTCATTAAACATTTCAGGGTTCTTTGTACAGTGAATTAACAAAACATAAATACAACAATATAGCCATATTTAACACTTAAAAGTTAAAGTAAAACATTTCAGTCTTCTCCTCGAGTAAGCCTTAAACGAAGTGCTACCTTGATAAAGTTCATAATACTACACAGTGTTAGGGGTTCCTCAGCTTTCTGTAAGAATACAAGTGCCTCCCTAGCGTGGACCAAATTAGCATTTTTCAAAATATTTACAAGGTATCTGCGTCTGGGCATTGAGTAAAAGGGGCAGAGTAAAACAAAATGAAGGGAGTCCTGCGGAGACCTGTTGTCGCAGCCGCAGGGCCCCTTCTGTTCTATTGATGTAGCAAACCCCGCTGGTGATGCCAACATAAATGGAAGAAGGTTCAATCTGAAACGGCACATCAGGAACCTATCCTGTGCATTGTACATGAGGAACAAGTATGGCTCCATACCTTCCACGCTCTTCACTAGGTGATGGGCCTTCACTGTCTTTTTGCACCCTTCAGCCTCATCTCTGCGTAGGTTTTTCCGCTCTAGAAAAATTCTCCCTACATGAATTATTCTGGGCTACAATAGTTACAGGATGAGTAAAGAGGTTCCCAAAACCTAGCTCCTCCAGGGTATTCTTCACATAGAGGAGCCAGGGGATGCGCATACACTTGTCCCTTTTTAGGCAGTCCGATAAGATTTCTCTACTAAGTGTCGCATCAGGATTGTACCAGATTTTTAACCAAGCGATAATAGGCCTCAATTTTATCAGATCTTCTATATATGGTCTCCCTAGCTCCCTATGGGCAATCAAACCAGCAGTACTTTGTGGTACCCTCAAGAGTGATTTCAGATATTTATTTTCTTCACGTTGGATACTGGTGGTATTGACAAAGCCCCATACTTCTGCCCCGTAAATTACCTTGGAGCATGATACTGAGCTGTACAGATTTATCACCTGTTCCGGGGACCATCTTCCTAGCCTCCTGCCATAGCTAGCAATTGCCCCGTTAGATGCAATCATTTTACCACAACGTTCCTCCACCAGGGTATCAAACCGCAGGGCACCATCAAATGTTACACCAAGGTATGGAAACGTTTTGACCTCTTCCACAATGTAGCTCCCTATTTTGTATGTAAATTTAGAGGTGGTTTTTTTCCCCGCCAGGAGCACATAGGATTTACTCAGATTTACAGAAAGGTCCAAGGCACTCATGAACCTAACAAAACCATCAATCAGGATTTGTAGGCTCCTTGGTGTCCGTGCGATCAGTACCGCGTCATCTGCATAAAGCAGAACAGGAATATGACGCGACCCAACCCTTGGGCAATCTGCCTTCAGACCTAACAGAGACTGCTCCAAATTATTAATATAAAGGGAAAACAGAAAGGGAGCAAGAATGCAGCCTTGTCGGACTCCACTCTTACAGGGAAAAGAACTAGTCAGCCCCCCCTCCCTATTAAAGCGGACTTTGGCGGTGGTGTCACTGTGCAGTTCCCTCAATATATTAATTAGACCACTCTCTATCCCCATACTAAGCATCATGCCCCACAATTTTTCCCTATTGACGTGATCGAATGCTGCTGCCAGATCCATGAAACCCATGTAAATGGATTCATCACTAGCCATGGTATACTTGGCAGTCAGCATATAAAGGTTCAGGCACTGGTCACTAGTGGACCTCCCTGCCCTAAATCCGTATTGAGTGTCCGAGAAGATGTTTTTTTCCTCGGTCCACTCGGACAGTCTATTAAGAATTGCCCTCCCCAAAAGTTTTGCTGACACATCAATCAGGGAGATCGGGCGGTAGCACTTTGGGTCATCCCTGTTGCCCTTTTTGAAAATCGGCACAATTACTGCCGTGGACCAAGACGGGGGCAGGCCACAGATGATAGCAGTATTAATAACCCTTGTCATTAGGGAAGCCCAGAGTTCGATGTTACTCAAAAACAGATCAGGGGGGATTCCATCAGGCCCCGGAGCTTTATTTTTGGTCAGGCCCTCAATCCCTGCAATGATCTCCTTAATGGAGAATTCTACCAGTGGAGCCTCAGTTGGAATGGCCGGTAGGTCTACAGTAGAACCAGGCTCATGATTGTACAGGCCCCTATAGTGGTTGACCCACTGCTCTGGGAGAATATTGGCCCCTATATCCGGGGTATCTTTTTCCTGGAAAGTTGGGTTATTAATTATTTTCCAGAAACCTGCTAGGTCCTTTCTTTCCCCCGCTTCTCGTAAATCTGCCCACGCTTCTGCCTGCAAGGCGAGTTTCCTCCTCTTAATTTCCTTTTTATAAATTTCTCTGCACACCTTAACTTTGTGGGGGGCCCTTGGTTTAGTTTTAAGGCAGCTTTTCAGCTTCCTCAAAGCTTTGGAGCAATCTTTGTCGTATTCCCGTGGTTCTTAAATGGGACACTAGTCTTTAGCAAACCATCGACCAGATTAGCGATCTGGTCGAAAGCTTCCATTATCCTCGGTCCGCGGACTTCTGTGTCCAAACAATCATTAATAGCAAGTTTGCCTGCGTCCACCAGGCCCTTGTAGAACTTTTCCCCGTCTATTTTAGCCCATTTTAGTCGCCTGCCCTGGTCTGTTGCTCTCTCAGTGAAGGTGCATTGAACTCTAATACTTAGACCCACCATATACTGCACCTCCAAGACAAGAGGGTTATGGTCACTAAAGCCACTCCATTCGATCCCTACACTAGTTGTCTTATTAATTAAGGACCTTGAGACCAGAATGTAATCTATGAAGGAAGAGCATCCTCTACCCTTAAATGTCGGGGGGAGTGTGCCATCCTCCTGCATCCCTACCATATTAATGGTGTGTTCAAGGTCATATTTAAACCGTAACATTCTGAAAGCTGAGCCCAACGGCGTATGAGAGAAATGCGGTCCCTTCTCCATAGGGCATCGGGACCAATCTGTGCTTATTTGGACCAGTACCGGGCACAAGTGGCAATTATAATCTCCCATAACCACCTACCCATGTGACTGCCCATTTTTTTGGCCTGTTATGACCTGGCCCAACCTATTATCTAATTCAGTAATAAGAGAGATGTTAGATCCCGCTATCTCGTTGTTATAAAGGTTTACTGCAACAACTCTAAGACCTTTCCCAGTGAACCTGACTGCCTGAATCCTGTGGGAATTCCAATCAAGGCAAGTGTAACTTCCCGGAAGGCTCAGATCTGTATAAATAGCTAAACCTCCCATGGCTCTCCCTGATCTTGATTTTTGAGCAGGTACAAAAAAACACTTATACCCTTGCAGATGGAAATTATTCTCCTGGGCCCAGGTCTCCTGCAGACAAATTACATGGAATTTTCTGATATAGTCAAGCTACTCCAGCACTCAAAGGATTGTAGCCTTTAGCCATCTTGTGCCTGTTTAATATCCACTACGTAACCTCACCTTAAGAACTGTTTGCGCCTATTGGGCATGATGGCTTTGTACATTGCTATCGTACCTCATGGTCGGCTACACATGGTTATCCAGTATTGGGGTATCTGTCATAGATTCACATGCCTGAATCATTCCCCGTCGCCGAGGTGGGAGTCCCACGGTACATAAAAAAAGCAGTGCCAAAAGTAAATTACAGTAGAAGGCCCTAAATACAGGCCTGAGGCCTATATTGCAGTCGCCTATCTACATCATAATGCAGAAAAGACCCAAGTCTTTGTCACAGCCAATCAACTGTTAGCACCGCACGTCATGTGGAAGGGAGTCTCCCTGAGTGCCAGCTCAGTTTTTCCTTCAGGGTGTCAGAGAAGAAGGCTTTGTTCAAGCCTTGCAGAACATGCGACAAAAAGAGAGTCCATGTTGATGATCAACATAAGGACTGTATATATTGCCTCTATCCATCTCATGAGGCCCAAAATTGTAAGATTTGCTGCACCTTCCCTTCTAAAACCTTGAGGGATAGGGAGGCTAGAGTCTTGTTATGGCTCAAATCTTATAATGATGATGAAGATGATGGAGCTTCAACATCAAGTGAGACCAAGATCTCAGGAGAGAGCATCAAGGGAGGGGAGAAAACATCTGAAAACCACCCATTCCACTCCTGTTACTTCTCAAAATTCTCTTCCAGCTTCTTCAGGACCTTCTACTGTTAAGGATCCTATGAAACATAAAACTGTGAGTAAGACTTGCTCTGTCTCTTCAGCCTTTTCTTTGTCTACAATTTCATCTTCAGCCCCCTCGTCGACGGCTATTGTGTCTACTACTGCTATTACCTCACCAATCCTGTCAACTAGGATTTCTATTGTCGCTACAAAGACCATCGTCGACGAGTCATCGACGAGAACCTCGTCGTCGAAGCATTCATCAGAGAGCACCATCGACTACAGCTTCGTCGTCGACGAAAGCACCATCTACGTCGTCGACGACTGTCCCGTCGACGAAGAAATCAAGCCCGTCGACGATGACCCCGTCGACGACGATCCCGTCGACTCGAGCCCTCCGTCGCCGATGCCTCCGTCGATGTTGAGTCCGTCGACGATGCCTCCGTCGACGTCGAGTCCGTCGACGATGCCTCCGTCGACGATGCCGTCGACGACGAAAAAGAAGAGTCCAGTACCATCCACAGAATTGACAACAGTTTCAATGGCGTCTACACCAGCAATGCAGGCATTTTCAACGCCTATTGCCTCCAAGAGCTTTCAACTTCGCTCTTTCCAGAGAGAGGAGTATTCTTATATTTCGCCTCTTACACCTTCTCACCTCCTCGATGCTTATGATCCGGACGAGGAAGGAGACTATGAGGATGATGACAATGAGGGAGCCTTCGGAGTGGCCCGCCATCCTACTGACTTGATTATAAAATGTCAGGATGACGATGAAGAGGATTATGTTACACACTACTATCAGGAGGATATTATGGTTCCTCATCATGCAAGTTATCCAAGGGCATCAGATACAAGCCACTTACCTCCTACCCTCATTCAAGACCTGCAAGCCATGTTAGCTGGCTGCAGACAGCGATTTCCACCGCAGCAGGTCATTACACCACCGGCTTCTGCAGCAGGAACAGAACCTGTATCACAGCCTCAGCCTTCCATACCCAGGTCATCGGACGAAGAGGTAGAAGAAGGAGAGCTTCCTGAAAATCCTCCTTCTGATCCGTGGGATACATATATAATTCCATTGCCTTCTCCGCCAACTCCGCAACCATCTGATTCTCCACCTGAGGATATAGGTGGATTTCACAATCTCATCCAAAGAGCTTCCACCAGATTCAAACTTCCGGTCAATGTGCAGCAGTCTGAGTGTTTTCTACATGACTTTAAAGAAGGCACCAGAAAGATTTCTAGAACAATCCCGATAATTGACTACATCTGGAAGGAAGGCATAAAGATCATGAAGAATCCTGCTTCCGTGCCAGCCGTCCTGCCAAGGATTGACAAGAAGTACTGAGCTACATCTGACAGTCCATCCTGCCTTATAGGTCACCCGAGGCCAGACTCGGTTATTTCTCAGGTGGCACAACAACCCAGCTACGCCCATCACGACTCCTCCGGTAAAGAGGAACGTCGCCTTGACCTTATTGGGAAAAAATTCTCAACTATGGCTGCCGCCTCTATCCGAGTGGCCAATTCGTTGGCGATCATAGGGGGCTATGATCGTCAAATATGGTCGGATATGTCAGCTTTCATTGAGTTCATACCAGAGGACCACAGAGCAGAAGCTCGTAAGATCCTGACAGAAGGTGAACGAGCAGCCTCAGAGACGATTGACTGCGCCCTGGATATGGCCAACACAAATTTCAGGCAATTGGCTGGAGCAGCCGTGCTCAGGCGCCAAGGCTGGCTTAAAGCCACCACCTTTAGACCAGAGGTTCAATCAAAGATTTTAGATATGGCCTATGACGGCGAGTCATTATTCAGTAAACACATTGACGATGTTTTGCAAGCAATCAAGACTGACACAGATACCGCTAGATCGCTTGGCTCCCTGCAATTCAAGCGAGGTTCTTACCGAGGCTCTAGAGGATGTGGCTACTCTTCTAGAGGAGGTTACCAACAGCAGGGCAGGCAGTATCAATCCCGCTATCGTCAGGACTACAACTCATCTTACCGTCAATCAAACACGGCTGGTTTCTCTCGCCAAGGAGGCCGCAGACGCTCCAATAATCAAGGGCGAGATACTTGCATAAACAAGTGAGATCAACCGGGCGCCATCCGCATCCTTACACCTTCCCGTGGGCGCAAAGATATCTGTATTCCATCAACAGTGGCGAAAAATGACCACCGACCAGTGGGTGTTAGATTTGGTACAACATGGTCACACCCTGGAATTCGTTACCAAACCGCCAACTGTTCCGCCCAAGGGACCCCCTCCCCCTCGTCTTCACTTATTGTTCAAGGAGGTTCAAACAATGCTCTACAAGAATGCCATAGAAAAAGTCCAGTTTCAACAAAGAGGACAAGAGTTCTACTCCCGTTTCTTCCTTATAAAAAAGAAATCGGGAGAGTGGTGGCCAATTTTTGATCTGCGCAGCCTCAACAAATTCCTCAAGAAGCAGGGCTTTCGTATGGTCACTCTTTCAGAAATTCTAAACTGCCTGAACGAAGGAGATTTTTTAGCTTCCTTAGATATGGAGGACGCATACTTCCACATCCCCATCCATCCCAAACATCGCAAATATCTCAGGTTCAATGTGGCTGGCGCCCATTATCAGTTCAAAGTTCTACCGTTCGGCCTCAAGTCGGCACCAAGGATATTCACAAAGTCCTGGCCCCGGTAGCAGCAACACTACGCTCTTGGGGAATCCAAGTTTTCCCGTACTTGGGCGATTGGTTTCTCAAGGGCCCTTCAACAAACAGTGTACAGGACGCCATTACAAGTTGTTGTGTGCTCTTTGCTTCTCTGGGCCTGACGGTAAATCTAAGCAAATCCCAACTGCAACCAAGGCAAGTCCTACCCTTCTTAGGTGCACGCCTGGACACTATCCAATGCAAAACGTTCCTATCACAAGAGAGGCAACTCCGGCTACAGCAATTGGCAATTCAAATCTCAAAAAGAAAGTCACTTTCGGTCCGACTATTTGCTTCCCTCCTGGGAATGTGTTTGTCAGCCATAAATCTCATCCCATTGGCATGCCTCAAGATGTGACCTCTGCAAGAGGAACTGCATCAGCAATGGACACAGGCAACAGGTTCCTTCGAGGACATTATCAAAGTCACTCTGCGCATGGTAAATGCTCTGCGGTGGTGGTCACAGTTGCCCAGTATGAAACAGGGACTGTCATTCATACAAACGCCTCCAGACTTCATACTTACAACGGATGCGTCCATGGAAGGATGGGGAGGCCATCTTCAAGCTCTGCAAGTCCAGGGCAGGTGGACTCAAGATTACAGAAAGCGGCACATCAACAGTCTAGAGTTGAGAGCCATCTTCCTCTCATTGCAAGCATTTCTCCCCAGAATAGCGGGATCTTCAGTGTTGGTACGAACCGACAATACCACCAGCATGTTCTATGTGAACAAACAAGGAGGAACAAGATCTGTGACGCTGTCACAGGAAGCTCAAGAGCTATGGGACTGGGTCACACTTCACAACATAACTCTCAGAGCGGAGCATGTCAAGGGCCTCCAGAATATACTAGCGGACAAGCTCGGCAGATCCCTGTCAGCTGCCACGAGTGGGAGTTAGTTCAAGCTCAATTGCGCAAGATCTTTCAGACTTTGGGCAAACCACAGTTGGATTTGTTCGCAACACAGCAGAACAAAAAATGCAGGTTTTACGCCAGCAGATACCCTCAACAGGGGTCAAGGGGGAATGCCCTGTCCATGCGATGGTCAGGGATTTATGCTTACGCTTTTCCCCCGATTCCTTTGATACCGAAGGTATTGCGCAAGATGAAGGTCGAGAGTTGCCGCTTGATTCTAATTGCTCCAAGATGGCCATGCCAGTATTGGTTTCAAGAGCTCATGTTGTTGTCTCAGGATCACCCAATTCGCCTCCTTCTGTCTCCAACACTACTGTCACGGAACGAGGGACAGGTTCTTCACCCAGATCCTCAGTCTCTAAAATTGCACGCATGGCTCCTGATTTCCTAGAGTTTGAACACCTTAAAATTCCGCAGGACTTCAGAGATATTTTAAAGAGGTCTCGAGCTCAGAGTACTTAAAAAACTTACAGGCTAAAATGGAAAAGATTCTGTTACTGGTGTGCATCCAACAATGTCCACCCCATTAATGCACCGGCAGAAGAAGTTCTTCCCTACCTGTTACACTTAGCTCGCTCTGACCTCTCTTTTTCATCAATAAAAATTCATCTAGCTGCTCTGTCCAGATTCAGGAAGGTGTCTAATGTTCCTTCACTGGGTTCGTCATCCCTAATCAAACAATTCATGAGTGGACTCTTCCGAGCTTTTCCTCCAGTTAGGCCTCCCCCACCGGAGTGGGAACTTAATACAGTTCTTTCACAACTTATGAAGTACCCATTCGAGCCTATTCATAAGTCTGAGACCAAATACCTTACATGGAAGGTTGCCTTACTCCTAGCTTTGACATCAGCTAGAAGAGTGAGCGAAATACAAGCGTTCACCATAAAGGAACCCTTTCTGCATTTCTCACAGGATTGCGTTATTCTCAGAACGAACCCTTCATTTATACCCAAGGTGCCATCTCAGTTTCATTTAAATGAACCAGTTCGTCTTAAAGTTTTCTTTTCAAATCCGGCTACGCCGGCAGAAAAGACACTGCATTCCTTAGACATCAAAAGATGTCTGAAATTTTACTTACAAAGGACAAAGAACTTTAGAAAATCTGAACAACTGTTTGTAGCTTATGGGCAGACCACGTTGGGAGCAGCTGTCACCAAGGCGACAATTTCCAGATGGATAGCTTCAGCGATCCAGTTCTGCCATATCAAAGCCAACTGACCACTGATCAGAGATGTCAGAGCGCATTCTACAAGAACTGTTGCAGCTTCTACAGCGCTATTCGCAGGGGTGAAGTTCGAGGACATCTGTCGTGCTGCGACATGGAAAAATGTCCACACATTCACCAGACACTACTGCCTGCAATCAGCAAATCAGCGAGATGCGGCAGTTGGACAAGCTGTCCTACGACACCTGTTTGTTAAAAGAAAATCTCAGGTAACAGATATATTGTTTTCATTGGTATTCTTTTGCAAAAAGTGCTATTATTATGATTACAGTAAGATTCATATTATATATGTATGTACCAATGTTTCAAATGCATTTTACAAGCTTTGTCTTCATCTTTCTATGACAATAAGATGTAAAACACTGGTGGTTTGTTCTATAATGCTTTATTGGGAGTGTCTCAGTACAAGTCCCCCACCATCCGCAACAGACTATTACGTTGGTTTACTGCTTGTTATTCTGATTCAGGCATGTGAATCTATGAAAGATACCCCAATGCTGGATAAGAAAACAAGTTACTTACCTGTAACTTCAGTTATCCAGTATTGGTATCTTTCATAGATTCACATGCACCCACCCTCCTCCCCGGAGAGTCAGTTCTTATAGATTTGGGGTTACTTATTTACCACTTGTGCTACGAAAATCTGAGGAGAACTGGCTCTGCAGAGAGGGGTCTAGAGGGTGCTAACAGCTGATTGGCTGTGACAAAGACTTGGGTCTTTTCAGCATAATGATGTAGATAGGCTACTGCAATATAGGCCTCAGGCCTGTATTTAGGTCCTTCTACTGTAATTTACTTTTGGCACTGCTTTTTATATGTACTGTGGGACTCCCGCCTCGGCGACGGGGAATGATTCAGGCATGTGAATCTATGAAAGATACCAATACTGGATAACTGAAGTTACAGGTAAGTAACTTGTTTTCTTCTGTTGCATCAGTGTCGGTCAGCACAATGATCACAAGCATAGGGTCAAATGAAAGATCTAGTGTTGGTAATGACCAGCATCCATCACTCTTTCCAGTGGTAGAACAGCAACAAACTGTTGCAGGGTAGGTCTTACCTAACCCTGTTCCGCATGCCACCATTAGTACAGACACCTCTCAAGCCAGGTTAGGAGTTCACCTCAACCTCCACACAGTACAGTGTGTGTGGACTCCATATCAGCAGAGTCGTCATTTCAATTACCTAGAGCTTCTGGAGATCCATAAAGCTTTTATAGTTCTTTTTCGAGGCAAAGTAGGCCTGGTTAAGACAGACAAAATGGCCAGCATGTATTTCCTTCAAAAGCAGGATGGCACGTACTAGCTCCCTCTTTCCCTGCTAGTTCAGGCAAATAGGCAGTGGACCATTTATCACCACATTCACCTAATGGCGAAGTATACCTTCTTTGGGTGGACAACGACCTTGCAGACCTGTTGAACAGGACTAGTGGGACCTCTACCCACCGGTCTTACAATCAGTACTCCCATTGCTGGGGCACTCCTGAAGTAGACCTCTTCTCCACCCTAAGAATGCAAAATGCCCAAACGTCACCTCCAGGTATCCACATCTTCGGTCCTTGGACAGTGCAATATGGATCAACTGGTGAGGGATATTTTCCTAAGTTTTTCATCTTCTCCCGCTTCTACTACTAGTGGGGCGGAAGATGCACCAAACATCGCATACCTTCATCCTGGTGGCCCCCACCTGGTTGAGTTACACTGATATTCAGCCCTACGAGAGATGCCCATCAGTCCCTACAAGAGGCTTCCCCACATGCAGGACCTTTTCACCAAGAACCAAGGCCAGATTGGGCACTCTGAGTTCAAGCTACTCAACCTAGCAATCTGCCACCTGAGGTCTTTGAATCTGGTTCTTGGAGCCTTTCCCAGGAATGCATGGAGATCCTGTGTGAGTCCCGTAGACCTAATCAAGTCATGGTATGCTGGAAAGTGGAAAACATTTGTCCGCTACTACATCAACAACAAGATAGACCTGCTTCCCTGTAATTAAGGGGTCATGGAAAACCTTTTGAGAATCATTACTCCTGGGCTTCCAACAGAGTCAGTGTGTAAACTTAACATTGCACTTACCAGACTCATGGGTCCCTCATTTGAACCGTTACATTCTTGCCATTCAAGAACCTTTCCTCAAAGATAGCCTTCCTCGCATTAGTGAGCTATAGGTCCTCACTGTTCAGGAACCCTTCATACAGGCTCATAAGGACAAAGTAGCGCTCAGAACAAACACTACGTTTATTATTAATATAGTTTTCTTTATTCAACTTTAATCAGGCCATAGAGCTCCCATTATTTTTCCACCAACCTGATTCAGTAGCAAAGTGAGCGCTGCATACCCTAGATGTAAACCAACTGTTTGTGACCTTTAGAAAGCCTCACAAGGGGAAACACTTATCCAAGGCAGAGAATGCAAGATGGATAGTTCAGCCCATCCAGACTTGCTATTCACAAAGCTAAGAGAGCCCTCCCTGTTACATATGAGTTACTCTAGTTGAAAGAAGGTTGCACCTATGGCCTTCTTAGGAAACATTGTTATAGCTGACATAAGTAAGGCGGCTACCTGGCCAACCCCACATACATTTACTAAGCACTATTGTGTTGATGTCCGAGCCAGAGAACAAGCTATGGTTGGCCAAACTTTCTTAAGGACCTTATTTCAGATATCTGCACCATTCACTTTCTAGCCACCCCTTATAGGAGCGAACATCTTTACAGTCTATGCAGATCATGTGTATCTACAGCAAGACATGCTACAAACTAACAATTTTGTAGCCTGTAGCACTGTAGATTCACATGCACCCATCCTCCTCCCCAGATGTGTGAGGGTCTCATCACAGATCTTTTCTCTTTTTCTCTCAATATCTTCTTTGTCCAATACTCATGTGCATCTCATAGTTTTCAATTACCACTCCATATTACTCTCATCCTCTGTGCGGAAAATAATCTAACATGAAGTCAATGCGCATTGCCAGCCAAGGGAGGAGCAACTATACTTTGTGACTTGGAAGACTTCTTAAAAAAAAACTAACTTGCAAACGTCCAAGCCCAACACTAGATGGTAGGAGTATGCAGAGCTTGTTAATTTACAACATTATTCCGTATGAACAGATGCTACAGGGTAAGTAACATTTTTCTTATGCTTTCTCATGCTTCTGAAAATAATGGGCCCGATTCACAAAGGTAAACTTAGACTTAAGTTCAAGTTGACTACTTTTTGGTATTCACAAAGGTGAGTTACTACTGGTAAGTTTACTAGCAGTAAAGTTACTAGTAGTAACTTACCTTAGTGAATACCAAAAAGTAGTAAACTAAGACTTAAGTTTAAGTTTAGTACTTAAGTCTAATTTTACTGCTTTATGATACTCACAAAGGCGAGTTACTACTAGTAAAGTTACTGGGAGTGAAGTTCCTACTAATAAATACTTTTGTGAATACCAAAAAGTAGTCTAAGTTACCTTTGTGAATCAGGCCCAATATGTCTCAATTTACATTGCCACATATCAAAATGTTCATACCAAAATCCAGTTCCATTTCCTGGGCCACAATCAACCTCTGGTGATTAACAAGTCAAAGAATCCGACCAAGTTGTTACAGCACAACTGTCTGTAATAGATGCATCTGCCCACTTTGCCTATGTTACAGCCATTTCTCTTCTAGAAACAGCCGTACAGAACCTTTAAGATGAGGATTAGCTTTATTATAAGCTAACACAATAACCTCCTTTATGTGGATAAAGTTGACTTAAATCCTGTTTTTACGAGACAAAAATTATTAAATAAAAATTCAGAATTTCTGAAATCTAATGTCCTGTGTAAATAGATGGTCGGGGCATGTGTGGCTGTATATAAACATGCTGTGCATACTCCTGCCATCTAATGTTGGGCCCGGATGTGTGCAAGTTGTTTTTTTCCGAAGAAGTCTTTAGAGTCCCAAAGTATTGTGACTCCTCCTCTTGAAGATAATGCGCATGGGCATCAGCTCATTGCATCGTCAGTTTCTGACGTGTGCTCCAGGTCGACACCATCGTGGTGCTCTCAGTTCCCACAGTTCCTTACCTCTGTCTGTATTGTCCTACGATTGTGTCTCCCTTTCTTTCATCTCAGGTAGTTGTTTGATCACTTCACTTGAGCGGGGTCTAGATCGACCGTGGCACCTTCTGGCCCTACTCCTGTCTCTCAGTCGCGTCCCTCCTCTATGCTTTGACGGTGATGGAACAGAAACCATTCTGGTATTGTTCTTGCTGCCATGCATAATATCCTTAAACTAATCTCCTTCAGTTCTACAACCCTTGCCTGTTGCCCGAATACAACAAGGTTTTGCTTGCCGCTCCTTCCACTCCAAAAAGACTCTTTGACTCAAGATATTACTTAGTGGCAGCGATGACACCACAAACCTCTTTGGTCCTGAGGACATTGAGGGAACGTCATCCTCAACTGTCGCCTGCAGATGAAGGGGCTCTCTCTCCTGAAGAAAGTTCTGTCTCTGACCTTGAAATCTAAGACTTTCCGCCTGTCCAGCAGTCGGTTAGTACGGCACCCCCTGCCCCCAACACCGCCCTCCACCTAAACATCCTTCAGCCAAAAGGCACTCAGACAATCTGGAGCACCAGAGACAGTCTTTTGGACCACCATTGCGTTCCGGCCATGATTGGCACTGTTGAAGCATTTCGGAATTCCACCTCCGGCTCGGCGCCGAAGAAGCCTTCGAGACCAATCAATTTGGCACCGGCTACTCCAGCACGAAGCCGATCCTCTGCACCACATCTGCCTGGGTGTGAACCAGAACCTTGGTGCCAAAACCAAAGGTACCCTCTGAGCAGAAGACCTTGGCATCAACCAGCAAGTCCGACACCGGCGCAGTCGAGCCGATTCTCCATAAGCTGCAGGAGGTGCTCGACTCAAAGCAGAAACATTTTGTCATCTGCTACTCCACTTTCCAAACATCAGCTGTCCTTCGAGGAGGCCTTGGACATACCGATTCTAACAAAACAACGATAAAAAGCCAATGAGGCTACCAGCCCCTTACCACATGCAGAAGCATCCCCTCACCCTATTCCTCATCCTTCGCCCTCCCCGCCTGCTTTTCCAGGGGGCCCTCTTGACAGCAGGCACCCAGATCCCTCAGTCGTGCGATCTGGCTGTTGAGGTCATAGAATTTGGGTACCTTAATATTCCTCCTGAATTCTCAAGGAAGCGTGCAGACTGTTGTCACTCAAAAGAAATGGACCCTTTTAAAGCCAGGTTGCAGGAGAGTGTCATCTAGTTATTCCACTTGCAGATTTCTGATCTAGCCTTCACTGCTATATGATTACACCTAGCCGCTCTGGCTGCCTACCTTCAGAATAGACAACATATCTCTCTCTTCAGGATACCAGTCATTAAAGCTTTCGTGAAGGGGCTCAAAAGGGTTATTCCTCCCTGGGTCCTGCCAGCACCCTCATGGAATTTCAGCACTGCACTCACACATCTTATGGGTCCTCCATTTGCGCCCTCCACTCCTGCCCCTTCACCCCATCTCTTGGAAGGTGGCATTTCTAGTTGTTATCACCTCACTGAGGCTTGACAGTGAGCTTCAGACATTAACCCTGGAAGAGCCTTTTTACCAGGTACATAGGGATAGGGTTGTCCTCCGCACTGACCCAAAAGTCCTCCCTACGGTAGTCTCTCATTTCCACCTTATTCAGACCATTGAGCTACCTGTTTTGTTCAAGCAAACTGATTGAGATGCTGAACAGGCTCTCCATACGTTGGATATAAACTAAAGCCACAACAACTTTTTTGTCTCTTTTTCAAACATCACAAAAGAAAGGTTCTGTCCAGTTCAGGCATTGCCAGATGGATAGTTAAATGCATCCAAACATGCTATGCTGACCCTAAATGGACTCCAACTCCTCCTCCTAGAGCTCACTTTACTCATAAGGAAGGAGCCTCTATGGCCTTCTTGGGGATCATCCCTATAGATGATATATGCAAAGCAGATACCTGATCAACACCACACACTTTTATATAACACTACTGTGTGAATGTTCCCGGTTCGCCAGTTTGCAAATGTGCGTCAGGGAGTTCTTCGTACACTCTTTCAATCTTCTGCAACACCACTGCACCCGCATTTTTGGGAAGCTTACTTTACAGTCTATGCACAGCATTTGTATCTACACCCAAACATGCCTCAAATGGTATATGTTAACAAACAGATACTTACAGGATAAGTAAACATTTTCTTTTCATTGCCCTGAGCCCGTCTAATTTACCTAACCTATATTTTTTCCTCTGAAACTGGATCTAGGTACAACACAGTTGCAACAATGTCTCCGTATTTATGAAAGGATGAGTTTGGATTTGTATTAAAACCCAGACCAAGCCTGTCTTCAAAAATTCTCAAACAGGAAGGATTGGATACCAATGCACTGGACTCCCCCAATTGTCTTGTAGAGTTATAGAACCTGAAAAATAACTATCTGAAAGAGACAGTTAGTTATAGATTCCTTATCTTAGAATTACTCCCAGGCGTTTGACTGGATCCAGGGAATTTTTCTCTTAGCGGTACCCCTGCACATCGGTAGGTGACCTCTGTCAAGTGCGTGTCCATCGTCGGTGTTGTGGTTGCCTGGATGACGTCGCTGTGCATACTTAGATGCTGTCCCCGCGCGCTGACGTCAGTTCTTTCTTTTTCCGCGCCAGCCTAGAGCATATCCGGAGGGAGCTTGCCCCTTAATCACTTTTTGACTTTTCGACTTTCGTCAACGTCTTTTTTCGAGTCATCGACTCCTGGTGAGCGAGGGATGTCCCATCGACGAACTGATTTCAAGCTCTGTGAGTCCTGTCACAAACTGATGTCTGTGACGGACCCACACCTCGTATGCATTTGGTATCTGGAGCGTGACCACGACCCAAAGTTGTGCTCCTACTACCGGACCATCAATCCGAAGTCTTTGCGGGAGCAGTTCATAAAGCTCTTGGAGGCCCGCGTTGTTTTCGGTCTACTCGAGAGCAAGTTCTTGAGTCAGCTCGCAGTGCCACAACACCTCGTCTAAGTCTTCGCACTCATCGGGTAAGTCAAAGCACAAGAATAAGGCAAAGAAGCACCGGCGCTCTACGCCTTCTTCCCATCGGTCAGCTGACCCGGCGTGGGATCCAGAGCATCGTCGCTCTAAGGCTCCGTCTTCGGAGCCTCCTTCAGGGATGACTTTGCACCTCCCTCCGTTACCCAGGAGTGGGGGTGTCCCCTGCCCAGCTTCATGCCTTTCACGAAGCCCTTCATGGCATTTTTGTGCAGCCCGACTCCGCTGGCGCGTTTACAGGCCCGCTGATCCGGATCAACTCCGCTCAACCTTATGCGACCTTCCCCTGGCGCTGATCATGACGACGGTGCCCCCGACTCCGGCCGTGTCCTCGGTCGACTCCGTCCCCATAGTAAGTCCAGAGATGGACCCAGAGCCAGACTAATGTCGACCGACGTCGAATCTGACACCTGAGGGTACCTTTGTTCCCCTGTTCATCCCAGGTGTTCCCTATCGCCCTTAAGGTGATAATGAGGTGTCGCTGGAACCTTTGGCAGACCAGCTTGAGGAACCGGCCTAGAGAGAGGAATTGGGTGAAGCAAGTGGTCTGGACACTTCCCCAGACCTTGGCATGCTTTCTCTCCCTACCATGGCTAGAGAGGAGGGAGCGTTCTATGCAGTGGCTGTGCGTAGGGCAGCTGAGGCCTTGGGCCTCGAGCTGCCTATAGTGGCAGTCAGGACTAATCTCCTGACAGAGGTGCTTCAACAGGCGGCAACCTCTTCTGAACCCCTCTTGTCCTTCAACGAAGTCCTCACGGACATCATTCTGGGCACTTGGTCCAAACCCAGCACAGGGGCTCCTGTGGAATGGACGATTGCCCGCCATCACTGTCCGACTCTGGGCGATCCCATTTTCCTCACTCAACACTCATCCCCGAGAGCCTAGTGGTCCAATCTTCTTCTTACAAGGGCGCATTACCTGCTGCACCTCCAGACAGGGAATCCAAGAAGCTGGAACACCTTGGGAAGTGCATGTTCTCTTTCTCAAGCTTGGTACTGCGATCCATGAATGCCTCATACCTCTTGGGCCGATACTCCCATACCATCTGGGATGCAGTTACGCAGGTGATGCTTCAGTGTCCGGAAGAGGCCCAGGCCTTTCTCCTCCAAGCTATGGCAGATGGGAGAGACGCAGTGAAATTCATGATACACTGTGGACTGGATACCACTGATTCACTGAGCAGAACAATTGCCACGTTGGTAGCCCTTCGCCACTATACCTGGTTGAGGACGTCTGGCTTTTCGGGGATGTCCAAGCCACCCTGCTGAGCATGCCCTTCGATGGGTGTCACCTTTTTGGTGACAAGGCAGTCTCGGCGCTGGAATGCTTCAAGGATTCTCGAGCTACAGTCAGATCATTGGGCCTCGCTGTGTCCTCCCATACACCACAGTCTGCTTTTCGTCCCTTTCGTGGCTACGGAAGGAGCACTCCACTGCGTCCGGTCCAGTCTAGCCACCAGTCCTTGCAAGCTGCCAAGCCTCTGCGGGCCGTGGACTTGGGACCCAGTGACCTTGCGGGTCTGGGGTCCAACGGGTGGGTCAGTCCCTCCTTTTCCCCCCTGCAGCAGCCTCCAAACCCTCCTAGTCTGACCTATCAGGGCCATCAGCAGCCAGTGGGTGCAGAATTCACCATCACCTCCCCCTCTGGCAATCCATCATGTCAGAATGGTGGGTTTTGCAGATAGTCCAAGGGGACTACTCCCTTCCCTTCGCGGCTACCCCTCCCTACATGCCACTGTCTTTCGACCGCATGTCCGAGGATCATTTGGCCTTTCTCCGCTAGGAAGTTTCAGCTGTCTTGGCCAAGGGGGCTATTGAAAGGGTCCCTGCTCCAGAAATAGGTAGTGGTTGCTATTCCTGCTACTTTCTGGTGGCCCAAGTGCAAGGCGAATGACGGGGGTGTCGCAAATCAAAACTGAAATTGGAGTTACGCCTTCATCAAAGTCGTCTAAGAAAAAACACAAAAAGAAAAGGTAGCATGAGCTTTCTGGTTGTACTTCAAGAAGTAAGTCTCCAAAACCCCTGACTTCACCACATCCAGGATACCCTATGGGTGACAGTTTAGCGCTATACAAATATGCCATACAATACAATACAATACAATACATCCAGCTTTGGACCACCACTGAGACTACAGTGCCTGTGTGTGGTCCCACCCGATCTGGTGCCGGTTCTGGAGACATATTGTCTGTGGCACGGAACCCAATGCCTCAGGAAAGTTAGACTTACCCAAAGTTTTTGACTCCTCGGAAAGACCCTTCGATGTTCCTGAACGACATGTCTAAGATCGTTAGTAGGTCTGTGATCCCCTCTGGAGTGCCGTCTGGGCAGAGAGAAAGATATCACTTTCTAATATGGAGGGTTACTGGTATCTTACCACTTGGCGCCCTTCATGCCTTTTCTACGTTTCCCCTAGAATCACAGTCAAACACTTCCCCCCCGGCGCCACCCTAGCCATCAGGTTACAGTGCCACATATAACACCGCCTACACTAAGCACCCTGACATCCTTGTTTTTGGCACTGTGCTACGACACCTCTTGACGCTGCTAATGACTTCTCTGATGCCACGGACAATGATGCCTGCGCTGCAGACAACTCCGGTTCCGCTGCCAAAGCCTCTTCCTCTACAACCACTGTCTCTGACTCCACCAGCGCTGCAGGCCGCTCGACTGGAGTCTCTTCTATAGATGAAGCTGACGCTCCATTGCTCCAGAAGAGAGGCCCAAAGATTAATGGATAAAAGCAGTTTATTTCTTGAGGACACAGATCTGCATGGCGATTGCAATGTAGAGGATGATGGGGATGATCAATTTACACTAGACCCAGAGTTCTCAGACCTCAAAGCTGCTAGTGGTATTGATACTTGCCTGGAGTGCCTTTATATGAGATCATCATCTACTGTCCAGAGATTAAATAAATTCTCCTTGCTGAGGTTCTGCATCCTCCTCCTGTACTTTGGAGCTGTTACTCCCTTTCAACTATGCCCTACTGAATGATATACACCATTTCTCTGAGCTAGTAGGAGGTGGTCAGGCTGTAACAAAACAAGTAATAAGTTGACTTAGGTCCTGATATGGATTTTGGCGGACGGGTTACTCCGTCTCAACATTGAAGGATATCCCGCCCGCCGAAATATAAATCCCATTATGTCCTTTGGGATTTATATTTCAGCAGATAGGATATCCACCATCCTTGTGACGGAGTAACCAGGACGCCAAAATCTAAGTCTGGCCCTTAGTTGCAAGGACCATGGGGACATCCGTCTCTCCCTGTTGCCATGCCTGGCTACTTATCTGGCTTCTACAAGGACATACAAGCCACTCATATAGACTTTCTCTTCGACTGATCCCATCTATTTAGTGCAAAAGCTGACTCTGCAGTAGAAAGGTTCAAGGGACAGCAAGGCTCCGGGCTGTTCTCTTGGTCTCCAAACCCAAACCAGAGACAGTTTTGGAAGTTTAAAGGATTCAGCAGAGACTTTTCATTTTGTGGGCTGTCAGCAATATGCCCAGCACTAACTCAGCAATGCCAGGTGAATCCTCTCTACAAACAATATAAAGGACGAGGCACAGGAAGACCGCTAGCCCTACCTCTTCCTCTTTCCACCTGTTCCCCAGCCACTGCAGGGAAACAGCCTGGTCCCCCTTGTTGAAATACACACAGCCAGTTGGAGGACAGGAATCCTCCTTTCCACATGTTTGGAGGACCATCACTTGTGACCTTTCTGTCTTGCAGATAGTGGAAGGGTATATGCCCTACTCTTTCAATAGAAACCCCCCTCATCCATCTCTCCACAGTCACAGAAACTCTTGTCAGGCCATTTAAGTGTCCTAAACATGAATTTCAGATCTTTCTCCTAAAAGAAACCAAAAAGCAAAAGTTCAAAATTCTGTCCCTAGCCAAGGTTTTGCTAGTGCTGAAAGCAAAAGTCTGGGTGGTGTCTGTCGACCTGCAGAATTCATACTTCCACATCCTTATCCTAAGGTCACACAGGAAGTATCTACTTTTCATGGTCAGATCCGAACACTACCAGTTTGTCGTTCTGTCATTTGGCGTCAATCCGCTCCTCGAGCCTTCACGAAGATGATGGCACTGGTTTGCACCCATATCAGACAGCAATGAATCCTGGTATTTCTTTACCTTGTTGACTGGCTCCTAAAAGCATCTCCCCACAGATGGTGTTTCGCCATTTGCACATGACAGCCAATTGGCTTTTCCATCAATAAGCCCAAGTTTCACCAGGTGTCTACTCAGAGCATCCTGTTAATAGGGGCAGTACTGGACACCACAGTGAATCGAGCCGTCGTTCCTTTTCAGAGGGTTCATGACACTCAGCCTATGATTCTGATATTTCTCTAAGGAGCAATCACTCCAGTCCTAATAGTCTTACCCCTGCTCGGTCTGCTAGCTTTCTGAATGCTGGTGGTCAGTCATGCAAACTAGCTCATGGACTTCCATTGGTGTCTCCGCTGGCTGATTCCGCCAATCTCCATGAACACTACAGCGAACCTACAGTGGTGGAGTGTGGATGGCAATCTCTCTCAAAGAAAGCCATTTCACCTTACCCCTCTGGTGACAACAGTTATTACAGACAACTCCACTTTAGAGTGGGGAGAGCATCCAGGGAATTTGAATTCAGAGGCCTTTGGTCCCCAGAAGAACAAATAATACAAGTCAAATTACAATTGATATGCCTTGCACTCAAAGCCTTCCTCCCTTCGCTGACGGTCAGTCTTTTCAGATCTTGACAGACACTACAACAGGTATACCAACAAGCAGGGGGAGTAGGGTCGCTACTAATCTGCAGAGAAGCTTTACGGCTCTAGTCCTGGGCTCAGGACCATCAGATCTACCTGGTGGCGCATAACCTGTCTGGAATGCTCAACATGCAAGCAGACAGTCTCAGTCAGCACTATCTTGCCGACGATAAGTGGCACCTTCATCCAGATGTAGTCCAGGACATATTCTAGCTCTGGGGCACTCCTCAGATTAAACTCTTTGCCATCACAAGAACACTCTCTTCCCGAAATTCTGAGCCCTGTAGTTTCCGATGGAGGGAACATTGTTGGATGCGTTTCGTTTGAAGTGGAACTTTAAACTTCATTACGCAATTTCTCTCATACCCTTGATTCCTTGAGTCCTGAGGAAAATCCTCCCTGACTGGGCCCAAGTAATCCTAATTGCCCCCGATTGGTTTCAAATGATGTGGTATATAGAGCTCATTCACCTGTCCCTGTGCCCTCCTTCTACCTCATAGAGTAGTCCTCCTTTCGCAGCCACATGGGTAGGTTTTACTCCCCGGCCTCCAGAGACTCCACCTGCATGCCTACAGATTGAGCGGGACAATCTGAGATCTTTTCCTTGAAATGATGGATGTGATTTTATGAGCCCGCAGACATTCCACCAAGACGATGTACTCAGACAGATGAAATCAATTTGTCAAGTGGTGTGCAGACACAACATAGCTGACCGTCTTTGGGGCCCTTTGTCTAACATTTTACAGCTTGCTCTCTTGCTACCCCAGCAGGGGTTAAGTTGTATTATCAGCCTTGTCCGCTTATCTTTGTCTACCAGCCCAGTCATTCCTTTTGAAGTCACCCATAGTTATGAGATTCTTAAAGAGACTTACAAACAAGTTTCCATTAACTCCTCTCATAATGCCTCAATGGGACCTCAACCTTGTTCTCATGTTTCTTATGTGTTCCCTGTTTGAACTGTTGCATAGTTTTCCTTTAAGTTTGTTCATGTTTAAAACCGTCTTTCTGATCATTATAACATCAGCTAGACATGTTAATGAATCGCAAGCTTTGAGTGTCAAACACCCTTTCACCTCTTTCTTTCCTGACAAGTTGGTGTTTAGAACCAGGATCAACTTCTGCTGAGGGTAATTACTCCCTTCCACTTAGGCCAACCCATCACTCTCACAACCTTCTTCCCTCCTCCACACCCAACCAAGGAGAAAGACGGACCTCATCATTTTGACCCTAAGAGTTCAATTAGTTTCTACATTGACAGGACACATGAGTTCAGACTGGATGGCCAGCTCTTCTTGGGCTATGTGGAGAAGATAAAAGTCAAGGTAGGGATAGTACATTATCAAGATGGATAATCCTGTGCATCAATATGTTCTATGCTCTGGTACACAAAGAACCACCAGAAGGTATTCAAGCTCATTCCTTGAGCCAAGAATTCTACTTTTGTGCTGGACTGGCGAGAGGAGTGCCCGTAGCGGACATCTGTAAAGCAGTGACTTGGGCATCCCTCCACACTTTTGCAAAGCATTACTGTTTGAACTCACAAGTGAGGAGAGAAGGTCGCTTCAATTGCCCATTTCTTCAGAATGTATTGGTATACCTAGTCATGCACCCACCCCCTGGTTGGAAACTGCTTGGTGAATCTATTCAAAAGGTGAGGTATCTGTAGGTAGAAGTATACATCAGAAGAAAAAGATACTCACCTTTGGTAACGCTCTTTCTGGTGATACTCGATCTACCTGCAGATTCCTCACCAACCCACCCTCCTTCCTGTTGCACTGCTGGTCATCCCACACATTCTCTTATTGTGGTCCATCATATTACAACACATTGCACCAGTCTTTTTTTTTTTTCACAACCAATTTTATTGAGCAGAAGAGTATTAAGAATGTGGTATCTTCATACACCAAGATCCCCACAACAGTATCAATGCAATGGTGACATACTTGGTAATCCATGAAGCAAATATCGATGAAGCTCAGCTTTAAAGATGCCCTAAAAGCCCACCCCAACCCCAACTACACCCCCACCCGTACCCAACACCCCCCCCCACCACACACGTACAGAGGCAACACAAAGACGATATACATAGAAGAAGCAGGTATAATGCAACCAGGGCTTTGCCATTCGGGCCAGAAATGTCACTGCGATCAAATGTCCTCCTCCTGCTCCGCCGGGGGTTCCAAGGACAGGCCACGGTAGTCGTCCCACCGCTTCCAGATCTTGAAGTGTTTGCGCGGACAGCCCCGCGCCTCAAAGACCGGTTTTTCAAGGCCCATGAAGTAGTCCAGCCCAGCCTTCCATGCAGACAGGGGGGGGCCCTCACAGATTTCCAGGCCCGAGCCAGGTCACGCTTGGCCACGACCAGGCCCAGAAGCAACAGATGGCGCTTATACATGTTACCCCCAACCCCTTCCATAATATGCAGCAGGCCTAGCCGGTGGGTTCGAGGAAGATCCCAGCCCAGGACCTCAGCCAGGCAACTCCATACGCCCCTCCAGAATCCAGCCAGGCGACCACACGACCACACCGTATGTAGCAGGGAGCCAGGCACTTCCCCACAGCGCAGGCACTCCGATGACGCAATCAAACCAGCCTTCCACAGACGTTCACGTGTATAATAGGCACGATGCAGGTACTTGAACTGTATCAGGCGGAGCCGAACCGCAACAGCGGTGCCGCGCGGGGACTCCAGCGCCTCCCTCCAATCGTCCTCATCCAGGGCGCCCACGTCCACTTCCCACGCCTCCCGAAGGGAGCTGAGAGTGGAGGAGCAGTGGGTAACAAGGGACTGATAGATCCTAGAGACCTTCTTGTCTCCCAGGTCTCCCATAAACACTTTCGCCTCAATTGGGCTGAACTCCGGCAGGGAGTCGAGGCCGGCGATGCTCGGGGCAAGGGCATGCCTCAGCTGGAGGTAACGGAAGAACTGGGACTGAGGCATCTGGAACTCCGCACGGAGATCCTCAAAGGACTTGAGGGTGGCGCCCGATAGGACCTGGCACAGTTGTGTAATTCCAATAGCCTCCCAACCCTCAAACCCGGCCAGGGCCGCCAGGTCCGGGAGCATGCCATTGTGCCACAGCGGCGTTTCAGCTGTTAATTTGCCCCACCAACCCATGCGGCGCAGAGACTGCCGCCACACTGCAAAGACCACTTTAGTTACCGACGGCAACCCACGGCGTATACGGGCCGAATAAAGAATGGTGTGGAGCGTACGATCTCCCATGAGATGTCTCTCCAGGGCAAGGGCCGGATCACTCCTATCCCCGTACCACCAGTCATTGAGGACAAGCAGGTGTGACGCCTGATAGTAGGAGAGGAGGTCGGATGTGGCCAAGCCACCACAGTATGTGGACAGAAAGCACGTCCTCAGGGCCACCCTGGCTGCACCGCCATCCCACAGGAAGCGGCTCAGCACAGAGTTCACCTGGCGGAACCACTCCATGCCAATAGGGTGCGGGAAGTTTTGGAGTTGGTACAACAGCCTCGGCAGCGCCACCATCTTAAAGATGGCCGACCTCCCAAAGATTGTGAGGGGCATCCTGGACCATGTTTTGACATCAGTCTGGACCCGTTCCCACACCGGTAGGACACTGCGTGTCCAGGCCACGGCTCGCGAGGTCGAGAGGAAGACACCCAGATACTTCAGGCCGTCCGTCGCTATGCGCAAGTCGGCAGCCCAAGGGTCAGCAACCACTCCGCCATGTAGAATCCACAGGGTCGATTTAGACAGATTAAGGTGAAGCCCCGAGACCTCGCCAAACCCCCGCATGATCTCCAAAACTCGGGGACCCGAGCGCCGCAGATCAGTGAGGAACAGGAGGACGTCGTCCGCATAGAGTGCAATCCTATCTGTTAGGGTATCGTTCCAGACAAAGCCACGTAGATGGGCATCCATTCGTATCCGCGACGCCAGGGGCTCCATGGCCAAGACGAACAGGTAGGGGGACAGCGGGCAACCCTGTCGAGTGCCACGTCCGATTTGGAAGCGCCCAGAGACCGCACCGGCTACCCGGACCGACGCCGTAACATTGGTGTATAGGAGATGAATATAGGACAAGAAGATAGGCCCTAAATTGAGGCGGGCCAGCAAGGTGAACAAATACGCCCAACTCACCGAGTCAAAGGCTCGGTCCATGTCCGCAAGAAGGAGTGCGGCCTGTTCATCCCCAGCACCCATGGCGTCGATCGCTGCCTGTGCCCGCCGGATATTATGCCGGGTGGCCCTGCGCGGCATGAACCCGGCCTGGTCAGGGTGGACCAGGTCGGCGATGTGGGGTAGAAGGCGGTTCGCCAGGGCTTTCGCCAAAATCTTGGCCTCGATGTTGAGAAGGGAGATCGGCCTGTAAGAGTCGTGCCGGTCCGGCGCCCTGCCCGGCTTCAAGAAGACCACAATCTCGGCATGACGCCAGTCAGGTGGCAGCTCGCCTCTAGTCCGCGCTGCCTCCAGAGCGTTGCGAAAGTGGGGTCCCAGCTGGACGTGGAACTTTTTATAAAATTCGGCAGGATAGCCGCTCGGGCCGGGCGCCTTCCCAGTATTCAACTGGCCAAGGGCCTCCCCAAGTTCCTCGGATGTAAGCGGGGCCTCCAAGGCCGTTCTAGTCTCATCTGGGACTGCCTGTGGGAGTAGGTCGTCCAAGTATGAGGCAATCTCGCCCTCCACCAAGGGGTCACGAGGAGCGTACTGTGTCTCGTAGTAGCGGGCAAAGCTAGCCGCCAATAGACCCGGGTCGGTCATGACCGAACCGTCCTCCGCCGTAAGGCCGGGCAGTTCTAGGGGCTGGAAAGTCGCCTGGCAAAGCCTATGCAACATGGTGCAGGACTTATCGCCCCACTGGTACACCCTGCTGCGCGTGGCGAGCCACGCCTGTCGAGCCTCCTCGTATAGGACCGAGGCATACATCTGTTGGGCCTGCAGGAGCCGTCGCACGACGCCCTCGTCGCCCCCGAGTCGACCACGCTGCTCCAGCTCCTCCACGCGGGCCGCGGCAGTCACAATGGCTTCCCGACGCTCCCGCCGAGCGGCCGCACACCAAGTTATATCAATGCCCCGTATCGTAGGCTTCAGTGCCTCCCACACAACAATGGCATCGACACCCCCCACTAAGTTCTCGCGCCAGAAGTGATCGATCGCTTCGCGTATATGCGTCACGTATTCCGGCCGCTGCAGCTGCCAGGCGGACATACGCCAGCGAAAGGGTTGCCGTTTAGAGGGGAGGGTCACGGTGGCCAGGACAGGGGAATGATCCGAGAGGCCCCTGGGGAGTATCGCGGCATCTCTGATACGGCTCAGACAGGCACCCGGTACAAACAGATAGTCGAGCCTCGAGAAGGACCCATGCACCGCCGATACATACGTGAAGGCCCGCACCGCGGGATGAAAATGCCGCCACACATCAATCCAGCCCAGACTACGCACAGTCACACACAATCGGGTGGGAGCAGCCGCGGGGGGGGGGGGTCAGACACTACATGTGCTCGCCTCAGGCGGTCCAGGCCCACATCCATGACCTCATTCCAATCACCCCCCACCATGGTCAGGACCTCGGGGATTTCGTCCCATAGCGCAAATAGCCGCTCAGACAACGCCCATTGCAGGGGGGGAGGGGCGTAAACACTTCCAAAGACCACCGGCTCGGAACCCAGTAGGCCTTTAATAAAGACAAACCTACCCTGAGGATCAATCCATTGCTTCTCATGAACATAGGCCACCCTACGATGTACCAATATGGCCACCCCCCGTGATCCCCTCGTAAAGCCAGCATGATAAACCTGTTGATAACCGAACCTCTGAAGGCTAAGGGCCTTGAAGCCCAGCATATGAGTCTCCTGGAGCAGGAGTACATCCACCATCTCCCTCTTCCCCCACCGCAGCACAGCCCCACGCTTGATCTTATCTAGGATACCCCGCACATTTCATGTCACCACCCGCAGGGTCTTTGAAGGAGACATAAGCGCAGTATCAGCCATTGTCAATACACAGTCCAAAATCCAGCCCTCCCTCCCACCCTGGTGCAACCCGCAAATCGACAAAAATCAAAGCCTCAGACATGTGTGGACCCACCCCCCCAGCCCGCAAACTCAGTGCCCCCTTCCCAACCCAGAACCCCCCCAACAAGCGCAACACCAGAACCCCCCCCCACGCCCCACACCCACCACCCCAATACCTCAGAAAACATTGAAGTATCTGTCGCGGCATGGAGAGACCCGGGTCCAAAACAGAGGACCCAGGGCCCGCCATACCAATGGATCCCAACAACCCCACAATGACACACACACCACCCCCCCAACAACACTCACATCCGTGAGGGTCTGAGGCCCACAAACGGTACCCCCCGAGCCCCACTGCGTCCCCATGGCAATAACTGGAGTCTTCACATGGGAACCGACTGGCACATCAAGGACAGAATGAAACAGTCTCACCAGCCAAAGCAGAGCAGTTCAGTATTCAGCATACAAAGTGCGTGCAGACCTAGCAATGTTCAGCTGCCCGCGTCGGAGTGCTCCGAGTCCCTGGCACCACCCGATTGCGATGCACTGGCGGAAGCCGATCTCTTCTTGGAGCGAGACCTCCGATGGCGGCCCTTCCTGTTCGGGCGATCCGTCCGCTCTGGCGACGATCCCTGGGACCTGCCCGGGTCCAGCCCCGGTTGGGCATGGGGCCTGAGTCGCACCGCCTCATCGGTCCAGCGGAACACCTCCTCAGGTGAATCGAAGAAATGAGTCCGAGACTGATATATTACACGCAGGCGAGCCGGATACAGGAGCGAGTATTGGAGCTTGAGGCCCCTAAGCTTAGCCTTGGCGTCCATGAAGGATTGCCTCTGTTGCTGCACCATCTTCGTGTAGTCCGGGAAAATCATGATTGTATGATTTTCGAAGGCGAGTGAGCCCTTGTTCCTCGCCTCCCGCAGGATAACATCCCGGTCATGGTAATTCAGCAGGCGGGCGATAATAGGCCGTGGGCGCTCACCCTCCGGCGGCCGCTGGGTCAGAGCCCTGTGGGCCCTCTCAATCACGAAGCACGTAGACAGTGCCCCTTCGGGGAGCCAGCTTTCCAGCCACCCGGTTAGGAACCGCTCCATGTTGTCCTTCTCGCACCGCTCTGGAAAGCCAATGAAGCGGAGGTTGTTGCGCCGCGCGCGCCCTTCTGCATCTTCCACGCGGGCCGCCAGTGTCTTTTGGATGCTCTCCACCTCCGCCAGTCGCTTCTTTAGGCCACTAATGTCCGCCTCGGTCTCCGTGATACGGGTCTCAGCCCCAGCGATCCGCTCCACCGCGTTGCGGAGGTCCTGGCGCAGGAGCGTGACATCCGCCCCAACCGCCCCAATCTTGGCATCGAGCATGTCTCGGGATTGGGTGATGGCCGCCAGTATAGCTGCATTGTCCGGCCCAGGGCCACCGCTGCCACCGGCCGCCCCGGCGCCACCACTCGGCCCGGTGAATTTATCGATGGGGCCATGCTTAGGCGGGCCACCTCCTCTGTCCCTGGTCATGGCACACCACCCCCAAACCTTCGGGCACTGTCACAAGTCCTGAGCGGGACGGCCCAGATGAGGCCCCAGAGAGGAATGCGGGCCGGCCACCGTGATCGGGCGTAGCGAAAATCGAGGTCCCGGCGTCACCCAGGCGGGACAGGCCGCACCCGCACTCGTCCCCACTAGCGGCCGTCCAAAGTACAAGAGGAGGAAGCTGTGGGTCCGTGGTCCGTGGGCAGCCGCAACCAACGGGCCGGGCCAGGAGGGGCAGATCGGATGCCACTACCGTCCGCCAGTCCGTCACCGGCCGCCTCGGGGCTCAAGGAACTCCGTCTCCAGACTGTCGCGGGGCCACGCCTCACCGCCTCCGCTCGTTGGTCACACAGGGGGAGAGCCGATGGGTAGGAGCTGTTGGCACCGTCACGATCTTCCAGACGATCGCGGCCAATGAGATGAGCCAATGGCGGCGTAGCGGATGCCACCCGCACCCGCCAGATCGCAACTGCCACCAGGCGTCGCGAAACTCGAGGACCCCGGTCTCCGGCCGGCCACCAGGCCGCACTTCGCCGCCGCCTCCCTCCGATCGCAGGAAGGGAAGAAGTGCAGGATCGACACACCAAAGTAGACAGGAGACTTCACCAGATCGAAAGCAATCACTGGGTACCAACAGTGGGCTCGGGGGTCAGGATAAATGATCGAATTAAGTCCGGGCCGGCGGGAGCTCTACAAGGCTGCGACCGCCATCTTCGCCCGCCAAGCCACGCCCCCGCACCAGTCTTTTTGATGTTAGTTTTATTCGTCTGACTCAAGTGCGGGTAAAACATGGATGGAATCTGACATTGGTACGCCAATGGAGGCGCACCTTATGGCTCCAGTGACATCACATGGATGCCATGTAACGTGCCGAAGAGGAGCTAGAGCCCTCTACTGGGGTGGGAGAGCTATTCCAGAGTTTCTGGATCCAAACTGGTGCCTTGTATATTCAAAAGAGAAGTAATCTGCAGGTTGATGGACAATTAACCAGAAAGAGCATTACCAACGGTAAGCAGCTTTTTCGTTCATGATACCGCCTAAAGTGCACAGGCAGATGTTTCTTTTGAAATTATTTTTAGGAATTGGACACAGAGGGCTGCAGATAAACCTTACTCTGGCAATGACAAAAAGTGTTGTGTTTTTGTGTGCATATATGTGTATACTTATTTATGCTATGTTTGTGAAAATAAATGTAGCCTGATAAAATTTTATTGAAACAAATGTGATAACTAATGTATATTCACCCATTTAATACTACAGTGCAAAGATAAAGTGGCATGTTATAGTACAACAGTGCAGCCTAGGTAACGTGACAGCACACAGCTTACGACCATTTTGCAATGGCCACAAAAAAGCTCTGTGACTCTTCGGAAGGCCAATTTTATGTGATTTTATCCCACTGCAAAGATTTAAGACCTAGTTAAATACATTTGTTTATAACTGTTGCAGTTACACATCAAAATACAACATGGCATAAATTGTATATGCAGATGCACCAGTAGTAATTATAGAAGTATATTTGCATTGTGGGGTGTAGCATTATGACCCACTCGAGCCTTATCTCCTCCAGAGTTATTGTTCCTTGTTGTTTCTATAAGATGGGGTAAAGTCAGCCAGCAAATTTGTTAAAGGGCGTTATTCATAGCTTTATTCAAAGTGTATGCATTAATAGGCATGCCCAAGGACTCTATTCACTGCCTATCTGATAGAGACTACTAGCCGCAGATTCCTTCACGTAAAATTATCCCCAGGCGTAAGACTGGACCCGGAACACTTTTTGCCACAGCATGCTTGCGCGCAGGGGGAGGGGCGGCATCACACGACTCCGCCTAGGTGTCGTCCGCGCACGTGATGTCAGCGAGGTCACATAAGCCCCACCCCAACGCGCCCACGTCAGTTTTTTCCTTTTCCGCATGCAACGCGGATCCATCCGGTCTCTGTTCGGGCCTGTTTGAGACCCTTTTTTTCTCCTCCCTCATTTTGCTCTTTTTTGGTGAAGAGTATGCGAATGCCTTCTGGCTTCTAGACTTGCACGTCGTGTGGGCGTCTTATGTCGGCGACGGACCCTCACCTCATTTGTATGTGGCATTTAGGGGGCGATCACGGCACCACTGATTGTGAGGAGTGCCAACTGTTGAAACCGAATTTTGCGGCGGGAGCGCCGGTTCAAACTACTCTTGGCGCATCTCTCAAGGTCGGCTTCATCCTCTCGTTCAGTCTCGATGGACAATTTCAGATACAGCTGTCGTCGGCATCCTCGTCCCTCTCCGATGTCGCGAGAGCGTCGCTCCCTGGTGGGTAAGTGTTGCAGTTTGTCCCCGGGGGCAGGTGTTCGGCCTGCCGGGAGCATGGGCTCTCCGAAGGTGATGCGGCCCCACTAGTCGTCCTCCTATCCACCGTTTCCAGGTGTAGGGACGACGAGAATCCAGATGGAGACATATGCGGCGGCCTTGCAGGCCTCGCTGGCGTCTCCTCCTCCTTCCCCTCCTGGGTGTCAGCAGATCCCTTGCCTTGCGCGGGGCCCTCTGCGGCGGCTCTGGCGCCGACTGGTTCGGCTCCAGACTTGGAGGATGTGGTGCTGTTGGTGTGCGGCCCTTCAGGGGTCCCTCCTTCGGACCTGCCTCGCTGCAAACTCCTGCTGGGGTCCCTGTGGTGTCGCCGGAGGTTGCCGGGGCTCGGATCGCACCCCGAGCCTCTCTCGGTCCTTGGGCTAGGTGGTCTTGTCTAAGGCCGAGGTGATGCCACTACGGCGCCGGCAGCTGCAGGACCAGGTGGTACCACGGGGGTCGGTGGACCCTCCTTGTCCTGCTCTGGGTCGAGGCTGGATGGAGACCCCTCGTCCTCTTCCGGGCCTTTCTCGTCCCTCCACGAAGGCGACTGCCTCGTCGGAGGGCAAGTTGGAGGTTGAGTAGGCCCTGGCGTCGCCGCATGGATCGTCGGGCCACCTCCGTCACATGCTGGACCGAGGCTGGCGGAGGGGTTTGTGTCACTCCCCTGGTCCCCCTCGTTCCTCCACGCAGGCGGCTGCCTCGGCAGAGGTCGAGTCGGTGCCGTTTGGGCGCCGCCCTTGGCCGCTTCGGATCCGACCCGCTCCGGTCCCCGGCGCAGTGTGGCTTCGAGGAGCCCTATCCGGCGTCTCCTTCAGCGCCGGATGGCGTTGCCGTCCTGCCTCAGGCGGCGGACTCTATGGCGCCAGACAGACATCGGGTCGCGGATTCATCTTCGGACGCTCCCTCTTCTCCGGAGGTGGGTTGCATACTGAGACAGGTCGGCGCGTGGGGGCGTTTTTTTGCCAGCGCCATCGAAGGGTGGCTCCCCGCCATTCCCGAGGCCAGGGTGCTCGCCGGAGGAGCAACAGGTCTCCCACTCTTCAGCCCCTTCTTACTTCCAGGTCTGGCCTTTGCCCGCCCGTTGGCTTCGGGAATGGCCGCCTTAGTTTACAGCCATCACCCACGGAGGAGCTGCTTTCTCCACCGCGGGCCCTACAGAGGCGGGTGCGGCCTTCGCTCACGTAGTGTCCACGGCTTTGGGAATTCTGCGCATTGGTGATCCGGTTACTCATTTTCCGGCAGACCATCTCTTGGAGGTTCTCCACCAGGGCTCTGGTGGGAGGGAGCTGTTGCTTCCTTTTGAGGGTTTGTTTCTTTCTTTCCTGATGGGGGGCCTGGAGGCGCCCCGCCTCAGGGGATCCGGTGCCTCAAATCTTCAGCACCGGCACTTTCCGGCGCCGCGTGACCTAGCATGTCTTTCCCTCCACCCCTCTCCCTCAAGTCCACTTTTGCGGACTGCTTTTCCCTCCCTGCTGCCACTGTTGACGCCGCCATCCAGGGAGGCTCGCTGGCTGGACTATTGGGGGCGCAACATGTTCGCCTCGACCAGCGCTGCCCTGAGGGCCCTTAACACCTTATGTGTGTTGGCTAGGGTCACCTCTTGTTTGTGGGACTCGGCTGAATCCTTGGGATCCACAGCTTCACAGGAGACTGTTCAGGTGGACTTACGGCATCATGCGTTGGATGGCCGGTGTAGGAGAGTAGGGTCTGCAATCCTATGGTCACCCCCGATTTTTGCTTTTTGCTTCACTGGTTTACGACTTTTCCTGGCTGTGGGCCTGCTAATCAGACCCGCAGCCTAGCTGTTCTCTCTCTAAATTGACAAGCATGTACCTTAGGTGCATTTACCAATTGGTACTGGGCCACCTTATCAGTTCCTGTACTTCATACCTTAGGTATCCAGGGCATAGGTGTACCCAGGGCCTACCAGGGGCTGCAGCTTGTATTATGCCTCCCCTGGCTGGCCATCCAAATCTGACACAACTGGCTGCATGACAGCTGGGGCAAGGTGGTGTAATCACCCTTTGCTTTAGATATAGTATTCCTATATCTAACCCTAAAATGGACACATATATTCCTATCTGTCACTCCTATGGCAGGCCTTATCAATCCTGAAGGCAGAGTGCTTGGAATTATGTGAGATGGTGCTCTGGCATGAGCTGAGCCCGTTTGCAGCTTGCGGAACCAAGTCCTAATAGCTGTTCCATGATAACGCGTACCATATACTCTTAAGTGCATTATAATCCTCGCGGTTATTTGCTAACTTTGGTATCGCATTATCAAAACATGTCGAGTAAGGTGTCATACGAATTGGAATACTAACCCCTCGCCAATTCTGGTGACGGGGTTAGCATTCCACCCTTCTAGAGGGACCCGACATGTATGTAACTGTGTTAAAGTTAACTCGAGCCTCAGCATCACAAAATGGATGCTGCCACCAACGACACAAGTCTGACCTCCTGCTGCTGGGAGTCCTTCCAGCAAGGGAGGTTTAGACAAAGGGTTTTCTGCCTTGGGAGGTGCTAGCACCACCCCAGACAGGATTTTGTGTATTAGGTAGGACAGGGCTGAAAGGAATGAGACATGCCTGGGGCACACAATGTGTCCATGTGCATATGCCGGTCCAAACCAGTTCCTGGGGCACTCCAGCCCCAGAGCTGGCGCAGGACCGGACAAAGGAAAGGGGGTGTAACCACCCCCCTTCCTGGTCCCACCCAGAGGAGGAACCTAGTCGTAGTGCAGCCCCCTTTAGCCGGATAAAGGTAGGAGCTGGTCCCATTCCAAACTAGATTATCCTGATCAACTTCACAAGAAGAAACTCTGGACCTCGACGTTCTGCTCCACAGAAGACAGAAGGAATCTCCCTTGTGGGCAAGGAGTGTCCACCGTGCATCTGCAGGCACCATCAGCGTACCGCGACTTCCCTCTGTCGTCTTCCTGCACAGATCCAGACTTCAGAGCCCGACGAGTCCCGGATTCCCAGACCTCTCCGACCTCAACCCACATCTGCAGCCGAGCTGAGACCCGTGGGTGCGACGAGACACGTGGGACCGGCCATCTTGAAAGAAGCAGCACTTCGCTCCAGCACGACTTCCGAGGCCTCCTCGTTCAAGTGCTTTGAGGACTGAGAAGCCCCAACCCCGAGCAGCTCCTGCATCGAAGATCAGCCCTCCAGCATCCACGAGATCTGCGTGGGGCCCTTCTGCCTGTTTGCTGCTCGACGCGTTGTCTGGTCACTTGCGGGCTGGCTAGTGACCTCCTAGACGACGAACACCGACAACTTTGCTGCTGGTCTGGTTGCTCCAGACTGGCTCTTGCTCCCTTCCAAAAGAGGAGCACCCCGGACCCTCCTGGTCCACTCCAGACGCCGTTTCCACTCACGGCGTGGGTTTCCTTTGCCAAGGCCTGTTGAACCCGAATCCGGAGACGACACCGCCGACAGCGAGAGCCTGCGTGGGACAGCTCGTGCCTCCATCCTGGTCGTCGAAGACACCACCTGGTCCACGTGGCTGCAGAGACAAGCGTCCACCTTCACCTAATCGCGACAACGACATCTGCTTCCACTCCTGGTTCCACTCCAGTCACTGGCTAGTGACTTTGAACATTGTCCCCTCTGCTTTCAGGTTCCTCTCTTAACCAATCCACCCTTGGATTGCACCGGACATCTTCCTCCTGGTCGCCTGCAGTATCTTTCTTCAAGGCTCCATAGACTTCGATGCGGAAACTAGCACTCGGCAGTGTTCATCTTTCTGCCAAACAGCTTGTGAGGGGACAGACAAAATCGTTTCTGTTACCAGAGGACTTGAAATTGTTTTAGGAAGCGTTACCGACGCGAAGTTTTAAAAATTAGCATTTGTAGCATGTGAAAATAATTTGTGTTTTTCTGTGTTTTTAAAATTCATAAATTGGCATTCAGCATACCTGTCGCCCACACGCAGTCACCCCAGCATACACACGCTCGTTCCTGCCGTTTTAGGGCAAGGTACCGAGCAGTAGGAAATTTCGTGGCGGCCATTTTGGGGCGGGATAGAGCGGTGAGAGCGCTCTAGGCTCGGCTTCATAAGGAGCCCCCAGGCAGTGTCTTGCGAGCTAGCAAGCACTCGGCAGTGTTCATCTTTCTGCCAAACAGCTTGTGAGGGGACAGACAAAATCGTTTCTGTTACCAGAGGACTTGAAATTGTTTTAGGAAGCGTTACCGACGCGAAGTTTTAAAAATTAGCATTTGTAGCATGTGAAAATAATTTGTGTTTTTCTGTGTTTTTAAAATTCATAAATTGGCATTCAGCATACCTGTCGCCCACACGCAGTCACCCCAGCATACACACGCTCGTTCCTGCCGTTTTAGGGCAAGGTACCGAGCAGTAGGAAATTTCGTGGCGGCCATTTTGGGGCGGGATAGAGCGGTGAGAGCGCTCTAGGCTCGGCTTCATAAGGAGCCCCCAGGCAGTGTCTTGCGAGCTAGCAAGCACTCGGCAGTGTTCATCTTTCTGCCAAACAGCTTGTGAGGGGACAGACAAAATCGTTTCTGTTACCAGAGGACTTGAAATTGTTTTAGGAAGCGTTACCGACGCGAAGTTTTAAAAATTAGCATTTGTAGCATGTGAAAATAATTTGTGTTTTTCTGTGTTTTTAAAATTCATAAATTGGCATTCAGCATACCTGTCGCCCACACGCAGTCACCCCAGCATACACACGCTCGTTCCTGCCGTTTTAGGGCAAGGTACCGAGCAGTAGGAAATTTCGTGGCGGCCATTTTGGGGCGGGATAGAGCGGTGAGAGCGCTCTAGGCTCGGCTTCATAAGGAGCCCCCAGGCAGTGTCTTGCGAGCTAGCAAGCACTCGGCAGTGTTCATCTTTCTGCCAAACAGCTTGTGAGGGGACAGACAAAATCGTTTCTGTTACCAGAGGACTTGAAATTGTTTTAGGAAGCGTTACCGACGCGAAGTTTTAAAAATTAGCATTTGTAGCATGTGAAAATAATTTGTGTTTTTCTGTGTTTTTAAAATTCATAAATTGGCATTCAGCATACCTGTCGCCCACACGCAGTCACCCCAGCATACACACGCTCGTTCCTGCCGTTTTAGGGCAAGGTACCGAGCAGTAGGAAATTTCGTGGCGGCCATTTTGGGGCGGGATAGAGCGGTGAGAGCGCTCTAGGCTCGGCTTCATAAGGAGCCCCCAGGCAGTGTCTTGCGAGCTAGCAAGCACTCGGCAGTGTTCATCTTTCTGCCAAACAGCTTGTGAGGGGACAGACAAAATCGTTTCTGTTACCAGAGGACTTGAAATTGTTTTAGGAAGCGTTACCGACGCGAAGTTTTAAAAATTAGCATTTGTAGCATGTGAAAATAATTTGTGTTTTTCTGTGTTTTTAAAATTCATAAATTGGCATTCAGCATACCTGTCGCCCACACGCAGTCACCCCAGCATACACACGCTCGTTCCTGCCGTTTTAGGGCAAGGTACCGAGCAGTAGGAAATTTCGTGGCGGCCATTTTGGGGCGGGATAGAGCGGTGAGAGCGCTCTAGGCTCGGCTTCATAAGGAGCCCCCAGGCAGTGTCTTGCGAGCTAGCAAGCACTCGGCAGTGTTCATCTTTCTGCCAAACAGCTTGTGAGGGGACAGACAAAATCGTTTCTGTTACCAGAGGACTTGAAATTGTTTTAGGAAGCGTTACCGACGCGAAGTTTTAAAAATTAGCATTTGTAGCATGTGAAAATAATTTGTGTTTTTCTGTGTTTTTAAAATTCATAAATTGGCATTCAGCATACCTGTCGCCCACACGCAGTCACCCCAGCATACACACGCTCGTTCCTGCCGTTTTAGGGCAAGGTACCGAGCAGTAGGAAATTTCGTGGCGGCCATTTTGGGGCGGGATAGAGCGGTGAGAGCGCTCTAGGCTCGGCTTCATAAGGAGCCCCCAGGCAGTGTCTTGCGAGCTAGCAAGCACTCGGCAGTGTTCATCTTTCTGCCAAACAGCTTGTGAGGGGACAGACAAAATCGTTTCTGTTACCAGAGGACTTGAAATTGTTTTAGGAAGCGTTACCGACGCGAAGTTTTAAAAATTAGCATTTGTAGCATGTGAAAATAATTTGTGTTTTTCTGTGTTTTTAAAATTCATAAATTGGCATTCAGCATACCTGTCGCCCACATGCAGTCACCCCAGCATACACACGCTCGTTCCTGCCGTTTTAGGGCAAGGTACCGAGCAGTAGGAAATTTCGTGGCGGCCATTTTGGGGCGGGATAGAGCGGTGAGAGCGCTCTAGGCTCGGCTTCATAAGGAGCCCCCAGGCAGTGTCTTGCGAGCTAGCAAGCACTCGGCAGTGTTCATCTTTCTGCCAAACAGCTTGTGAGGGGACAGACAAAATCGTTTCTGTTACCAGAGGACTTGAAATTGTTTTAGGAAGCGTTACCGACGCGAAGTTTTAAAAATTAGCATTTGTAGCATGTGAAAATAATTTGTGTTTTTCTGTGTTTTTAAAATTCATAAATTGGCATTCAGCATACCTGTCGCCCACACGCAGTCACCCCAGCATACACACGCTCGTTCCTGCCGTTTTAGGGCAAGGTACCGAGCAGTAGGAAATTTCGTGGCGGCCATTTTGGGGCGGGATAGAGCGGTGAGAGCGCTCTAGGCTCGGCTTCATAAGGAGCCCCCAGGCAGTGTCTTGCGAGCTAGCAAGCACTCGGCAGTGTTCATCTTTCTGCCAAACAGCTTGTGAGGGGACAGACAAAATCGTTTCTGTTACCAGAGGACTTGAAATTGTTTTAGGAAGCGTTACCGACGCGAAGTTTTAAAAATTAGCATTTGTAGCATGTGAAAATAATTTGTGTTTTTCTGTGTTTTTAAAATTCATAAATTGGCATTCAGCATACCTGTCGCCCACACGCAGTCACCCCAGCATACACACGCTCGTTCCTGCCGTTTTAGGGCAAGGTACCGAGCAGTAGGAAATTTCGTGGCGGCCATTTTGGGGCGGGATAGAGCGGTGAGAGCGCTCTAGGCTCGGCTTCATAAGGAAACGGTCTCTTCCGCGTTAGCGGACGCGTTTTGAGCGGACGCGCCTCGTCTTCGCCGGAGTCCAGCCAGAGTCAGCCCGTCTGTGCCCGTCCGGGCCAGGCCGGGACATAGGGCACGACCCTCTGCCCACCTCATAGTAAAGATATGCTAACAGGTAACCAACTTAGGGCGTTACGCCCCTCTAGCCATGACACCTGTATAACTTTGAATCCTCAACTAGCTGGTGCACAAACATGCCCAGAGTGTACCCTTACCCTGACTAACTATCAGCCCTATCCTGTTACCCCACAGGGGACTGTTTTTAAATCCTTTCAACAGAAAGTCAGTTCAAAAGAATATCTATTCTTTCTGATAAACTGCCGGTCACTGCCCCAGCATAAATTAGATATTTTTCACCTATTGTCTGACAGAAAGCCCATCGCTATATTTTTAACGGAGACGTGGCTCCACGATGGATCGGGCCCGATGTTGCAACCGCCCTCCCCCCGAGCTATGCTATAGCTAGGAGAGATAGGGTAGGACAAATAGGAGGGGGTATTGCTATTATCTACAGCAGAGAATATGTGTGCACTTTTGAACCTGCAGCTATTCCTAACTGCGAGGCTGCTTCTTTCAAAATTTCCCTCAGTCCAAATTTCACCTTTTCCGGACTATTAATCTACCGACCACCAGTTAATAACCCATCCTGGTCAGATGACTTGGCAAATTTTATCCTACCCCAACATCTAAAAGCCCAAAATTACACCGTACTAGGAGATTTGAATCTTCATCTAGAAGACGCCCAAAGCAAGACCTGTAAAAATTTAATAGATGACCTCATGGTGTTGGACATGACACTACGTAACAGCGGTCCAACTCACAAAGCCGGACACCTGCTGGACCCTATAATATCAAGCATGAAAGAACTTTCATGGCTTAACACCACGCCTGTTCTCTGGTCAGATCATTTTCTTCTAACTTTTGCCATTTTGCTAGAGCCCAAAAAGGGTCCTATTTCAACTCCTACAGAATCTTTTAGAAGAAATTGGAAATTCCTAAATTTGGAGGACTTGAACAATGCTTTAAAGGAAAATCATCCAAATTTGGATGGAGATATGGATAGTATTGCAGAGCTAACACAAAAGTGGCTAACTGGCGCCGTTGATACTTGCCTGCCCCTAGCCCGTTACAAAGGGAAAGTCCATCGCCCTCCTGCCCCCTGGTTCACAGAAGCCTTGAAGAAAGAAAAATCTAGTTGTAAGAACCTAGAGAGACAGTGGAGAAAAAATTACGACATCTATCAAAAAGAAGTTTACCGAAAGGCCAGAAATTGTTACCATTCAGCTTGCATGAAAGCCAAAGCTTGCTATGTCACCGATACAATTAACATGGCCGTAAACAAATCCCAGACTCTCTTTAATACGGTAAAAGAGTTGGCTGGGGAGAATGCTAGAGCAGAACCTACCCCTCTTAATACCCAGCAATGCCAGGACTTGGCCTCTTTCTTTACGAATAAGATTGAGAACATTGTCTCTAATATTAAAAATGCTAACAAGTCAACAGACAAGCAAGAAAACACCACTCTAGTATCTAGAGTAAACTGTCATCTTGAAGCCTGGCCTCCTATTAAATTAGATATACTGAAGGAACTACTTAAATCTATCAAATCGGGTTCCCCACGTGACCCTATTCCTGTCAGTATCGTAAACAAATTCTAGGATGCTGCTTTGACTCCCATAGCAGAAATACTGAATGCATCCATAGAGCAAGCTATAGTTCCTGCTCTATGGAAACATGCTATGGTCAGCCCCCTACTTAAAAAACCAGGCGCAGACCCGATGATATTGGCCAATTATCGCCCAATTTCGCTGCTACCCGCCTTTTCCAAGATTCTAGAGAGACATATCCATAAGGCACTCTCAACCTATGTAGAAAACAATAATCTCCTACACTCGTCTCAATCGGGGTTTAGGAGTGGTTTTTCTACTGAGACGGCCCTGCTCGGGGTCACAGAAAAGATCAGGGAGCTTATGGACGACGGCCAAACAGTAGCACTGGTCTTGTTAGATCTCAGTGCGGCTTTCGACACCATTTCTCACTCCATACTGCTGGACAGGCTGGGGGAGAATGGTGTCGAGGGCAAAGCTCTGGAATGGATTAGATCCTACCTCTCCCTCCGTACTTTTCAGATCTCCTCTTCGGAAGCTTGCTCTGAGGTATTCCATTCTCCTCATGGAGTGCCACAGGGATCAATTTTGAGCCCTCTGCTTTTTAATTTATACCTACGTCCACTGGCCAATCTTGTAGAAAATGTTGGCTTAAGTTTAATGACTTATGCAGACGATTCACAAGTCCTATTCTCACTCTCTAAATCTGACATGTCTACCCCATCTGCATTAAAAGTAGGCCTCCAAGAAATTTTTTGCTGGATGTCAGACAACCAGCTTAAACTGAACGGAGATAAAACGGAGGTGCTCCTGCTGGGAAATAGCAAAGATCTCTGGAATGATTCCCATTGGCCACCATCATTGGGTAAACTTCCATCTCCCGCCTCGCAGGTTAGAAACCTTGGGGTCACCATTGATGACTGTTTATCTATGTCCCAGCAAGCAAACAAAGTGGCAGGTATATGCTTTACCATTATCAAATGGTTACGCAAAATCATCTGGATGCTGCCACCTACTACCCAGAAGACCGTGGTCAATGCCTTAGTGACATCTCGGCTTGATTACGGTAACATCTTATACCTGGGCTCAAATAAGGCAGTGATAAAGCGTCTGCAATTAGTGCAGAACGCTGCGGCTAGACTGCTTTGTAAAATCCCCAGATCTGCTAGGATCACCCAACATCTCAAGGATCTGCATTGGCTTAAGGTTGAGAACCGTATTCGTTTCAAAGCCTTGAGCTACTTATTTAAAATCAAAGCTGGCACTGCCCCCAAATATCTTCAGGCCCTTGCTAAGCCCTACCTCCCAAACCGTAACCTGCGTTCAGGTACAGCGGCAAATTTTGCAGTACCAAGGTTTAAAAGAGCCAGAATAGGCGGGAGATCTTTCTCCTACCTGGGGCCAAGGCTGTGGAACACACTGCCCTCTCACATTCGCAAGGAAGAAAGCTATGTGAATTTTAGAAAGAGCATAAAAACGTGGCTTTTCAATAAATAATTGCTTTGTCTGTTCTCTCCCCAGTGATATCTGAGTGTCTAGCGTTCCTGGCGCCGGGAAACCCTTTGTGGGTAGCTGCGCGCCTTACAAATGCTATAAAATAAAAATAAATAAATAATAATAAACCCGACACGACTTCGTACCTATGCACCCGCAGCCTGTGGGTGAGGTAACACGAGCATTTCGGTGCTCAAGGGTAGCTTGACTGTCCTAGTGTCCAGTTCCATTGTCGTTTCAGTCCTATCTAGTCAGGAACGTCCATACTCACCTTTTCTTTAAACTGTACTGTCCATAGACGATTGTACGCATCTTGCGTGTGAGTTCACACTCTGCACATGCGCTCCGTGGGCCTCCTATTACTTACCTCAAGTTAGTATAGCGTGGTCCCAGCGATCCTACAACCTCTGGACAGCTCCATTCCTTTAATTGACTTTCGCATTCCATTTATTTAGTATATGGTTTGTCGTGCCCCTAGGGCACTATTGTAAATCGTGCAACTTAAACTTATTTTTCCTAAGAGTTTGTCATGTGCTTAGCCCTCTGACCTCATAAAGAGTTCAGAGGTGTATGTTAGTTAATAAATAACTGTTTATTTTCATAACTACCTGTGTGGTGTCCTTTTCATTTGGTATTCAAAGTTTATATGTGGTAAAACAGCTGCCTTCACATGCATAAAGAGTTTAGCCTAAAGACTGCTTTTGTCCACGCTACTAGGATAGCTGGTCTATAAGGTTGACTTACAACCAATCACAATAAGGGTTGTTTGGGCTGATACAAGGTGATCACTAGAACTAGTGAACATCATATATCAGGCCAACTTCTCACAGCCGGGAACTAGCAGCGTTTATTCTCCGCTCCTCTCTGGACATCTCGGAGGTGCTGGGCCGGGCCATGGCTTCCTCAGTTACCCTCCATCACCATGCTTGGCTTCTGGATGGCGTGTTCCCTGAAAATGTTCAGGAGCGGCTGATTGATCTTCCATTTGATGGCACCATGTTGTTCAATGCCCCGGCGGACTCCGCCATCCAAAGGTTCTTGGCAGGGCGCCGTACTCCTCCTCCTTATCCTCCTTCCCCACCTCAGTGACTGCTGAGTTGAGCTAGTTCTGGACCTTCTTTCGGGCCGGTTGCTCTTGCTGTGGAGTGTGTTTTGGGGCCACTCGAGTTCTCCTTGCTGGGACTGTGTCGTTGTTGGCTGCTGGACGTCCCCTTTGTTGACTCTGTGTGTTTTTGCTGGAATTGTCTGTACGGACGAGGCCCTCAGATTAGGCCTTCTGTTTTCTCTTGGGCTGCTTGACAAGTCTTCCGCTGTTTTTTTCCCCCGTGTCTCTTTTGTTCCTTGCTCTGCTGTGGAAGTTTCTTCCAAAGAGGGTTCCCATGTCTTGGGACTTAACTTACCCTATGTGGGGTAGTGGTAGCTGTTATATAGCTTGAATTCTGCTAGGGAGTTCTGGGCGTCTTCGGGCCCATGCTCTCTGTGGTGTTTACGAATGTTGCTATTGCTTCTTTAGGCCGTGTGCGCAGAGCCCTTGTAGTGGTGTGTCCGAGCCTTTCCTCACCTTCCCGCTCCTGTCCTGCGGGCTGGGATGATTCTGTGTTTCTTCCTTGTCAGGCGTTGCTTGCCCGGTCTTGTTGGGCCCCCCGGCTGTTCTTCATGCTTTTGGCGGCTGATTACTGTTGGTGCCGCTCTGTCTGGTTTGTTGCCTTCCGTCTAAGGTGGGCTCCCCTTCTTTCCCTCATTTCCTTGGGCCCTCTAGTCTTTCTTCTCCCTCTGCCTTGTCCTGGCATTGGATGGAAGCTCTGTTGCCCTGTAATGGAGTGGGGTGCTTCGGCCTCTCTGGCCTTGCCCTTGGCTCTCCTGTCGGGAGTGTATGTGTTAGAAGGGCGATCTTAGGGGGGAGGCAGAGACTACCTGGCCGACCGCCCCGAGACCCACCTCTCCTTATGGAACTTGCCGATCGCCGTCGAGAGGCTTCCGGGCGAGGCTCCTCTCCTAGGATCGTACAGGCGAGCAATTACCCTACCACAGATAGACACCACGCAAGGATAGATTCTTAACGTCTTTATCAGCAATCAAGGCAGGTTATCTCAGCAATATATGTACAAATGGATCGAGGGATCCTTAAGGTCTTAGTATCTGCGGGCAGGGGGTAGCGGGACAGTCTTGGTACCAGCCTGGTACAGGGATACCCTACGCTCAGTTCTCAATCCTCGAACTGGGGGGTTCCTCGGGGTCGGGCCGCGGCAGCGCCAGCAGGGCTCCGAAGATGGTTGCAGCGAGGTCGAGCCGCGGCAGCGCCAGCAGGGCTCCGAAGGTTGTTTCAGTGACTTTGGGCCGCGGCAGCGCCAGCAGGGCTCCAAGGATGGTTTCAGCGAGGTAGGGCCGCGGCAGCGCCAGCAGGGCTCCGAGGGTGGTTTCAGCGAGGTTGGGCCGCGGCAGCGCCAGCAGGGCTCCAAGGATGGTCACAGAGCTCGAAGTAGGCGAGTTCTTCTCAGGGTCTCTCGACTCCAGGATACAACTGCTGACCCATTTCAGAGCTGCCCCAGATATAGGTCTTTAGTCCTTTGATGTCCGGACCCTCGCACCTGGGGGTCAGAGGGGCCGGGATGAGAGTGTCCAGACACCCAGCAGTGGGGTGGAGCCAGCGCCCAGGGAGGCCGGAGGGCGATCGAAACCAGGCGTCTGGGGACGGCTGGAGGGCCATCGGAACTCTCCTCCTCCTTGATCCGTCAAGTCAAGCTTTACCACCTGATCGGATCTTGATGCCTTGATGTCGGGGCTTCGTTGGGGCCGCGGCCGAGGTCGGGCGAGGCCACAGGGCCACGGGGCCTGGACCTGGAAGGCCCAAGATGGAGTCGGGGCTTGAGAGGGTGGCCCGGGATAGGGGTCGGACCAGCAGCGTGGGGCGAGTAGGGGTCGCCATGTTCTGGAGGGGGAGAGCTGGGGGTCGCCTTGCGTGGCGACTCTCGTGAGGGCTGGAGGGGGTAGCTTTAGACCGGAGGACACCGGTCGACGTCGTCCAAGGCCCGCCATGCGGGAGGAGTGGGACCACGTCACGAGGCCGGGTCCAACACACGTCCCCCCCATCTGAAGGCAGGGAGAGTCACCCATCTTCTTGAGGGTTCTCCTCGCCGAGGCGGAAGAAGCGGGACAGGCCGTCAGCGTTGGCGTGGTCACTGCCGGGGCGATGCTCCACAGTAAAGTCCATTCCTTGTAGGGAGATGGACCAACGTAGCAACTTCGGGTTCTCCCCTCGCATCTGCATCAACCACCGCAGGGGTCGGTGGTCCGTTTGCACCCGGAAGTGGGTGCCGAAGAGATAGGGTCGGAGTTTCTTGAGGGCCCACACCACGGCGAAGGCCTCTCGTTCAATGGTGCTCCAGCGTTGCTCTCGGGCCAGCAGACGTCGGCTGATGAAGGCCACCGGCTGATCCACTCCTTCAGCGTTGATTTGGGACAGGACCGCCCCGACACCGTGCTCGGAGGCATCTGTTTGGACTACGAATTCCCGGCTGTAGTCGGGGGCTTGGAGCACGGGGGCGGTACACATCGCTGTCTTTAGGGTCTCAAAGGCGGCCTGACACTCAGGTGTCCAGTGTACCTTCTGTGGCTGCTTCTTGGAAGTGAGTTCAGTGAGGGGGCCCAAAATGCTGCCATAATTCTTCACAAAGCGCCGGTAGTACCCAGTGAGCCCCAGGAAGGCTCGAACCGCTGTCTGGGTGACCGGGGGCTCCCAGGCCAAGATGGCGTCGATCTTGGGTTGGAGAGGGGCCACCTGGCCGCTCCCCACTTGGTGTCCCAGATAGGTCACGGAACCTTGGCCGATCTGGCATTTGCTTGCTTTTATGGTCAATCCGACCTGGTGGAGGGCTGCCAAGACCTCCCGGAGGTGCTGGAGGTGTTTGATCCATTGGAGGCTGTACACCGCGATATCGTCCAGATATGCGGCGCTGAACTCTTCTAGCCTCGGCAGGACCTTATTCACCAGTCTCTGGAACGTTGCGGGGGCGTTTTTCATCCCGAAGGGCAACACCCTGAAGTGGTAGTGGCCATCGGGGGTTGAGAAAGCGGAGCGCTCTTGGGCGCCTGGTGTGAGTCCGATTTGCCAGTAGCCGGAGGTTAGGTCGAATGTGCTCAGGTAGCGAGCCGCCCCCAGACGGTCGATCAGTTCATCAGCCCGGGGAATGGGGTGGGCGTCGGTCCGGGTGACGGCGTTCAATCCCCGGTAGTCTACACAAAACCTTAGTTCGGGGGAAGCGCCCGGGGCGGCGGCTTTGGGGACCAGGACGACAGGGCTGGCCCATGGACTGTCAGAGGGTTCGACCACCCCCAGAGCCAGCATCTTGGAGACCTCCGATTGAATGCATGTCCGAACTCGATCGGGAACTCGGTAGGCCCGGTGTCGCACAGGCGGGCTGTCCCCGTTGTCGACATCGTGGACACACCACGGGGTGACTCCGGGGGTGAGAGAAAACAAGTCTGCAAATTGTCCCAACAGCTCTTGGCAGTCTCGGCGTTGTTCTGGGGTCAGGGCGGAGGAGAGGTTGACTCCCTCCACGGAGCCGTCTTTCTCGGAGGCGTTCAGGAGGTCCGGTAGGGGCACAGAGTCGTCTTTGGCCCCACTGTCGGTTGCCATCGGGAGGCTAAGTTCCGTCCGGACAGAGTGAGGTTTGAGCCTGTTGGCGTGTAGGACCCGGAGGGGGTGCCTAGGGGACTCCCATGTCCACCAGGTACGTGACAAGGCCCTTGCGCTCTACCACTTTGAAGGGTCCAGTCCACTTGTCATGGAGGGCACATGGTTCGACCGGGGACATGACCCAGACCTGTTGGCCCGGCTCGAACTCAATGGAAGAAGCGTTTTGATCATACCAGCGTTTCATCTCTTCTTAGCTGGCCTCGAGGTTGTTTTTGGCAAGTTCCCGGAACTGCCGAGTCTGGTGTGGAGGGTCAGGAGGTACCGGTATAAGTCGGGGGGAGTATCTGGTGCGGCCACCTCCCAGCCTTCTTTGACCAGGCTTAGGGGACCCCGGACGCGGTGCCCGTACAATAGATCGAAGGGGCTGAACCCCAGGGACTTCTGAGGGACCTCCCGATAGGCGAAGAGGAGGCAGGGCAGCAGCACATCCCATTGGCGCCGTAAGGGCTCTTCCAGGCCCATGATCATCCCCTTGAGGGTTCGATTGAAACGTTCCACCAGTCCGTTCCCTTGGGGATGTTAGGGGGTCGTTTATTTGTACGTGACCCCGCATTGTTGCCACAGGGACTTCATGTAGTGGGAAATGAAGTTCGTCTCTCGGTCACTGACGACTTCTCGGGGGAAGCCCACTCAGGAGAAGATCCCCATTAGTGCCCGGCCCACCACGGGAGCCGTCACGGTCCGGAGAGGAATGGCTTCGGGATAGCGGGTGGCGTGGTCCACCAGGACGAGAATAAAACGGTGACCTTGGGATGTTCGGGGTTCCAGGGGTCCCACGATGTCGATCCCCACCCGTTCGAAGGGGGTGTGGACGACTGGGAATGGTTGCAGGGGGACCTTGTTCTTCCAGCCGCTCTTTCCGCTGGCTTGGCAGGTGGGGCAAGTCCGGCAGTGATTGCTTACATCCTTCCTCATTTTGGGCCAGTAGAAATGGGTCACCAGGCGGCTGTATGTCTTGTCCTGCCCCAGGTGCCCGGCGAGGGGCACATCGTGTGCCAGATTCAGTAGGAAGTCTCTGAACTGGAGGGGGACCACTAGCACCCGGCTGGCCCCCAGCTCGGCAATCCTTTGTTCACTGTAGAGGAGATCGTTGTCCCAATAGACCCAGTGGGATCCTGAGGTGTCTCCGGCGGTTTGAGCGGCGGCTTGCTGTCGGATCCCCTCGAGGGAGGGACAAGTTTTCTGTTCTTGTTGGAACTGCTCTCGTGTGGGGCCACCTTCTTGGCGCCATTGGGCTAGTTCCGGGAGGTCGCTGAGCGGGGTGATTTCTTCACGGTTGGGCCCCTGGGGACCGGGCTCAGGGTCGGAGTCTTCGGAGACGGCGGGCGGCGGAGGCTCGGGCCACTCTGGTTCTTCGGTTGGGGTGGTGGCCCGGGCGGCCATGGATCGGGTGGTTGCACAGACCCACTCAGGGAGGCCTAGCATCCCCAGATGCTCTCTCCGCTCGAAGTCGGCCCAGGGGGAACTTTCCAGATCGTTCCAGAGGAGGCAGTCTACGGGGGCATCGTCCCGGACGGTCACTTTCAGCATGCCCGACACTCCCCCCACTCAAAGGGGATTCGGGCCATCTGGCACAGGCTCTCGGAATTGTCTGCTGACTGCACTGGGCACAGTACATTGGGCAGGATCTGGTCAGGGGTCACCAGGTGGCAACGGACGGCCGTCACGCTGGCTCCCGTGTCGCGGAGGGCTTCGGCCCTGTGTCCATTGATGGTGACCCACTGGCTGTACTTCTGAGTGTTGGCCGGGATCGGGGCCCGGGGGACCATGTCTCTTTCGCCCAGACATACCAGGGACATGGCGGCGGGCTCCCACTCGGTCTGGTCTTGGTCATAGTCCTCTTCTTCGCCCCTCTCCTCTCCCAGGGAGGCGGCGGCGATCTGGCGGTTTGGCTGACCGGTGGTGCCGAATCGTTGGTTCATTGGGCAGTTGGGGTCATTGGCATAGTGACCGGGTTGCTGGCATTTGTGGCAGATAACGTTCGAGCGGGGCCCCGGCCGTGCTGAGGGGGCCCCTCTTCTGGCCAGGGAGGGCGAAGTGTTGGCCGGGGGAGGCACCGCGGGGGCGTCCCGGTTCTGGTTCTGGCCTCCTCCGCCGCCTCGCGGACGGTGGGGCCCTTGAGTAGCTCCGCCGTGGTCTCCCGTCGAGTTCCGGGGGACCTGGGTGCTTTCCCATCGATCGGCTTCGATGGCGAGTTTACATGGCTCGGTCAGTTTGCTGTCGAGGAGATGCTGCCTGAGTTCGACAAAGCAGTTGTTGGAGAGGTGCTCCCATACAATGAGGTTGAACAGCTGCTTGTAGGTGGTGACTTGGCTGCCTTTGATCCTCCCCTCTAAGGCTCTACTATAGAAGTTCACATACTCCACCCAGGTAGTACCGGGAATTCTCTTACAGTCTCGGAATCGCTGCCAGTACATCTCGGGGGTGAGTCCATAGCGGGTAAGGAGGGCGGCTTTCATGTGTTCATAAGAGGTCATTTTGGCGTTTGGGAGCTGTAGCAGGGCGTCTCTCCCCTCGTTGACGAACTTTCCCCACAAGCCGGCACCCCAGTCTTTTTGGGGCACCCGGTGCGAGGTCATGGCTACCTCGTAGGCCTTAAACCATTGTTGGATGACGTCGTTTTTATAGTATTCTCGGACGACATCTTTGGGGATGTGGACCTTTGTGTCCGTAGGAGGAGGTGGGCTCCTGTTACCGGAGGCGCTGGTTTCCCCGTTTTTAGCCTTGATCTCGAGTTCTTTTAAACCACGCTCGTGCTCGTATGCGAGCTTCTCCTCTAAGTCTCTCTGCCTTCGTTTCTCCTCCAGGTCCCCTTGCAGCCGTAGTTGCTCAAGGGCTATCTTTTTCTCGGCCAGCTGTAGTTCTCCATCCAGACGGAGTCAGGCCAGCTCCAATTTGTGGAGCCGGCTCTTTTCTCGCTCTCGGGCGTCTTCATGGGAGAGGCCCGTGTTTCCGTTGGCATTTCTTTCTTCTGCTTGGGTGGTGATGGTTTCCAGGTGCATATCTGGGATCGTGATATCTTCGTTCTGGGGTGACGTCGCTCCTGTCTCTACCCATGTTTGCAGGGCCTGCTTGAAATCGTCCTTGGTGCTTAGTCCAGTGGTAGCGATGCCCAGGTCCTTGCAGAATTGTTTCAATTCTTTGTGGTTATAGTCTTCCAACCGTTCCTTCTGGAACTCCGCGGTCGGTCTGGTTTCCTTGGTAGTCATGGTCGTAGTGTGTTTCTGTCAGTAGCGGGTGAGTCACTCTCTGTACGATTTGCGTCGGCTCGGATCCCACCGCCTGCCACCAATGTTAGTAGGGCGATCTTAGGGGGGAGGCAGAGACTATCTGGCCGACTGCCCGAGACCCACCTCTCCTTATGGAACTGGCCGAGCGCCGTCGAGAGGCCTCCGGGCGAAGCTCCTCTCCTAGGATCGTACAGGCGAGCAATTACCCTACCACAGATAGACACCACACAAGGATAGATTCTTAACGTCTTTATCAGCAATCAAGGCAGGTTATCTCAGCAATATATGTACAAATGGATTGAGGGATCCTTAAGGTCTTAGTATCTGCGGGCAGGGGGTAGCGGGACAGTCTTGGTACCAGCCTGGTACAGGTATACCCTACGCTCAGTTCTCAATCCTCGAACTGGGGGGTTGCTCGGGGTCGGGCCGCGCCAGCGCCAGCAGGGCTCCGGAGGTAGTTTCAGCAAGGTCGGGCCGCGGCAGCGCCAGCAGGGCTCCGAAGATGGTTTCAGCGAGGTCGAGCCGCGGCAGCGCCAGCAGGGCTCCAAAGATGGTTTCAGCTAGGTTGAGCCGCGTCAGCGCCAGCAGGGCTCCGAAGATGGTTTCAGCTAGGTCGAGCCGCGGCAGCGCCAGCAGGGCTCCGAAGGTGGTTTCAGCGAGGTTGGGCCGCGGCAGCGCCAGCAGGGCTCCAAGGATGGTTTCAGCGAGGTCGGGCCGCCGCAGCGCCAGCAGGGTTCCAAGGATGGTCACAGAGTTCAAAGTAGGCGAGTTCTCCTCAGGGTCTCTCGACTCCAGGATACAACTGCTGACCCATTTCAGAGCTGCCCCAGATATAGGTCTGGAGTCCTTTGATGTCCGGACCCTCGCACCTGGGGGTCAGAGAGGCCGGGATGAGAGTGTCCAGACACCCATCAGGGGGGTAGAGCCAGCGCCCAGGGAGGCCGGAGGGCGATCGAAACCAGGCGTCCGGGGACGGCTGGAGGGCCATCGAAACTCTCCTCCTCCTTGATCCGTCAAGTGGCCGCTTTACCACATGGTCGGATCTTGGTGCCTTGATGTCGGGGCTTCGTTGGGGCCACGGCCGAGGTCGGGCCGAGGCCATGGGGCCCGAGTGTGGAAGGCCCAAGATGGAGTCGGGGCCTGAGAGGGTGGCCCGGGATAGGGGTCGGACCAGCAGCGTGGGGCGAGTAGGGGTCGCCATGTTCTGGAGGGGGAGAGCCGGGGGTCGCCATGCGTGGCGGCTCTCGTGAGGACTGGAGGGGGTAGCTTTAGACCGGAGGACAGGGGTCGACGTCGTCCAGGGCCCGCCATGCGGGAGGAGTGGGACCACGCCACGAGGCTGGGTCCAACAGTATGGGCTTCTTCTGTCTTCTTTTTTCTTCCTACATCCCATTTGGGGTCTGTGGTGTTCTGCGTGTAGGGGTTCCTCTGGCCTGGGAGGGACGGGGCTTTTCGCCTTTTCCGTGGCTTGGATCCCCTGTAGGGCCCTCTGTGATGTCCAGGGTGATGAGGTCCTTCCGCAGTCCCTCCTTCCCCTTGGGTATTGCTAGGGTATCTATTGTAAGTGAAGGAATCTGCGGCTAGTAGTCTCTATCAGATGTACGAGTTACTTACCTTCGGTAACGATGTATCTGCTAATGACGATTCTAGCGCAGATTCCTTCACGACCCATCCTTCCTCCCTGTTCTGTGAGGACCTTTGGCTTGGTCTTCTGCACTCGCCTACCGGTGGGTGGCTATGCCTTCTGAGAGTGCATTCTTTCGCCCTTTTTGACGGGAGGATGCGTCTTTTTTCTCCTTCCTTTCCTCTTCTTTGGCGCATTGCAGGATGGGTGCTCCTGTGCCCCTTCTCTCTGGTCCAGGATCAGAGCTTGCCTTCTCTACTTTCCCTCCCTTTCCTCCCCCCTTTGGTTTCTAAGGGTGCTGGCCCTTCTGCTAACCCTCAAGGTTGTGGCCCTCCGGCTATGCCTTTGCCCTTTTTTCCTTGGGAGGTTGTTGCACTCAGTGCTGGGGTTACCTTGGAGGATGTCTTGACACCGTTTCCCCTATGTTGGTCCTGGTTGAGGTTGTAGTCCTGCTGCATGTTGTCATGACATTTTGCATGTGTTCCCTGGGGGGGGGGGGGGCTATCTACATACTGGCAGGGTGGTTACTCAGGGCTGTGGTCTATTCTTTCCTTTTTTCCCTGCCTTTGAATGCTGCATTGTTGACACTTCTCCTTATGGTGTTGTTCGTCATCATTCCTCTTTTCCAATTTTTCTGCTCTTTCCCACATTGTTGCCATACAACTACAGTTTTGTCTAATGGCTCTGCGGAAAAGTTCTCAGAAGAAAACTGATGTGGGCGCGCCGGGGTGGGGCTTATGTCACCTCGCTGACGTCAGGTTCATGGACGACGCCTGGGCGGAGTCGCTTGATGCCAGCCCTCCCCCGGCGCGTAGGCATGCTGTGCCAAAAAGTTTTACGGGTCCAGTCTCATGCCTGGGAGATAATTGTACGTGAAGGAATCTGCGGATAGTATCGTCTCTACCAGATACAACGTTACCGAAGGTAAATAACTCGTATGCTAGGTTTTGTGACGGGGCACATTAGGGCACCAAGGAGTTGGGGGGTGGTACAACTTCTGCATGAGCCCCATCCTTCCTGGCGACAATGCTGTGTGCAGTGTGAGAGGCATGGAGAGAGTTGCTGATGTGTTGTGAAGATACTCTTTAACAAATTATAGCCTGGACACCATTAGCTGTTTTGTAACCATCTGTGTCGTTAGTGGTATAGCTTTCTTTTCTGGCCTGGTCGATAGCTGCCTATTGCAACCTGTGCTAGGCCCTATGTTTTTTTTTTAAATGTAACTTTTAATTGAGTTTACACCAAACAGAGCAGCCATGGCACGACACAATCCACATCATCAAACAAACTTTCAGTGAACAGATTTAAACAAAAAATCTAACAAACAGAATATCATCTTTAACCAATGATAAGTGATAAATAGAAGCACAGCATTCGGGCACCGAGAAACCCTTTTTGGGTATCTGTGCGCATTATAAATGTAATTTGATAATAATAATAATAAAATTAATCCCCACCATACGTCCATATTTTAGATGCCGGTTTATTTATCTATTTCCCGGACACCTTCCTGCACATAAACAATCAATGGTGTTTTGCTGTTTCTATGTGTGCTGTACAACGCAGCACTCATAGAAACAGCAAAAATTATGAAAAATTATGCATTTCTCCTCGTTTTGCCAGGGTAAGACCAGGTTTTCCCTGGTCTTAATTTTAGGCACTGCCTCATATTTACTCCACCCTTGTAAATATGGGGCAGCATTAAAACCAATGGATGTTGTGGTGGAGTGCCCACCACAACAACACCCATTTCCTGCCGCTTCAATGCTAAGTATTGCGTGAAAGGGTGCCTTAATTACAAGGTGCGTTAAGCCACATTAAGTGGCTTAACGCTGCCTTGTAAATAAGGCGAAGCCCATATCACCACAGGAATGTCTCTAAAAGTGACATTCCTATGACGATAGGGGCTTGTAAATATGCCTGTAAGAGTCCTAGCCATAGCAATTCCAGCTGTATCTGTCAGAGATCACCTTGAATGTGTAGAGTGGCCAGTTTAGTATCAGGATACACCAGCCAACCTAGTACTGTCCCCAATGTGTTGAAGATCCCTTTCCAAAAAAAGGGAAAGTTTGGTGCATTCCCAAATTGTATGCAAAAATCTCCATCATACTTATGACGTCTCAAACACTTTGGGGAAGCGATCATTTCTCTCCCCCACAGCCTAACTCTTGTAAAATAGACAATCTCGGCCGGGCCCTTTGTTTAACTCTGTGATGTTGGGTTCAAATCCCAACAGGACAAATTCCCAGGTTGATAAAATAAGGGCCATTGAGTTGGGGAACCTATAAATATCTGTTCTCCTGTATTGGATTTTGCTAGGATTCACATACTTGAATTATTCTAAATTGATATTTTTTCCCCTTGGTCGGGCTAGAAATAAGGTAGCATTAGTTGTCTTCTGTGAAACACGTTGCTAGAACCAATATTTCAGCTGAAGCTGGAGCTTTGATTGCAATCAGGGGACAATGGCCATGTTCCTCATCATTGCAGTTCATAGTCTCAAGGGCTCAACCCCTAGCATTTGTTTCTTCTCATCTACCAGAAGATTATAAACAAATTCTGCCTGCAGCCAGAGCATCTTCCACTCTTCACACTTCTAACATGAAATGGAAGTGATTTTCATTGGGCACTCTCTAAGAATTTAGACAGCTCTTGATCTCCTCACATTAGATTCTGACTTATCTTCTCCGTCTCTCCAGTACACTTCTGTCAGGGGACATCGAGCTCAAGTTTTCTGATTTTTAAGAAGACCTAAATGCAAGTCTTTATTCTCTTCCAGAATAATCAAAGAATTCATGAATGGGCTCCTTCAAACTTTTCCATCAAAAAGCCTACACTATCGTTGGGAACTTAATACAGTGTTATCAGCCTTCATGAAACCCCCCTTCAACCTATCCATAGATATTTTGCTTAGCATTTGTTTTGGAAGACTTCTCTCTTGCTCCCTATCCTGTCAGTCAGAAGAACAAGCGAGATTCAAGTTTCTCTATAAAAACCTTACATGAGTTTTCTTCAGCACCAATCCAAGCTTTATCCATGCATATGTCTTCTTTTTATGTGAATCAGTCATTGTGCCTTCCTTCTTTTTGAGGCAAATTACAGCAGCTATAGTCTGTCAACATTAAAAGATTTTTAAAGTCTCCATAAAAAAATACTGTGGGCTTCAACCAATTCAATCAACTCTTTGTAGTGTGGGACAAGAAAACAACGGAAAATACTTTTCAAACCGTGCCTTAGCAAAATTGAGTGTCACCTACATCCTTGCAGGTGATGCTGAAGTGGGCAGACTACTATCTGGTGGGGTCAGAGCTCACTCTGCCAGAGGCATGGTAGCTTTGACTGCTGATGTTGTCAGATTACCCAAGAGGCGATCTGCATACCGATGATTTGGGAGGGTGACATGTTCCTTTGTCAAGCATTACTGCCTTGGTGTACAGTTGTTGGCAGAGTTGACTGTGTCTCAGACATTGCTGCAAAACATATTTACTTATGGTGAACCTTATTCCTACCTACTGCTGGTTTTTCCTATGTTAACCTATATTCAAGCAATGCTGGAGATGAAATTGTTACTTACCTGTCCCTACAGTTAAAGTGTAGATGTGGAGTTAGAATAGTAAATCTACATCTATTGTTATTTACTTGCGTGGTAGTCAGTATTCTGGCTTCAAGATTTTTTAGTCCATTGATTTGAAAATCTCGATAGTCTGGAAGTACACTGTCTCTGTATAGCCTGACCGGAATGGCAAGTGCCTTCTTTCTGCTGATAAACGTGGTCCTCTATTTCAGAATATAAAGGTAGAAGACTATGAAGGAATGGTCCTACCAGGTCTGCGGTTGGTCCAAAGTGTTGGAAGTATTGAGCATGTGTAGGAGTGGTAACTCAGGTGTGTGTATCTGCCTGAGTTGGGTCACCCACCATCTGGATGAAGTCCAGGGCCTCCATGTTTTTGAGGTAGCCAAGTGCTGTTGTTTGGACTATATCCTGTTAATCCATAAGTTAAAATCACCCATGACAACAGTTGTTGTGGCCTAAGTCTGCGGTTTGGGGGACATGTTGAAGAATTAATCAGGAAAAGGTGGACTGCATCCCAGAGGGCCCTATACCACTGCAAACTGTTGAAATGAATTATGCATCAGATAACTTCACATTTAGAGGATAGATACACTGCACTAGGTAGCTCTGAGCATGTACGTGTACCTGTGTGGACTATCCCTTCCCCTTACTTAGCCTCTCTGTTTCTAGGAGTGATCTAAGCATGGAAGGAGGCGGTTCTTGGGTTGGTGGGAGAGCGATCATCAAATCAAGTTTTTGTGGTTCTGACTAGGTCACGGTTGGTTCTGCAAAGGAAGTTTTTGACATCTAAGGAATGTTTATAAGCGGAACGGGTGCTGATAAGGCATGAAAGGGGCAACTTCGATTTGAAGGACTGCTTTCAAGCCAGAAAAATCTCACAAGATGCTGAAGGTAATAGGACCATATTTTAAATTCTGTACCTGCCAGTTATATATCGGACACTATTATGAGGAGACTTTAAATCGTTTAATAGTGACGGCATGCTGTTATTAAATAAAATAAACATATTCTGACTCTCAGTTTGTGAGGGTCTATGCATATATGTTATGGGAGCTGACTTGCAAAAGATATGTTTAGTCAAAAAGAATTAAGCTTCCAGACTATCTTAATACCCACAGATAGTGAAAGGGGCCGTTGATCTTCTGAAAGCCAGTCACCTGTAAAGGCAAGTCTAATCCACGCATTTCTCTTGGCACAAGTAAAGTGAGATTTTTCACACTTTTTCGCCCTCTTTGTCCATGTCTTTAAGCTTATCAAATACAATGAGGCATAATCTAGGTTCTAAACTCCTCTGATGCTGAGTAAAACTGAAAAATTGCCAATAGTACTCCACTCAAGGGAATTGTTCTTGGCCCTGTGAAACAAGACCATCATTGTTTAAGGAAGTAGAAAACCATATGTGGAAGATTATTGCTTCTACAGTGCATGCGACAAGTGCAGAGTAGTGGTAGTAGCATAATTTCACTGGTGTCTTGTTATGATATATCACCTCTTCACAGTCTCCCTTTTGGTAGAGGGTGCCCTCCTTGTGCTCTGTGGAGTTGGGTGGGTATTCAGTGGGAATCTTGAGCAAAAAAGTGTGTGTCATCTTTTCTTGCCATCCGCTTGCTTGAGTGTTGCTGTAATGGAATCCATTTTTTGTAGTAATCTCCAAGGAAGGAAGGAGCTCCAAACAGTTTGTGTTCACCATCCATTCCCAGCAGATGTCGCACCCGACACAGTCGCTTGATGTGGCTACGGACACACTGGAGGAGCTTAACGACTGGGTGGCTAAAATCAGAGAGGCAACGCAAAACGCAGATGCCAGAGTGAGTGGGTGAACTTTTTCTATATAAATCTGTCCATGCCTTTAAGTGTATTATATGCTTATCATGTATGTGATATGAATCTATATATTGAATAATGTTCTCACTGCAAATATTGCAAATTTGGGAAAGGTAAAAATAGAATGCAACAAATGAATACAATTATTTGAACTAGCAGCTAGAGTAAATAAAACAACACTTAGGCCAGTCGTTCATTCAAGCAAAATAAAACAGAAGATCTTTAGAACATTATTAAAGGAATCATTTGTCTGGTTCTGTGGAAGCTTCTCTTGCAGTATGGGAGCTAATCATGAAAAACATTCTTCCCTCTTCTGTTGTGACTTCCGGTCAGCTGACGCAGTTGGGTCATACCAACGGAGTTTCTCCCCCAGTAGCATTGGGCCAAACCATCCCAGGCATTTCAAGGTTGGATGCATACATATAGGACATAGTTTACCCACCATATATAAAGTCTCACTTTCTTGTACTCCTACAGATTCCTTATGCGAACCTCCCACTGGTGCCTGACTCAATCTGTAAATTTGTTTGAGCTTTCATAGCCAGATGGCAGCGCCAGGTGGCACTTGCTTACATCACTAATACATTTTTATGCAACAAGGGAAACCCATAGGTAGTAAGGGACCAATGATGTAAGTATTTTTCTACTCCTATGTTTACTTTATATTAAATAATAATAATGATCCTTCCACTTGGACAAATCTTATGTGGACTTTATTGTATCTCAATGTATATATAAGTAACTCTGTTTGCCGTATATGGGACTGTAGCTCCTTACAAATACGTCACTAATAAAGCCATAGGGTCTCCTCATATGTCATCATAGTTTTATAATGCATGCCTGTGACATCAGTCATGTTTTTTTCTCTCTGCATCTCCAACAACATAGATCTGGAGTGTTAACCGTTTTTGCGCTTTGTTACTCAAGGTGTAAATCAGGATTTAAGTTTTTGTGTAAGATGCTGAAACCAGCTATATGTTTCAGACTGTTGTACAGTGTTTTTGGAAATTACATATACATTGGCATGTTATCTGTGTGAGCAGATGAATCCAAAAACCATAAGAGAAAGTGAGTAAAGCCTGATTGTGGCTTTGTTTTGGAGATTTGAAGAGTCCAAAGGTCATGAGTGTTCTTTTTCACATTCAAGGAGCTTCTCACCATGGTATCATAAAACACACAAAAGAGTTACATTACTTTGCCCTGTCCGAAAAAGCATAATACATTGATGAATCTTCTTCTTTGTCTTCATCTGATCCAGCACCTAATCTGCATGAAATTCAGAATGAGACTCCGCAGGTTAGTGTACCTTCATAGATGCAGCAGACTGAGGCCTTTTAGAAGGCCATGAGGAATATTTCTAGCCTTTCACCAACAGGAAATCCTTCCGGAGTCTTCAGAGTATGATAATGCTTTCCTGTAAGTCACAGCAGTCCCTAGTCTATGGATCCGTCGGAATCATTGATGTTGGTGTGTGTTGAATTGCTTACCGCTCTTGTCACTGTTACAGCCACGATGGCCCCAGTGGCACCAAAAGGGTTGCCAGTGGTATCGGAAACAATGTCATGCTCAGTTCCTATAAAATCCTCCATGTGTTTTCAGAAGCTGTCATAAAGATGGAAAGACAAAAGAAAATGGAGACTTATTTGAGGGACTCTCATTATTGTGATGAAAGCTTCAAGATAGGAATACTTTCATAGAAAGGAGGGCATTTTCAGGTTAGACTCTGATGTCCTGCAGTTCCCAGTTTGCCCTTTACGCGACAGTGATGATGATGATAACAATGGGCATCATTTTCCCTCTGAAAGCTACACAGATTTTTGTATGCTGGAAAAAATGCAAAATGTAAGTACACCTGCTATGTCCCCCGAGTCTGACTTTCAGATCTCTGATGCACCTAATTGAGCAGGTCATGTTCAGTAAAGTATAATTCTCTGGAATTTGACTATTGCACGGCACCCTGAGCAGCCAAAGATGTCTCTGTTTATGCAAATTGTGGGCCTGATTTTGAATTTGGTGGACGGGTTACTCCTTAAATGTGACGGATATCCTTTCAGCTTTATTACAAGTGGCATTCAGTAGAAGGCACTTGCAATTCGGTGGACAGCACATCCGTCATGTTTGCGATAGAGTAACCTGTCTGCTGAACTGTAAATCAGGCCATCTATCCGTTAAGCAAGTAGCCAGTGTGTAATGACGGAAGAAGCGTGATGAAGTTGAGGTAAGTTTTAATGTAAATGTCATAGCAAACAGACTGTCAACAAGGGGAAAAGCTTGCACGACAACGGGCAGCGCGAGGCAGCACACCGGACAGTGACCACGCGCGAGGAGAGAACACTACACAGTGCCGTTCTGCATTTTGGTGACCTCTTATTTTACCACGTTAAGGACCCATGGGGAAACCCTCATTTGATTCCGTCTGTTACAAAGTATGATTGTAGGAAGTACAAACCTGTGCCATTGGATCCCACATGTGTGACCTCTCGTGAAACAAGGCTCTATTCCTGCAATTCAGCTGGATAGAGAAGTGAAGGGTCCGAAAGCTTTAGGGACCTTTTATTTTGCTTTTGGTAGTTCTGAAATATTATCTATAAAAGCAATATAGTTGTTAACCAGGTACATCTGCGCAAGAGGTGGCTTCACCTCCCATGGCTATGTTGACTCAGTCTTATAGACAGCAGTTCCTAGAATTCAGAGTGGTTTTGCTGCTTCCATGCAAGGAACTCAAACTTGTATGAACAAGAGTGAATCAGGGACTAGAGCAATGGGCTACAGTGTAGTGCTCAGGAAGCATGCCTTTATGCTCACTGACAGGTTTTCTGGTGATGTGCCATTTTACGTTAGAATACTGGTTGGTGGAAAGGCAGAGCCAACATTTCAAAGAGAGCTATGTTACAACCTGTTCATTAGTGTTTTTGCTTTGCCTTTTAAGAAGATCCAGTAACAGCATAGGTATTTACGCGGATATACTCATCAGATTGCTCGTTAACTTCAGCCTCTTTTGTCGAAACACCAGCAAGTATTGTTTTCGTTCTTCTAGAGTCAAAAATGGTGGTAGAGGAAGACAAGACGATGTTCTTGCTCATTGCCTTCAAAAGCAACAGTTGTAGAACCGCTCAGTCCTTTCAAGGTTCTTAATCATGACTCTCTAGTTAAGAGACTGGTGGCATATTTTTTTCTCAAAAGTGGGCAAAAGTAAGTTTGGATCATGGGTCTTAAAGGTTCAGAAGTTTTCCTCCCATCCCCTCTCAGTCTTCCCCTTTTTTCCACCCGCCATATTAACTTCTTCAGGGAGGTAATTTCCTCGCTCTTAAAGAAGGGACCAGTAGGGTTCTTCCCTCATTTGCAAAGGGGCCATGGATGCTGTTCACAGTATTTCATAATGCTGAAGAGGGCGTTTTCATTCCATTCTATATCTTGAAATGTTGTACAGATATCAAAGGCTAAATAGGTTAAAATTGTTACTGCTGTAGCAGGCTCTTTAGTGCATTCAGAAGCATCCTTAATCTCCAGGATTTATATTACTATATTTTAATGGTGGAGTATCACATGAAATCTTTAAAGTTTATAGTGGTAGATATTTACTTGCAGTTTAAGGTTCTGCCCATCTTCTTCTCTTCAGCACTGAAGGTGAATGTGGCAGTGATCTTAGCTCATCCTTATTTTCAGGTTTATTTTGCCTACCTATATTTAAATGGTCAACTGTAAAGAGCATCCTCTCTGAAGATATTAGTCATTCTGCTGCACAAACTGGGGTACTCACTCAATGTGGCAAAATCCCAACTTGTCTATTGGCAGTGTCTCTAGTTTATAGGGAAGATTTTGGATATGGTACATCCTAAGAATCTATCCTAAGGTGGAGAAGTGTGGCTCAATGATTAGAGCGGCAGACCCTGATGCAGAGGTCTAGCCCGGACCAGGGTTCAATTCCCCGCCTCGGTGGGTCTTGGGCTCAAAAAATTCCACGGACCTGATAATTCTCGCCTCAGTACCTATTCCAATCATAGAGTCCCACTCTGCAAGTCTGGGCAATAGCTTGCTTAATCTCCACAGGATGCCTGGCCTCCACCTTGGGGGTGCCCAGGAGTGGACGCCTCACAGGGAAAGCCAAGATGGGTTCCACAGCGGTATTCGTACAAGCGCCTTGAGACCCTTGCGGGTGAGTAGTGCGCTATACAAGTATCAATTTACATTTAAGAATCGGTTGCCGCAACTTGACCAAATGGTTACAGATTTTTCGGTTTCTGCCTGGCACACACTGTTCAATGTCTTGTCTCCTGATTTTAATGCCATTGTTTTTTCTGACTACTCTGGTGTGTCAGATGCATTCAAGACAGTGGTATCTGACAAGGCAGTGCAATCAATAGTAGAGCATTCTAAAGGACATTATAGAAATTCCTTTAAATCTACTCCAGATGTGTAATTGGTGGATGCTTTAGTCAAATATGGAGGTAGAGTTTCCGTTCAGACCTCTCTCGCCACAATAGTAGGTTTTGACCAATACATCTCCCTGTGCTAATGTGGATACTTTTTTAATAAATGGTCATTGGCCAAGACAGAATTGATGGATCCCCTTAATGATCTTGAAGTGAGAACTATCAAATAGGCTATAGAGTGCTCTCTTCTCTGGTACAGAAAGGTCAGATGCAGGTTTGATGGACTCAGCTCAGTTGTATTCAGAGCCACTATAAATGTGGCAGGTTGCCACAAAGAGGAGAACTTGGCTATTAGCAGGTCAACCATAGTGAATGGAGAATAGGGTGGAGGACTTTTCTCCTTAGCAGAATGTCTTCTATCTGTGAGTGGGAGCTGCACCAAAATGTTAGAGGGCAATCTTTTTCCTGCCAGTAGAGCTCTTTGCCACAAATAAATAGGAGGTCTAGTATTTTTGTTGTCTGGAGTTTACAAGAGGGGAATCATTGAGGAATACACAGATGTTTCCTTATTGTTGTTCACTATACCTTGCCTTTGCTCCATTTCCTTGAATTCTAAAGGTTGTGCACTTTGTTTGCTGCTACATCGCACACTTCTTGTTCACTGGGCCAGGAAGCCTTGGTATCCAGTCTCATCTCATTCTGGTTCCCTATATAATCATCCTTTGAGGGCAGGTCTCCTATTTCAGCAGGGGGGTTGTTACTACATCTCAACATATGGTCCCTCGGGCAAATTTGCAAATGTGCAGAAACCACATAATACTTTTTGGCACACAGTTCTGTCTCCCTTTTTTAGTGAATAGGGCTTTGCATCTAAATCTATCGGTGGTTGCATGGGAACCCCCTCAAATGCACCCTTGATGCAAAGTAGCTCAAAGGGCTAAATTCCATTACTTTTAGTGTACTTTCCAATGCAAATCAGGATTTACTCTGGAAAGTAAATCCCATAACAACACTTTGCACCAGTTTGCATCACTTTTGTGCCCCCAGACCTGCAATAGTAAATATGCCCCTATATTTAAAAGCTTTGAACATAACAAGTTAGCCTTTTCTGCTTCTAACCTTACTGGTAATGTGATGGAGGTTATGCTTGGATGTATCAGCCATCCACCAGAGCTGTTTCTTGGACTAGATGAATTTGTTTTGCAAATTGGTGCAGTTCAATTCTGTTGATCCATTGTCTGCACAGATCATGGATTTATTAAAGTTTGCTGTTTCATTGACCCGTAAAGGTTTTTACTTTAACAGTTAAGGCTATCTAGCAGTGGAGTCTCCTAAAACCTGGGAAGGCCCCTGGTAAGTAAACATCTTACTGGCCTCTCCACTGCTCTATTTTGGTAATATAATCCTGGCAAAAGTAATAGCAACCCACCTAGCAGTGTTGCTGGAGAATATAGTCTCTCCTGCACAATTAGATTTTGTTGCCCACATAATATTTTATTATTTGTAAGGCAGCCATCTAAGAGCATTATTCTCTTGATAAGAAATATAATCAGATTTGTTTGGTATTCTGGCATATCAGTTAATTGGGGTAAAACAGATTTGTTCCTGCTTACACCAAATACTACTAGATACAATCTGGAATTCTCGATCAAGTGGGCAGAGGACTCAATTAGATATTTATGGAATAATATACACACAGATCTTGAAGCAGTCATCTAATTAAACTATGGCCTGGCAGGACACAGACTAACCCCCAAATGAACAACGGGATTAAACTATTACTTTCTCTGATGGGCATAGTGGCTCTGATAAAACTGACTGAACTCCTGAAATTCCTCTACTTATTTATAAGTATACCCATCCCACTGAAGAAGCTTTGAAAATCTTGTTAATCAAATTGTTATTGACAGACAAACAGCCCAGAGTCAGCTGGAAGACAAGGATGCTCCCTTACGAGCACGATATGTTTGAGGATCCTGACTTAGAGTTTTAGTAACTAGTGAAGTGATATCACTTTTCTAGACATTGGTTTCACCTAGTTGTCAGGCTACCTTACTTAAAACACCAAAGAGGCAGAAAAAAGATGGGGGGTGAGCCCCAAAGGGTTGCCAAGACCATGCGGTGAGGTTCAAACAGTGGCCACCATATCATGGGCTTGGCAGGCCATTTGCTGTAAAACAGTTAAATTTTTTAAAAATTATGTTATATTATCTGGATTTGTAGAGCACAACTTATCACCCGAAATGGCATCCAGGCGCTAGAGCAGGTTTGTAGGTGGGCTCGTGGGTGTGAGTGAGAGATTGGTCAGGAGTATTTAAGTAAAGAGCCAGGTGTTCAGGTTCTTGCGGAATTCAAGAAGCGAGGAGAAGGCCCTAATGTGTTGAGGGAGGGCATTCCAAGTTTTGGGTACAATGTGGGAGAAGGCATGGTTCAATTTCTGCTTTTGCAGATGTGGGGGGTGTGCAAGGGAAAGTGAGGCACAGCACAGGTGTCTTTTGGGTTGGTGGTAGTTGAATCTCACCAGAGATTAAAGTAGCACAAAACCCACTCCCATCTCTTATTACCAAATACACAGTGCTGCAGGCCCTGGACAAGATTGATATGTCCAAACTTGGCCTCTTTTATACAGAAGAGAAATGTATCCTACTAGATCAGTTCAGGTTTAAAGGTATCCCCTCTACATTGGCCATGTTCATAATACTCAGACTGAGACACACAGTACCAGAAAAGATCACTGGGAAAAATTACCGATAAACAATGGAGCACTGCTGCACACAGATAAACTGATCTCCATGAACCATCACACAAACTACTTCACTTCCAGTTCCTCCATTGGACATACTTCTCACCTGCTAAGCAATATAGACTATCTCCGTCTAGATTACAGGATTATCCTCGCTGCAGTGCAGAACATGCACGGTTCCGTCACTTAGGTTGGATGTCCTCCTATATCAAAATACTGGCATGAGATCACAAGCACCTTCTCCAATATTATTGGTAGCGGATTGGAAACATGGCCATCAATCAGGTTGTTGGGATATGTTAGGCCAATCGCTCCAGGAATTAGAAAATTTACAGTGCTGGCGTTGTTGGGCAATCGAAGGATCAACATGAATTGGTGCAGAAGGTTTGCCTGAAAAACATAGCTATATGTAATGACAGAATTGAAACACCCAACAGCCTCCCACCTCTAGGCCTAAAGACATATGGGCACTCTAAGAATGTCCTTAGTTTGAGATAATACGAATGGTTCACATGAGCAAACTCAGACTTCTCAGGCGGCGATGAAACCGCTTGAACAATTCAATTTGAGTAAAAACATTGGATACAGTGACCTACTGCTTGCAGTCACTTAATACGCAATTGGTGCTATTGCCAAACAGACAAAGCAACCAGACATGTAGAACTGATGCCCATTTCTTGTGTAGTTTTGAACTCCACTGCTCGTGGAATAGTCCTTAGTATTAACTGGAGGGGATCACTGCGTATTGGGGTATCTTTCGAACTTTAGACATGATCAATAATTCATGAGTGCTTTGTAGAGGTTGTTGTTTTATTATATCTGTATGTTAAATAGATTACTTAGCAGCAATAAATATCTGCCTGTATTTTTGCCTGATCTGGCTTTTTGTTTAGTTGTTAGGTTTTTGAAAGGTTTCCTACTGCTATTGTTGTTCCTGTGTGTGTGAGGTTTGGCTCTAGTTCTAGCATTTCTGGCGGGCCTTCCTTTTAAGACCATCCATTTTTGTTCTTTTAAATTCTTGTCTTTAGAAGACAGTATTTTTAGTTAGTGAGCTGCAGGATCTTCTTCTTTACTCAGTACAGTCCTTTCTAAGAGCAGCATTACATTGAGTGTAAAACCTTTTTGTCTGTCCAAGGTTGTCTCAGAGTTTCACCTCAGTCAAGTAAATTTGTTTTCTTAGTTTTTTAATTCCACCTCATTCTTCTGAAGATGAGAAGCGTGTACATATCAGTCATTTTATGCACAGTACTAGAGCATTCCTGGTTGATGAAAATCTGTTTATTGGTTATGTGGCCAATAGATTTGACAATACTGTATGAATGCAGAATCTACCTGGGTATATTTCACTGTAAATCGTTTTTGACCTCCTGTGTTTTCACATGGCTAAGAGGCTGGTCTCATGGCTAGATGGCTGGTAGACACTTTTGCCTTATTTAGAGGAGTACTGATTCAGAGTATTTATGAAGCAGCCATTTGACCCTCTTTGCATTCTTTTTTTAACTTTTTTTTGTGTGAAGCATTGCTGTTTGTATATAGACATGATAGCTTCTTTCAAATTTTCTCTGGACTGTTCTCCAATCCTTTTTGTGTGATTTACTTACTCTTTTCCATGAAAGGTGCGTTGGGAGTAGTTCACATAGGGTAGCCTGTGGGATCATCCATCCATTAGAAGGAAATGTTATTTGTCTTTGGTAATGTTCTTTCTGAAGAATGGTTCTACTCCCACCTACATCTCATGCGTATAGATGTTTTCAAAATATGGCCTGTTAGTTGTTCTCTTTACTGCATATATGCCTTGGTAGGAGCCCATAAATAACAATTGAACAGCGGCCACTGGCACCAGTGCAGCTTTCAAAGCTGTTGTAACGTTATGGGCCATTCACATGGCACCATTCGTAAAGGAACCACCTGGTGGCAGCATCTAGATAGGGTGCCTTAAAAAAATGTCTGGATCCATGCAAGAGCCTAGAGGAGGTCCACATTTGGTGTGTGTAGAAGGTCAACCATCCACCTGAAAGAACGTTACCAAACGTAAGTCACTTATTCTTCTGGTTATAACTTGCAGACTAATTATTTTCCCCTTTTCCACAAGCATAACATGATTTGGCATACTCCACTTATTTTCAGAGATTCAGTATTCTAGCAGACTGTCCAGTCAGGAGAACTCCTGACAGGTCAGTTCCTCTGAAAGGCCTGGGTGCTGTGATATATTGAGCAAGCGCTAGGTGTGTTTCTGACCATGTCTGACTTTACTTCCTATTACGCCAAGATTTCTACTTATAAGGGTGTACACTGATTGGTCTTTTCAAAGTTTACCAGGAGATATAACTGCATGGAAAGCTGTGTGACAATAATTAAGAAAAAGCTCTCTCAAAATGTGTCTGCCATTTTGTTTAGTACCCAGAAACACTTCCTCAATCCTAATGTAGTCTAAAAAGCCAAGCAACTACGAACATGTGTCCAAAGCACTCTGTTCCAAGTTGTACTCTGATAGTTCGTTCTGTAACTTAGTCCCAACCCAGGAAATGGCAACAAGTTTTGTGGTGTGGAAAGACAAAATAACTAAGGTGAATCCTTTCTGTCACAGTATAAAGCAGGTTACAGAGCATGAGACCCATTAGAATCTCAAAAGTATGCAAGCAACCTGATGGAATAGGATAACATGAATATGTTTAACGAACTGTAGAGGGAATATGAGCTGATATTTTCAGAACATTGTTATCTGGGTGTACTACACACTTTGACTACCCAGGCCTACATTGAAGGATACCTTGGAGCATATGCTGTTAGAAGCAAGAATATTTGTGTACAAATACTTGAGGGGGCAGCCTCTCAATAAATAACATTGTTAAATATAACATGGAGAGTTAGATGAATCAGTGCCCTAACGGGAAATGATTGATGGATACATTTTTGATGAAAGATGCAGATTGGGAAGATATAGTGGCCGATGAAATCCCATTCCATTCAGTCTATAATTGATTCAACTTAAAATTCTTCATTGAGTGTACCACCGCAGAGCTATCTTTTGCTGAATGGACTTCACTGCTGACCAACTTGTATCAGGTTATTAAGGAATACTGCATTCTACCACACTTTAGGTAAAAGTGGTTCTGTCTATTTGCCCTTGACAAATGTATGTTAGGAATTGGTGAAAGCACTATGGGTATAAGAAATCTTAGTCAATGAATGGCCATGAAGAAATGCTCAAGTATAAAACATTGTTGTGTGGCTTAGCCTTAATGTTGGCCAAGAGAGATATTGTAAAAAACTGAGGTAATGCAGTGATGCCATGAACTGTTGATTGGCGACAGAGGTTGTTTTGGTGTACAGCACTGGAAGTATCAGTTAATGAAGGGAAAGATAGTCTGAACAAATGTAAACGATATGGGTGGCCTAGAGGCATGTCAATTGTGGCTTGCTTAGGTTCTTTATCAAATCAGCCTGTACCAGAGCTCAGAGGGTGAATGGGCATGTTCTAAACAGACATTGAGATAGGCGTGCAAAGTCGTCTCGTGTGTAGTTTGAAAAACATTCGGGAGGCGAAGATTTGGCAAGTTATGTGTATATCACTGAGGCAATTTTGCTTGCTCTTATGTAGGGGATATTGTTTGATAAATTGAAAATCCAGTAAAATTGTTTAAAACCTGTTTTTAACTTATCCTTGCTTCTAAAAGCCACACTTTATGTCACTCTGCTTGTTTGTTTTCCCAGATGCAAGAGGGAAAGATTATGGAGCGGCGAAAGAAAATTGCCCTGGAGCTCTCGGAGTTAGTTGTTTACTGCCGGCCTGTGCCATTTGATGAAGAAAGTAAGATTGTCTACCTCAGTAGCCAATGCTCATGCTTTCTTCTTCCTTTTTATTCGTGTCATATCATCACATCTACATGAGTTTACAACTTTTATATCATTACAGTATTGTTTGGACAGTGGAGAGAACCTACTGAATGCACAGTTCCCACTGGTCCTCAATCAAATTCACATTCAACATAGCTTCTAATTAATAACTCGCATACCATTTCTGCTGCACCGACTACCTACTAATCAGAATAGCTACATTTGGGAATAACTAAATCCTTCCATTTATATTAAAGGGGAGATCTCGGTAACCCTAATCTTAGCCCCATGCTTCAATTCCTCTAAGATTTTGTATATTTTTAAACATGAGTGGCGCTATTTTGTGCCCCGTAATTTGAGACAAAGCATTAGCTTTGTGAATCAAAATAGAGGGGTGTGTTCACAAACCAAAGCATTTTTCCGCTGATAGTTGTGTCTCTCACATTCCAGTCAGAACCACAATTGTGGATTGCTTCTTCAAACTTATAAACTCACAACTATCACATCCTGTGCTCACTAATTGGTGAATTGACAAATCTTTCACTCCTCATTATTCATCCAACACAACTAAAGGTCCTTCCCGTTTCCTAGAGCCCTTAGCAGCATTGAAATAGCTGCTTGTATTTTACTTCTCAAATCTTGGTCTTTGGTGCCCGACTATCCGATTTCTGGATGTGCTTATTCTATTGTCGTGCTAACATGGTTGCAGGTTTACCTTGCTTTGACTGCCACCAGCAGTGTCCACTGACAGGCATAGTAGAGTGTTATTTTCCTGTGGCCACTCATCTGTTTTCATGTCTCAGCTCGAGATCTGCTGACCTCTCCTCTTTCCACCATCAACTTGTGCCCCAACATTATGTCCCAAACAAGCTGTGTTAGACCCACCAAGAGTAACATGAATCTTACCTTTGTGTAGTTAGCTACTAGTTGCTAGTTTAGTTGAGTTCCGGTACTCTTTTTTGTGCCTATACCTTCTTCCTGTCCTAATTTGTTTACTTCATTTCACACACATGCATGTAGACAAAACAAGATTCTAGAGAAACCATTTTAATGGAAAGCTTGGGTACTTAGACTGACACATTTTGCAAAAAAGAATGTGAACAGTTGAGCAGTTTGTACCTGTTTTAACAAAATAGGTAAAATGTGGAATATGGTTGGGAATTCTTCACAAATAATCATTATAAGGTGCTACCAGTGAAGATACTTCTCTATATGTCACTGTTTCACTTTCTCCTGGCCTCCCCACTGCAACTGAGGTTATAAACACAAAGCAAGAACCACACATGTTTCTTACAACTTTGTTTTCCTGGTACATACTAGCTTTTTGTCACTTCATATCACTTCCTTCAAAATTATTTTTACATGTTTTGCCTAAAAATGTTTGTGTCAAACTCCCATTAGGTAGCTACATATGTAGGCCTTGTAGCACCTTCTTCCAATTCAGGCGTGTTGTCTTCTGCCTCCTCGTGTGTACATCTAAAGTACAGCAGGGAAAAATCAATGGCCCTGACTACAAATATGCAAGGCCACCACAACTCTCTGAAAAAACGTTGTAAAAACGAGAGCTAGCACAATGAGCAATAATGGGTAGACACCAAACACACTATTGTACATGGTGAAAGGTTGTTCAGGCTTAGACATTTCCAGAGCTAACCCTACCAACATTTTGCCAAGATTTACAGCAGCTCCAAACCTAAATCTTACATGTTAAGAAAACATTGAGCGTAAATCTCAAACTACACTTTGTGGTACTACGACATGTACTACAAATGGCAATTTACTAACTGTGTGTGGAGTTTTATGACTCTACACTGTCTATCATTTTATGAGCAGAGTTCTACTCCCTACTGTGGATTCTCGGCACATGTAAATATACGTTTTAGATGCAGTTGTTTTAGATACTGAAGGGAGCGGTGGGAAAAGGGCAGACGCACTACTAAAGGGAGGAGTAAGAGGGGTTTAGAGAGTGCAAGGGACATCACCCAGCCACACAAGAGTAATTCAATTGCGTTACTCTAGGGTTTGAAAAATGTAACTACATTTTTGTAGTAAGTTTACACTCAGAATTTGTGAATACCGAAAGTAATAAGCTTACTACTAAGTGTGAATTTTCTCAGAAGTGTAACTTGCTTTTGTTAATCAGACACTTATGCACAACAACCTAATCTGTGTTCTTCAGAGATCGGGACGGACAAGGCCTGCTACAGGGATATGTCATCTTTCCCTGAGACCAAGGCAGAAAAGTATGCCAACCGCAGCAAAGGGAAGAAATTTCTGCAGTACAACCGACGCCAGCTCAGCCGAGTGTACCCCAAGGGACAGCGCCTAGATTCATCCAACTACGACCCTCTTCCCATGTGGATCTGTGGCAGTCAGCTTGTAGCACTCAACTTTCAGACTCCTGGTAAGTGGTATTCCGTGTTTGGTGGCTCAATGCTGCATTTTATCTTTATTTTTTAAGAGATACGAGCCCAAGCTATCTCTTCATTGCTGCTCACAAGATGGAATTAAATATTTTGCCACTAAGGTTCCATGTTCCACTTCACCATGAAGCCAATGCTTACATATGTTGTTTTTTCATTTGAGCATCCAGCCAGTTCAGTCTTGTTATGCATTTTCAATCTCAGTTTTGGAGAGAGTTCTTGTTAACATTTGGGGAGGCGGAACTTAGATTATTCATATTCAAGAGTTTACTGTAATGGCGTAGCAGTGCTATGGCGATACATGCAAACTCAAGTGCAGCACACATTACAATGTTTGCCATGTAGCCTCAACTCTGTAAACACTCCTCTCATTTTAAAGAATTGAGGACCACCTAATGATCCTATAGAAGAAAACGTCTACTAAAGCCAAAAAACTCATGATCCCTTCTCAATGAAGATTGAAAGCTGTTTCCAAGTACTTAATATTCAGCTGATTCAGTATTAACAGCAATTGTTATTACTGGTTAGTACTATTTGCTGATTAGTTGGTATTGTTTGTAATATTTTCAGATAAACCAATGCAGCTGAACCAGGCTCTGTTTATGCTGGGTGGTCAGAGTGGTTACGTGTTACAGCCGGACATCATGCGGGATGACTCCTTCGACCCCTTTGATAAGAACAGCCTAAAGATAGTGGAGCCGATTACGATGCAACTCCAGGCAAGTGAAGCTGAGAGTCAAACAGTCAGTCCACTATTCATTTATTATAACACCTTTAAGAGGGGGAGAGATTCAGTGTTATACACTTTCATATGGTGTGGGGTTGTGTGGTGTGGTCTTGTATTTGGGTTGTTGACATGGCACTTGTATACCTAAATCTGTTTAGGATTGAGTATAGATTGTTATACAAGAAAGGGCTCCACCTATTTAGTAAACAGTCACATCTTTGGTTCTTGCTTAAAGCTAGTTGGTTCTCTTTTTATCTCAATGCCAGAGAGTAGGAAATACACAGGGATGACGCATTTAGGGAAAAAAATGTCTGCCCTTATGTATTGCTTTTGAAGCAATCATTAGTAGAGGTTTCAGAGACCCAGATCATAGTTCACGTGCTGCAGATGTAGTGATGAGGGTTGGGAAGGTGGGGAGCTACAGTGAAAGACTCCTTTATAGAACATGCTGTATAACTTGAAATAAACATGTTGGTTCTTGGGAACTCAGTTCAGTTCTTGAAGATGAGCACCTTAGAGAATTAAACACCTCAAAAAAGTATGGAATTATGATTTTCTAATAAGAATGCTACTCTAAAATAGTAATAAAAATCAGCATAAAAGGTCTGATATTTTCTACACTGATCTATCTCCTGTTTGCTGCTCACACTGTAAATAGTATTCCCCATTGTAGCCACTACATCATCTGCGTCATAGTGGACCTTCCATTTGACAAGGCAGGCCTACACCTAGAAGTAACTCTATCCTTTTTGTTATTCAACAAGTTAGAAACTGCATTTTGTAACGTAGTGATACAGAAGTACTACTCAAGTACTACAAAATAATCCTCACAAACCTATGTCTCTACCGCTCCTAGCTTTATGTGCAGAGATCTTATCCATGGTGGCTGTGATCTCTGCACACTTAGGTTAATATTTTTCAGTCGTAAATATTTGAGGGGTCGGGGGAGTGCAAGGAAAGGGGAAATCCTTACTCCTACATAAGAGGTGTTTAAGGAAATTTAAGGGGGGTGATCGGAAGAGACATGTTTATTACAAACACACACGCACACACACACACTGAGTGTTCACAATCTACACTGCTAAAGTTATTACTGCCTTATAGGTGGTAAACCAAGTATAAAGTGTGCTCCGCTCCAGCCCACTCTTGTGGTAAGACAAGCACCACACAGATACTGCAACACACTCAAACAAAAAACCATTGAGGGAAATAAAATAACACCCAATAGGAATCTAATATCTAATGTATAAATATTTAAATCATTGCCAAAAATATATGAATATATCTATATATATTTGTATCTACATTATATATATATATATATATATATATATATATATATATATATATATATATATATATATATATATATATATATATATTGTATATATATATATTTGTATCTATATTATATATATATACTAGCAGCCCGTCCCGACGTTGTCCAGGTATGAATTGCTGCCGGCCAGTAGTATATTGTTTTGTAGGATTTCGTTTTGATAGCATTTCTTATCTGTGACAGGCCTGTGAAACGCTCCAATTCACAGTGCACTGCTGATGCACTTAAGAGTCCGTGTTCAGTACTGTGTGAATTCAAGTTTCCCTACTTTATTTTTCCTTGCAATATTATATAGCGCGAACTCGACAACATGGCATGAGCACAATTTACATTACAGAAGAACACATTCATTTGTGGTAGGCACGGGGAGACAAAGCGATTTGCCTGGAATTACAGGATGTTGAGCTGATGCCGAGATTCGAACATAGCTCCCCAGCTCTAAAGTTCGCAATTCTAGAACTTGTGGCGGGAGGTGTGTCTAAAAGTGTATGTCTGTGCTGGCCATCAATGAGAGAGGCCTGTGCCTTTTTCAAATGGGAGGTGAAAAAATATGAGTATGTTGCTGGAGATGTGGGCCGCCGTGCCACCAATGTACTTACTGGGGGAGGGTAAACACCTATTATTCCGCAACTTTCTTTCCGCATACCATCACTCTGCATACTTTCATTACAAAAGTACCATGACTCCGCAATGCCATTATAACGCATGGCATTACATTTTATATGCTTTTACCGCGCATACATTTACAACGAAATTCGTTGTAAATGCATGAATGGTAAAAGCATGTTTTTTTTTTAATGTTTGGATAAGGTAAGTATGGGTAAAGGGGTATATGTTTTGGGGTACTGAGGTATATGTTTTGGGGTGTTTGCGTATTTTAAGGGTTCAGATATAGTTTTGGGTTATGGGGTACAGGGGTAGTTTTAGGGTTTAGGGATAGGTATGGGTTTTGGGGTACAGGGGTATTTTTAGGGTTCAGGGCTAGGTTTGGGTTTTGGCGTATAGGGGTATGTTTAGGGTTCAGGGGTAGGTTTGGGTTTTGGGGTACAGGGGTATTTTTAGGGTTTAGGGCTATGTTTGGGTTTTGGGGTACAGGGGTATTTTAGGGTTCAGGGGTAGGTTTGGGTTTGGGGTACAGGGTTAATTTTAGGGTTCAGGGCTAGGTTTGGGTTTTGCGGTTCAGGGGTATTTTTAGGGTTCAGGGGTAGGTTTGGGTTTTGGGGTACAGATGTATTTTAAGGGTTCAGGGCTAGGTATGTGTTTTGGGGTACAGGGGTATTTGTAGGGTTCAGGGGTAGGTTTGGGTATTGAGGTACAGAGGTATTTGTAGGGTTCAGGGCTAGGTTTGGGTTTTGGGGTACAGGGGTATTTTTAGGGATAGGTTTGGGTTTGGGGTACAGGGAATATTTATAGGGTTAAGATGGGTTAGTGTTTAAGGGTGTTGGGGTATTTTAAGGAGTAAGGGTGGGTTATGATTATGGGATGCAGGGTTTTTAAAGGGAGCAGGGTGGGATTAGCACACAATATGAGACATGGCATGAAGGGCGGAACGTACCACAGGCCCCCAGCGTTTGTCACGCCCCAGCACACGCCCACAGCACAACGCAGACACGCCCACAAGGGACTACTTTGCTGGCACGGTTACTCCAGTATTGGAACTTTCATAGATTCCCATAGCTTGCATCATTCCCCGTCGTCGGAATGGGAGCCTCGGTACATTTTATATATATATATATATATATATGTAACTATAAAAAGGTAGATAAACCGAAAAGAGGTACAAAAAAGGAAAAAATTAGGCCTAGGCCTTATACTATTTTGTAGCCTATAGGTGTCCTTTTGAAAAAAGACCCAAATGTAGAGCACCAACCAATCAGATCAGCCTCACCCTGTAGAACCTTCCTGAGAAAGCTCAGAGCCTCACGTTGGTGATAGTTAGTCTCCCTAGAGCTCTGCTCTAGTTTTCTATTGAGGTACTGTTTTCTTCAAGAACTTTTCAGGAAATCTTTACATTTTGAGATATGGCAAACAAGGAGAAGAAAAGCCTCTTCAGGCCTTGTGCCACATGTTCGAAAAAACGACTTTTTACTGAGGATAAGCATAAGGAATGTATTTACTGCTTATACCCAGATCATAAGGTGGCAGACTGTAAAATCTGCAGAACCTTTTCAACTAAGACCTTACGTGACTGTGAGGGGCGTCTGCTGATTTGGTTGCAGAAGATGAAGATGGGAGAGAAATTTATTTCCAGTGATGAAAAGGATGCTTCATCTACTTCTTCACAGAAGAGGGGTAGGTCATCTGCTTCAGTTTCTTCGGAACCCCCCTCTAAGGCTGTGCGTGGGACCTCTGACAGGTCTGGCAAGCCTGGGCCTAACGAATCTGCTTTTGCAGTTCGGACTGGACTGTTCCCATGGGGCACAGGGTCAGAGCTGATTTGCATATTGCCATTGTCTAACCCAGGGTGGTGTGGAGTGCAAAAAAATGATGGATTTGGGCCCAGATCTTTGGACTGGGGTGAGTGTGTGACATTGATCCACATTCGGTCCATCACCTGTTGTGTTTGCATATTCCGCCCTAAGTGCGCTGGGGATGCCCAGACGTGGGTCCCAGGCACTCCACACCACTGGAGTCAAGCTAGCCGGGCTGATGAGAGGTGTTACCTCGAAACCGGTCCGGTCTCGGATGCTTGATTCCGTTCTGGGAAGGACATGGCTTTTGCAGTTCGGACTGGACTGTTCCCATGGGGCACAGGGTCAGAGCTGATTTGCATATTGCCATTGTCTAACCCAGGGTGGTGTGGAGTGCAAAAAAATGATGGATTTGGGCCCAGATCTTTGGACTGGGGTGAGTGTGTGACATTGATCCACATTCGGTCCATCACCTGTTGTGTTTGCATATTCCACCCTAAGTGCGCTGGGGATGCCCAGACGTGGGTCCCAGGCACTCCACACCACTGGAGTCAAGCTAGCCGGGCTGATGAGAGGTGTTACCTCGAAACCGGTCCGGTCTCGGATGCTTGATTCCGTTCTGGGAAGGACATGGCTTTTGCAGTTCGGACTGGACTGTTCCCATGGGGCACAGGGTCAGAGCTGATTTGCATATTGTCATTGTCTAACCCAGGGTGGTGTGGAGTGCAAAAAAATGATGGATTTGGGCCCAGATCTTTGGACTGGGGTGAGTGTGTGACATTGATCCACATTCGGTCCATCACCTGTTGTGTTTGCATATTCCGCCCTAAGTGCGCTGGGGATGCCCAGACGTGGGTCCCAGGCACTCCACACCACTGGAGTCAAGCTAGCCGGGCTGATGACAGGTGTTACCTCGAAACCGGTCCGGTCTCGGATGCTTGATTCCGTTCTGGGAAGGACATGGCTTTTGCAGTTCGGACTGGACTGTTCCCATGGGGCACAGGGTCAGAGCTGATTTGCATATTGCCATTGTCTAACCCAGGGTGGTGTGGAGTGCAAAAAAATGATGGATTTGGGCCCAGATCTTTGGACTGGGGTGTGTGTGACATTGATCCACATTCGGTCCATCACCTGTTGTGTTTGCATATTCCGCCCTAAGTGCGCTGGGGATGCCCAGACGTGGGTCCCAGGCACTCCACACCACTGGAGTCAAGCTAGCCGGGCTGATGAGAGGTGTTACCTCGAAACCGGTCCGGTCTCGGATGCTTGATTCCGTTCTGGGAAGGACATGGCTTTTGCAGTTCGGACTGGACTGTTCCCATGGGGCACAGGGTCAGAGCTGATTTGCATATTGCCATTGTCTAACCCAGGGTGGTGTGGAGTGCAAAAAAATGATGGATTTGGGCCCAGATCTTTGGACTGGGGTGAGTGTGTGACATTGATCCACATTCGGTCCATCACCTGTTGTGTTTGCATATTCCGCCCTAAGTGCGCTGGGGATGCCCAGACGTGGGTCCCAGGCACTCCACACCACTGGAGTCAAGCTAGCCGGGCTGATGAGAGGTGTTACCTCGAAACCGGTCCGGTCTCGGATGCTTGATTCCGTTCTGGGAAGGACATGGCTTTTGCAGTTCGGACTGGACTGTTCCCATGGGGCACAGGGTCAGAGCTGATTTGCATATTGCCATTGTCTAACCCAGGGTGGTGTGGAGTGCAAAAAAATGATGGATTTGGGCCCAGATCTTTGGACTGGGGTGAGTGTGTGACATTGATCCACATTCGGTCCATCACCTGTTGTGTTTGCATATTCCGCCCTAAGTGCGCTGGGGATGCCCAGTCGTGGGTCCCAGGCACTCCACACCACTGGAGTCAAGCTAGCCGGGCTGATGAGAGGTGTTACCTCGAAACCGGTCTGGTCTCGGATGCTTGATTCCGTTCTGGGAAGGACATGGCTTTTGCAGTTCGGACTGGACTGTTCCCATGGGGCACAGGGTCAGAGCTGATTTGCATATTGCCATTGTCTAACCCAGGGTGGTGTGGAGTGCAAAAAAATGATGGATTTGGGCCCAGATCTTTGGACTGGGGTGAGTGTGTGACATTGATCCACATTCGGTCTATCACCTGTTGTGTTTGCCTAACGAATCTCCTCACGGAAGGGAAAAGGAGAGGGAGAGGCCGGTACCTCATGTACCAAAGTCAAGGAAAGAAGATGGCTCGGCTGGGCCATCCCAACAAGCTGATGGTTTGAAATCTTTCAAGAAGCCAGCTGTGGAGGGGACTTCAGCTGGCAGGAGTAAAGATGCTAAGACCTCGTCGACGGCATCGTCGTCGAGTTTGTCTACGACGACTGCATCTCCTTTGCCATCGAAGAAGAAGCTTACGTCGACGAGGGTTACATCATCGACGACGACAATTACACCATCCATGAAGACGTCGACGACATCAGCGTCGACGAAGACGTCGACGACTATAGCATCGACGAAGACGTCGACGACGACAACTCCGTCGACGACGACTATCACGTCGACGATGACGATCCCGTCGACGACGTCGGTCCCGTCGACGATGAACTCGACGACGACAAGACCAATTCTATCGTCGTCCACCTCGACAACGCCACCGTTGACGATGGAAGGGTCGTTGTTGGAGAGGGCTGAAAACCCTAGGAAAAGACGGATTACACCGGAGATGACTTTGCCAAGGAAGGTACCTTCATTGCCTCCGGCCTTATTGCTTGATGAAGAGGATTACTCGGATGAGGAGGATGGTGAATTTGGGGATGCGTATAGCCCATCACAGTTGCATCTAAAGTATCATGACTCAGAGCCTGAGAATTAATATTTTTATCAACAACAACAACAACAGCAAGAGGATCGCGTACAATACCAAGAAGTACCGAACCAGCAGGGTATGGTTTCTATGCCGTTGTCTCTGCTCACAGACGTGCAAGCTATGTTGGAGGAATATCGTGGCAGGCAAGCGGCGCGTCCAGTACAAGGACAGGCACCGAAGCAACCACAGACGTCGACTACTTCCTCTTCACGGCCGCAGCAGGTGGATGAGGCTGTAGATATTCCTCAGAGGGTAGAGCCTACCCAGGTTGACACTTCAGAGGATGAGGAAGAACATAATCAGGCTCAGGATCCAGATGTTGAATGGGATCAATATGTGATTCCGGATCCGGCATCCCCAATACCGGACCCGATTGACTCACCTCCGGCAGACGTGGGAGGTTTCCACAACTTGATGGATAGAGCCACAGCACGGTTTTAGCTCTCCATGCCTTCAACTTCTACAGATTGTTTCTTATACAATTTTAAAGAATCATATCGCAAGGCTGCCCGCTCCATTCCCATTGAGGAACACATATGGAAAGAGGGAAAGAAGGTCATGCAGGCGCCGGCTACGGTTATTCCAGTCCTTCCACGTTGAGAAAAGAAATATAAGGCGCCGGATGAGAGCCCAGCTTGCCTTATTGGACAACCAAGACCGGATTCGGTGATTTCGCAAGCGGCTCAAAGAAAGTCACGCAATCCATCGGCTCCTCTTACAACTCCGCCGGACAGAGAAGGAAGACGATTAGATAACGCAGGGAAGCGTTTTTCGTCTATTTCAAGTTTGTTGGTCAGGGCTTCAAATGCCCTTACAATCCTAGCACGGTACGACCGTCGAATGTGGAGTGATATCTCGCCATACCTGGATTAGCTCCCAAGCGACCCTAAAGCTGAGGCCCAGAAACTCTTGGAGGAGGGACAACGTTCCTCATCTAAAATTATTGAGTGCGCGATGGACATCGCTACCACCGCTTTCCGCGCTCTAGGGGGAGCGGCTGTTCTTAGACGACAGGGCTGGTTGAGAGCGACCTGGTTCCGCCCAGAAGTCCAAAATAAAATCCTGGACTTACCCTTTGACGGGGACATGCTGTTTGGGAAACATGTTGATGAGGCTCTACGGGGAATAAAGAAGGACACGGAGACGGCTCGGTCCTTAGGCACACTACAGTATAGGAAGACACCTTTCCGTGGAGCAAGAGGAAGAGGATTCACATCAACAAGAGGCGGTTACCAACAACAACGCTATACTCAACAATCGCAATCGTACAGGCCTCAGTACGGTAACCAGTACTATCAGCGTCAATCGCAATCGCAATCTTTCTCTCGCCAGAACTCACGCGGGCGGCAGGGTCGTCAAGGCAGGGACGCCTCCAAGCGTCAATAGCGGCCTCCTGACTCTGCCAACTGTTCCTCTACCCCATGTGTCACCTGTGGGCGGCAGGATCTCTCAACATCTGAGCAGCTGGGAACTAATAACATCGGATCAGTGGGTATTGAACATCATCCGTCAAGGACACACATTGGAGTTTCAGGATCTTCCACCGTACAGAGCTCCCCACGCCACCATTACAAAACACCTAAGCCTTCTGCAAATGGAAGTTCAACAAATGCTTCAGAAAGGGGCGATACAGCGTGTCCCTCTATCGCAAAGAGGAGAAGGCTTCTATTCCAGGTTTTTCCTGATTCAAAAGATCAAGGACAAGTGGCGTCCGATCCTGGACTTAAGGGAGCTCAACACCTATCTCGTAAAACTTTCATTTCGGATGATTACACTCCAGTGTATCTTGCGCCTCCTGAATCCAGGAGACTTTATAGCAACGTTAGACCTGGAAGATGCCTACTTCCATATCCCAATCCACCCAGCTCACAGGCGTTTTCTTCGCTTCACAGTGGGCAAGAGTCACTTCCACTTTATGGTGCTCCCATTTGGGTTGAGATCAGCGCCAAGGATATTCACGAAGCTGCTGGCCCCAGTGGCAGCTTTTCTGAGAAGACAGTCGCTAGAGGTTTTCCCATACTTGGACGACTGGCTGCTAAAGGCACCGAGTTATCAAGCGGCTACAAGAGCAGTAGAGACATGTTTGCGTCTCTTCGATCAACTAGGATTCCAGCTCAACAGAGAAAAGTCGGTCCTTCGGCCGGCCAATTCGGTGAAATTCCTGGGCGCTCTTATAGATACGCAGGTTTGCAAAGCTTTCCCATCAGAGGAGAGACAAACAAAACTCATTTCTTCGGCCAGTCGGCTACAAAAGAGGCAGTCAGTGTCAGTCAGGATGTACAAGTCTCTTCTAGGGTCGATTTCATCTTGTATTCAATTGATTCCGTACTGCAGACTGCGAATGCGTCCCTTCCAAGAACAACTAGACCTCCAGTGGAGGCAAGTGGACGGGTCTTTCAACGACAAGGTCAAGGTCACTATACAGATGAAACAGGCCGCTGCCTGGTGGATAAAAGGTTCTCACCTCTCGGTGGGTCTCAGTTTCAGATTGCCTCTGGCCCCTCAAGTCATTACAACAGATGCCTCCCTTCAAGGATGGGGAGCGGTCATGCAAGACCTCCAAGTCAGTGGGCATTGGACGCCGGTGGAACGTCGTCTACATATCAATATTCTAGAGCTGAGAGCCATTCGGTTGGCTCTGCTAGCATTCCTACCAAGGATAAGGAACTCTTCCATCCTAGTGCGTACGGACAACACCACAGCCATGCACTATGTCAACAAACAGGGTGGCACAAGATCGTCACAGCTGTCCAAGGAAGCTCAGCTGCTGTGGAAATGGGCGATTTCGCAGAACATCATGCTGGTGGCAGAGCATCTGCCAGGTGTGGACAATACAAAGGCAGATACTCTGAGTCGCCTAAGAGTGATGTCTCACGAATGGGAAATGGACGATTCAGTGATCAAGGAGATATTCGCCCACTGGGGCACACCAGCGATCGACCTGTTCGCCACGCCGGCAAACAAGAAATGCCGGTATTATGCAAGCAGGGAACACCATCGGGGATCGCTGGGAAATGCGCTTTTGATGTCTTGGTCCGGCACATTTTGTTACGCCTTTCCTCCGTTCCCACTAATTCAACGAGTCCTCAGGAAGCTCAAGATGAACCAATGCAGGATGATTCTGATTGCTCCCGCCTGGGCTCGCCAGTTTTGGTTCACAGAACTTCTCCTTCTGTCTCAGGACCATCCCATACATCTCCGACCCTGCCAGTCGCTTCTGTCAATGTCGAACGGACAGGTTCTCCACCCGAACCCGGACTCACTTCAATTGGCAGCATGGCTCCTGAGCACAGAGAGTTCCGAGATCTAGACATTCCTGAAGAATGCAGACTCATCTTGGCTCAGGCACGAGCGCCTAGCACGAATAGGACATATAGAGCAAAGTGGAAACGCTTCTGCATATGGTGCCAGCGAGAAGGGGTGCACCCTTTTTCATCTGATCCACACCAACTCTTGCCATATATCCTGTCTTTAGCTCAGGCAGGTCTTGCCCATTCTTCCATCAAGGTCCACTTGGCGGCAATCTCCAGGTATAGAAGGACGAGGTTCGGTCCTTCACTTTTGTCAACAAGAGTCATAAACAATTCTTGAAAGGACTGTTCAGGGTGTTTCCACCAATCCGACCTCCACCTCCTGTTTGGCATCTAAATGTGGTCCTGGCCCAACTAATGAGGCCTCCTTTTGAACCGATTCATAAATCTGACTTGAAATTCTTGTCATGGAAGCTGGCCCTTCTCCTCGCTCTCACATCTGCGAGGAGAGTGGGGGAACTGCAGGCTCTGACCATTAAAGAGCCCTTTCTACAGTTCAAGAATGATACCTTGATCCTTAGAATGAACCCCAAATTTATTCCAAAAGTTCCTACGGACTTTCATTTGAATGAACCAGTTGTTCTGAATTCATTTTTTCCTCGGCCTTCCACTCCGGCCGAGAGAGCACTACATTCTCTAGACGTCCAGAGATGTCTCAAATTCTATCTTCAACGCACGGCTGGGTTTAGGAAGTCACCTCAGCTGTTTGTGGCTTTTGGAGCCCCTCGAAAGGGGTTTCCGTTATCAAAGCAGGGGATCTCCAGATGGATATCTAGTGTAATCCGTTTCTGCCACCAGGCGGCGGGGAACCCCCTGGAAGGACAGGTTAAAGCACACTCCACGAGGTCTATCTCCTCTTCAACGGCGTTGTTTGCAGGAGTATCGATAAAGGGCATCTGCAGAGCGGCCACCTGGAGCAGTACTCATACCTTTACAAGACACTACTGCTTGGACTCCTCCGCTAAAGGGGATGCAGCTGTTGGGCAAGCGGTCCTGAGAAATCTCTTCCAGTGAGCGGTGAGCTTTCCTTTCTACCCTCCTTCCTTTTCGTTCACATTTCGTTATTTATATTGTTGTTTTTTTTACATGTACTAGAATATGATGGTGACATCGTAATTGATTATGTGAGATTACTGGAATTTTATACACGAAATGTGATATGTATACTACTGCTATCTACTCTGATACAAGCTATGGGAATCTATGAAAGTTCCAATACTGGAGTAAGAAACAAGTTACTTACCTGTAACTTTAGTTCTCCAGTATTTGTAACTTTCATAGATTCCCATGCGCCCACCCGCCTCCCCTGGGAAAGCTCACCCCTTTTTTTGAGCATATGTCATAAGAGCTATACAACGGCTACGAAAATCTGAGGCTCTGATCTTTCTCAGGAAGGTTCTACAGGGTGAGGCTGATCTGATTGGTTGGTGCTCTACATTTGGGTCTTTTTTCAAAAGGACACATATAGGCTACAAAATAGTATAAGGCCTAGGCCTAATTTTTTCCTTTTTTGTACCTCTTTTCGGTTTATCTACCTTTTTATAGTTACATATATATATATAATTTACCGAGGCTCCCATTCCGACGACGGGGAATGATACAAGCTATGGGAATCTATGAAAGTTACCAATACTGGAGAACTAAAGTTACAGGTAAGTAACTTGTTTCTTCTTTTACCTTTTAAATATAAAAATGTAATGTTGGCTTCTTATATAGCGCACTAATCACCCCAAAGGGTCTCAAGGCGCTTGCTTTGGGAACCCGTCCTGGTTTTTCCCTGTGAGATAGCCCCTACTGGGCACCCCCAAGGTGAAAGCCAGGCATCCCGCTACGGGGGCCGTAGTGGAGATTGAGAAAGCTATTGCCCAGAGTTGCAGAGTGTGAGCCCCTGATTTGAGTAGGCACCGAAGCGAGAATTATTGAGTCCGTGGACATTTTGAGCTCAAGACCCTGCCGCGTCGAGAATTGAACCCTGGTCCCGGTCTGACCTCTGCTTCAGGGTCTGCCTCCTCTAACCAGTGAGCCACACTTCTCCACAAATGTATATGGTGGGCGTCTGCATAACCTATGTCCTTCTGCTGCAACTGCCCTTTCCAACGCTGTATTGGGTGTTGTGATTGGTGGTGCTGTGGTTCCTGAGATTACCCGCCTCAAAGGTTTGGGCTCTCTCTTTATTATATTAGTATGGATTATATATATGTGTGTATATATATGTGTATATATATATATATATATATATCACTAGCCTAGTAAGAATAGATACCGATATCAGAATTACTTGTCATCACCACTGTGTGGTTAAAGTTAGGACCTAGTTCCCATAGGAAATTTATTTTTTTGCTTTGCTAAAATCTTTGACATTGTGGCTGAACCTTCACAAAACTTTCTAAAAGAAATGTTCATCCAGCTCACCGTCTTCCTGCAAAGGTTTGGCGTCGGGGGCCAGGAAAAAGGAGGTCACAAAATCCAATTTCTGTGAGAATTTTTGAACAGCCCTACAGCCAAAACTGATGAACAGCATTACACCAAATTTGGCAGAAAGGTAGAACTTTTCCAAGTAAGGGTGCTTTTTGTGATTTGGTGTAAATCTGTGCAATAGCTTTTGTGAAGTTATGGTCCAAAATATGTAGATATCTGGATGCTTTGCAGGAGTCCTGCTGGCATGCAACTTTAAAAAATTGAAAGATCCAGTGGGGCGAGAGGTCTTTTTTCCTATCGGCCTCAAGCTCCCATGGAAGTGTGAGGCTCCCCAAGTTCCAGAGAAGCTTGTGCTCCAATTTTCTGGAGAAACCTGAACAAAAATGTGGCAGCTGCCATTACAGGATTTAGGGACTCAATCCTCGTATCCTGAAAATAAATAAAAAGATGTAAGAGGGCAGGGGTACCCCACCCACTTAAAACTTGTACGGAGGGGTGCTCAGGGTCAAGTAAAAAGTTGTTTTGCTTTTTGTAGTACGCCGTGATCCCTCAGGAAATAGGGCTGCCTCTTGGACTCCCACGGGAATCCAGCAGGATCGAGAAAACATTTTTTCCTTTTAAAAAAGAGGGTTTGGTGTCTGTTGGTGTTGGGCCTTAGGTCGTTTGTGATGGGTAGGTGGCTGGCGGCAGGGTTTGGCGTAGTTAGGTATGGTAATAAAATATTACTTTGTTAAAAAAAAAATCACTGACAATAACAAAGGTAAAATGGCATTATAGTTAGTCTTGGTAATAACACTAACATTAAGTTTAGAGAAAAAAAACTAGAGATTCACTGAAAATACCAAAGGTTAAAGAAATGTTATAGTAAGGTGAAAATGTTAGTTAAAAATTTTACATTTTAAACTGGAAATATAACACTGAAATTCGGCAGTTACAGTTAACTCAAGTAACTATAACTTGTGCCCTCTCCATGTACTGCAAATGACCTCATATATTACAACACTCATGACATGTTCTATGACATCATTAATAACATCACTGATGGCAGCTGAAATTATGTCACTGATGACACCACTGCTGCATGGCAAGGTCGCAGTACATAGTCAGTTGAGTTAGTTCGCTGTGGATGGCTCTGTGGTAAACTATGCTTATAAACTGCTAGAAAAACAGACATATGAGGTGAGCAGAATTAGATTGTTAGTGATGTTGTAGAGTGATCCATATAAAGGAGCTGCTCATTACCTAAAGCATGGGAACTAACCATGGCTCACTACTTCTTTCTTGCAAAAGTTTTGCCAAATCTGCTGATGCCAGCAGTGTTTTAATCAATCAATAAAATCTTTATTCTAGGTCTCTTTAAAACAGATCATAAAAGCACAATTTCAGTCAAGGACCCCATGAAATAAACATCTACAGAAAATATCTAAAATCATTTAAAAATCAAGATGAGCTTTGAGTGCTGTGTTTATTCACAGCCGTTTTGGGACATTACATTTTTACCTTGCCGGCCCCTTCAAAAGTAATCACATAGTGAACCATCCGACATTTAAGCAGTGCATCAACAACATAGATAAAGTGCAGTAGACTTAATATGTTAATAAATGAAATAGAATCTGCCATAGTGGAGAATATTAGAGATGAACCATCTTCACTATTGCTTACATGAATGTTGGAAATGGCCCTTTTTGCAGGGTTATCCCCAAACCTTTGGCTTCTTCCTCTTATTTTTCCTGACCTGTTGTTGTTGGCTATAGGACTCTGGGCACTTCACCACTGCTGATCAGTGCTAAATTGCATATGCTCTCTGTGTAAATTGTTATTGTGATTGGTTATCCCTGATTGGCATATTTGCTTTACTAGTAGGTCCCTAGTAAAGTACACTGAGTGTGCCCTAGCTGGTAAATCAAATGCTACTAGTGGGCTTGCAGCACTGGCACTGATTGTGCCACCCACATGAGTAGCCCTGAAAAGATGTCTCAGGCCTGCCACTGCTGTGCCTGCGCAAAGTTTGTTAACTGCCATGTTGACTTGGCAAGTGCACCCACTTGCCAGGCCCTAACCTTCCCTTTTCCAACATATAGGGCACCCCTATGGTAGGCCCAAGGTACCCCACTGGGCAGGGTTCCGTCAGTGTGAAAGGTAGGACATGTAGTGGTGTGTGTAACATGTCCTGATAGTGAAATACTGCCAATTTCGTTTTTCACTATTGAAAGGCTTTCTTGCCCCATAGGACAGAATGGAGAATACTTTCTAACATTTTACAGACATTTCTTCCCATGGGGATAAGATGGAAAAATTTAGTTTGGTATCCCTGAACTCAGGATTTAATAACACATCTTTTAGTAAAGATGGTTTTTAGCCCCTCAAGGGGCCGTCCGACGTCACAGTGGGCCGGAGCCGTCCGATCTGCACACACGTGGAATTTTCCCGCACCGCAGGGAAATTGCGGCCGCGGTCGAAAGGTTAAATTGTGTGTTTGAAAATACCACTTTTAGAAAGTGGCTATTTTCTTGTTCAACCATCTTGTATGCCTCTGCCTGTTTGTGAATTGACTGTTTGGCTTTGGAGTGACAGGGGCCAAGGTTCACACTGAAAATGGATGTTGTTGTGCACTTGCAGAGTCCCCCCCAGAACTGGTTTGAACTGGGCTCAGAGCCCCTTGCACAAAGAGAACAAAGACATTTTGGGATATAAGTATTAGACTTAAAACCCCTGAACTGTAGATCATTCCCGGAATTCAAGAGGAACCTTTGCCAAGGAGAAGAGCTGGAGAGACTAATGAGAAGTACTGCCTTTTCTGTGTGTCTGGGGTTGACCTGCAGTTGCTGTTTCTTCCAAGGAAAGGAGAAGGACTTTGCTGTGTGCAGTGTCTCCCACTTGAAGAAGATCTCCAAGGGTCTGAAGTGAGATGGCCTCCTGTTTTGAAGTCTCAGGGACACAAAACTTCACCCCCGGCTCCCCTGAACTCTGCTGCTGTAAGTTCTGACCCGCCAAGCGGTGCCTGTGCCTGTTTTGGGCCTCTGGAGGTTGTTGCTGCTGTTTTGGAGCTGGAAGCAAGAAGAAACTCAAAGAACTACAGAAATCGACGCATCGCTCTTCTTGCGGCTGTTTTCCCGACACATCTCCATGGTGCAAGAAGAATTTCTACACATCGCCGCTACACGGGGACGGGAGGGACCGTTTGGGGAAAAACAACTCACCTTGACGTGAGTTTGACTACCGGGAGTTGTCCTCACTCCACCCGACAGTTCGAGTTTTGAACTTCAATAATCTCGGTTCCCCACTGAAACCATCCCAACACATTTGTAGGGAGTATTCCTTGAGTAGGGGTGCCTATTCCCTGATCCTGGACCAAGGGGTAATGATTAATTGAATCTTTTATTCGACTAAAACATGTAGACATTTGCTTGCAGAGTGGAGTCCATGATTAAAGTTGGATTGAGGACATCCTTTGATCCAGTTTTACATCACTAGTTCTGCACTTTTATTCACATTTTTGATCCCGTATTTTGTATTTTCTTTATGTGCTGTATTGTCTTCCCCCTCCCTATTGCTCCACCTCCAGGGTTGGCGAGCACGGAGGTGTGTTACCAGCCCTATGAAGAAGCATGACACAGCTTGTTGTGTGTGAGGGCAGTTTTAGACACCTGGGTAATCTCTCCAGGACCTCAATAGTCAAGAGTCCAACTTCTTTGTTGTGTGTTTATAGTCTCCTGTTCAGTCTCAAACACTTCACCCCCAGCTCCCCTGAACTCTGCTGTTGTAAGTTCTGACCTGCCAAGCAGTGCCTGGGCCAATTTTGGGCCTGTGGAGGTTGTTGCTGCTGTCTGGGAGTTGGAAGCAAGAAGAAAGTCAAAGAACTACAGAAATCGATGCATCGCTCTTCTTGCGGCTGTTTTATGGACGCATCTCTATGGCGCAAGAAGAATTTCCACGCATCTCCGCGCTGCTGCTGAAACCGCCGCAGCGCCTGTAGCTGCTGCAAGAATTGACGCAGCGAGGAATCGCGGATGAAGGGGCTGTTTGGTATGTATGTATGTATGTGTTCTTGTAAAGCGCACTGCTGCCCTGAGGCGTCGTGGCCTGTAGACCGCTGGGGAACCCGTCCTGGCTATCTCTGTGGATGGTCCCTACTGGGTATCTCCAAGGTGAAACCAGGCATCCCCGGCGAATGTGGGGGGCCGTTGTAGAGATGAGGCAAGCTAATGCCCAGAGTTGATCCCTGGTTAGAGTAGGCACTGAGGCAAGAATTATCGAGTCCGCTGACCCTGGTCCACGACCCTGCCGCGTCGGGAATTGAACCCTGGTCCTGGGCCGTTCTCTGCTTCCGGGTCAGCCACCTCTAACCAGTGAGCCACACCACTTTCACTTTGTGAACTTTGACGCATCTACAGGTGCTTTGGTGAAAAGTCACACATCAATGGTTTTCTATGGTACAAATTCTTGAAACCTTTTTAAAGTCATATTTTAACTGTGTATGTTGTATTTTCGTTGCTTTGGTCTTGTTTAGTTTAGATAAAGATATTTTATTTTTCTAAACTGGTGTGTCCTTTTGTGGTGTTTTCACTGCGTTACTATGTGTGTTGGTACAAATACATTACACATTGCCTTTTGGATTAGCCTGTCTGCTCGTGCCAAGCTATGGAGGGGGTAAGCAGGGGTTATCTAAGGTGTTTATCTCCCTTACCCTGACTAGAAGCAAGGTTCCCTATTTGGACAAAGGTACCTACCTCTGCCAACTTGAGATCCCCATTGCTACCATTGGTGGTCAGCGGTAAGGATTTGAACCTGTATTTGTACTTGACCCACAGTGATTGGTCTACATCAATAATTTAGTGCTGACCACTACACAACCTCATACTGTGTTTTGTTTTTGGTTCTATTTTTGAGTAACCCTTAAAGTATCCACGCATCATGTCTCAGAAGGGTAAACCAGCAAGTGATGTTGCAGAATTGGAGTTTGATTTTGAAATGTTAAGTGGTTACAAAGTAGGTCAACTCAAGCAGTTCTGCAGGAGCTTTGGATGTCCCATGAAGAGCAGTTACAGGAAGGAGGAGATACAGAAGGCATTAAGAGCCTGGTGGGAGGCCAAAGAGGCTGGGGAGACAGATGATGCAGGGGTGGATGAGGATGCACAAGGGGATAGTTTCAGATCACAGGATCTGCCTGTGGGAAGAGCAGCCTCCAGGGCTGGCAGCAACCATTCCGCTAGAATTATTCCCCAGAGGAGTTGATGGAATGGAAAACTAAAGTGTTAGAGATCATGAGTTAGAAGTCATGAGCCTCGAGATGAAAATATTGGGAATGGAGAACCAAAAAGCTGCCATAGAGAGAGAAAAGATGGCAGAGGAGAGCAAGAAGATTTATGCCTTGGAAGAAATTAAATTGACCTTGGCACATGAATTAAGAATTAGGGAATTTGATGTGGAGCTCGAGAGGTTTGAGGCCATGAGTGTCTTAGTTGAAAAGGAAATGTGTACCGCTCATGAAGTGAGCTCGGCTGGGTCGGAGGTGGAGTCCAGCTCAGATGGTGCAGTAAAAATGTAGTGTTTCATTCTGAGGTAGAACTACATACATCCAGAGATGTGGCGCCTGACTTGAAGGAGTGGGTTGTCATACACCAAGGGGTTCAGGGTCATGAGGTAGCTCCAGTGGTGTGCAGTGTCCCTGAGGTGGATTGGGGAACTGACACAGGATCATATTCCTGGTGGTGGGAGGGACACTCTACAGACTCGAGATGAGAGGTGCAGGGAGAGGGGTTCCCCCATGGAAGGAGTCCTGGGGTGTCAGCGTGGAGACCTCCCAGAAGAGTGTTGGTTGAGTGACAGAGACAGTCAGACAGTGTCTTTCCAAGCTCAGGAGAGTGGTGTGGGGTACTTGTGTGAGGCACTGGATGCTGGGGCAAAGGGTAGCTTGGTTAACAACTGTGGGGGCTGTGTGATTCAGTTGTTAGAGAGCATATTTTAAGTTCCTGTTTCCAGAGCTATGGCAACACCAGGTGGAGTGTGAGTTCTCTGATTCCAGGGAGTTTCCGCTAGAGGCAAGCCTTTTGGTGGATTCCAGAGGGTCAAATGAAGCTTTTGGGAGTGATCCTGAAGGGGGAGGCACAGGTTTTCCACAACCAAGTAAGGTAGTGGAGGTTTGTGGTAGCCCAGATAGGTCCCAGTGTAGTGGGAGGTATGTAGGGTCCCATGTTCTGTCTCAGAGGCAACCGAGTTGGAGTGGGCATAATACCAAGGTGGCGGAAAACCAGTCCCAGGACCTGGTTGGTTCCATAAGTTAACACCAGGAGGGTGGCCTAATCTGTACCGATAGGCCATTTCCGGAGGGGGATCCCAAAGTGTCAAGTGGGCTAGGGGGGCTGCAGTAACAAGCATCCCACCGGTTCCGGTGTCTGGTAGCTCTGCTCCAGTGGGGAGGGTGCATGAGTCCAGAGAAAAGGATGAGGGGTGACACAGACCCCAGTGGGAGGACCAATGGGTCCTGGCTTTCCAGCTCGGAGGTCAGAGCCTCCCAATACTGGCCCTGGTGGGGCCACTTCTGGCCTGTGAAGGGGTCTTCATGCACTGTCAAGTGGACAGGAGGCTGGAGACCTGCGCCAGGCAGACTCTCGTACCACTCATTATTATTATTATTATTAAAATAGTTTTGTAACACGCGCAGCTACCCAAAAAGGGTTTCCCGGCGCCTAGCACACAAATTAGCAGTCGAGAACCATTTGCTACTAAAAGAGCCAAGTTTTGAGATTTCTTCGAAAGCTGAGATAGGACGGGTCATTCTTCAAGGACACCGGAAGAGAATTCCAGATTTTGGGGCCAAGACAAGAAAAGGAACGGCCTCCCATTCTTGCAAGTTGAAATCTGGGAATCACGAAGTCTCCGTGAGCTGTAGAGCACAGGGGACGAGAGGGAATGTAAGGATGGATGAGCTCTTGCAGATACACTGGTGCCACACCTTGTTTGATTTTAAAGATGTAACACAGGGTTTTAAATGTAATTCTTTGATCAATTTGAAGCCAGTGAAGGTCACGTAAATACGGCGAGATGGAAGCCTATCTAGGAACTTGACAAAGAAGGAGTTCTGAGCTACCTGTAGCTTTATCAGTACCGTTTGGCAGCTACCGAAATAGAGAACATTGCCGTAATCAAGGCGAGAGGTGATGAGTGCCTGGACTACCGTGCGTTGGGTTAAGGAAGGAAGCATCCAAATGATCTTACGAAGCCACCTCAAGATAGTAAAACAGATGGCAGCAACACTCGCAACCTGTTGTCTCATAGAGAAACTATCATCAATAATGATGCCCAGATTACGGACATGGGTGACAGGTAGGGGACAGGAACCCATTTCCTGAGGCCAATGGTGAGGGCCCCATAGGTCCTTGTGCTTGCCCAGGATAAGGACCTTAGTCTTATCCCATTTAACTTCAAAAAGATAAGGTGCATCCACTCTGTCACTTGCCGTAGGCCGCACTGAAGGGCAGATGTCGTAGCGTCTTTAGTGGTGGAAAGCGAGAAGACAATCTGCGTATCATCCGCATACGTATATAGGGAAAGACTCGCCTCTTCCACAATCTCTGCCAGAGGTCTGACATAGATGTTGAAGGGCAGGGGGCTTAAAATGGATCCCTGTGGAACTTCATGTGCTGATACGCAGATCTTAGATGATGCCTTAGCAGAAAAAACTTGAAAAGTGCGACCCTCAAGGAATGAAGCAAACCAGGAAAGGGCAGTGCCGTCCAGCCCAAGAGACCTAAGGGCGTTAAGCAAGATGTTATGCAACACAGTGTCGAATGCTGCACTCAAATTTAATAGAATGAGTGCCGCCGTTTCCCCTTGATCTAAATGCTGGCGCAGTTTTTCAGTAACCCCAAGCAGAGCTGTTTCAGTTGAAAAGTTGGCTCTGAACCCGGATTGTGAATAATGAAGAAAGCCAACTTTATCTATGTGTTGTGTCAGTTGAGTATTGATATGTTTCTCCAAAATTTTGGAGAAAGCCGGAAGCAGAGATATAGGTCTAAAGTTAGATAGTACAGAAGGATCTGCTCCGGCCTTTTTCAACAAATGACCATGGCTCCCTTCCACTCGGGGAGTACCAAGGCCTCCCGCACAGAAGCGTTAAGAAGAGAGCTGACAAAGGATGTTAAGAGGCAAAGGATCAAGAGGAGACCCAGATTTAATACTGTTTAAACAATTTTGGAAATACGCCTCTTCAAATGGGTGCCAGGAAGAAACCTTGGCTATCTGGTCACAATTACTGTGATATGGAGGGTCAAATGCAGAAGCCATACTACACAAGGAAGGGGAAGGAGCAGAGAGTGACTTGTAAATAAGTTCAACCTTCTGAATAAAGAAGTCAGCAATTTTGTTACATTGATTTTCATCAAGGACAGGAGGAGGAGGGATGGTATCAGAGCCAGCTAACTTCTTCACTACCGAAAATAGAGCCCGAGGACGATTAGATGCCTTAGTTATTGTGTTAGCAACGTAAAAAAAATGCGTGCCTCTTTACATGCTGAATAACTTTTAAGAGCAGCTTTGTAAGCATCTTTACAAGTTAAAAAGTACGATCTCCTCCATCTTCTTTCTAGTGCTTTACATTTAGACTTAATAGCTTTAAGATCGTTTGTAAACCATGGGGCAGGGGGATGATGAGTAAAGCTGCGTTTGGGTACAGGGGCAGACAGATGTCAATGGCATTGGTTAGCCAGTCCGAGACAGCAGTATTTAATGAAAGCAAAGGTAAAGTGACATCAGGTATGCTAGTAGACAGAATAGTATTAAAAGACTCCATGTTCAACTTGCCCCAAGATCTGAGATTACCTGAGCTAGTGGGAGGGGCCACTACCCTAGATGTGGAAGGCTGCAGGTTGAATGGAAATAAAAATGGTCGGACCAGTCTAACTGAAGCGCAGGAGTACTAAAGTCATAGCAAAGATTGGACAAAATTGGATCCAGGAGGTGTCCCGCCTCATGAGTAGGGCCCTGATTGCATAAACGTAAGCTTAGAGCATACAAATCAGATAAAAAAGTGCGTCAGATGTTATTCTGATTATCTTCTAGGTGAAGGTTCAGGTCACTTAGAATTGTAAGATTTGCTACCTTTAAAATAAAGGGAGCGATAAGGTCAGGGCAAATGGAGACCCAGGGGCCAGGCTTCCCCGGAGGGCGATAAATTAAAATGCCAGACAAGGTCAGCTGAGGGGATACAGAGAGTTTAAACAAGCCGCTTCACACTCTGTGATGGAAATAGCTTCAAATTTATAGAAATGAGTAGATTTATAAATTATAGCAATCCCCCCGCCTTTGCCTGTGTCTCGATCTTTCCTGGTAATGACATATCCAGGAGGAAGAGCAGTGGCAATGTCGGGCCCGAACTGGCATGAAGCAATGTTTCGGTCAGAAAGAGTGCATCTGGATGTTCAGGACTAAAAAGGTCAAAAATATGCTGCTTATTTTTGGCCAGAGAACGACAGTTAAGGCTTAAAAAATACAAATTCTGGCGACATGCCATTTTGGCAGAGGTGGTGCTGTGACAGATCTGAAGACCAGTTCTGGAAATGGTGTTTATAAGACGCATAGGACCCAATGTAAAATTGCATTGATAGCAAGTAAAGCAGCTATATAGAGGAGTACATACAGCGCATTTAGGAGAAATATATTTACTAAGTCTGTGAAGTTGCGCAGCTGAGTATGTAATTCTCTTACTTACAGTGATAGCATTTTGGCCATAATTTCTGGCCGCTGGGCGCGTCAGGGCGCGGACGGGTGAAGACGGGCTTGCCTCTGGCGCGTCATCGGCGCCTGCTTCTGTCCACTAAAATAGAGTCAAGGACCATAGAGTGCGGCTAGAATGTCGCTCGAAAAGATACCAGCGAGAGGTGTCTGTGTGGCTAGAGAGGCTGAAAGTCAGGGGGCGGCCATACCATAGAGTATGGGATCATGCAGAGCCAGGCAAACAACTACCACAGGTACAAATTTAAAACGATTTTAAAACAAGAGCATTCCAAATGAAATACAACAAAAAAGTATATATAGAACTAAGTTCTATGTGAATTAAAGTTTTAGTGTGCAAGTATGCAAAAATGCTGTTCTTTTTAAAAGAGAAAAAAACAAAACTACAGTTAAAATTAGCGTTTGACAAGCATTTAGTGAAAAGAGTAACTGACACTCAGGGGCTGCGCGCTTACATCTGTCCACTAAAATAGAATCAAGGACCATAGAGTGCGGCTAGAATGTCACTTGAAAAGATACCAGCGAGAAGTGTCTGTGCGGCTAGAGAGGCTGAAAGTCAGGGGACGGCCATACCATAGAGTATGGGACCATGCAGAGCCAGGCCAACTACTACCACAGGTACAAATTTAAAATTGTTTAAAACAAGAGCATTTCCAATGAAATACAACAACAAAGTATATATAGAACTAAGTTCTATGTGAATTAAAGTTTTAGTGTGCAAGTATGCGAAAATGCGGTTCTTTTTAAAAGAGAAAAAAAAAAAACTACAGTTAAAATTAGCATTCGACAAGCATTTAGTGAAAAATGTAACTGACACTCATGAGGAGTGTGTTTCCCTCGGGAGGAGTTGGTGTACTCCTCCAGAAGTCCTTGGTTGCCAGGCACAGGTCCAACCTAAGGGCACAGAACCTGGGTTGGATGACCAGGTTCAGGGTGTCCCCCCTGACCTGGAGGAAGGGGCGACTGCTAACAATGCCCCTACCAAGTTGTCTTCTGGGGGTACCGCTCCAGGTGGGAGGTTGCAGAGCCCCAGGGAGGAAGCCAGGGTGTCGGAGAGCTCACCCCATTCTCTTGTCCAGCCGCAGGGTACAGACCCTGGGCTGGTGGGCCATTGTCAGGATGCCATACCTGACTCGGCAGGAGGGAGAGTGGAGAAAAGGTTCCAGGCACCCGTGGCTACTGCCCCCAACTTTCTGATGCCACAGGGGTTAGACAGGCCTGAAAGGCATGAGGCCTGGCTCTCATCACTGACAGCTGTCATTGGCCACTGTGGCTGGGTGTCCCTGGGAGGGGGGAAGGAGTCACACCCCGGGGGTGGACTGGGCCACACCACTATGTTGGCCATGTGGGTACTGTCTACCTATTGGGATACATATGCACAGCCGCTGCAGAGATGGGGTCCCCAGGTGCAGAGAAGGGTCCCCTATGGGTTAGCCTAGTGGGCCCTGAGAGTACGGATAGAGGGATCCAAAAGTTTGGGGCCTCTGTTGCTGCTGTTTGGGAGCTGGAAGCAAGAAGAATCTCAAAGAACTACAGAAATCGATGCATCGCTATTCTTGCGGCTGTTTTCCGGACGCATCTCCATGGGGCAAGAAGAATTTCCATGCATAGCCGCTGCGAAAATCGCCACAGCGCCTATCGCCGCTGCAAGAATTGATGCTTCGAGGGATCGTGGCTGAACAGGACCGACGCAGCACTGCTCGACACTGCATCTCTACGGCGCAATCTTTGAGTTTCCACGTATCGTACCTGTGCGGCAAGTTCTTCCGATGCATCACCCGCGGACAGGAACCGCCACGAAGAATTGACGCATCACTCCCTGTTCAGACCGGATGCGGCGCAACCCTTCCTCTGCGTGCTGTGGGACTGTTGCATCACCTCCCCAAGGTCTCAGGAGTGTCGCATCTCTTTGTTTTCTGACGCTGCGGCTGTTTGGCTTGTGAACTTTGACGCAGCTACAGGTACTTCAGTGAAAAGTCACGCATCTATAGTTTTCTATGTTACAAGTTCTTGAAACCTTTTTAAAGTCATATTTTTAACTGTGTATGTGAGATGTTTGTTGTTTTCTTCTTGTTTAGTTTAAATAAAGATATTTTATGTTTCTAAACTAGTGTTTAAAAAAAGATTTTTGTGCTCTGGACAACTGTACTGACTCTCTGCTTTTCTGATTTACTATGCTAACTGTGTTCTCCAAATATTTTCCAGAGTAGCCTCATTCCACAAGTCTAGTTGTTGACTCCTTCTGATATCTATGGAGTTCATCAATGCAGCTACAATTTCTCCTTAATCTCAGCATCTCCCTGTAGGTGATGCTGGCTTTTAAATTATAAGGATGAAAACTACGAGCAAGCAAGGTCATATTGCCTTCTGTTTACTTTCTGTGCAACTACGTCTCTATTCAGTTATCTCAGATATACACCTGCAAATCTAAGAAATATACTTTCTTTTTACAAATGGTGCCAGTGAACTTCAAATTCAGTGTACTATTGTTGATTACTTCCACAAATTATTGTGCTGGTTCCTGCAACTCCTTCCAGATTACAGATAAATCATCAATGAAACACAACCAACATACTACGTGCTCCTCCAACCAGCTCATGTGTAAACACGCATAGCTGGAAGCCAAGCAGGAGCCCATCGCTGTATCCCTTATCTGGCAAAAAAGTTCCAGATTAAACAAGAAGAAATTAATCACCAGGCACCACATAACATCTTGGTATCATTATACAATTTAAGTGTCTTGCCCCTCAGAAAGTGTTCAACATCCTTCAATCCATCAGTATGAATGATACTAGTACATAACAAGGTAATTTAAGATGTCATCATTATATAATCTTCACTCTATGGGATATGATATAGCCTTTTTAGGAAATCAATATATCTTGATGTATTTTCAAATATAATGTCTCTAGCCAAGATAATCGGTATCCCTGAACGCCCAAGTGGATTTTTGTGGACCTTTAGTATGAAGTACAAGATTGGTGTTTTTGGGGAAGTAATTTCTCAGAAAGAGATACTCATCTTGATTTAGTAATCGTGCATTCCCCATTCAAACAATTTGGCATTAGGCTGTGTCTTAACATGCTGCTTGGCTCCCGCCCGATTACTTCTTAGATAGCACTCAGTATCATTCAATCGCTTGTGAGCTTCAGTCATGTACATATCAAGTGGCCATAGGACAACATTGCCCATATTGTCAGAATTTCAAATTACTGTTTGTGTATCGATTTTCAGCTTCTTGATTAAGCAATTTTACAGTCTCTGTTGATTATTTCATTTATTGTTAGCTTCACTGGTAGTCTTGAGTAGCTTCTTAATGTCGTTGACAAACAACTCATTAAAAATATCTATTGAGTCCCTTGGCATTACAGGAACGAATATCGAGGCTGGTTTGAATGGAGTGTCTGCCTCCCCAAAGATGTCTAAGTGCAAACTATCAATGATCTCTTGTTCTAATGTTAGTTAATATATATCTCAAGCTTAATATCTAGTTCAGTGGGTTCCTGCAGTAATTGAATATTAATGATCTTTCGAGGCTTTTGATCAAGATTAATTCCAGTTGGTCATGGTAGCTATGTTTACTGTTTTGTAGGTGAAATTTACTCCGTTTTAATTTACAAATGTTCTGCTTTACTGAGCACAGTTTTTTGGAGAGAATAATGTGTTAGTATCATATCTCATTACTACCTCTTTCATTTTTGTTTCTGCTTGGAGACCCCTTCTACAGCAGTTGCGTTTTTGTCTTCCTTTCTAACTCCTTTGTCTGGTTTGTATTTTTGGCCCCTCATCCTAGTGTTTGAGGCCTGTCTATTCTTAAAAAATATACAGCCTTATTCATGAAGGCTAAATCGGCTCGCAAAGGGCCGGATTCTGAGAATCCGGCCCTTTGCGAGTGCGATTTTTGCTTTTGGGATTCAGCAACCCAAAAGCAAAAATCGCTAATTGCGATGTCGCAAATGTGCGAGGAAATGACATTTAAGGAATCTCTATTTGAGATTCCTTAAATGCTATTCAACATCCTATTTCAATTTGCGATTTCGCAATTTCTAGGCGCA